>NC_133327.1:473131094-474331094 GCF_042186555.1 Aquarana catesbeiana
TCTCCCCCTTGACCTCTCGCCCCCATCAATTAATTTATTTAAAATGATACTTCTGCCAAAATTTCTTTATATGTTTTGGAACTCCCCAGTACTAATCCCGCTAATGTTCTTTAAAAAAATGGATCAAATTATCAATTCTTTCATATGGGGGTCTAGTAGGCACAAATTGGCCTGGAACACGATTAAAAACCCTACCTCGTCGGGAAGAGCGGCCACACCAGACTTATACACCTACTATATAGCTGCACAGCTCTCACATTTTTACCATATTCATAAGACTGACGAAACTAGATACCAAGCACTAGTATGCAAAAGGCCAAATAATGACATGCACTCTCCACTACAAGTTCTATTTAGAAAAGGGAACAAGAAACAGACAAAAGCAGACCAACACTCACTGCTGCTTCAACACCGTCGCATATGGGAGAAGGCGATTAAAATGCTGGTTGTTGATTTTTTCATTCACACACACCCCTCTGGCACAATCCCCTTTTAGGGGAACTGAGGTCCTTACCGGGGGCCGCCAGATGGGCAGCTAAGGGGATAGTGTTCCTTTTTCCGGTTGTCACTTTATTTGGTGTAAGACACTTTCAAACACTCTGTGAAGAATTTGACCTCCCCCCTAACATGCAATTCAGCTACTTGCAACTGAAACACGCGCTCCAGACGCAATTCGCAAATGGCTTTCCTAATTCCCAAATGATCCCAGTAGTAGATGTAATCATAGGATCCAATCCAGAAAAACTCATATCTACCCTGTACACCACGCTAAGAAATAGAGAAACTGCCAGAATAATAGACACAGCAAGATTCAAATGGGAGGCAGACTTGGGCCAAATAGACGTTAATGACTGGGAAGATATACTAGAGAATGTACGGAAAACCTCACCTAAAATATCTGAACGCCTGACTCAATTATACATAATTCATAAATCTTATCTCACGCCTGCCAGAATAGCCAAATTCTCCCCAAACCAAAACCAAAATCTAAACTGTCCAAGATGCCTAAGCACCCCATGCTCCTTCTTTCACCTGATCTGGTCCTGCCCAGTGATACAAGACTACTGGACACAGATTGTAAAGTTCCTTCACGATCACATGGGTTCACCAATACAACTAGACCCCAGGCCGTGCCTCCTGGGCCTACTTCCAGACACCATGGCTAGGCCCACGGCTACACTTCTTAGTGAAACCCTATTTAGCGCCAGAAAACTAATCGCCAAACACTGGATGAGAACCACCTCTCCCACCGTCCAGGACTGGCTGAGGGATGTAAACACGTCCTTGCCATATAAAAAAGTGTTGTATAGCCACAGAGGATGCCCAAAAAAATACTATAAGATATGGGGTAAATGGCTAGAAAGCACAAACACTTGCTCCACGTGATTAACCACTTGCCGACCGCCGCACGACTATATACGTCGGCAGAATGGCACGGGCAGGCAAAAGGACTTACAGGTACGTCCTTGCCTGCCCGCGGGTGGGGGGTCCGATCGGATCCCCCCCGGTGCCTGCGGCGGTCGGCAAATCTCCCACGGCGATCGGTGGTGAGGGGGAGGCCATCCATTCGTGGCCCCCCCTCGCGATCGCTCCCAGCCAATGGGATCATTTCCCTGCCTCTGTATTGTACACAGAGGCAGAGGAAATGATGTCATCTCTCCTCGGCTCGGTATTTTCCGTTCCGGGCCGAGGAGAGAAGACTGCAATGTGAGTGCACCAACACACACACACACAGTAGAACATGCCAGGCACACAAAACACCCCGATCCCCCCCCGATCGCCCCCCGATCCCCCCCCAATCACCCCCCCCCTGTCACAAACTGACACCAAGCTGTTTTTTTTTTTTTTCTGATTACTGTATTGGTGTCAGTTTGTGACAGTTACAGTGTTAAGGCAGTGAGTGTTATGCCCCCTTTAGGTCTAGGATACCCCCCTAACCCCCCCTAATAAAGTTTTAACCCCTTGATCACCCCCTGTCACCAGTGTCGCTAAGCGATCATTTTTCTGATCGCTGTATTAGTGTCGCTGGTGACGCTAGTTAGTGAGGTAAATATTTAGGTTCGCCGTCAGCGTTTTATAGCGACAGGGACCCCCATATACTACCGAATAAATGTTTTAACCCCTTGATTGCCCCCTAGTTAACCCTTTCACCACTGATCACTGTATAACCGTTACGGGTGACGCTGGTTAGTTTGTTTATTTTTTATAGTGTCAGGGCACCCGCCGTTTATTACCGAATAAAGATTTAGCCCCCTGATCGCCCGGCGGTGATATGCGTCGCCCCAGGCAGCGTCAGATTAGCGCCAGTACCACTAACACCCACGCACGCAGCATACGCCTCCCTTAGTGGTATAGTATCTGATCGGATCAATATCTGATCCGATCAGATCTATACTAGCGTCCCCAGCAGTTTAGGGTTCCCAAAAACGCAGTGTTAGCGGGATCAGCCCAGATACCTGCTAGCACCTGCATTTTGCCCCTCCGCCCGGCTCGGCCCAGCCCACCCAAGTGCAGTATCGATCGATCACTGTCACTTACAAAACACTAAACGCATAACTGCAGCGTTCGCAGAGTCAGGCCTGATCCCTGCGATCGCTAACAGTTTTTTTGGTAGCGTTTTGGTGAAATGGCAAGCACCAGCCCCAGGCAGCGTCAGGTTAGTGCCAGTAGCGCTAACACCCACGCACCGTACACCTCCCTTAGTGGTATAGTATCTGAACGCATCAATATCTGATCCGATCAGATCTATACTAGCGTCCCCAGCAGTTTAGGATTCCCAAAAACGCAGTGTTAGCGGGATCAGCCCAGATACCTGCTAGCACCTGCGTTTTGCCCCTCCGCCCAGCCCAGCCCAGCCCACACAAGTGCAGTATCGATCGATCACTGTCACTTACAAAACACTAAACGCATAACTGCAGCGTTCGCAGAGTCAGGCCTGATCCCTGCAATCGCTAACAGTTTTTTTGGTAGCGTTTTGGTGAACTGGCAAGCACCAGCCCCAGGCAGCGTCAGGTTAGTGCCAGTAGCGCTAACACCCACGCACGCACCGTACACCTCTCTTAGTGGTATAGTATCTGAACTGATCAATATCTGATCTGATCCGATCAGATCTATACTGACGTCCCCAGCAGTTTAGGGTTCCCAAAAACGCAGTGTTAGTGGGATCAGCCCAGATACCTGCTAGCACCTGCGTTTTGCCCCTCCGCCCGGCCCAGCCCAGCCCACCCAAGTACAGTATCGATCGATCACTGTCACTTACAAAACACTAAACGCATAACTGCAGCGTTCGCAGAGTCAGGCCTGATCCCTGCGATCGTTAACAGTTTTTTTGGTAGCGTTTTGGTGAACTGGCAAGCGCCAGCGGCCTAGTACACCCCGGTCGTAGTCAAACCAGCACTGCAGTAACACTTGGTGACGTGGCGAGTCCCATAAGTGCAGTTCAAGCTGGTGAGGTGGCAAGCACAAATAGTGTCCCGCTGCCACCAAGAAGACAAACACATAATGCCCTTCCTGCTGCATTCGCCAATCCTAATTGGGAACCCACCACTTCTGCAGCGCCCGTACTTCCCCCATTCACATCCCCAACCAAATGCAGTCGGCTGCATGAGAGGCATTTTTATGTCCTCCCGAGTACCCCTACCCAACGAACCCCCCCAAAAAAGATGTTGTGTCTGCAGCAAACGCGCATATAGGCGTGACACCCGCTATTATTGTCCCTCCTGTCCTGACAATCCTGGTCTTTGCATTGGTGAATGTTTTGAACGCTACCATTCACTAGTTGAGTATTAGCGTAGGGTACAGCATTGCACAGACTAGGCACACTTTCACAGGGTCTCCCAAGATGCCATCGCATTTTGAGAGACCCGAACCTGGAACCGGTTACAGTTATAAAAGTTACAGTTACAAAAAAAGTGTAAAAAAAAACACAAACAAAAATATAAAATAAAAAATAATAGTTGTCGTTTTATTGTTCTCTCTCTATTCTCTCTCTCTCTCTATTCTTCTGCTCTTTTTTACTGTATTCTATTCTGCAATGTTTTATTGTTATTATGTTTTATCACGTTTGCTTTTCAGGTATACAATTTTTTATACTTTACCGTTTACTGTGCTTTATTGTTAACCATTTTTTTGTCTTCAGGTACAGCATTCACGACTTTGAGTGGTTATACCAGAATGATGCTTGCAGGTTTAGGTATCATCTTGGTATCATTCTTTTCAGCCAGCGGTCGGCTTTCATGTAAAAGCAATCCTAGCGGCTAATTAGCCTCTAGACTGCTTTTACAAGCAGTGGGAGAGAATGCCCCCCCCCCACCGTCTTCCGTGTTTTTCTCTGGCTCTCCTGTCTCAACAGGGAACCTGAGAATGCAGCCGGTGATTCAGCCAGCTGACCATAGAGCTGATCAGAGACCAGAGTGGCTCCAAACATCTCTATGGCCTAAGAAACCGGAAGCTACGAGCATTTTATGACTTAGATTTCGCCGGATGTAAATAGCGCCATTGGGAAATTGGGGAAGCATTTTATCACACCGATCTTGGTGTGGTCAGATGCTTTGAGGGCAGAGGAGAAATCTAGGGTCTAATAGACCCCAATTTTTTCAAAAAAGAGTACCTGTCACTACCTATTGCTATCATAGGGGATATTTACATTCCCTGAGATAACAATAAAAATGATTAAAAAAAAAAAAAAAAATGAAAGGAACAGTTTTAAAATAAGATAAAAAAGCAAAAAAATAATAAAAAAAAAAAAAAAAAAAAAGCACCCCTGTCCCCCCTGCTCTCGCACTAAGGCGAACGCAAGCGTCGGTCTGGCGTCAAATGTAAACAGCAATTGCACCATGCATGTGAGGTATCACTGCGACGGTCAGATCGAGGGCAGTAATTTTAGCAGTAGACCTCCTCTGTAAATCTAAAGTGGTAACCTGTAAAGGCTTTTAAAGGCTTTTAAAAATGTATTTATTTTGGTGCCACTGCACGTTTGTGCGCAATTGTAAAGCATGTCATGTTTGGTATCCATGTACTCGGCCTACGATCATCTTTTTTATTTCATCAAACATTTGGGCAATATAGTGTGTTTTAGTGCATTAAAATGTAAAAAAGTGTGTTTTTTCCCCAAAAAATGTGTTTGAAAAATCGCTGCGCAAATAATGTGTGAAAAAAAAAAATTAAACACCCACCATTTTAATCTGTAGGGCATTTGCTTTAAAAATATATATAATGTGTGGGGGTTCAAAGTAATTTTCTTGCAAAAAAAAATAATTTTTTCATGTAATTAAAAAGTGTCAGAAAGGGCTTTGTCTTCAAGTGGTTAGAAGAGTGGGTGATGTGTGACATAAGCTTCTAAATGTTGTGCATAAAATGCCAGGACAGTTCAAACCCCCCCCAAATGACCCCATTTTGGAAAGTAGACACCCCAAGCTATTTGCTGAGAGGCATGTCGAGTCCATGGAATATTTTATATTGTGACACAAGTTGCGGGAAAGAGACAAATTTTTTTTTTTTTGCACAAAGTTGTCACTAAATGATATATTGCTCAAACATGCCATGGGAATATGTGAAATTACACCCCAAAATACATTCTGTTGCTTCTCCTGAGTACGGGGATACCACATGTGTGAGACTTTTTGGGAGCCTAGCCGCGTATGGGACCCCGAAAACAAAGCACCGCCTTCAGGCTTTCTAAGGGCGTAAATTTTTGATTTCACTCTTCACTGCCTATCACAGTCTCGGAGGCCATGGAATGCCCAGGTGGCACAAAACCCCCCCAAATGACCCCATTTTGGAAAGTAGACACCCAAAGCTATTTGCTGAGCGGTATAGTGAGTATTTTGCAGACCTCACTTTTTGTCACAAAGTTTTGAAAATTAAAAAAAGAAAAAAAAAATTTTTTTTTTTGTCTTTCTTCATTTTCAAAAACAAATGAGAGCTGCAAAATACTCACCATGCCTCTCAGCAAATAGCTTGGGGTGTCTACTTTCCAAAATGGGGTCATTTGGGGGGGGTTTGTGCCACCTGGGCATTCCATGACCTCCGAAACTGTGATAGGCAGTGAAGAGTGAAATCAAAAATGTACACCCTTAGAAATCCTGAAGGCGGTGATTGGTTTTCGGGGTCCCGTACGCGGCTAGGCTCCTAAAAAGTCCCACACATGTGGTATCCCCGTACTCAAGAGAAGCAGCAGAATGTATTTTGGGGTGCAATTCCACATATGCCCATGACCTGTGTGAGCAATATATCATTTAGTGACAACTTTGTGCAAAAAAAATAAAAAATAAAAAATAAATTGTCACTTTCCCGCAACTTGTGTCAAAATATAAAATATTCCATGGACTCAACATGCCTCTCAGCAAATAGCTTGGGGTGTCTACTTTCCAAAATGGGGTCATTTGGGGGGGGGGTTTGTTCCATCTGGGCATTTTATGGCCTTCAAAACTGTGATAGGTAGTGAGGAGTAAAATCAAAAATGTACGCCCTTAGAAATCCTGAAGGCAGTGATTGGTTTTCGGGGCCCCGTATGCGGCTAGGCTCCCAAAAAGTCCCACACATGTGGTATCCCCATACTCAGGAGAAGCAGCTAAATGTATTTTGGGGTGCAATTCCACATATGCCCATGGCCTGTGTGAGCAATATATCATTTAGTGACAACTTTTTGTAATTTTTTTTTTTTTTTTTTTGTCATTATTCAATCACTTGGGACAAAAAAAATGAATATTCAATGGGCTCAAAATGCCTCTCAGCAATTTCCTTGGGGTGTCTACTTTCCAAAATGGGGTCATTTGTGGGGGTTTTGTACTGCCCTGCCATTTTAGCACCTCAAGAAAGGACATAGGCAGTCATAAATTAAAGGCTGTGTAAATTCCAGAAAATGTACCCTAGTTTGTAGGCGCTATAACTTTTGCGCAAACCAATAAATATACACTTATTGACATTTTTTTTACCAAAGACATGTGGCCAAATACATTTTGGCCTAAATGTATGACTAAAATTGAGTTTATTGGATTTTTTTTAGAACAAAAAGTAGAAAATATCATTTTTTTTCAAAATTTTCGGTCTTTTTCCGTGTATAGCGCAAAAAATAAAAACGGCAGAGGTGATCAAATACCATCAAAAGAAAGCTCTATTTGTGGGAAGAAAAGGACGCAAATTTCGTTTGGTTACAGCATTGCATGACCGCGCAATTAGCAGTTAAAGCGTCGCAGTGCCAAATTGTAAAAAGTGCTCTGGTCAGGAAGGGGGTAAATCCTTCCGGGGCTGAAGTGGTTAATAGGTGACAACTGTAAGCTGGGGGCGGATGACGCATTCATAGATACAAGAACTCAACCTTGGGAAATGTCTAGCCTGTCATAATACCATAACGCAAATGAATGATCTAGATAAAGTATCATAACTGCATATCTGTCTACACCTTCCTAAATATATAAATGCAATATCAGAAATGTATGTTTGAATATAAATAATGTCTGTCGCTTCCCTGATTAATCTATGTCATATATTTTATCTGTATGATGTGTTTGACAACAATAAACATGTTCTTTGTTAAAAAAAAAAAAAAAAAAAAAAAAAGAGGGTGATGAATTGTTTACGAAAACTTATTTTAAAACCACGGATCGAAACGGGTATATACCCATCTCCAGCTGCCACCACCCCAAGTGGAAAGAAAACATCCCTAAAGGGCAGCTGTTGAGAATAAGGAGGAATTGTCGGAATATCGAGGATTACCATAATCAATCATCCTTACTAGTAACAAAAAGTAACAATCTCAATAAGAATTCTCCAGGGGATGTAGCCTTCATCACTGGTTTTAATAATCAATATAGGAATATAGAGCACATAGTGAGGAAATATTGGCCCATATTAAAGTCAGATAGAACTCTGGGGAGTATTCTTACTAAAAAGCCTCACTTTATTTATAGGAGGGGCACCAACCCTCAGAAACCATTTGGTCCATAATGTGATTGATCCCCCAAGAAATATCAAACTGTTTTTAGGCATGAAAGGTTTTTATAGATGCCAAAAGTGTTTAGCATGCCGGGTCAGTAAAAAGCAACCGAAGAAGAGATCCTCCTTTTACTCTAGGAGAGGTATAGAGTATGACATCAGAGAATGAATCACCTGCAATACTACCCATGTGACTTATGTCATTGAATGTCCGTGCCGACTGCAATATGTGGGTAGGGCTACCAGACCCCTACGTGTGCGCATTAGAGAGCACATTAATAATATCAAGAAGGGGTTTCCTAAGCATAACCTCTCAAGATATTTCAACGAATTCCATCACAGAGATCCATCTGGTTTGGTTTTCTATGGTATCGATACCATTAAGGACAACTGGAGGGGGGTAGTAAGAAAATATTGATATCCCAGAATGAAACCAGATGGATATACCGTCTAGACAGTCTGGTTCCTAGAGGACTCAACGTGGATATTGATTTGAATTGCTTTTTATCCAATTTTTAGTACTTTTTTCCAGTTTACGCTTATACACATACTTTCCTTCTTCTATTGGGTACCGGTAGGAGTGTTTGTGAAAACTGTGCGCCTTTCCACTATCAAGCTTATCACTTGGGATTGTACATTTGTGTATTTAGAGCAAAATAGAGAGCTATGGGACATAGCACTATGGTGGATTTAGTAGCCCTATGACATATGCAATTTTTTTTCTCAGCCTCACATAGCTTTCTTACGCCTTTTGAGCACTTATGCATTAACACAACAGTTGGTTCTCATACTTTTACATATAAAATCTTTCACTTATTTTTATATGAGATATCCATCTCTTTTTATCATACATGGTTTTGATTCAGTATACTATATGTGGTATGGATGTATTTTCTCTCTCATCCTTATTATCTGGAGATCTTAGTATAGTGGCTTAGTCTTATCACCCTTTGTTATTGCAAGGATACGGATATACATATTCATTTTTTATTGTCAGGTTCAGATTTTTGCCCTTTCGTCGAATCTACATTTACCATTGATACTGACGTTACTGTGGGGGTTTTAATTTTTGCCTTCTTGGTCCATTTTATATCCATTATTGATACTGACGTTATTTTTTATCTACTCCATTATTATATATTATATGGAGTTTTTTATTTATTTTTATTTTCTTTCTCCTTTTTATAAAGGTTTACATGTACACAGTTTTTGTCTGCCAGGAAATTAACATTGGTTTTTATCCTTCTGCTGTTTTTAGATACACGGAGGCGCCTTGGCATTAATTTTTATGTATTTTTATATATCTCCACCAGGGGGTGCTAGGCCTCCACTTTTGTCTCCATTTTTTCTTTTATTTCGGCAGTTACATCTATTAATTTCCCCGCTGGACGGATGTGCACGTCACATCAGTGCTTTTTGATTGGACTTCGTGGCGCCTCCCTGTAGTATAATAGGACGTATGGTGTACCAAGATGGCCGCGCCTCAGATGACGTCTTGATGACGAAAAGCGTAAGGCGTGGTCACGCGGTACACATACATCGCTCTAGCTTCTGATTGTGTTGAAGACTTCTGGTTTTTGGTAGACAGGCCGTGGAACGCACACGCCGCTACCACGTTACTGTTGCGGCCATTGGCTTGAAGCCAGCCGGCAGAATATTGTCAGCTCTTAATTTTACATTTTAATTTGTAAGCTGTATTGGTTCAATAAATTTTTAAATTTTTGGATTTACGCTATGAGGCTCCTCTCTTCTCTATACATATGGAAACTTCCCGGTGGATATTATTAACAACACAGCGGTGACACAGGTGGGAAGGAGACCACGGAGTCGGTGAGGGGGACATCGATCGTTTGGAAATCTGGCCACTGGATCTACATTCACATGCCCACTACCCCTGCAGGGGTTGGGTGCTCCGGTGAGTGAGAGCACAATTGGGGGTTCCACCTAAGACGGTTTATACCAGCTACAGCAGACCTGTCTGGGATCGTTTTGGATGCACACAACATTTGTTTACAAGGATTTTTTTCACACATAGGACAATCTTTGGATATATATAATACACTTTTGGAGTATTTGTTTACACGGATTAACATCACTTAATAATTTTTTCACCATTCTTTCATTTTTTGGTACAAATATATATATATATATATATATATATATATATATATATATATATATATATAATTTTTAATTTTTTTTTTATATATTTCTATGTCACTTTTTGGACTGTTTTAATCTACATCTAAATGGTTTCTTTTATGTTATTTTCAGGTGTCAAAATTTTTTTTTATTATGAGCAGTTTTTAAGATTATTGTTGTTTTAGTCACACCTATAGTAACTTTCATTGTTCTTTATATTTTTTGGGGTGATTTGCACATTTAATATTTATGTGATAATACACATTTCAAATAGTTTTTCAGTATTTTTTCACTGATTTTTCAAGTTTGATGATACACTTTGATGAACATACATTTCCTTATGGTGAGATATGTTATCATTATCTGATTAGTGAACAGCGCCAATTCCCCTATTTTTGAGTTAACAAACATGTTGGTTTGTTTTAAAAACCTTCTCTAAATGCACATGTGATTGTGCTGGTATTAAAAAGATTGTTAATTATGAATGTGTGGATTATTGTTTCAACGCTCCAAAACTTTTGTTGTGCTCTAATGTGGCAATGGGGGTTATTTCCTAAGGGAAAATCCACTTTGCACTACAAGTGCAGTTTCAAGTGCACTTGTAGTGCAGTGTGTCTTTGCCTTTAGTAAATAACACCCAACAGTGCTTTGTAATGTTACACAATCACGCCATTTTCAGGTCTCACCACATTTTTGTCAGGGTCAGCTAAAAGAAACACAAGCAGTAAATGTCACCAAAGATTTTAGTAGTAAAATTTTTTTTTTAATTTGAAAAAGGTTTAAGACATTGTCTGGCAAATTGATAGCCCCCCTACCCGCAAAGTATTCAAGGTATCTTAGACGGACATCACGGGCACTCAGGGGGGGAAAGCCAGGACGGCCACTTTCAAGCGCCGTCAGGGTTGGTTCATTTTGAATTCCAGCCTCAGGCCCAACTGAGCCAGCATAGTTGGCAGAATGTTGCCGTAAAAAGTTGTGTAGAACACAGCACTCCAGGATGATATGATTCAGTTTGTACTCCGCCATGTGTATGGGTGTAAGAAATAGGCGGAACCAGCTGGCCATGATTCCAAACGTGTTCTCCACCACTCTTCAGGTAATTAAAAACCCTCTGGTCCAGGGTGAGGGTCCTCATCGGGAATGGCCGCATAAGATGGTCCCCCAGTGCAAACGCTTCATCCGCAATGAAGAAGAATGGGAGTCCTTCCACATTGTCTTCTGAAGGTGGCAAGACCAAGCTGCCATTCTGGAGATGCCTGTAGAACTCCATCTGGGTGATGACTCCACCATCGGACATCCGTCCATTCTTCCCCACGTCCACATACAGGAACTCATAAGTAGCCGACACCCCTGCCAACATCACAATACTCTTGAACCCCTTATATAGTTGAAATAGTGTGACCCCGAGTTGGGTGGTGGGACAATGTGAACGTGTTTCCCATCAATTGCCCCTCCGCAGTTAGGAAAGTCCCACCGCTGGGCAAAGTGGGAGGCCACAAAGTGGGATAATGATTCCCAGAGCCTGGGGGGAGATGCCTGTCGAGAACTTCAAGTCCTGCAGGCTTCTCCCCGTCGCCAAGTACCGCAGGGTGGCGACGAGCCTCTGCTCCGGAGTGATGGCTTGCCTCATGCAGGTACCCTGCCTGCTAATGTAAGGGGTCAGCAAAGCCAACAAATGGTGAAATACGGGGTCCGTCATCCGGAGAAAGTTCTTGAAATCATCAGGATTATTCTCACGGATCTCACGGAGCAAAGGCATATGACAGAACTGGTCACGCTGAAGCAACCAATTCTTGGTCCATGAACTCCTCCCCACCCTGTTCATGGACTGGACTTGTGTCAAGGTCAGGACCCCAACACCAAGCCCCCTCACAGCACGAACTCTACGAGGAGTACGTATACGCAACATGGCTAGAAAACGGTCGGCTGCTCAGAACGAAGAAACGGAGCGCACTGAAGAACGGCAAGGCCTGTGAAGAGCGACCCGAAAAACAGTAACAAACTAACAAGAACACAATGACGAGAGTCAATGGTACTCGCTGCACGCATTGAAGAGCAGATACAAACCCACAAGCACAAACTGAACAGCAGAAAACTATCTGAAAACCACGAGTCTGAAAAAGCGCAAATTGTCTCTCACCAAACTTTTACTAACACGAGATTAGCAAAAGGAGCCCAAAGGGTGCCGGGCTTGGTTCTGAACTGGCCTTTTCTAGTCTCATCGTACGTGGTGTACGTCACCACATTCTTGGCGATCGGAAATTCCAACAACTTTGTGTACGCAAAACAAGTTTGAGCCAACATCCGTTGGAAAAAAATCCATGGATTTTGTTGTCGGAATGTCCGATCAATGTCCGATTGTGTGTACGGGGCATTACTCTTGTTGGGTGCAGGAACTGGCCCTGCTGTTAAATATTATTTCAAAAATTGTAGTTACATGCCCCTGTTAAACAGGGGCAGAAAAATTGGGCCTTGGGTGTTGGTGGTGCCCTAAACCAAAAATATTGTTGAAAGCTAGCATCATAAAGATTCAGGAATAAGATAGGCAGCATAGGCAAGGGATCCCAGATCCCTAGCAAATTCAGTTACATCAGCATCAGGGGCTTGATAGCTGTTGACCCAGGACTGATTCATTTTTATAAATGTGAGCCTATCAATGGAGTCTGTGGACAGCCGCACTCTTGGATCCATTACAAACCCTCCAGCAGCACTGAATGTGTGTTCAGAAAGCACGTTGGATGCAGGACAGACCAGTAGCTCAATTGCAAATTGAGCAAGTTCTGGCCAGTGGTCCATCCTCAAGACCCAGTAACCCAGTGGATGCTCAGTTGGAAAGGTCTCCAAGTCTGCTCTTGCCCCTAGATATTCCTGCACCATATAATGCAGATGCTAGCGATGGTTGCTTGAACCTATCAGCCCTTGGCGCTGAGGACTGAAAAATTGTTTAAAGGCATTGGTCAGCCGGCCACCTTCTCCATCGCTCTTCCTCTGACCGAACGAAGCCTCAGAAACATGTTACCCAGCAACCAGAAATGGTAATCTCCCAAGGTCGGAAAGACGTCACACAAACTTTTCTTCAAGTTCTCCTGAAGATGTTTCATCCTCTGCTCCCTCTGGGAAGGCAGGATGAGTTCTGCAACTTTACCCTTGTAACGTGGATCAAGAAGGGTTGACAGCCAGTAATGATCACTCTCCTTGATACCACAAATCCTAGGGTCCTTTCACAGGGGTTGCAGAATCAGGGAGCCCATGCAGCGTAAGTTTGCAGAGGCTTGATATTCTGATTCCTCTGGGTCACTGAGGATGACATTGTCAGGAACTACCTCCTTACAGCCACGTACAACTCTTTGGGTCTCTGGGGACTGAAACCCATCCCTTGAAGACTGCTGCATGTTATCCTCTACATCCATGCTGACACAATCCTCCTCCTTCTCCTCCTCTTCTTCCTGTTTGTTTGGCAGCCCCGCAGAAATGCTATCTGCATAAAGGGGGCCTTGAGAGGAAATGAAGTCCTCCTCTTCCTCTCACTGTTCTGCCCCAAGTGCCCTGTCCATGATTCCACGAAGTGTGTGCTCCAGCAGAATGACTAGAGGGACAGTGTCACTGATGCATGCATTGTTGCTGCTCATCATCCAGGACAGTGCATGCATCCTTGATCAGTAGTCACTAGCGTGGGGAAAAGAAGCCAAGCTCCCCTGAGCCTGTCCTGGTGCCATACTCACACAGGTACTCATTGATGGCCCTCTGCTGTGTGTGTGCAGCCACTGCAGTTTTGCCAACGTTGAGTTCCACCTGGTGGGCATGTCACAAATGAGGCAGTTGGTGGACAGGTTAAATTCCCGTTGAATGTCAGACAGCCAAGTACTGGCATTGTATGACCGGCAAAAATGACCACAGACTTTTCTGGCCTGCCTCAGAATATCTGGTAAGCCTGGGTCAAGAAACGCTGCACCACCATATTCAGGATGTGTGCCAAGCATGGGACATGTGTCAAGTGTCCCTGTCAGAGGTCAGAGAGAAGGTTGGTGCCATTGTCGCATACAACCATTCCTGACTCAAGCTGCCGTGGCGTCAACCACCTATGAGCCTGCCCCTGCAGAGCTGACAGAATCTCTGGCCCACTGTGGCTCCTGTGCCCTAGACAGACCAACTCAAGCACCACATTGCATCTTTTAGCCTGACTGCTTGTGTAGCCCCTTGAACACTTAGGGAGCGCTGCTGGTTCAGAGGACAATTCTGCAGAAGGGGCCACAGAGGAAGAAGAGTAGGGGGTGGAGTAGGCAGATGTGGCAGAATCACCACCAGATTTTTGGAGGCATGGTGGCGGAACTAGTTCCAACACTGAACCCTGTCCTGCATCCTTCCCAGCTGCCAGCAGTTACCCAGTGCGCCGTGAAGGAAAGGTAACATCCCTGACCATGTGTGCTGGACCATGAGTCAGCGGTAATATGAACCTTGCTGCTGACCACCCTATTCAACAAGGCCAAAACATTATCATTTCACATGATGGTAGAGAACTGGAATGGCCTCACATGAAAAGAAATCTCTTTTTGGAACCTGCCACTGTGGTACAGCACATTCCACAAATTCACGAAAAGGGGGCAGAGTCTACAAGCTGAAAAGGCAGCAGTTGCAGTGCTAGCAATTTGGCCAAGCTAGTATTTAGACGCTGAACATGTGGATGGCTGGGACAGTATTTTTTTTATGGTTCAGCAACTGGAGTAGCATAATTTGCCTGCTGATATCAACTTGTAGTGTACTGCTAGCAGATTGGCTGCAAGTACTTGTGGCACCTATTGCTATACCTTCGATTCTCTCAAAGCAGGTTTTTGAGAGGACTGGAGGTATAGTAAGGGTTGAGATCACAGATGAGAAGCAAGGAGAAGTCCACCTTTTTTTATTATGTGGGTCTTTCAGGTGATGTTGCCAATGGACTGCATGGCAGATCATCATATGTCTTGTCAAGCATGTGGTGCCCAAGCGGGTGCTGTTCTGGCCACGCTTGATCTGCTTCAGACATAGATTGCATTAAGCAACGGTGCAATCTACTGCACGGTGCAATCTAAGCCCACACCCATGAAATTTTGGAAGATAGCAGGGAGTCAGCAGCGCCCTGCACCTGTGGAGCTCTGTGGTGTGATGCAATAGGGTGGCTGCCCTAAAGCTGGCCCCTGGAGGACATCCTGCCTCATTGGAGTTGTGCCTCCTCCTCTTTCTCCTCACTTTCCTCCTCTCTTTTTTCAGGCACCCAAGTACAGTCAGTGACCTCATCATCCCCTCCCTCCTCGTCACTGGAGCAAACTTGGCAGTATGCTACAGCTTGGGGAACATGACTGCTAGTTTCTTGTCCTTCTGTGGTACCCCCTATCTCTAGGCTTACGTTACTCCCTTCCTCAACCTGGGAACCAACATTGGAGCCTTCAAATTGCTGCGCATCCTCCATTAACATGTAACTGACACTATGGTCGAATAACCAAGTAGTGCAAAGTGGATTTGCCTTTAGTAAATAAACCCCGGCATCTTATTTGGGGTAAACGCCTCAATTTCTTTAACAGTCTGTGTAAGGAACACCCATATACTTGGGGAGGATCGAATAGGAGGGAACTTTGTATATTTTGAGTCAGTATCTGGCTGTTCATTTTCATATAATAGTTGAGTTAGATCCCTAAGGGCTCTAAAATCGGCCATTGTATAGCCTTTGAACTCATTAGTGTCTATTTGATTACTTTTCTTGGTTCTGTCTTTGTCATATAGGAATATAAACGTTAATCTTCAAGCACAGATATAAAAATCTTTTACTAGCTCAAATTTGTCTATGGCCTGATCTGGGCAGTAATTAAGGCCTAAGCTCAAAACTTGTGTCTCCTCATCCAATAGGACACAAGATGATAAATTAATAACATCTAATCTTGGGGGTCCGGTCCCTGATTGACCACATAGGCCTCAAAACATATTTGGTTCTAAATGAGAGCCATTAGATTTGGGAAGACTTCCCGTACTTTTGTTCATTAGGAAATATGGGAAGTCTTCCTAAACCTAATAGCCCTCATTTAGAAAAAAATACTTTTTTGCTCAATACTCCCATGCTCAAAGGGAGGAGGACCGACAGAGGCCTATGTGGTCCGACGGAGTCCGGACCCCCAAGATTAGATGTTAATAATCAAGGGAGAGTTGATAAACCCGTCACCAGCTTTATTGTGTATGGAAAAGCACACCACGTGGAAATCCAATCTGCTTAACAGACAGCTGTTAAAAGTGGGCATGTAATAAACAGACCGAGACCACAGCACCGCTCTCCAGCCTTAAATAGTAGGTGTGTAATATCCAAATACAGGATTCAGCCATCATCAGGCACTCACATACAGATAGGTAATCTTGAACTCCAACATAAGGTGATGAGACATCCAACCAAAAGGTCAGCGGCACAAAAGCAGAGATAAGGACAGCCAATAGTGAAGACCATATGATAATATAAAAGATTTTATTGTAGTAACTTACATTTCAGAACAAGGAAATAAACATCATGATGCACATATGGCCGCGGCTTTCAGTGTGCTAGTATCAGCCCACCTGACATGTTTCATCCAACAGGATATCGTCTATATGACACCAGCACGCCCTTTTATTAGAATCACTAGTGACGTTCATCTTGGTGGGGTAAACCCCCGGAAAGAACGCAAGCCGAAAATAACATCAGTGAAGCGCATCACACCCGCGTTCCACTGCTCCATTAAGAACTGCGGATGATGGCCATCATGGAGGGATGAACTTCCAGAATGACGCAACGGCCGAAAGAGAAGTCAGTGGAGCGCATCACGCACCGCGCTTGCGCTCAATTGCCACCAACATGGTCACGTTTGACACCCATCCTGGAAGTAAGAACTGCCGGAATGACACGCCTGGTGGAAATGAGGTCAGTGGAGTGCACCAATATCTGCGCTCCACAGCCAAACAATTGTCCATGGATGACATAACCCCGGAACCCGCAAACTGAACATAACAAATGAACGGGAAGCATCATCCATAATAGGCAAAACATTCTACAACCCAAGTATACATTAAAATCATGATTTAACATTTAGACAACATATTCAAAAAATTCTAGGCAGATAATATACCATTATAGGAGTCTATCTAGAAATTAAAATATTGATATAAAATCAATAATTAAAACAACATGTTATAAAAAAACATATTTTAAAAAAGAGGAACAACCATCTACTGATGGAACGGAGAAACTACACATATACATGGACATTAGTGTGTATGGGAAAAAAAAAGAAGAAACATTGACTAAATCAGCAATTATTAATAAAGTTATTAACATCCCAATCAATGTTTAACCCAAAAGGGGTATAGCATTTAAGATCATATATCCAGCGGGTTTTTATCCGCAAGATCTCTCTCTTGGTCATACTGCCTTGCCAATGAGGTGTAAATCAATCGATGGCAAAAACAGTAGTTCCTGCTGGATTTTTGTTATGACATTCAAGATAATGGCGTTAGACAGTATGTTTGGGAAACCCTTTCTTAACGTTAGCCAGATGTTCCTTAATTCTGACGTTCATAGCTCGCATAGTGCGGCCTACATACTGTAGACCGCATGGACAGATCCAAAATATTTGGGGCAACCTGGAGTTTAAGGGGTGGGACCCCCCTAATAATAACTTACACGTTCTGAACGTTCTGGTAAGTCAGGGCCCAAAACTTTATAATTTTTTAACACTGCCCAGTGTTTGCTCAAAATCTTTCTAATATCATAATGTTGATGTGAATAGGTAGTAATCATCATATAAAAATTGTGAGCATTCTCAACAGTTTGTAAATTTATCTTTACCCTTAAGCATAGTGGCCCTATCCATAGTAGCCACCTTATTTATCACTTCATCAAGATCAGCAGTAATATACCACTTCTCAATAAATTTGCTTTTTAGGGTTGAAGCTTGTTCAAGAAAATCATTCTTCAAGGTACAGTTAAGTCTTAAACAAATGAATTGGCTCTTGGGCACTGATTTCAACCATGTGGGGTGATGACAGCTCCCCTGCACAATATAGCCATTCCCATCTGTACTCTTGAAGAAAGTAGAAGTCTTAAAACAACCATATTTGATTTCTATATTAAGATCAAGAAAATTAATCTTATCTTTACTGCTTTCATATTGTAAGGCAATACCCAAAGAGTTCTCATTAAGTTGTTGTATAAAGGCAGTTAATGATGTCATATCACCATCCCATAGGAGGAGGATATCATCTATGTACCTCCCCCAGAACACCAATTCTGGTCTCCTGTTCGAGTAGACAACATCCTCCTCCCATTTAGCCATAAACAGGTTTGCCATGCTCGGTGCAAACTTTGCACCTATAGCAACCCCCTGTTTTGAAGATAGTAGGACCCTCCAAACCAGAAGTAATTGTGAGACATGGCAAACCTGAGTAGGGCTAGCACAAACTCTGTAGCAGGATAAAAAGATCATCTCTCCTAAGAAACATATCAACTGCCTCGAGATCAACGAGGTGAGATAATAGTATAGAGAGAAGTCACATCAGCAGTTGCCATAATGTAACTTTCTCTCCATTCCATGGCCTCTAGCGTATGGATAACTTGTGCAGAATCCTTAAGATAGGATGGAATCTGTGACACCAATGGTTGTAAAAAGCCATCTATGTATTTCCCAATTCGGGAAGTTACCGAGTCCAAACCG
This sequence comes from Aquarana catesbeiana, assembly GCF_042186555.1. Classification (NCBI taxonomy): domain Eukaryota; kingdom Metazoa; phylum Chordata; class Amphibia; order Anura; family Ranidae; genus Aquarana; species Aquarana catesbeiana. Next base: position 473,149,874 of record NC_133327.1, read on the forward strand.
CTGATAATAGGTCTCCCCTGGTTTTCTCGGGTCTCCCCGAGAAAATATATCACCGGTATCCTTGGGGCCATAGGGATTAGATATGCCCTTTCCTTTTTATTGAGTAAATGGTCATTGAAACCTGCTTCAATGAGCCTGGTAAGATCTTTTTTATATTTACCAGTGGGATCATAATGCAAGGGTACATAAGTCTCTGTATCGGAAAGAAATTTATTAATTTCATCTACATATGCTGTTTTGTCCAGTACCACAATCCCACCCCCTTTGTCTGCGGAATGGATAATAATATCCTTTCTATTCTTTAAGGATTCCAATCCTTGGTGAAACCTAGAATTATTATGATCCTTTTTAATTTTAGGTTGGCAATGTTTTCCCTTAAATACTGAAACTGAAGGAGGGACAAAACCTGGTGGATTAAACAAAGAGGTGTTTTACAGACCTGAATGTTACACCTCGTCAGCGGTGCTCACTACCCTCCCAACTTTTTGCGACAAAAAATGCCTTTTGATAATAATCTTCCTGATACACTTTTGCACATCAATAAATGCTCCGAATTTGCTTAACCTCCCTGGCGGTATGATTATTTCGGATTTTAGGTGCTGAAAGCGGTACAATTATTTTGCATGGAAATTTGGCGTTTTATATTGTAGGTCTGTAATTCTTAACAATAACACACTTAAATCTGTCCAAACAAGAGTCTAGTAGATATCCCGGGTATGATAAAGTTTGAAACACAAAAACATAAATTATAATATAATTAATAAAAATAAATAATAAAAAAAAATAAAAAATAAAAATAAAATAAATTTCCCCACGATTCACTATCGCTCAATTCTGCAAGTGTTCTAATTTACTATCGCTGTTTTCTAGCTGGTCTAAAGCCACTTTTGATGTAAAGGGACACTTTTTGGTTGCTATCGACAATCTCCAGTTTCCAGGCAGAAAGAACAGTATATATAACATAAAACTGCATGCAGGGCATAGGACAAAGCACTGGGGACAAAAGGGATGTGAAATAATTTCATACAGTAGTGTAATCTGTAAGATTACAGAACTGTATGTGTTATGTTTTTACAATTTTTTGAATTTGCAGCCAGGCTCCGCCCCCGTGCGTCGCGCCGCTCGCAGGGAACAGAGCCAGGCACGGAGAGGCTTCGGAGGAGGACGGAGCCCGCAGACACAGCGGGGGACATCGCAGGATCCCGGGGACAAGGCAAGTAAAGCCACACCAGGATCCTGCGATGTAATCCCGAGTGTGGCTCGGGGTTACCGCTAATGGTCCTGAATTTTAACCCCGAGCCACACTCGGGAAAACCACCAGGGAGGTTAAAGGCTTATTAGGAGCAAATTTAAGACCATGATTAAGCACATGTTTTTCATTATCTGTAAGTGCATTTTTTCTAGGATTAAAAATCCCAGTATCAATTATACCCTTCTCTTTTTTCGATCTGTGCCTCCTCCCCCCTCTGGTCCCTCTTTTGGTTCTCCATCCCGTTTGTTTTTTTGGGGGGCCTTTGGAAAAAAAAGATGATGAACCTGATGGTAGGGGACCTTCGGTGCGGTGTGGAAATGTTATTAAGATGTATTTAATATGTATTGTCACAGTGTCTCCCAATGTTAGTTCTCCTGCAGCCCGCTCTAAAGAGCGGACTGGGGCAGACTGACAACAGTTGAGACCAGTTTTGGTAGTGAAAAGCTTCCTGTAAGATGTAGAGAAGTGTTTGCAGAGTGGGGATATATCCGCCAGTGAAGGGCCCCCATGCAATGCACAGACGATCGTCTGGGGGGATGTGTTCACTCTGCAAGACATTATCAGTTATGGGGGATGTACGCTCGTGTGTCTCTGTGTGTCTGATCGGCACGTGCGGAGGCTATGGTGTGTTCCTGCAGATAATCTCCCATCCTCAGGAATGGTAGTTGTTAACCTTATAAATGTATATTTATGATTTATTAACCATAAGATATGAGGTTGGTTAAATAAGAGTTCTATTGACCAGAAGTGAAAGCTTTAATATAATAACATTTATTAAAGTAGCGTTAAAAGTTTACCTAATACACAGACAATATCTATGGTCTTAAACAAGGGAGAAAATATTAGGTTAAAGTACAAGAATACCGAGTATATTCCACACAATACAAATAGTAAACAAACAAACATATGACAAGCAGGTATACCTTTAAGTGCTGGGAGATGCTCTGATAATTACCTATATTAATGGTCCTGGGCCCAGGTCAGACGTCATCTCTCACCACTCTCTTTGGGACTACTCTTATAGGCCCATCTCTCATTGACTTGAATAGGGCCACTCTGATTGGGTATTGTGTTAACCCTCCACTCCCTCCAGGCGTATTTCCTAATTTGGGCAACTTCCTCTTGTTGGGGTAACGAATTAGTGATAAGTTGTTTGAAGAGGAATTAAGGTGAAGGTCATCACCTTCTCTTGAATAGGGCACTTAACTATGCATGGCAAAACATCCTTTCCTGAACAGATGAAAGAAATATTCTCATCCTCTCAAACACCCCTTTGGAATGGACAAATGTTTGATTAGCACAGAGGAATACAAAGGCCTTTATCGAGCTAATGAATTTGGCCCTGTAACAAATACACACTTCAGATGGTATCTCTTCCTGGCCCTTTGAATATCAAGCTAGGTAAACAGTAGATCGTCTTCACAGCACATCCTTCTCGCATACTACAAGTAGCTGTTAAATGAGGCTCTTCTCAGGCCCATCCTGTCGTATATTTCCATCTAGCTAAATTAACCCTTTATTGAAACCCTGTCACATACACACTACTATTATTTCTTATCCAAAAATATATATACATCTATATACAAATCTTCTCAGTTGCTAATGGAGATTTCACATAAACTCATAGTATAATCCGGGTATGCGTTGTTCTCTGAACAATGCAGAATAAGGTTTCACACCAAAAGTAAAAACTGGAGTCTTTGTGTGCGTTGTGGTCGGGGGCAGTGTTCATGAGTCCTTAGGCCAGCCATGTGGTACAAGGGGCGGGGAATCATACACACTGCCCCTGCCCAGACACGCCCATAGACTCCCCTAGTCATTGTTTGAGATTTGTATAACTCCTCCTGTTTACCTGTGCTTGATTGGCTGATTTTGAAGCATTATTGTTATATAAATAAAGATTTCTCCCATTATCAGAAAGGCTGTTGGTGGAGCTAAGGATGTGAGGATGGTGGTCATGTCTGTGTTACTTGAGAAGATATGGGTAGACACAGATGCATTATACCAAAAGGCTGAAAGGGTACTTTATTAGCGCAGGAGACATGGATTAAATGTAGGGTATAGTGGAATTTCCACATCAGGTGGAGTATTGTGGTCTCCTAGGTGGATAATAGCCAGGACTGTCCCACCCAGAATAACCTCGACCCGGATACATAATCTATGGTGTTCATTGAGAAGGGTGTTGGACAATATATCTATTGTCAAATTCCTCTGCATTATCATCATAGCCTCTATCTAGAGGCCCAAAATGGTTATAGACAGGTACTCCTCCAGGGTGGGGTCATGATGGATGATTATATTGGACATGGTTATTCCTCATGTTGTTGTTAAATTGACCGGATCTGGCATAAGGGCAGTAGGGATTAAATGTTTTTTTTAGGTCCAACTTTCAACCACCTGCTGGTTTATTGGTATTATTGTGACCCCCCCACCTCTCAATTGAGAGGTAGAGGTGTTGGATCCTACGTTCAAAGCGGGTCCTGAGGTCTGCTACGCCCCTCCATTAGCTAGGGCAGCCCTCCTGATCTGCCATTTGAAAATATTTCTTTTTCTTTTTCGATCTCTGCTCTAGTTCCTCTTTTTCTAAAATCGTTTTAAGATTATTCTTTTAGCGCCGCATGTGGACTCTCATATTTTTATTTTGCTTATCAACAAATTGTGCTGGCTGCTTATATTATGACTTGTATTATGGTTGAGTAGCGCGGATATTGACCTGTTTTTAATAATTTATCATCTTGTGTCCTATCGGATGAAAGGTGGATCCCTTGAGAACATGCACGAGCATGAAACGCGTTTGAAGGGGCCAACGTGCTGATGCTATTACCAGTGCGTCTCCGTGGCAGGAGCGGTGGCTGATTATGTAAGTTCTTGGCCTTATTTGTTTTATGCTGCAGCTTTTTTGTACTTGATTTTAAGTTTAATAAACTACTACACTATATGAGCATCATTTGGGCTCCCACGGGTAAGCTTTTTTTCCACAGTGCCTAATCCTATCGGGGACCACCATCCTACCAATATACCAGGGTGAGATGTCTCCTACAGATTGGTGGAGGTGCACGTGTGTAACGAATTGTTCCCAGGCACATTGGTGATGTTTATCTTATGCTGGATTTTTTCCACTTTCTGGTGAGTGGTTAGACTTATCAAGCACATTGTTGGAATTATTTCTGGTTACAGTGAAGATTTGGTGAAGTCAAGTCACAGATTCTTATATCGGAACTTTATTTACATTATATGATTGTTATTTATTGATTTACAATATCACAGGAAGCGCTGCACATCTTTTTTTGTTTTAGGATTATTTGAAGGTTGCATGTTCACCCTTTGCGTGCCAGCTGCTAAACAAATACACAGCGCTCCCTTTCCTTTTGTAATAAACTTTTGATTTTAATTATAACTCTAGTCATGCCTTAAAAAGCTTGCCATAATTATGGGTTTATACCGTATGTAGTCCTTGGATATTCTCTCCCAGCAGAGCTGTGCCCTCCCCATTTAGGTGCTATACAGCTGGTAACTGACTGAAAAATCACCCTGATTCTCCAGGAACCCAAAACCCTCCTTCCTGCACCAGTTTCTCTGCCACTTGTTAATTTCCATAATCTGCTGCCTCTCTGGAGTGGCCCAAAATACAGACAGTATTTCTGAGAATGCTACCTAGTGGTTATATTGAAGAAAAGCAACTCCTAAGTACCTGAAAAAATTTTTCCTCTAACTTTGTCATTGGCACCAATATGTACCATGACCGTTGGGTCCTCCCCAGCCCCACACAACAATCTGTCCATCTAATCTGCAATTTGGCTAACCTGGTATACAACATACTGTTCGGACACTTTTACGCATTTACATACTGTATGTGTGCAAGCTCTGCAGCTACATCTGTTGCTGTGTGCACTTTACAGTGGTTTTAAAGCCTAAACATTTTTTTTACCTTCATGGATTCCAGGCAGTAAAGTAAAACATGTTCAGGTTAAAGAATCGCCCCCCCTCCCAAACACTTACCCAAGTCCTCACTTGATCTAGTGCCGTGCCCATCTGCAGCGGGTCTTTCCTCTTCTCCCTGCTCTCACAGGCTTTCCTGAGAGCAGCGGGAGCCATTGGTTGCCCATGCTGTGAGTCAAACCCTGTGATGAGGAGTGGGCATGGGGCTGAGCCACGCTGTCTGCGTCAATTGACACGGGTAGCGTGCCTCAGGATCAAGCAAGCAGATGTGCCACAATAGGAAGCAGCTTCCTATGGTGGAACACCCAAAAGAGGAGGAGGCAGGACCGCCAGTGGGGGACCCGAGAAGAGGAGGCTCAGGGCAGCACAAAGCAGGTAAGTTTAAACCTGTTAGTTATTTTAAAATAAAATTTAGGGCATTACAATTACTTTAAATGCCCTGAGCTGGTGCAATAATTAAGGTAATAGCCACAAGTGTGCTTTTTTTTTTTTGGTGAATTGGCCTTCGTATGTGTACATACACATATGCACACACACACACCCACACAGTGTGATAAAAGTCTGTGCTTTCTCATCTTTTAAAACAATAATCTTGTGTCCTTAAAATGGCTGTAAAGGTACAAGGTAAAAAAAAACCTCTGTATGCAGCAGCCCCCAGCCCCCCCTAAAATTTACCCAGAGCCCGATTTCGATCCAGGGATGTCCACAAGAGCCTTGCCTCTCCGGCAACTTGCACTCCTGATTGGCTTTTGGCAGCAGCGGGTGCCATTGGCTCCCGCTGCTGTCAATCACAGCCAGTGACCCAATCAGGAGACAGAGGGAGTGGGGCTGATGTGGAGACGAAACTTTAGCTTCTACACAAGCTATACAAAATGGAGTCACATTTAGTTAAGCTTTGCTAGTTAGAGCATTTACCAACTTGTTTTTCTGTTCTTAAGTTGCATTCAGCTGTAGTCAGCATTAGTGGTGGGAAAGGCGGATGTTATTACATAACTGTCATATGTAATTCTTTGTTAATTGATCATATGTTCTAATACAGTTCTGGGAAGATGGGATGTTTTTGGAAAGTACCCTTTTACAGGTCAAGGATCAACTCGCATCTTGATCATCGGTAGTTAGGGTTTCCTCATTCCCATGTCTATGTGCCCGAGATATAGCTTAATGCTGAAGATTTTGTATACATTTTTGGGGCATGCCACACCCCATTGTCTTTTGCTTAACTCACTAAAGATGCAACTGTACCCGGTACTGTAAATTATACCAGTAAACCTTATACTGATTGCATTGAAGCATTGATGTGGATGTATTTCATTTGAAGGCTCGACTTAACAGATGGTGACCCCAAGACGTGTCTCTCTGCTCTTGGCTGGCTGACTACCTCTGCCCACATCTGAGGGGAAGAATCTGACCGATCATAAGTACAGGTGAGAAAATTTTTTCTAATTTCTATACTTTATATATATATATATATAATACAAGTGTAAAGCCCTAAGGCTAATGTTGCTCTATAACTAAACAAAACTTGTGAAACAACAAATAAGTAAGCTGCTAACATCAAAAAAGTCCAGTACAGAAACTCCAAATAAAGTGCAATATTCCCAAAAAATTCTGATTTTAATTAGTGCTGCATCTTTTTTTTGGATATTGCAATTTCTACACTTTATTGTGGCTGCTGGTTGCTCGGTTGTCCAGTATACAGAAGAGAACACAGTTTAATATATATGTCAGTGCTCTTTTGCGGTCTGTGTAAACGTTCCTGGTTTTGTTGAAATTAACTGAAATATTGCAGCTGCACTTGTTTCAAAGGTGGTTCTGTGTCACTGGCTGAGGATAGAGAACAGGCTGATGCTGCTGCTGCTGCAGTTTCGAACTCTTCGACAGCGTTGTATCAAATTACAGACACTGACATAGAGAACAGGATGATGAAGATAATAAGAAAAGTTCAAACACCCCCTTCAATTAAAAGAATTATCGAACAACCAAAAAGAAGAAATCCTGTAGGGGATGTGTATCAAGATTGAAAATAGGTTATCCCCGACCTAGGTACTCCTGAATTAGCTAGATTTGTTAAAATGCAGGAAAATTCTACTTTCTCCTCCAGTTACTAAGTGCAGAAATAGGGAACAGGAAAAAGGATATTACAGGTCGCTTCTCCATGGGAAGGAAATGCCACTCAGAAAGGTAGCTCTCCCCGGAGATATGGAAGGAGAAGAATATGTTCCTAAAATAGCAGGCAACATATGGGGATATGTGGATGTTGATTGATTGTGCATTCCCGGAGAGATATATTGATCTGTGGAATGTGGAAGCAAGGAAAAATGGCGCTACTGAAAATGGTATAGTGAAGATAGAAAATAATGTACAACAACCTGCAGTGTATGACATAGGAGCTCTTATTGAGCTTCTAAAAAATTGGGTCCTTGAAACATTTAACAAATGTCAGGATCAGAGGAAGTAAATGGAGGTAGTGGAAAGAAGGAATGAGGATGTATTAGAATACTGGAATAGGTTCAAGGAAGAATACGGATTGGATCCCAGAAGATGAAACTGATTTGTCCAGACATGATCTGGTAAACAGTTTTGGAGGGGGATTGTCACAGGGAGTCAGAGAAAAAATTGAGCTTTGCACTCCTGAATAGAGAAAGAAGCCAGCACCAGAACTAGTGGATATTGCTCAAAGAATTTTTGAGATTCTTCAGAAAAGAAAGGTGAAGATAGAGCAGAAGGATAAAGTCAAAATAATGAATGTAAAACAAATTCACGTACCTGAAAAAGCAACACCACCTAGGGAAAGTATTGAGGTGCTGGTCTCAACTGTTCAGGTCTCTCCTCAAGGGATGCCTGTGGCTACACCCCCATACCCACCTGCAGGTGTAGTGTATGTTTCACATTATGGAAAACCTGGTGGACGGGGAATGCAGGCTAAGCCTTATAGGACTAAAATGTATGTCAGAAATGCCCCAAATGTGGGGGCGGTTTCAGCAGATGATCCCACAGGGAAGTGACAGAAGCCCCAGTGCTAGTAATATTTGTTTCAAGTGCGGTAGGATAGGTAATCTTGCAAGAGACTGTCATTTCCGCTATGGTGACCTGATTAATGACAATTTTATTCTTTCCCCTGAGCTTGCCGTCTTGAATTTGGGACAAAAATACAGAACCAATGATTGATGTGCGTTAATGGTTTAGCTATCCTGTGTTTAATAGATACAGGCGCTTCAAAGAGTTTGCTAAATATATGCAATGCCATTTTCCCCACTTCGAATCAGCAGGTCCCTTTGGTCAGGGTAAGTAATGATATAATCACTGCCAAAGTCATTGAACCTCTACAGGAAAGAATTGGAGGTCAGTGTCATAAACATTCCTTTGTTGTATCGCCATAATCCCCTTGCAGTCTGCTAGGCAGAGTTTTACTAACAAAAATGGGAGTAACTATAGCTTTAACCCCTGAAGTGATAGAAGTAAACATACCTGAATCAGTACAGACCGAGGCTTCAGATTTGCTATTTATGCCAGTACTCGATTCACCCCCAACATGAGGGATTCCAGCAGCCCACAAGGGGTTTATTGATCCAGCAGTCTGGATTACTGGAAATAATTCACCAGGCTACATGGAAGTTCCCCCAGTAAGAATTCATAGGGATTTAACCCTGCCAGTACCAAGAATTCCTCAGTATCCTCTTAGCAGAGAGGCCACTGACGGAATCCACCCTGTGATTAAAGAATTACTGGATGAAGGAGACCCAATACAACACAAGGATATAGTCACAAGACTGTGATAGCAGTCCAGTTACCTGCTATTATAGATTAGCAGTAATCAAATGTAAAGCACATACAAATGCTGATGACCTCATTTCACGAGGAAATGCATTGGCGGATGGAGCTGCAAAAGCTGTTGTCCTGGATACACCTCCTCAGCTACTCTGTGTGGCAATTTTGGCACCGGTGATTAACCACACAATCCTCATTGCCCTACAGAATTCATCCCCACAGCTGCTTGTATGGCAAACTAGGGGAGCCACGCGCTCTTCTAAAGGGGATCTGGCTGATGAATGGTAAGCCAATTGCCCCCAGCACCTTATTTCCTTCCCTTTTTCTCTTGACCATGGGCCTTGCCATGCCTCAACAGGGGGGGGTGGCCAGATCAGTAAATCAATGCTGGTGGGCACCAGGCTTCAGAGATTTTTCAAGTAAAACAGTGTGTTGTCTGTCAAGAACACATTATAGGGAAAAAGGTACAAACTGCAGCAAGACACCTCCCAGTGCCAGATGCACCTTTTCAAATAATACAGATACACTTTACTGAAATGCCTTTGTGTGGTAAATTCAAATATCTTTTGGTATGTGTAGACATTTTTTCATCCTGAGTAGAAGGATACCCCATGGTGAAAAATGGCGCTAGAACCTAAGTAAAGTGTCTCACTAGGGAACTAATACTTACATTTGGAAAAGGACAGGTGATTTCTTCAGACAGAGGCACACACTTTAAAAACAAATGAATGACACAAGTAGTACATGCTTTAGGGTTAAAGCAACAATTGCATACACCGTACAGACCCCAAGCAAGTGCAATGGTGGAATGTGCTAACCAAACTATGAAAAGATACCTCGCAAAACTGACAGCTAATGGGATGGGAACTTGGGTCGACATGTTGCCCACAGCATTTGCTGCTATGCTAACTACTCCAAAAGAAATGCATGGTATGTCACCCTTTGAAATTTTGTTTGGAAGGGCTACAGTACAAGCTGCTATACCAAGAGACAATGTAACTCTAATGACTGGACAGGATTCTGTTATAGACTATGTAACCAAATTGGGAACTGTATTCGCTGACACTTTTTCCAGAGTCAAAACAGCTCATCCCACAGAAGACAAGGATCAAGCGCATGGGCTGAAACCTGGAGACTGGGTGTATGTGAAGAATCATACCAAAAACTTCACTATCACCAAAGTGGAAAGGTCCTTTTCATATCATCCTGATTACTCCAAGTGCTGTGAAAGTCAAGGGATGCAAGCATTGGTTACATAGATCCCACTGCAAGAAAGCTGAAGAACCCCAGCGAAGGGTAACTAATAAACTGTTTCACCCTGACGAGCCTACTGCTGTTCATTCATCCCACAGATCCCCTCCGCTTACTCGTCTACAAGCCAAGGAGAAGGATGAGGCTATACGTGCTGTTGAGTCCCAAAACAGATAAAGGACTGTGGGGAGTTATCCTTGGAGGAGGGATGTTGGTAATATTCATCTTTTTTGTTTGCCCTGGCTGAATGACATTTTTATAGGGCAGGAGAGCCACTGAAACATTACTAAAATAGTGGATGTCCTGATGAAGACTAAAAAGAGAGTTACCAGAGAGATTGCTACACACCTCATGGAGCCATACTAAAATGCCTTTGTATCTATGCACATGCAAGCTGCAAAAAAAAAAAGTTGAACTTGTCCAATTGTTGGGTCTGTACACATTCACCTATTTCACATAGAACACTACCTTTATTAGGTGTTCCAATGTCACTCAAAAAATAGAGGAACTAGTTAACTTCCATAATGTGAGTAAGGACACTAAAAATAAAATATCTCTATTCCTTTATTATAGCATTCCTTTAAAAGGTACCCTCAGTACGTATTAATTTCACTTGTATCTATGCAGCTGATTCTGGAAATGACAATTGTTCAAGAAACATAGGATACACTAACTGTATGAAGGTAGCTACACTCAAATGCAGGTTTGAAGGTCCTTAGCTCCTTTGGAATAATGATACAGTTAAGGAATTGTACAATCTAACTTTTAGTAATGACTCTAAACTGAACAATCTCAAATTACATGTATGTCTGATAGGATATAACTTCAAGAAGTTCTTGCTCTGGTCCCCCGGGTTACTATTTTATCTGTGGGAAGAGAGCATACACTTGGATTACATTAGATGCCAAGGGCATATGTTACTTTGGTAAAGTCATCCCTGACACATGGTATGTGGAGGATAATGAGTTTACAAAAACGCATACAAGATTCCACAACATCTAATTAAACAAAGAGATCTTTCTTGTGAGAGTTTTGATATCACAAGGGAATCCATTGATTTCAAACCATTGTTTGATAATCCCTGGGTAAATCGCTGTTGTATTAAGGAAGCATTTAGTTTTGTTATAGATTTAGCTGATCTAATGGTTAATGTAACTGCTATATATGTAAAGGGTATATCCGCGCTAGGAGCTAAAATTTAATAAGCAGCTGTGCACTATAACCCAGACCCCGACAATATATGTAAAAAGAGTGCAGTGCTAAAAGTAAAAAATATATATATAAAAGTACATTAGTCCAAATGCAAACAAATATACCGTATTTTTTGGACCATAATGCACTTTTTTCCCCCAAAAATATGGGGGAAAATGTCCCTGCGTCTCATGGAGCGAATATACACCAGGCACCGCCCCCCGCTGTTTCGGGCACCGCCCTCCACTGCCACCGCTATGCTATTACTGAAAGAGAGGCAGGAGAACGGAGGACAGACAACCCAAGCCCCCGCGAGCGCCCGGGGATCTCCCGGCTGGGCCTGACACAGAAAACAGAGCAGCCCGAGTGATGGCAATGGTCAGGCTGCATTAATAAAAATGACCAGGGGACAGGCTGCATTAATGGCAATGGTCAGGCTGCATTAATGGCAATGGTCAGGCTGCATTTAAGGCAATGATCAGGCTGCATTTCATGGGCACTGGTAAATATTTTAGTACACCATTTGGTTCATAATTTTTTGTTTTTGTTTTCCTCCTCTAAAACCTAGGTGCAGCTTATGGAGCTAAAAATAAGGTACTAATATGCAGACAATCAATTATAAAAAATAATAACTGTGAATAAAGTCTGAAGACACATATGCAATATTACATTACATATGAATAAAGTGCAAAAGTGCAAACAAAAAGAAATCCATATAGAGCTGGATTCCATCACAGAAAGTCCCATGGGAGAAAAGAGTGTTTGGAAATGATCATCATACACCTGACTCCCATGGGACTTTCTTTGATGGAATCCAGCTCTATATGATTTTTTTTTTTTTTTGCACTATTGCACTTTATTCACATGTGATGTAATTCTGCATATGTGTCTTCAGACTTTATTCACAGTCATTATTTATATATAATTGATTATATACATAAAAAAATGTAGCGCATAATGTATGTGTAAGTGATTGAAAAAAACAAATTATTTAAAATTTGTGCTTCAAAGAAAAAATAATTAAAAGAACATCAGCCTGATGGCCTGTGCTGAACATAAAGTAAATAATAAATAAACAATAATGTCCCGCAACCCAGGTAGGTGAGTAGACTCCGAAGTCTGGTGGTGTTCAAATGATTGTTCCAAATTGAACGTCATAACAACCGGACCATAACAAAGAGATGAGGCAATGGCAGAAAGGATGGTATGTAGAAAAACTCTTACCAGATCCCGTGGATTCCCATGTCAGCGACAGGGAATCGCATGAGCAGTGTGCCACTCAGGGCGTGGAAAGCGACGTCCCCTCACCGGAATCCTCTAGGCTGGAATCTGCTTGGATCTCCGGGGGCCACCAGGCAGGTCCTCACAGCAAACAACCAGGGTACAAATCAGGTGGACAGAGATGTCACTTATAAAGCTGAAGTAGGCACTTGACCTCATTGGGAGGATATGTGGAAAGAAAAAATATGCCTCCACATGGTGCAGATAAAAAAGGGGGGTATTTTTATTTCTCCTCTGCCACCAAATCCTGCAACGTCTCGGGCACATAACCATGGGAAAGAGGAAACCCTAACTACCGATGATCAAGATGCGAGTTGATCCTTGACCTGTAAAAGGGTACTTTCCAAAAACATCCTATGTTCCCAGAACTGTATTAGAACATATGATAATCAATTAATTAACAAGGAGTTGCATATGACAGTTATGTAATAACATATCCGCATTTCCCACCACTAATGCTGACTACACCTAAATGCAACTTGAGAACAGAAAAACAAGTTAGTAAGTTCTCTAACTAGCAAAGCTTAACTAAATCTGACTCCATTTTGTATAGCTTGTGTAGAAGCTAAAGTTTCATCTCCACAGTCACTCCTGTTGTTCAAGTACATTCGGTGTTCAGAATGGTGACAACAACCTCTTGAGCTTGGATATAAGTAGCAACCATTTCATAGGTGGTTTGATGAACTCCATTCCCTGGTGGTTTAGAACGAGAAGCATTAGTGAGAGAGTAGGTAAAGAGTGAGCTAGTACAACATCTCACTATCTTATGTAGGCACTTAAGAAAAACATTACATATTATACCAATAGCTATGACCTATAAAATACTATAAAAAAATGGAGAAAACCATACTCCAACACCAGAGAACCAATTGAAATGATTTAACCAATTCAGGAATCCTCCCAAGTTGTTCCATTCCTTCTCAGTGTGTACTTTAGAGAATTCCTGTTTCAATCGCTGAAGTCTTTCAACATGAGCAACAATGGCGTCTTCTTCCTCTGTAGAGTTCGATATGTAGTTGCAACAGGAAGTCTATGATACAGTACTCATACCTCCTTGACTTGCAGTGATAAAATCCAACACCATCCGGTGCTGAAGCACTCTTTTTATCATGTTTAACTCATTAGCAACAATAAGAAATGTATTATCATATATAGCAGTTATATGTAAAAAGAGTACAGCACTATAAGAATGTAGTGAAAAAATTATATATATATATATATATATATATATATATATATATATATAATATGTGCATTTGGACTGCAAACAAATCTACTAATATGCAGACAATCAATTATATATGAAAAAGTGCATGGAAAACACTGCGCTACTGCATAAAAAAACAAAAGATAGCAGCTACATACAATCTGACAAAGACAATAAATATATACATTAAAAAATGTAGCGCATAATGTATGTGTAAGTGATTGAAAAAAATAAATTATTTAAAATTTGTGCTTCAAAGAAAAAATAATTAAAAGAACATCAGCCTGATGGCCTGTGCTGAACATAAAGTCAATAATAAATAAACAATAATGTCCCGCAACCCAGGTAGGTGAGTAGACTCCGAAGTCTGGTGGTGTTCAGATGATTGTCCCAAATTGAACGTCATAACAACTGGACCATAACAAAGAGATGAGGCAATGGTAGAAAGGATGGTATGTAGAAAAACTCTTACCAGATCCCGTGGATTCCCATGTCAGCGACAATGAATTACAATAAATCAGTATTGTAAGAAAACAAGTATTACGAGATAAATTCAAAACATACATTAAAACTTCTTATATAAATAAGAATAAAATAAAGGTATGATTGTATTATATTATGATAGATTATATAATAAATAATGCATTGTGTTTGAATATTTGCATTGAAGAATAAAATAGAATGTACAAAATAGAAATTAGATTACAAGTGTAAGACCATTAGTCAGGTATTATTATAAATACCTAATGTTAGAGAGGGGTAGTGATAACATAATAATATAAAGCAATATAAAACAATCATTGATTATAAACTACAATCAGGGCCAAGGTCCGTCTTTGTGGCTTGGCATTCCCTGGAATAATAGGTGAGCAAATTTTCTGCCCCTATTTGTACTATAAGAAGGGGGTAAGGAAAGGGAAGGGTTAGTAGTAGAAAGGGGATGAAGAAAAACCTTCCAGAGAGTAATATATTGTGGTATATAAATATAAAACATGTATCAAAGAGAGTACAGTATTTATCTTATATTGTGTTTATCTCAATGATCATGTGTTTATCTCAATGATTTATTTGTGTCTGGTGGGAGATATTGATCTATCCATGGTTTCCATGGTTTCCATATGTATTCAAATTTGGGGATTTTGTCTAGATAAATTGCTTCAGTCTTTGCATGTACCATGGCTTGTGTCACTCTTTGTTTAACCATTTGTATGCAAAGTGAGTTAGTTTTCCAAGCTTTCGCTATGGATTGTTTAGCTGCTGTTGTTATAAATAATGGTAGTTTAAATTGACGTTGAGTCGTTTGGGGTTTATAGTTTAATAGAGCTACAGTTGGATCAGGTATTAGAGACATCCTAAATATTGTCGAAAGAATTTTGAATACTTTCTTCCAGAATGAACTGGCTATGGGGCACTCCCACCAGATGTGTGTGTGTGTGTGCCCAGTGCTGTACATCCTCTAAAGCAGTTAGCAGGGTATTGATGGTTAAATTTGGCTAATTGTGCTGGTACCAAATTCCATCTAGTAAGAACTATGTAATTGGTCTCAAGGGCTACAATGTTAGGAGTGGCCGATTTAGTTGCTTGCCAGATTTGAGCCCAATCTTGTTCATCGAGATGGAGGTTAAGATCATTCTCCCATTTTCCTGTGTCGGATGGGGGGGAGGTAGTTGTATATGAGATTGAGCATATAAATCCGAAATCAGTCCCCTTTTGTGTGGATCTGATATACAGCTTTGTTCAAAAATAGAAAATGTATGAGATGTAGTGGTTGTTAGTTTGTATGGAGTTAGAAAATTCTTAATTTGGAGATATCTGAAGGTTTCTGTTTGTGGTAAATTATATTGCTCACATAAAGTTGGGAAAGGTATTGTATTGAAAGATTGAAAAAAAATGGTGTATTCGTAGTAGACCTGCTTTAGACCATGCTGAAAAAGAATGTGAAGAGGACCATGCCAGATAAAAGAAAGGATTATGAAGCAAAGAGAGTAAGGGGTTTTGTTTAGATTGGAAACCAAATCGAGTTTTTAGCCTGTCCCATATGGATAAGCTGTGTTTAGTGTAGGGATTAGTGATAGATCTTCATTGATTGGGGGTAAGCCAGAGGAAGTTTGCAGTGGAAAGGGGATCACAGTCTACTGATTCTAATGCTACCCATAAAAGGTATTTCTTTAGTAGAATGGTATTTTGTCAATTGAGCTATTATTATCCTTTTATTTTGGGAGCATATAGAGTTTGTTTAGGTAGGCGTGGTCTAAGTTTATTCCAAATATATTGTGTGGTTTTGCTTTGAAGGATATGTAAAAAATGTGAGGGAACTGTTATAGGAAGTACTCTAAAAAGGTAGAGAATCTTTGGGAGGATGGACATTTTGATAACAGTTATCCGACCCATCCATGTTAGGGGTAGGGATGACCATGTGGAGAGTAGTTTAGATAGTTGTGTTAACATCGGGGGATAGTTAGACATATAAAGATCACTTGGATTAGCTATGAGATTAATATCTAGATATGTGATATGAGTCATTGACCAGGTAAATCGGAAAGAGCTGTGTAGTCGTGATTGAAGTTCAGGTGATAATGATACATTTAGTGCCTTAGATTTTTGTGCATTAACTTTGAGGCCAGATATATGTCCAAATTCAGCCAGGATTTTAGGAAGAATTGGTGCTGATAAAAAGGGGATTAGTGAGGAAAATTAGGACATCATCTGCAAATAGACATATTTTATGATGATGGCTTCCAAGTTCTACTCCCCTGATATCAGCATTAGATCGGATGAGTTGGGCCAGGGGTTCTATTGCTAAAGCGAAAAGGAGTGGGGATAACGGACATCCTTGGCGCGTTCCTCTTTCAATAGCAAAAGAGTTTGAGCAAAATCCAGAATAGGATATAACAGCCTTTGGATCTTGATATAGGGCAGAAATCCATCTGAGGAAGTGTGTACCAAATCCCCATTGAATGTAAATAGGGCCAGGACAAGGAATCAAATGCCTTTCTGATGTCTAATGAAAGGAAGCAAGTTGGAATGTTTCGAGTTCGGGCTGTATGGGCTAAGATTGTGGCTCGGCATATGTTATCTCCTACTTGTCTGGAGGGAATAAATCCAGTTTGATACCAGTGTAATAAGATGCCTATAATAGGATTAAGTCTAGTAAAGATGATTTTAGCCAGCAATTTAATGTCAATATTAAGTATGGATATTGGTCTAAAATTAGACCAAGAAGTATCGTCTGTATTTGGCTTTGGTATCATAGAAATTGAAGCTATAAGGGACTCTGGATGGAAAGAATGGCCAATAAGAAGGCAATTGAAGGCATCAACCATAATTGGTGATAACCGATTAGCAAATTTTTTATAATAGGTGCCTGAAAAAACATCAGTACCTGGGCATTTGTGTGGTTTTAATGATTTTATTGCTGCATGTATTTCTAGTTCGGTTATAGGTTTGTTCAGATAATCTCTTTTGAAATTCATGCAGAATTTTAATTGGATTACTAGTATAGTTATCTTTGGTCAATTTCAGTCTTATAGGTTTCGGGTTGTGAATTTTTTTTCGTAGTGCAAGGGCTAGGAAAGTATCCGGTTTGTTAGCCTTCATATAGAAAACATGTTTAGATTTTCAGAGAATCTTCTCTGCTGATTCCGTTAAAAACAGATCAAGTTCTAAACGTGTTTTGTCATATTGTAGTTTTGTTGATGGGGATGGATCAGATTGGAATTTCTCCGAAGCTTCGTAGAATGCTGCTTCTAGCTTTTTGTGAAGCTGTCTCGTTTATAGAAATGAGAATCCTGACTCATACAGATGCCTCTAATATATGGTTGAAGAGCTTCCCAGTAAGTTAGTGGGTTTATTTCATTAGTATTAATGTTGGCAATATAATCTTTAATAACTTTCTCAATGATCTGTCTATATGAAGGCTGTGCTAGCATACAGTCATTTATATACCATGTTTTATAATTCGGTTGAGGGATCAATGAGGAAAGGGATGTTAGGATTATATTATGATCCAACCATGCACATGGTATGATAGTAGAGTCTAAAATATATGCTGAAATATTGACATTAATAAAAAGATGGTCTATGCGGGAGAATAGTTTATGAGGGTGTGACTAGTGAGTATATTGTCGTCTTACCGGGTGTTGTTCCCTCCATGTATCTAATAGGGAATATTGATAAAGTAGTTGTTGATATGAACAGCGTTGAGTGCGACTTGGAATTGGGGATTTATTTAGGAATGGACATATGACATGATTAGAGTCTCCACCCATTATAAGTGTGCCGTGTTTGTGATTCTCTATGACAGAGAACAAATGGCAAAGGAAGGACAGTGGATTTTTATTTGGGGCATAGTATGAAACTATAGAATTTTTGGTATCTTGTAAAAGGCCTGTCAATATAATGTATCGACCTTCAGGGTCTTTAAGTTCTGTATGAAGTGTGAATGGCGTTGTATGATGGAATGCGGTTAAAACACCTCTTTGTTTCGTTTCTGCTGATGAAGTATAAACTTGTGGGTATTTGCGGCTAAAGAATTTAGGACAAGAATGGGATGAAAAATGTGTCTCTTGAAGACAGACCACGTGTGCTTTAAGTTTTGAGAGAGATCGAAAAGCTTTAGTTCTTTTTGGGGGTGAGTTTAGACCCTGTACATTAAGGGTTACAATATTTAGGGGAGCCATTGTACAATTAAAATAAGGGGGAGATATGAAAAGAATAAGTTATATTAATTTCTCTCTGGAAAATAAGGGGGAAACAATGTAAGGGGATGCAGGAAATAAATTAAGGGCCAATAAATGGTTAGGTAAGTTTCTATTGATATATTTAATAAATTAAGAAGTTTTGTTTTTAAACAGAAAAATAAAAACGCTCCTAAAAGGAGCAAGTATCCAAAGGTTGGTAGTAAATATCAACCTGCGGGTACACTTAGTCCAAAGAGCGTCCAAACTGTTTGTTGGGCACTCGAGGAAGTATCGGAGGTGCATTGACTATCTCTGGGACTACGATGGCCATCATGTAAAATGATTTGAAAATAAACATTTAATAACCAAGTCTTAGATGACTAAAAATGTGAGGTACTAATAAGAATCTATTTTAGATCGGTGACCTTGTTTATAAAATTATAATAGTGTTAAATATTAAACTAAATTTAGAATAAAAACAATATTCCGAATATGGAATCTAGGTATTAAACTCATACCGTACCATAGTAAATAGAGTGAGAACAAGTCATCCCACTTACCATGAAGATAATGTGTTACCTTATATAAGTTAATTAGAGTGTAGAAATAACTAGACCACTATAATAACTATATTCTATTTAAATAGGTAGAGACTTAGATCTCTTAATTCACAAATAGAATAAATAAACATAGATAAATAGCTTTAAGAGGTAATCAATCTTAAATAGTAAAATATTTAGCAAATTTGGACTTATCTAAACTCTGTAGATACTCTGAGTGGAATTATAGATTTTATCCAGAATTACTTGTCTAAGGGATATGTTTGTTAGGATAGTATTGTTTATATTCATACCATCAAGAGATAACATTTATGCTATTCTAGTTGAAATTATCAAGTATAAATACACATATATTAATTCACTGGTTCAATGTCTGAAGTATATGAAGCGGAATGATTTTATTTATGGGTTCTAGAAATAATAAATTGTATTAATAATAAATCTATGAATCTTTATAGGAACTATAACTTTGTTCATTGATATATAATATTGTTATGGAAAATTCACATCTGGAGTAAAAAAGAACATTCCAGACATGGTATACAACTGAGTATTCTATTTCTAGCATAGGAAATAGAATGGGAGTAAACCATCCCTTCGCCTATGAAAGATGGTATGGTATATTATATTTAATAGTTGGAGTCTAGAACAACTGGATCACTAAATAACCAAATTTCATTTAATTAAACAAGGATTTAAATCTTTTAGTGCATATTTGAAATACTAAAAGTAAAGAGAGATATGAACTCAAATAATAAAAATAACAATAATAAGTAGATCTGGGTATATCCACACTCCATGTGCAGACTAAATATAATCAAATATGGATTATATCCAGATCCACTTGTTTAAGGAGTATGTGTTTTAGAATAGTATTTTCATATTCATACTAGTTAAGAAAAAAAAATAAAATTAATTAAAAAAAAAAAAAATTTAAAAATTATTTTAAAAAATAAATAAATAATTGTACCTAGTGCAACATATATATTTATAGGTACAAACACATATATTGTGTTTTAGAATAGCATTTTCCATATTCATACTTATTTAAGAAAAAACTTTACCTAGTATAATATATATATTTATAGGTATAAACATATATATTAATTTATCAATTCATTAGTTCATTGGTTCAGTGTCTGGGGTAGGTGATGCAAAACGGCTTCTCTTATGAGCATTGAAGAAGCAGGTTGCTCTGGAATGTCCTTTTGGGGTGTTGGGGAACCAGAATTTGCCCTTCGTTTGGATCCTTCTGTAGTTGCCTCAGGTGTTGACAGGCGAAGATCTAGGATTGTAGAAAGTAATTCATCAGCAGTTTTACAAGTGTAGGTAGTTCCTTTGTATGTAACACGAATTGCAAAAGGAAAAGTCCAGCAGTATGTAATATGGTGATATTGGAGGACCTGTAAATGAGGTTTCATTTCTTTTCTCTTCAAAAGTGTCTGTTGAGAGAGGTCTTGATAAATTTGGTACCGATGACCCTGAAATATTAAGGATTCTTTGTTGCGGGCTGCATCAAGTAATTGTTCCTTTGTGTGGAAGTAATGGAATTTAATAATTATATCCCTGGGGGGACCATTATCTTTCCTTGGTGTTAGGGACCTGTGTATTCTGTCCATTTCAAGTCTTTCTATTGGGACAGATGGTGCCAGTTCCTGAAATAGTGCGGTGGCTGTGGATTGTAAATCTTCAATATTTTCAGGGATTCCTCTAATACGGAGATTGGATCTCCTATTCCTATTTTCAAAATCCTCAAGGTGGGTTTGGAGGGAAGAATATTCTTCCCTGAGGCATTCCAATTGTTCAGCCTGATTAGATATTGTGGCATCCATTTAATCAGTTCTCTGTTCCAGAATAGAAGTGCGCCTTCCCACCTCACGGATTTCTCTAGTTAATTTTTCTGTAATAGCGTCTGATTTATTTTGTAAGGCTTTATTTAGAATCCTCTCAAATTGGTTAATTAATTCAGAATTAGGTGAAGCCTGTTGCAGGGAATTAGACATAATCTCAATGTCATATTCTGACTCAGAGTGCTGTATGGAAACAGGCAGCCGCAGCTGTTTCTGTGAGTGAGTCTGTGAGGAGAGCGGTGCAGCTGTTTTTGAGGTAGATTTAGTCAGAGAATCTTGAGCTTTCCCTGTTTTTAGTTTAGCTTTCCTTCTGCTGTACATCATCTCAAAAGATGCCCAGGGGTATTAGCAAAGTACCTATTATAAATTTAGGCAGGTTTTCAGTCAAGACCCGGGTTATTAGCTGTTCGTGTCCTGGTCGGTGCGGAAGCGCTCAGGCAGACATGTCTACCTCAGGCAACCTCGCGCATGCACCTCCGTTCTGAGAATTTTCATACAAATTTTCCTATGACTTTTCTTAAGCATTTCCCTTTAAAATCCTATCCATCTATGGCCAGATATAGTGATTTGTGCAACTAAGCTGTTCTTTCCACCATTTGCTTTTATAAATCAGGCTCAGTGTTTGCATTTTAGTTGCATACTTTTTCTTTACAATCTTTTTTTATTGAAATTTTAAGCGATAAGAACAACTGTAATGATCCGACGCAGGGGATATAAACAAAGTATATCATGGCACAGCTTAATAATGCACATTAAAAGCATATTTTATTGTAAAAGTTATCAAACATGTACATAGAGGATGCCCACTTAAATACGAGCAGGTCTGGAACAGATGGCTGGAGGATGGTGAAACATGTACTTGAAATGTTGATATGTCCCTCTCTCTTTCTTCTTTCCTCCTCCTTCTTTACTGTGTACTGGCTTCATGTCCGGTGGATATCTCACCCTATATCATGTAGATAACTCAATGTGCTCATGTATGTACTGCTGCTCTGGCCATGTTGGCTTATATTATTTTTTATGTACCAAGCATATATTTTCTTAATAAAGTTGGTTTTCCAATTAAAAAAAAAAAAAAGTTATCAAACATCAACAGCCCTCCGGCCAAGGCCGGGGGTCAACATAGGGTAAATGAGCTTAATTGCTCAGAGGTTGAGGCGTGGGTTAGTCCACAAAAATTTGGGAAGAATAAGACTAAAATCGGGGTCTTATGGACAAAGAACTAAAATAGAAAAAACACCAAAAAAAGGAGATGAGAGAGAGAGAGAAAGAGAGGGGAGGGAGTGAGAGAGGGGGAGAGAGAGAGAGAGGGGGGGGAGGGGGAGAGAGAGAGAGAGAGAGGCAGGGGGGCACAAGAAATGAGAAGGAAAGATGTAGAAGGAAAAGGAGGTGCAGAGCAGGAAGGTTGGGTAGGAAAAAGGTTCCCCCAGGTCGGGAGGGTAGAGGAGGTCAATTAGCGAGGCCTAGGCTGGTCGGGTGCAGAGAGGGAAGAGCGTGGGACCACCATGGGCCCCACACCTTAAGGGACTTGGTGTGGGAGTCATGGAAAATACTAGACATCTTCTCATTAATCCTGAGAGTCGTTAGGGTGCTCTTCACCTTCGCAAACAAGACAGCCGGTTTCTTCCAGGCCCTAGCTACTGTACACTTGGCAGCAATAAACAAGAAGGTGGCCAGCTTTTGCTGATAAGAAAAGAGGCCCAGGATCGGGCAGTGGAGTAAGGCCAATTTGGCATCCTTGTGGGGGGATGTATGGAAGAGAGTGGACAGAAGACCGAGTACCCTCGACCAGAATCCCACTAGGCGGGGGGCAGGACCACCAGATATGAAGTTCGTCTCCACACTGACTACAGCCTCTGAAGCATCTATAGCTGCAGGATGGGTTTGATTTGGCAATACGGGATGGAACCCAGTACCAACTGAGGAGTACCTTATAGGCTACCTCGAGGGTAGCCGTGTTAATGGAGCATTTCCCAATATTAGACCAGGCTTTGCTCCAGTCCGCGGGATCGATGTGTGATAAGTCTCGCTCCCAGTTGTGGACATAAGACAAGGAGGTTGGATTTTCGTTTGAGTTAAGGGAGGAGTAAATCAAAGATATGGTACCTGGAGATCCTGGAGAGTGTTGGCACGTTTTTTCAAAGGCCGTTTTCTGGTAGTGGAACGCATCATTGCATCTGAGAGGAGATTCAGTGTCATAATCGAAGATAGTGGAAGAATTCCACTGGGGAAGCTTCATGAGCCTCTTGGATTGAGTTGCATACTTTTTCAATGGAAGATGTTTGGTCATGTTAATCTGTATGTATATGGTGTATTTCTGTGAAGTTAATATATATTATTGGAGCACAGTCGCATCCCCAACATTTTGTGGTCTGGTGTTGTTGCAGTAGCTGTATTTAGCAGCTGTAGGGAGGCGATGATTGTGCCAGTCCGAGTTCTCCATAGTTCAAATGTGCAGTTCTTTACCAGGCTAATACTAGCCAGCATTTTGGGTGTTTTGAGAAGTTGGGGAAACCCCTCTTAACCCACCAGTGCAAACAGGCAGCAGGCTCTTTCAGACCCCCTATGCCAAACAAAGGGTAATGTTTCATGTGTGCTACTCACCTGTTCCATGCAGGTCCTGCAGCTGGCCAGTAACCCAGAAAAGAATATTTGGGCAACTAAACACTTTTGTTTTGCATGCAGGTAAGCAACAGTTGAAAACAAAACACATACACAGTGTAAAAAGTAGACTTAATCTTCTTTATTGAACTAAAGCAATATCCAAGATGTCTTGCAAGAGTTTTTTTTATTTACTGCAGATTTCTAATGGCTGAACAAATGCTTTCCTCCCTATCTTAGGTTCACTATTTTTTAAAAGAAATATACACAGCAAAATACACATAGACATCGATGAATCTTAATTACATAAAGGAGACTAGATACAGAATATTTATAAACAAAGAACACATGTATGAATAACGTTTTGTATTTTTAAAGTGGACCTGGACTCAAAAAATAAAGGTTTGCATGCCATAGGAATCATATAGAAATGATAGTTGTGCCTTGTCTGGAATGTCTCCTGAAAAAGAGCATACGAGTGTGCATAGGCACATGATGTGCCTACAGTACCAAAGCTGTATATCTGCAATGCGAGATCTAAGGCACCACTGCCTCTGATTGCTAGTCTAGGGAGATTTGGTGATGTCACTACCATGCTGCTTACTGTTCTCCTTTCTGGAGGCTCTATCAGGAGGAAACAAAGCCCTGCCTCTACCAAGAAGGCCATCTCCATACTGAGACACAGTGAAGAACAATCCACACTAGGCAATACTGAAGACTAGTCATTTTCCTTCTTTTTCTTTGTGCACAGCTTTCAGAGTTTAATTATTTACTTTAAGCTATTAGAATAATAATCAAAAGCTTACAAGCTACATTTTAGGCCATACCCTGTGTTTGTTACCTAGAATTGTTTATATGTAAGAGGACTCTTTAAGAGGGGATCACTATGCAACTTTTTTTTTAAATATTGCAGACAGACAGGATATTTATGACAAAAGAGACCCTATCAGTCTCCTCTGCTAAAAATGCTTCCTCCTGTCTGTCAGCTGTCATGTACACTGAGCTGTGCATGTGCAGATCAGTGAACACTTACGGCCCTGATCTGTGCCGCTGCGATGTGACTACTGTGTGCATGGGCGGGAGTGACATAATCGTGGCTCCGCCAATCAAAGCCAAAGACACGGAACCCGGAAGGAGGACTGGGTGAAGATGGAAGCGGCGGCTTTTTTTTAGCGCAGCGCTGGAGACCTCGGTTTGACAGGTAAGCCTGTCATAAAGTGCTAATATGCTGTAAATAATAGCACATTATGGCATTACCAACATGGGGCCCCCCAAAGAATGCAAATGACGGCAGACTTTACTACAGCAGTTGTACAGGCTCCTCTCCTGGAAATGCTTACTCTGATTTCAATGCACAATGTGAGCTTCTCACAATATGCTGCAGCAAGCCAGAGAGAGCTCTTCTCATTTTCTGGCTAAAGAACATCAAGTTCTTTCCTCCCCAACCTTACTGTCCCTGACCCACTCAAATTCTCCAACAAACTTAATTGAGAACATTCCCATACATATATGTTCTCCCTCCCATGACATGAAGGTAAAACTGATAAGTAATCACCCGGGAGACACTATTAAATTAAATTGCAGATCATACAATAAAGGGACCTTTAAACATCCAGAAGGTTTCACAAATATGTTAACAGATTAACAATTATCACTTTTAACTTTGTGATGGGGAGGGAGGACATATGTAAAAGAAGGATGTATTTAGTGAAGTTTGTTGGAGAATTTGAGCATGACTAATTTCCCCATAATTTTTTCTTTATTTTTTTGGAATCATTTGAGTTGCAGAAATATACCACACTAATTTTGGTGGTACATTTATGGATGTGGCAAATCCATTTTTATTTACAGATGTTATACCACTGCCTTTATGGTTTCCTTTATAAATTATATGTAAATATACATTTTCCTTTTAATATGTAGACACTTTTCTTTTAAGATACACTTAGAGAGTTAATGGTGGGAGGCAGTACAGGTAGGAAGTTTATGGCACAATTTTATTCCTTGGAAAAAGGATTTTTGTGTTGATGGTGTTGTTCTTGGAGTCTTTTGTGGGACACAAAGGCCCAATAAATGACCTAAGATTTTCCTGCCACCTACAGGAGAAATGGACACTAGGCACATAAAAAAAGTAGAGGTTAGCCCCCAGGAGCTATAACTGCCCTTTTTTTCAACTGTTAGTTGAAAGAGATAGCTTCTAATTAAGCAACCTGAGGATGTCCACTAGCAGTTTAAACAAAGGAGAAGACACACAACAAAGTAGAATAAGACAAAAAAGACCCAAGACACAGATACTTGATAGCAAAAAGCCCAAGAATCACTCACTGCCGCTGCCTTGCAGCTCATAGGCCTTTACAACAACTTGTTCAAGACATTGTCTGATTGCACCAGATGATCGCTCAGAAGGGCAGTCTGGTGAAGCATAGAGAGATGAATTGGTCATAACTCTAAGATGGTGGTCAAAAGCATGGATTCTTTGTAAGAACAGCCCTGAACAGAGTCCAGAACTCCACCCCAGCCCAGAAGGCTGGCATCCATCAAGTCAATTCTTCAGCTTAGGGGGAGAAAGAATCTTCTCGTTGTCAATGCTGGGGTTAAAAGCCACCATGATGTAACCAACTTACTCTCTCCAGGGACAAGGGGCCATGTCCTACACTGAGGATGTTCTGCTGCAAACTCCTTGAATTGAATTAGGTTAATAGAACATAAAAGTCAGTAGCATTAGAACTCACATGCAGCTCTGCAGGGAGGACTTAATCCAGGAGTGGAATCACTGAACTCGAGTCTGAAGCCTTGAGGTCTTTCTATCTCAGGATAGAAAGACCTTGGCCTGAAAGTTATCCAGGAGAATGCTCAAGCACCTCAAATTATTTCACAGAATTTGAGATGACTTCTTGAGGCTCAGAATCCACTGAACTCCTCCAATGTATGCAGCATGACTGACACACGGGCATCCAGAGCCAGTGAAGTCTGCTTTCATAGGGTAGATAATCTAGGTATCCATTGACTGGAAGACCCCAGAGAGAAGGCTCAGAACTGAAGTGAGCAACTTTATGAACACACTTGGTTGTTGGCAACTGCCGATGATTCAGAAAGATCAGAATGCTTGGATATGCATTCCTTTTACTGATGGATGTCAAGAAGTCTCCATGATGAAAGGAGGCAATTATCGACTGTATAGATTCTATACAGAACGTTTAATGCTGAATGAAGGTGTTAAGGGCATATAAATCAAAAATGGGCTGAATTAATTTCCTCAGTTTCAGAACTGTAAACAGGTTTAAGGAAACTGCTTAAAAACATTTTGTTGGGAAGGGGGGCAAGAACAACAAGCCATTGAGTGAATAGTCCCCGAATGACTAAAAGAAGGACCATCTGGCACTACAGAGACACAGTGGGGGAGATTTACTAAAACTGGTGCATACAGAAGCAAAGTTAATCGAACAAGCTGAAGTAAGAAGCTGATTGGTTACTATGCACAGCTTCGCCGGATTCTGTGTGCACCAGTTTTAGTAATTCTTCCCCAGTGGGTGCTAAGCAAAGACCTGAGGCAAAGGGCAGGTGTGAAACTATAATCTAGCCACTGGACACTGCTTTTCATATCCATGTGTCCACTATGTTGCATAGTTACATAGTTCCAGCAGGTATACCTATACCTTTGAAGGAACCGGTGAAGATGGAATGCTCTGTGGTGGCTAATCTGTCCTGGGCTTACTGTAGATTCAGGGTTCTTTTAGATCCTCCAGAGAAGGTGGAAGAAGTCTTGTGGGACAAGGATCTGAAACCTGATTTTGAAGAATAAAAGGAATGCTTAGGCAAGATGAAGAAAAGCAGAGACCTGCACTGTCACTCCTTACCTTTGCACACCTGAAGCAAATGAGTACTCTTAAGCCTGTGTTACATACATATTTTTTATTGTCCAATAAAGAACCAAAAATACTCTCTCCAACAATGGGCAGATGTAATAGGGCAGTTTTACATGCCAGCATTAAAGCCAGAGTGCCACATGGATCTGTATAAACAAAATGGTTACTCAAGAAATTTCCCAGCTAGCATCCAGTGCCATGTCACACAGGAAGTTTAAAGTGACATTAATCTGGTCAACATAATCAAAAAGCTGTCACCAAACTCCAACTGAGGGATTGTGACCAGTAAGCCAAGGTGTGAGAGAGGAGTGCCTAAATCGGCATGGGTTGAAGGGCAAAGTAGGCTAAAGGCTTGAAATAAAAATGGCTTTCAAATTTTTAACAGTGGAGTACTTAAAGGAGTGTCATTGATAGGGATGGTCAGAGCCTTATTAGAGTGAAATACTGGTGGGTCATCTACAGGTGGGGTAGACCATTTTATTAAGGAAATCCTGTGTAAAAGGTATGGAGTGCCAGAGGTACTTAGGCTCAAGGGATTACTTTGTCTGGTTGTATGCATTCTGTGTAAATAAAGTAACTGAATAAGGGGTGATGAAACACTGTGGTGGAGTGTTTTGGTACATGTTTTGGAACCATATGATGTGTAGCTAATCAATACTAGGGGGTTGCACGCAGTATATTTCAGTTGATGTTGAAATGCAATAAAGGGTATTTTTGTACACACTATGCTGATAAAGTTTATTTTCTTGTTTTTCTATTGAATTGCTTGACAGGATTTAACTCTATACTCCACTAATGTTGAGGCATTTTGATTGGTTGCACAAAGTAATGTGTACATATGCTGGAACTTTCTTCAACAGTTGTTTAATATTAAAAAATGGTTAATTTCTTACCTATTTTTTTTTTTAAAGCAGATTAATGAAAAGTTTGTTAAAACTAGTATAAGGTTTGAAAAACTGTCAAAAACATTGTGGAGTAATAATTCAGAACAGATGTAAGAGAATAGCTACAGCCAACATATCATGACAAATATTTTTGCTTTTGCAAGAACATGCATCCATTAAAAAACAAACAAAAAAAAACAACCCCCAAAAAAACCTCTTATTTACTGAAATCACAGATTCGTGCTTTGCACAAAAAGTGGCGTGAGAATGATCCGTCTTCAATTCAAACAGCTGGAAAAGCATTTAATAATGGCATCCCTTGGGGGAAAAGGGAGAGGAGAAGACATATTAGGCAAATAAAATACCGTGTTAAATACTACTGTAGGTGTTCTTTATTTTGAATAAAAATAGCTTTGTCGCATCAAACCCCTCTATAAAACAAAATCAATCCTGCTACTCTACAAATGGAAAACAGTGGGATCTTTTGTTAGCAGTTTTATTTTCAAGGTAGACTATATTCGACCAAACAAATGTAAACACAGCCATTAAGCACCATTATAGAGAAACCGCAAAATACCAGATTTTCTAGGGAAAGGGAATAAAGTCTAAACAGTCCTAGAGAAATTGGGGAACAGAAAAAAAAGTTAAAAGTTTATTTCTAAACTTTCAACTTTCTTTGACTATTGAGTAGAAAAAGTTTATTATTTGTTTTGTGCTGTGTACTGCTGGGGGATGTCCAAGAAAAAATAAAAAGGAAGCCTCTCCAAAGTGAACGGATTTATAGTTTTAGCTGTGACAGGAACAGTTCCCCCAATGGAGGATTTTTCCCTCAACAAGAAAAACAAAGGGATGAACCTACCCAGTGAGGTCACAGACAGCAATAAAACTTAGGCCCCAGTCACATCTGGCGTTTTAAAATCTTGGGCAGACTCGCTGCAAATCTGCCTGATTCCAAATTGCATTGCAATAGTGGCAAAATGCACTGCGCGTGTTTGAGTGCCATTCATATTCAATGGCACTTGAACACAGTGCAGTTTTGCCTCAATAAATCACGCGGGAATCACATCAAACTGCATTGCGTGAACCTGGTCGCATAAAAGAAGGTCCAGCTCCTATTTAACCAAAAAGAATTGTGTGACAATTGCAGCAAAACCACACCCCATTTAGGTGCCATTAAAAATAAATGGCACCCAAACATGCATTGTGCATTTTTTTTTTTTTTTTACAATCTTTATTTATCAAAACATCTTTAATAACACATTATAAAACATGTATGCATCCAAATCATAAAATAATTCTATTATTATTTATCAGAACATTATTCAAGTTTCTTTTTCATTTTAATTATTTATACTATTAAATCAAGGATGTAAAACCCATACTTTAAGCCTACCTCCCACCCACATCTCCTCACTCATACCCATTCATACTTACAGACGGCAACAGAACAAAACCAACACAAAGAAAAAAAAAAAAAAAAAGGTCCCTTCCTGTTATGTTCTTTAATATTTCTATATTGTCCTCAGAAGTCTCGAAGAGGCTCTGAACTCCTCCCATCTAGCCCATTTGTTAAATTTTTGTTCCTTCAACCCTTCTTCTATCATCATTCTTTCCTCCAGGGCACGCATCTCCGTCATCTCACACTCCTATTCCACAACAGACGGCACAAGAGTATTTTTCCATTTTCTTGCTATAACAGTTCGTGCTGCCGTCAAAAAATATTTCAAAATTCCCTTTTTTATGTTTTTTAATGATCCTGGAATCATAGATAATACTGCCACCTGTATTTCTGGATATAGCTCGGTCCCAGTATGCTCGAAAGATCTCGAATATTTTTTGCCAGAATGGTTGGATTTCTGAGCAATAGTACCAAATATGTGACATTGTACCCTGAGCTACATGACACCTCCAACAGATGTCCACATTATCCGGATTCATGGGTGGGTCTAAGTTCTTGCAAAAAAATTTTTTCTAAATTTGTCAAAGGCCTATCTATTACGGACTCCTTTGTTAAAGATTCAATGTACCGCTGGAGCAGACCATACTGCATCCATTTGTTTTTCTGCTCTACCCCCAACGCTTCCAATGGGACGAGTTTATTCCCTTCCATCGTTTCCACTATCCTAGTGTCCCCACTTCTTTTCCATTTAAGAAATGTTTTAGATTCAAGTGTCAGTGGAAACTCTGGATTACTGAATAATGGGGTCATAGGACCTCTATAAGTAGATCCGCTCCCTTTCTTTATTATATTATCCCAAGCTTTTAATGTTGATACCACTAGAGAGGGCATCTCACCCTCCGGCGGTCTTTGCGCTCTTTTAATCCACGGTAGGGATTTTAATTTAAGGGCCGTAATCTCTTCTTCAAGCTTCACCCACTGTTTATTATCTCTATTGTGGAACCAATCCACTATAGTTATCAATATTGCTCTGAGATACATATCTATATCTGGAAGGGCGAGGCCCCCATCTTCTTTAGCTTTATTTAACGCTGTTCTTTTAATTTTGGGGGTCCTGCCTCCCCAGATAAATTTTCCTATTAATCTATGCAATTTTTCCAGAGTATTTGTTGAAGGAAAAATGGGTATTGCTTGAAGAATATATAATATTTTGGGCAATATATCCATCTTTACTATACTTATTCTACCCATCCAGGAGAACATTCCCTTTTCATATTGTTGTAACGTTCTCATAGTTTTTTGTACCATTGGGACATAATTATACTCCTGTAGTTTATCAAGCTCAGTAGGGATATAGGTACCCAGATATTTAATTGCATTCTCTTGCCATTTAAAAGAAAAATCTTTTTTAAGGAGTTCCACCATGGTGCTTGGTAGATTAATATTCAGCGCTTCGGATTTACTATAATTTACTTTGAAATTACTTAATACACCAAATTGTTTAAATTCAGATATCAGATTTGGTAATGATATCAATGGATTTGTGATATATAACAGAATGTCATCTGCATATACTGACATCTTATACTCCATATCTCCTACTTTAATTCCTTGTATGTCTTTGTTTTTTCGAATCGCTATTAATAAGTGCTTCATCACCAGTATATATAATATTGGGGATAGCGGGCAACCCTGTCGGGTTCCATTTGTTATAGGGACTACCTCCGATAGGTTGCCATTCGCCCGTATCTTAGCTGTTGGGTTCTTATATAAGGCCATTATTTTATCCATAAGTATAGGACCCAACCCCCACTGTACTAAGGTCTCTCTAAGGAAGCTCCATCCCACCCTGTTGAATGCTTTCTCAGCATCAATCGCTAATAGGCAGGATGGGATGGAGCCTCTCTGTGCGTATTCCACTAATGTGAGTGTTTTTAGAGTGTTATCTCTTGCTTCTCTTCCCCCTATAAAACCCACCTGATCTAAGTGTAAAGTTTGCTCATTTATCAATGTTTTTAGTTCTGTTTTCATTTCCGTTAGCTCTATTAATATTTCATGCGCTGGATTTTGTTTATGTTGAGCTTCTATTTTGGGTATTTCTTTTAATAATTGAGTCATTCTATTGCCTTTTAATTTTTTCAATCTGGCCCCGTGTTTTATGAAAAGCCCTCGAATTACACATTTTAATGTTTCCCACTTGATCGGCAAAGATGTAGTGTCCTCTCTGTGATCATATAAGAAGTCTGATATTGCCTTCCTTATTTCTATCACACATGTCTCATCATGCAGCAGATTATCATTAAGCTTACAATTCCCCTTACTGTTATTACCCTTAAGTGGGTCCAATACCAAAAATACTGGCGCATGATCTGACCATAAGGAACTACCTATCTCGGTAGATAAAGTTACTGCCATCCCCATCTGGTTTATCAGAAAAAAATCTAGTCTATGATATGGCCCATGGACTTTTGAGTGGAATGTGAAATCTTTTTCTGTTGGGTGTAGGACCCTCCATATATAGATCAGCTGATATTTTGCCATCGTTTCTAAAAAAATTTTTTTCTCCCTGCCCATCTGTATTAATGAAGGTGCTGTAGTATCCATCTCTTTATCAAGGACAAAGTTAAAGTCTCCCCCAATTATTGTTATCCCCTCAGCTTTTTCCATAAGCTCTTTCAACATTTGTGTTCCTACTTTATGTTGACCTTGATTAGGTAAATATATATTAATAAACGTATACTTTTTGCCATATATAAAAATTTTGAGTAGTATTGCTCTGCCATCCTTATTACGCCATTCTTCCAGCACCTGATGTGGTATTGTTTTATGTATTGCTATAGAGACGCCTTTTGATTTTGAGTACATAAAGGAATCATGATACCATGTAGTGTAGAATCTATTTTGTAAATTCAGGACGTGGTCCGTACGGAAATGCGTCTCCTGGAAAAAAATTACCCCCACTTTTTGCTTATGAAGAGAATATAGAACCTGTGACCTTTTTGTTGCTGAGTTAAGACCTCTGATATTATAAGGGCATATTTTCATATCTCGAAACCAGTAGGGACAAAAAAAAAAGAAAAAAAAAAAAAAACCCGCACTCACAATCTACCCTATATCTATCTGACTTAAAAAAAAGTCTTTCTTACTATCTAAAGTAAGTTCCCTACTATGGGGGGTTTTGTGTCTGATGACCAAAGGTCGCCTCTCGATCGCTAACCTCCTGCTGCATTTTACTATCTGTTTTCTTTTTCTCTTCTTTTGGACCTCTTTTGTCTCTATTTTCTTTAACTCTCTCCTTCCCTTCTTTATCTTTCTTTCCTTGGGGTGGGGTGTAAGGGGGGATCCCTATAGTACTTCCCAAATACGATATTAATCCTTTTAACCTTATTGTTTCAAAATATAAATATTTGTCCGAGGGGAAACGTGCAAATATAATTATCTCCTCTGGAAAAAAAAAAAAAAATTTTAATAAATAGACGCACTAGGATCCATTACATATATCCTAGTGCGAACAGCTTGCATAAATATTCTAAAGGAGAGGGAGGAGAAAAAAAAAAACACCCTATACTCCTTCTTTAGTTCATATTTTCCCTTTCAAATCACCTTGTGCATAAAACTTACACATTTCATTATTACAAATATCATCTCCTCTAAACTCATTTCGTATATCCCAGTGCAATATGACATAAATATAATTATCTCCTCTGTATTGTTAACCGTGTAAAAAAAAAACAAAAACAAAAAAAACCCTTTTACATATCCTAGTGTGAGCACCGTGCATACAACATAAATGTGTATCTCCTCCATATTGTTAATCGTATTATATAAAAAAAAAAAAAAAAAAAAAAAAAGAAAGGAAAAGTTATATTTCATTTATATATCTTAGTGCAAACAATATGTTTTCCTTTTCATATCACTTAGTGCATAAAACTTATAAATATCATTATCTCCTCTATGCTCATTTCATATCTCCTAGTGCAAACAACTTGCCTATAACAAATATTATCACTTCTGTATTGTGAAAGAAAAAAAAAAAAAGACCCCTTTTACATATCCTAGTGTGAACACCATGCATACAACATAAATGTGTATCTCCTCTATTATTAATCGTATTATAAAAAAAAAAAAAAAAAAAAAAAAAAAAAAAATTTTTTTTTTTCCTTTTTTTCCCCTCACATATCTTAATACAAAAAACAAAAAAAACAAACAATACTTCAATTCACTTCAATTTCCGGATTACCCAATTACCAAACCCCCATTTACATATCCTAGTGTGAACACCGTGCATACAACATAAATGTGTATCTCCTCTATTATTAATCGTATTATATAAAAAAAAAAAAAAATTTCTTTTCCTTTTTTTTTTCACATATCTTAATACAAACAAAAAAAAACAAACAATACTTCAATTCACTTCAATTTCCGGATTACCCAATTACCATACCACGCTTCCCCATCCTCCCATCTCTTCCCCCTTCCCCCTCCCCCCATCGGGGGCCCTCTTATAGTTTCTTGAATGATTGCATATACTTTATGGACCAATCCGGTAATGCTAGTTCTGAAATTTTCAGAACCGCTAAAAATTCCGGTAAGTCCTCCAAATCTCTGAATGATATAGTATGTCCTTCCTTTTGAATTTGCAACTGAAATGGGAATTTCTATCTGTATTGAATGTTATTTTTTATTAGTTGCTCTTAGCGCTCTTCTGCGATCCAATGTATATTTTGATATATCTTGAAAGAGCAGGAGAGGTTCTCCTTCATATTGGATATTCTTACTTTGACGGGCTGCAAGCATAACGTTATCCTTAATATGAGCATAATGCATTTTGCAAATAACGTCTCATGGTTTATTTATGTCTGGTTTCCTTATTCCTGCTACCCTATGCGCTCGATCAATAATTAAATCTTTTATGTCAATGTCCTGGGTAATTTCCTGGAATATTTTTTGTAATGTTGTTATAAGTTCTTTTGGGCCCACCGTCTCCTTTAAACCTCTAATTCTTATATTGGATCTTCTATTTCTGTTCTCCTGCTCGTCTAAGTTGTTTATTACTTGCTTTAGTTGAGTTTCTTGCTTCTGCATTTTTTCCTTTATCTTTAACAATTCCTGTTCTGTTTTTAAAACTCTCTGATCTATTATGTCCGTCCTTTCTTGTATATTTTTTGTAGATACTTTAAGCTCTTGAATCTCTTCTTTGTATGATTTTTCCAGCCTATGCACATACTGATCCATATCTGCCCTAGTTGGGAGCGAACGGATGTATGCTCTTATATCCCATTTTTCTTTATCTTCCTCCTTTTGTTCATTTATTGACCCTGTTGTGTCCATTAGTGAACTATTTCTGGG
Organism: Aquarana catesbeiana; assembly: GCF_042186555.1. Taxonomy (NCBI): domain Eukaryota; kingdom Metazoa; phylum Chordata; class Amphibia; order Anura; family Ranidae; genus Aquarana; species Aquarana catesbeiana. The sequence continues at coordinate 473,184,951 of NC_133327.1, forward strand.
ATGATTTATTTGCTCTTCCCCTGATGATCTAGATGTTTCCGTTGATTCCACTATATTTGACAGATCATGTGATGTTTGTAGTATCTGAGTTACATGAGGGGACTGTGGCTGTGACTGTAACTGCTGAAAAAATTCCTTAATGTCAGTTGTTTGTGTTGGTTGTACCCCTGTAATGCTTTTGTTAATACCTTCTGTTTTATCCTTTTTACCCCTTTGAGATTGCGGTGTCTTACTGCTCTTCTTAGGGGCCATATTTCTTGCTTTCTCTTCCCCTCCTTCCACTTCTTCCTTCTCCCCTTACTTCCTTTCCCCTCTTTTTTTTTTTTTTCCTTTTTTTTTTTCCCCTCTACCACCTCTTCCTTTTTTTCTTCTTTTCTCTTTTCCTTTACTCTCTTCACACCTCTTTGCCTCTTTATCAATCCTTTCCTTTCATGTTTTTTACTTTTGCATTTGGGGAAGAGAGGAAGTAAGGGGGCATTAAAGGAATCCTGCTGCCTGTTATCTGTTGCTTTGTGGTCCCTTTAATTCAGCAGTTCACATCTATTTAACTCTAAGATATGTATCAATTCATACAAAAAGCTATCCAGTTTTTTTTTTTTTTTTTTCTCTTTTCCTTTTATGTAATTTATTTATTTATTTTAAGGGCTATGTCCTTTGGGTCCTTTGTGTGTTTCAAGGATTTCAAAATATCAGAAGATGACAAAAGAGTTAAGAGAAACAGGATTTTATGCCGCTCCCGTATCCTACCTGCTGCTCCGGTCTGTGTGCTGTGACATTTAGTAGTTTAGTAGTTAAGGCGGCTGACCTTTAGTCTGTTGACTTTCGTTTTAGAGATCCTGGATCCGTCTGTTCTCTGCCGTTCCCCTCCCGATGACTCTGCCAGAGAGGTCGCTCTCAAGCGAGGACCACTGCCGTCCACTTCCGCAGACCCACAGAGGCTCCCGCCTTCCCGCGTCCGCTGTCTCCTGACCCCGTCCTCGGAGGATCTCCCGGCACCCCACAGGCTTGTCTCCCGTCGGATCTCTCGCAGACCTCCGCTCCTTTTAATCACGAATGCCGCCTCAACCACTCCCGCTGCCACCCGTTCTGTTGCAGTTCAGCTGGATGGGTAAGAGAGGAATTCCTCAAAGGGAAGCCGGCGGCATATCCAAAGCATGCACCAGCTACAAAGACGTCAGACGCCCAGTGTTTGCAGCATGTCAGTCCACGATCTGCCTAAACGGCCATCTTGGTCAGCAGCTCCTCCCCCCGGTTGGCCATCTGCATTGTGCATTTTTGCCACTGCTGCAGTGCGATTTGAAATTGCGGGCAGAATGTCATTGATTCTGCCCAAGATCTCAAAATGCTACATTTGAAGTGAGCCTTAATTGTAGCAAAGGATTTAAGAAAGGCTTACATAGTTAACCACCTAAAGTAATTAAAACATTATACAACTTAATTTTAATGGTAGGTCTATTTTAACAGTGAGAGACAGAACAAAAATATCCAGAAAAAACACATTTCAAAAAAAGTTATATATTGATCCGTGGTGCTGGTTTTTCACTCTCTCGCAAGAAAGTAATGAAAAAAAAGGCAGAAAGTCACCACATTGTCTATAACAGTGGTGGTTTTATTGGAAAAATAATATTAAAAGTGACCACAGGTCCAATACAATGTATCACATGAATTCCTACATAAAAATCCGCAGATCATTTGTATTATAAAATGGCCATTCGTAATGTCAGTTAGCCAAGCCTCATTTCTAAATCGGCATGGCCGTGAGGATAAATAAAGGGGCCAGACCTAGGTTTGAACCAGAGGAGGAGACCAAGCCTCGTTTCCAAGCTGGCATGGCCACATTTAAAAAGAAAAAACGGAGCCTCGATTTAAGCCAGAGGAAAAAGCCAAGCCTCATTCCTGAAAGAGATCCTATGGCGTCACGCCAGGACTAAAATGGGTGGAGCTGTGCAGGATAGGGGTAAAACGTCCCGCGCTAACCACACACATGACAACAGTGAACATAAGTGGACTAATTAAGGCAAACACGAAATGGCATAGTTTACCTGACGTAGGGCCAGAAAAGTAAAAAAAAAATATATAATATGTAAAAAAGTTATATTACATTAAAAACAAAAAAAAAAATTTTTAAATCTAAAGGGCTGTCCTCTTTCCGCAAAGGGCCAAATACTTTATTAAACAACAAATATTCAGAATACACAAAATGTATATTAACTTACAGAAGAAAAAATATTAAATGATGGAGACATCAAGCATTGTCTATTGCCACAAAGGATGTACACGTAGGGTCTCTATTGTGGCACCGTGGAAAGTGTTTAGGGACCGTATGTTCATTTTTATCCTTTCTGATTTTTAAAAATATTATTAATGTGCTTGTTAGCCCGTGTAGAAAAGATCCTAATTGTTCGTCTCACATATTGTTTGCCACATGGGCATGTAATGAGATCAACTACATTTTTTGTAACGCAAGTAATAAAGTGTTTAACCACTTGCTTACTGGGCACTTAAACCTCCCTCCTGTCCAGACCAATTTTCAGCCTTCAGCGCTGTCGCACTTTGAATGACAATTGCGCGGTCATACAACACGGTACCCAAATGAAATTTTTATAATTTTTTTCCCACAAATAGAGCTTTCTTTTGATGGTATTTGATCACCTCTACGGTTTTTATTTTTTGTTAAAAAAATTGAAAAAGACAGAATTTAAAAAAAAAAATTATATTTTTTTTATATTTTGTTATCAATTTTTGCAAACAGTTAATTTTTCTCCTTCGTTGATGTACGCTGAAGAGGCGGCACTGATGGGCACCGATAGGTGGCAGTGATGGGCACTGATGGGTGGCGGTTATGGGCACTGATGGGTGGCAGTGTTGGGCACTGATTGGGCACTGATTGATGGCAGCACTGCTAGGTGGCACTAATAGGTGGCACTTGTGGGCATTGATAGGTGTCACATGTGGGCATTGATAGGTGGCACTTGTGGGCACTGGCAGATGGCACTTGGAGGCCTTCCTCTTCGGGACCGATGTCCCTTTGACATAAGCCGGTGATCGGCTTTTTTTTCCTCCTCACGCTGTCAGCGTGAGGAGAGAACGAAACCGATCACCGAGCTTTTGTTTACATCATGTGACCAGCTGTCATTGGCTGACAGCTGATCACATGGTAAGGGGCCGGGACCGGCCCCTTACTCGGATCTGTGATCATCCGAGTCTCCGTGACTCGGTGATCACAGCGCGCCCTGCAGGGTGCGTGCGGTGCGCGTGCATAGGGGAGGACGTCATATGACGTCCTCCCGGAGATTGAGGTCCGCGCTGTAGCCGTCATTCGGCTATGGCCCGGACCTCAAGTGGTTAATCTAGCATGTTTTACCTGTGGTAGTGGAAGAAAAGGAGCAGGTTTTATTTTTCCAGTTTTTAGTAATTTGGCATACTGCACAATTTTTGCAGGGATAAAAGCCCGCTAACTGTTGAAGAAAGGTTTCCCGTTTAAGAGGATCCAATATGTTGGGTGCCACACTGGCCTGTAAGAAGGCCAACCCTCTAAAAATGACCCCAGGTTTGTCAGGAAGTATGGGACCCAGAACACAATCGTTTTTAAATACAGAACAATGTTTTTTGAAAATCTTTTTGATTTTATAATGTGGTCCAGAAAAGATAATGAAAAATGACCACTTAAATCTCTGGGAGACATTAGGTTTAGTTTTGTCAGTTAGCAAGGAGTTCCTATCCAGACATGACTAATCTCCTCATCCAAAACGGCTGCATTGTAACCCTTCTCAATGAATCTATCTTTTAAAAGAGACGCCTGAATGTCAAAATCGTTGGCCATGGTACAATGGTCTAAGTCTAACTGACTGCAAGGTACAGATTTAAGCCAGGTTTTATGGTGAGAACTGTCGGTGGGTATGTACGAATTCAGATCAGTTGTTTTGAAAAAAAAGTACTGGTGTTCAGTCTGTTGTCTACAGCTCAGATCTCGAGGAGTAAAAAATATATCTTATTGGTATGAGCCTCATATGTAAGAACTATATCTTGATCATTGGAATTCAAGCATCCCATAAATTGTTCTAAGGATTCATGACTCCCTTTCCATAGGAGGAGGATGTCATCTATGTACCTGGCCCAAAGGACAAGCTTCGATCGGGCACAGGCATAGACAACATCCTCCTCCCATTTGGCCATAAATTGGCCAAACTGGGGGAAAATTTAGCCCCCATTGCTACATCCCTCTCTTTGATGTAAAATTGGTCGTTGAACCAAAAATAATTGTGTGTGGTGGCAAAAATAAGCAAATTGAGTATAAAATCCCTTTGGATATTTGACATGTCAGACTACCTGGACAAAAAATGTTTGACTGCATTAAAACCTAATTCGTGGGATATGCATGTGTAGAGTGATGCAACATCAGCTGTAACTAGCAAGCTCTCACCATCCCATGTGATATGATTTAAAAGTCAGATGGTATCCTTGGTGTCCTTTAGGTAAGAGGGTACCTTTTTGAAAACTGTCTGTAAGTAAAAATCAATGTACTTTCCGATCCTGGCAGTAATGGAGTCAATCCTGCTCATAAGATGGCTTGGGGAACGATTGATATCCTTATGTATTTTGGGCACATAATACATCATAGGGATATGGTGGGCCATTGGTGTTAAAAAGGCTTTCTCCAAGATCAGGGCCTTGAAACCTTTATCTATATGGGTAGTCAGTTCCTTTCTGTATACACAAGTGGGATTGTTCCTGAGCAACCCATACATTTTCCGGTCTCCAAATATTCTGGACATCTCTTGAAGATAGTCGGCTTTGTCCAAAATGACAATGCTGCCCCCTTTATCGGCCGAACGAATGATAGGGTCTTTGTTCTCACAAAGTTTTTTTAAGCCTATATCGAAGGCTAGGTTAGATGGAGATCTCCTTAAATTCAGTTTATCTAAATCATTACGGATGAGGTCTCTAAACATATTCATTGAAGGAGATGGAACTCCTGGAGGGTTAAATATAGAGGCATTAGTAAGACCTGAATGTTTTATATGTCCTACCTCAATGGCTGTTTTGACTGGAACGGGGTTGGACAAAATATACCTTTCTATGTTAATTTTACAGATGAATTTGTGGACATCTATAAAAAGGTGTAAAAACGATTCATTCGTTTAGGTGGAACTAATTTTAGACCTTTATCCAACACGAGTCTCCTCCTGTGTAAGAGTGGTTGTGCTTAAAAATTGAAGATGCCCCTTTTTCTTCCTCTGGAGTCTTTGGGAAAACCCCACTCATTCTGTGGGGGAAAATCTGATTGTAGTTGTAAGGAAGTTTATTATATGTGTCTCTGTCATGAGTCATATAAGGGTAAGAACCATGTCCCGGGTCATCGTCCCTCAAAGGAGAATATCTATTAGATATAGGTACATGTCTATCATGAGGGGTTCCATATGCTCCCCTAGGGTTTAAATGGTCTCTCATAGGGGACAGAGGGGGCCGGACCTCTCCCGTTAGCTCCCTGATTACCCCCTCTTCCTCTATTTGAGCATGTAAAACAGCCTCTAGTCTGACCAATTTATTTATGGCCAAATGGGAGGAGGATGCCGTCTATGCCTGTGCCCGACTGGAGCTTGTTCTTTGAGCCAGGTACATAGATGACATCCTCCTCCTATGGAAAGGGAGTCATGAATCCTTAGAACAATTTATGAGATGCTTGAATTCCAATGATCAAGATATTGTTCTTACATATGAGGCTCATACCTGGCTTAAATCTGTACCTCGCAGTCAGTTAGACTTAGACCATTGTACCATGACCAACGATTTTGACATTCAGGCGTCTCTTTTAAAAGATAGATTCATTGAGAAGGGTTACATACTCCTACTCCTCCTATGGAAAGGAAGTCACAAATCCTTAGAAAAAATGTATTTATTTTTTTCCAAAAAACATTTTATTGAAATTGGAATTTGAGTTATTTCAGTACAGAAGTTAGCCGTATGTCAATTACAGAATAGAGAGTAAAAAGTTCTATCTATAAGTACAACAGTTATATATGGTATTCAGTACACAATTTACAGCAAAAGTCTATGGCTTATGGTTAGAGGTTTTAGTGCGTAATCCAGCATCTAACGTGTGATGCACTGTGAGGTAACATAACATTAGAGAGGGAATGGGGGGATGGCAGAAGTGAGTGAAAAGGAATTGGGAATCAAGGGAAAAGAGGGCATCATGTTTCACGCTCCTGGATAATAGGGGATGATGCGTAATGATGGATCAGGGAGAGCATGTTAAAAGTTTAGAGAGGGGTAAAAAATTTACACATTGGCCAGTGTAGTTCACCCTAATCGGGTATTCCAGGAGGAAGTATTGTTTCCGCTGTGGGGGGGATGGGAGATAAAAAAAAAAGAAGGCGAGGGAGGAGACACGGATAGGAGCATGGTAGGAACAGGGAATGAGGGTACTCATCAGGAGGTCACTTCGGCAGGTAGTTTGGCAAGGTGTTCAATCCTTGTGATCCTGTCAGATTGTATAAGAAAGCATTTAGAAGTATCGGAGGTATCCTATGTTGTAGAGGGGTCTACTAGACAACGGAAGGTTTCCGTGGTTCGAAAGTGTATCCAGCATGCCCAAGTGGATGTGAATTTGGATGGGCAGTTATTGGCAATGCAGATAAATTCTTCAATTTCTTCGATTTTTGTTAAACGGGAGAACCATCCAGAAAGGGAATATGTTTCGGAAGGGTCAGCTGTTCATAACTTATACATGGACAGCCTTGGTGCCATAGGAAGGCTACACATAATTTTTTATATGAGTTGAAAAATGTAGTGGGTATTTTAATTGTGATTGTCTGTAAGACGTATCATAAGCGAGGTAGGACATTCATTTTTAGTAAGGCTGCACGTCCAAACCATGAAAAGGTGGGGTTATCCCATCTACGTAGATCCTCTGTCACATTTTTCAGGATGGGCAGAATGTTTTTAGAGAATAAATCAGAGGCACGTGGGTAGTTGGATACCTAGATATGTTATTGAGTCGGTTTGCCATTTAAATGGAAAGTTGTTTTTGCATTGGGCAACTACAGTTGAGGGTAAGGTTACGTTGAGGGTGTGTGTTTTGTCAAAGTTTATTTTGAAATTAGATATGAATTGGTAGAGTTTAAAGTCTTTTAGTAGGGTAGGGAGTGTGATGTGCAGTTCTGTAAGAAAAAGTAAGATGTCATCCGCAAATGTGGCTAGTTTATAGGGTCGATCCTTAACTGTAAATCCCTTAACATCATTATTGTCTCTGATGCGTCGTGGTTCTAGCATGAGAACAAAATATATCAGGGAAAGGGGACAACCTTGCCGGGTACCAGTCCCTATATGGAAGGCATTCGACAGGTGGCCATTGACACGTATTTTAGTGGTTGGAGTGGAATAAAGAGACATGATGAAATTCAACATGTGGTCACGGATACCAATTGAGCGGAGTAATGCCTCCATGACGTCCCAGGCCCGAACAATTTATGGGATCCTGAATTCCAATGATTGAGGTATAATTCTTATATATGAGGCTCATACCAATAAAATTCATGTTTTAGACCTCGAGATTCAAGCTGTAGACAACAGACTGATCATCAGTACTTTTTTCAAAACAACTGATTGTAATTCATACATACCCACCGACAGTTGTCACCATAAAACTTGGCTTAAATCTGTACCTCGCAGTCAGTTTGTTAGACATATACGGAATTGTACCATGACCAACCATTTAAGGACCGGGCCTATTTTTCAGACTCAGTGTTTACAAGTTAACCACTTCAGCCCCAGATGATTTTACCCCCTTCTTGACCAGAGTACTTTTTACAATTTGGCACTGCGTCGCTTTAACTGACAATTGTGCGGTCGTTCGACGCTGTACCCAAACTAAATTTGCGTCCTTTTTCCCCCCAAACAGCTTTATTTTGGTGGTATTTGATCACCTCTGCGGTTTTTATTTTTTGCGCTATAAACAAAAAATAGCGACAATTTTGCTATAATAAATATCCCCAAAATAAAAAAAAAACAACAAATTTCTTCATCAGTTTAGGACGACATATATTCTTCTACATATTTTTGGTAAAAAAAAAAAAAAATCGCAATAAGCGTATATTAATTGGTTTGCGCAAAAGTTTATAGTGTCTACAAACTATGGGAAAGATTTATGGCATTTTTATTATTTTATTTTTCACTAGTAGTGGCGGTGATCTGTGATTTTTAGCGGTACTGCGACATTGCGATGGACAGATTGGAGACTTTTGACACTTTTTTGGGACCATTGGCATTTATACAGTGATCAGTGCTATAAAAATGCACTGATTACTGTGTAAATGTCACTGGCAGGGAAGGGGTTAACACTAGGGGGCAGTCAAGGGGTTAATTGTGTGTTCCCTCAGTGTGTTCTAACTAAGGGAATAGGATTGACGAAAGGAGACATATAGTTTTCCTACTTAGTAGGAACAAACGATATGGCTCCTCTTCCCTGACAGCACAGGGATTTGTGTGTTTACACACACAAATCCCTGTGCTGGGGCTTGTGCACGCGATCGCGCATAGCCGGTGGCGATCGTGCCTGCCGGACACACGCATTGTGTCCCTCGCCGTGCAGCTCTCTGGTGGCTGCTAAAGGAATGGATGTACCCATACGGGATTTAGCCCAGGGGAGCTATTCTGCCGCAGTATATTTGCGTGAACCGGTTGAAATTATTTCTTGCTAGAAAATTACTTAGAACTCCCAAACATTATATATATTTTTTCCCAACACCCTAGAGAATAAAATAACGGTCATTGCAATACTTTCTGTCACAACATATTTGCGCAGCGGTCTTGCAAGCGCACTTTTTTGGGGAAAAATAGACTTTTTTGAATTAAAAATAAGACAACAGTAAAGTTAGCCCAATTTTTTTTATACTGAGAAAGATAATGTTATGCAGAGTAAATTGATACTCAGCATGTTACGCTTCAAAATTGCACCTGCTCGTGGAATGGCGACAGACCCTTAAAAATTTCCATAGGCGACGGTTAAAAATTTTTACAGGTTACCAGTTTTGAGTTACAGAGGAGGTCTAGGACTAGAATTATTGCTCTTGCTCAAACAATCGCGGCGATACCTCACATGTGTGGTTTAAACACCGTTTTCATATGCGGGCACTACTCACGTATTCGTTCGCTTCTGCTCGTGAGCTCGTCGAGACGGGTCGCTTTAAAAAAAAAAAAAAGTTCCTTATTTATTTTACTTTTTATTTTGACACTGTCTTTTAAAAAAAAAAAAAATTTGGTCACTTTTATTCCTATTACAAGGAATGTAAACATCCCTTGTAATAGAAAAAAAGCATGACAGGACCTCTTAAATATGAGATCTGGGGTCAAAAAGACCTCAGATCTCATACTTACACTACAATGCAATAATAATAATAATAATAAAAAAAAAGTCTCCTTTAATAGCATTGGGCGGAAGTGACTTTTTGACGTCGCTTCTGCCCTCCAATGCTATGGAGCTAAGCAGGGGCCACCTTCCCCTCACTCAGCATCCAGACAGTGAGGGGATCAGACGCTATCGTCTCCGCCGCTACTGACGGCTCCGGTAAGTGGCGGAGAGGACCGGAGCACGGCAGGAGGGGAGCCCTCTCCCGCCACCGATAAAAGTGATCTTGCGGCGAATCTGTCGCAGAGACCACTTTTATCTTAAAGAGGAACGCACGCTATTCCCGAAAATACCGTGGTTATGGCAGCTGCCTGCTGCCATAACAATGGTATTTAGTGTCAAAGTACCGACATAGGGGTATGGCGATTTTCGGGAAGTGGTTAAAAGATAGATTTATTGAGAAGGGTTATAATGCAGCCGTTTTGGATGAGGAGATTAGTCATGTTAGAAGTCTGGATAGGAACGCCTTGTTAACTGACAAAACCAAACCTAATGTGTTCCAGAGATTTAAGTGGTCATTTTTCATGACCTTTTGTGGACAACTGGTAAAAGCAGATAATGCAACGCTCAAAATCAGTGTAAATCCTTTGCAGGCTTGTAATAAAATCCACAATGGGTGCTCTGGCTCTGATGCTCTCTCACACCGGTACAGACAAATACAAAAAATAAATCTGGCAACTCCAAACGTCGTGTCTTCTTTATTGGTACACAAAAGTGAGTAAAAGCATACAGGGGCTCACGCGTTCCGGCTTACAAGCCTTGATCACAGCACAATTTTCAAGTTAAAAAACAGAACATATATACTGTTTGCCAAACCACACCTTCCAATTAATTGTCTCATTGAAACAGCATTCAGGAGACATCCAAAAAAGGTGTACCACTATAAACATGCAATATACTTTCTACCAATAGATGTATGTTTATACACATTATCTACACAATAGAAAATGACAAAAAGTGAATAAGACAAGAAAAAAAAGGTTCCTCCAAATAAACTAAATGAGAAACAGGTCTGCATTATATCAAGAGTTCAAGCCATATGTGTAGTCATGCTGGAATATGTAGTCCCATGCTGGCAATACAGACATGGATATATGTTTGTGCACATTATCTACACAATAGGAAATAACAGAAAAAGTGAAAGACAAGACAAAAAAGGTTCCTCCAAATAAAATAAATGAGGAACAAGTCTACATCATATGTTGAGTTCAAACAATATCATGCTGGAATATGTAGTCCAATACAGGGACTATTTGAGAAACAGATCTACATCATATCTTGGGTTTAAACCAGATGGTGTTCTAGACTGGAGACTAAAAATCCACCAGACCTCTCTTTCCAGCAGTTTGCGGTGGAAATCTCCACCTCTTGGTGGTTTTCTAACTTTTTCCAAACCACAAAATAAAAAAGATCCCATGTCACCAGAATATTCATATTTAAAATTTCTGGAGACATGGAATAGACCCTTATCCTTAACATAGGAGGCCCCATGGAACTGCTCACTGATTCTGATTCTCATATTGCTTTTGCAGTTAACAAAATCCTTTAAGACAAACTCTCTGCCAGTCGCACAAGAGACAACAGCTTTGTGGTTTCTGGCATGTTTATCACAAAAACGGCAGGTGCTAGCGTTGCAGGGGTATGATCCCATAGCACGAAGCCAGGTTTCTGTATGCCGAGTTCTGTTTCTCTAATAGTCCCTGTATTTTCCATGTTTGTATTGCCAAGTGCTACACCTCACCTTCTGTTTTGGATGTCTCTTAATTGCTGTTTCAATTAAACAAACAATTGGAAGGTGTGGTTTGGCAAACAGTATAAAAGCTCTGTTTTTTAACTTGAAAATTGTGCTGTGATCAAGGCTTGTGAGCCGAAATGCGTGAGCCCCTGTATGTTTTTACTCACTTTTTTTATGCACCAATAAAGAAGCAACAAGGACATTTGGAGTTGCCTGCTCTATTGTCTTTTCTGGATAAAATTATAAAATCAAAAAGATTTTCAAAAAACACTGGTCTATACTTAATGATCTTGTTCGGAGTCCCATACTTTCTGACAAACCTGGGGTAATTTTTAGAGGATTGCCCTTCCTTACAGGCCAGCATGGCACACAACATATTGAATCCTCTTAAACGGGCAACCTTTTTTCAACAGTTAGTGGGCTTTTATCCCTGCAAATGGTGTGCAGTATGCCGAATTATTAAAAATGGAAAAATAAAACACGCTCCTTTTCTTCCACTACCACAGGTAAAACATACCCGATTAAACAATTTATTACTTGCATTACAAAAAATGTAGTTTATCTCATTACATGCCCATGTGGCAAACAATATGTGGTACGTACAATTAGGACCTTTTCTACACGGGCTAATATTTAAAAAATCAGAAAGGATAAAAAGGAACATACGGTCCCTTAAACACTTTACACGGTGCCACAATAGAGACCCTACGGCAGGGATATGCAATTAGTCGATCTCCAGCTGTTGCAAAACTACAAGTCCCATCATGCCTCTGCCTCTGGGTGTCATGCTTGTGGCTGTCATTGCTAGTCTGGCTGTCATTTGGAGTCTTGCTATGCCTCATGGGACTTGTAGTTCTGCAACAGCTGGAGGTCCGCTAATTGCATATCCCTGTCCTACGGGTACCTTCAAAGTGGCAACAGACAAATACACACCACCTTGGAGAGGAGGGTCCAATAAAAGGGGTGTTTCTCAAATGGAGGTTAGGTGGATTTATGAACTATACTATACATTTGGTGTATTCTGAACGTAGTGCTAATTGTCGTATAACCACTTGACCACTGGGCACTTAAACCCCCTTCCTAACCAGTCCAATTTTCAGCTTTCAGTGCTCTCACATTTTGAATGACAATTACTCAGTAAAGCAACATGCTACCCATATGAATTTTTTGTCTTTTTCACACAAATAGAGCTTTCTTTTGGTGGTATTTCATCACTTTTTTTTTTTTTTTTTTGCGCTATAAATGAAAAAAGACCGAAAAATTTGTAAGAAAAAGCATTTTTCTTTGTTTCGGTTTTAAAATGTAGCAAATTAGTAATTTTTCTATATAAATTTTGGCCAAAATTTATACTGCCACATATCTTTGGTAAAAATAACCCAAGACAGTGTATACTATTTGGTCTGTGTGAAAGTTATAGAGTCTACAAGCTATGGTGCCAATTACTGAAAACTGATCTCACCTGATGTACTGACGGCCTCTCATTTCTTGAGACACTACCAAGCCAGGAAATACCCCCCAAATGACCCCTTTTTGGAAAGTAGACAATCCAAGGTAATTAGTAAAAGGGGCATTGTGAGTTTTTTGAAGTTGTCATTTTTTCCCATAATTCTTTGCAGCATGAAGATTTTCTCTTCTTTTTTTCACAGAATTGTCATATTAACAGGTTATTTCTCCCACACATATGCATACCACAAGTTATACCCCAAAACACATTCTACTACTCCTCCTGAGTATGGCGATACCAGAAGTGTGAGACTTTTACACAACGTGGCCACAGAGGACCAACATGCAGGGAGCAACATCAGGCGTTCTAGGGACATAAATTACACATTTCATTTTTTGACTACCTCTTACACTTTTGAAGGCTCTGGAGCACCAGGACAATGGAAATGTCCACAAAATGACCCCATTTTGGAAAGTAAACACCCCAACATATATTCTATAAGGCATACCACATGTGGGAGACTTTTCCACAGCCTGGCCACATACCGAGGCCCAACATGCAGGGAGCACCATCAGGGACATACATTTCAAATCTAATAGGATTACCCATTACACTTTTGTGATTCACTGATGGGCACTGTAGTGGCAAGGATGCGGCATGGATGAGAACTGATGTGGCATGGATGAGCACAGATGAGGCATGGATGAACATGAATGAGCCATGGATGGAGCATGGATAAACATAGGTGAGCCAGGGATAGATGGAGCATGGGTGAGCACTGATGGAGCATGGACGAGCATGGGTGGCGCACAGATGAGCCAGGGATGGATGGAGCATGGATGAACCAGGGATGAATGGAGCATGGATGAGCCAGGGATGAATGAAGCATGGATGAGCCAGGGATGGATGGAGCATGGATGAGCCAGGGATGGATGGATGAGCACAGAGGAGCCAGGGATGGATGGAGCACAGATGAGCCAGGGATAGATGAAGTATAGATGGGCACATATGAGGCATGTATGAGCACATGTGGAGCATGGATGGGCACATATGGAGCATGGATGAGCCAGGTATGTAGCATGGATGGGCACAGATCAGCACTGTGGTGCACAGTGCTGCTGCACCCGGCTCCCTCCTCTCCTCGCACACTGTACCGATCGGTGCAAGGAGAGGGGAGGAGCTGCACCGGACATGCTCCGGTTAGTTGACAAGTGATCGCTCTGCCATTGGCCCTTTACCCCGCTCCGTGATGCGCCGGGTCCGGAGGACCCAACAGTCACAGACATTCCCGGGTGCATGCGATTCTGTGAGGACGTCCATGGACGCCCTCCCAGAATAAACCGGCTGCACTGTAGCTGTCTTTCGGCTATGGCCCGGTTGTCATATGGTTAAAAAAGTATTTACTGTGTTGGCCCTTTGCGGAAAGAAGACAGCCCTTTAGATTTTTATACGTTTCTTATTGTTTTTAATTTAATATAACTTTTTACATATTATATATATTTTTTATCTATGTTCTTGCCCTACGTCAGGTACACAATGCCAGTTTGTGTTTGCCTTAATTAGACCACTTTTGTTCACTGCTGTCATGTGTGTGGTTAGCGCGGGACGTTTTGCCCCTATCCTGTACAGCTCCACAAATGTCAGTTCCAGGGTGACAAGGCTTAGATTGAGGCTCAGTTTTTTATACTTTATTGTGGCCATGCCAGTTTGGAAACAAGGCTTGGTCTCCTCCTTCTGTTCAAACCAAGGTCTGGCCCTTTATTCATTCTTGCGGCCATGCCAATTCAGGAATGAGGCTTGGCTATCCAACTGACATTACGAATGGCCATTCTATAATACAAACAAGGCTTGGTTTCCTGTTTAAGGGCCAACCCACTCCCCCTTTTTTCACAATGAGGCTTGGCCATCTGTTTCTAAATAATGGCGTCAGTTTTGAGAAAATGATCTTGCACAAACAGCGGTGCTCTTTCCGTCATGGACCCAATAAAAGCATGGGCTTTGGCATAGACTCCATGCCCCCAATGACATCATGTATGACAAAACTAGTAGGGCGGAGTCTATGTCTAACTATACCACACTACCTTGATCCTAATCTGCAGATTTTTATGTAGGAACTTTTTTTTCATGCAATACACTGTATTAGACCTGTGGTCACATTTAATAGCATTTTTCCAATAAAACCACCACGGTTATACACTATGTGGTGACTTTCTTCCTTTTTGTCATAACTTTCATGAGAGAGAGTGAAAAACCAGCACCATTGGCTGTGACGTTATCATCCTTCATAGATTCCATGTCAGACTAGGCTCCTATAACGTGGAGTCTAGATATCTGGTAAGGGCACCTCTTGTACTATCACGGTGGAAGGGGCACTTGGGTGTATGGTTGTCCTCATCTTTGGACACGTTTGCACCAATTTTATCACATTTATTCCTATATGGACACCTTTACGGACTGATCATTGTCACTTTTACTTTATATGCATTTATCACTACTCACAGTGCAGCAATTGTTGTTTTACATGCATTATACACAATTTGCTCTGTTGTGTGACTGCCAGCTGTTTTTTTGATCATTCATCATTAATTTCACCTGTGCAATTACAACCCCCCCTTCCTTTATCATAAATTGATTTGCATTTTAATGAGTGAAATAAGTATTTGATTCCCTATCAATCAGCAACATTTCTTGCTCTCAGGTGTCTTCTATACAGGTAACGAGCTGAGATTAGGAGCACTCACTTAAAGTGAGTGCTCCTAATCTCAGCTTGTTACCTGTATAAAAGACACTTGTCTACAGAAGCAATCAGATTCCAATCTCTCCACCATGGCCAAGACCAAAGAGCTGTCCAAGGATGTCAGGGACAAAATTGTAGACATACACAAGGCTGGAATGGGCTACAAGACCATTGCCAAGCAGCTTGGTGAGAGGGTGACAATAGTTGGTACGATTATTCGCAAATAGAAAAAACACAAAATAACTGTCAATCTCCCGCAGTCTGGGGCTCCATGCAAGATCTCACCTTGTGGAGTTTCAATGCTCATGAGAACGGTGAGGAATCAGCCCAGAACTACATGGGAGAATCTTGTCAATGATCTCAAGTCAGCTGGGACCATAGTCACCAAGAGAACAATTGGTAACACACTACACTATAAAGGACTGAAATCTTGCATCGCCCGCTCAAGAAAGCACATGTATAGGCCCATCTGAAGTTTGCTAATGAACATCTGAATGATTCAGAGGAGAACTTGGTGAACGTGTTGTGGTCAGATAAGACCAAAATCGAGCTCTCTGTTTGGAGGAGGAGGAATGCTGCCTATGACCCCAAGAACACCATCCCTACCGTCAAACATGGAGGTGGAAACATTATACTTTGGGGATGATCTTCTGCTAAGGGGACAGGACAACTTCACTGCATCAAAGGGACGATGAACGGGGCCATGTACCATCAAATCTTGGGTGAGAACCTCCTTCCCTCAGCCAGGGCATTGAAAATGGGTCGTGGTTGGGTATTCCAGCATGACAATGACCCAAAACACAGGGCCAAGGCAACAAAGAGTGGCTCAGAAAGAAGCACACTAAGGCGTACACACTAGCCAGTCTCCAGACCTTAATCCCATATAAAATATGTGGAGGGAGCTGAAAGTACGAGTTACCAAACCACAGGCTTGAAACCTTAATGACTGGGGGAGGATCTGCAAAGAGGAGTGGGACAAAATCCCTCCTGAGATGTGTGCAAACCTGGTGGCCAACTACAGGAAACATCTGACCTCTGTAATTGCCAACACGGATTTTGCCACCAAGTACTAAAGTCATGTTTTGCAAAGGGGTCAAATACTTATTTCGATCATTAAAATGCTAATTAATTTATAACTTTTATTAAATGTGTTTTTCTGGATTTTTTTTGTTGTTATTCTGTCTCTCGCTGTTAAAATAAACCTACCATTACAATTAGAGACAAAGGTCAGTGGGCAAATGTACAAAATCAGCCGAGGATCAAATACTTTTTTCTCTCACTGTAAAGTCTTAGAAAGCCATATCGAGCACCAATCATTGTGTTCAAATTTTAACAATCTCTCCAAAAAATTTTTATGTAGAAAGATTGTACAATACTGTGCAAATATTTTAGACAAGTGTAGAAAAATGCTGTAAATTAAGAATGCTTTCAGAAATAGAAGTGTTAATAGTTTATTTTTTTATCAATTAACCATATGGAAAGTAAGTGAATAGGAGAGAAATTCAAATCAAATTAATATTTGGTGTGACTGCCCTTTTTGCTTCAAAATAGCATCACTTCTTCAAATTTTCTATGTACACTTGCATCCATTCCATTGCATTCTAAACACCTTGGAGAACTAACTACAGATCTTCTGCGGATGTAGGCTGCCTCAAATCCTTATGTCTCAGAGTAATCCCAAACAGACTTGATATTGAGATCAGAGCTCTATGGGGGCCAAACCAACACTTTCCGGACTTTTCTCTTCTTTAAGCTGAAAATAGTTCCCAATGACATTGGCTGTTTGTTTGGGGTCATTGTCCTGATGCAGAAAAAATTTGGGGCCAATCACACGCCTCCCTGATGGTATGGCATGATGGATAAGTACAGTATCTCACAAAAGTGAGCAAACCCCTTACATTTTTATAAATATTTTATTACATCTTTTCATGTGACATCTCTGAAGAAATTACACTTTGCTACAATGTAAAGTAGTGAGTGTACAGTATAACAGTGTAAATTTGCTGTACCCTCAAAATAACTCAACACAACCATTAATGTCTAAAACGTTGGCAACAAAAGCGAGTACACCCCTGAGTGAAAATGTCCAAATTGGACCCAATTAGCCATTTTCCCTCCCCGGTGTCATGTGACTCGTTAGTGTTACAAGGTCTCAGGTGTGTTAAATTTGGTGTTATCGCTGTCACTCTCTCATACTGGTCACCGGAAGTTCAACATGGCACCTCATGGCAAAGAACTCTCTGAGGATCTGAAAAAAAGAATTGTTGCTCTACATAAAGATGGCCTAGGTTATAAGAAGATTGCCAAGACCCTGAAACTGAGCTGCAGCAAGGTGGCCAAGACCATACAGCGGTTTAACAGGACAGGTTCCACTCAGTACATGCCTCGCCATGGTCGACCAAAGAAGTTGAGTGCACGTGCTCAGCGTCATATCTAGAGGTTGTCTTTGGGAAATAGTCTTATGAGTGCTGCCAGCACTGCTGCAGAGGTTGAAGGGGTGGGGGGGTCAGCCTGTCAGTGCTTAGATCCTACACCGCACACTGCATCAAATTGGTCTGCATGGCTGTCATCCCAGAAGGAAGACTCTTCTAAAGATAATGAACAAGAAAGCCCACAGTTTTCTGAAGACAAGCAGACTAAGGACATGGATTACTGGAACCATGTCCTGTGGTCTGACGAGACCAAGATAAACTTATTTGGTTCAGATGGTTTTAAGCGTGTGTGGCAGCAACCAGGTGAAGAGTACAAAGACAAGTGTCTTGCCTACAGTCAAGCATGGTGGTGGGAGTGTCATGGTCTGGGGCTAGATGAGTGCTGCCGGCACTGGGAAGCTACAGTTCATTGAGGGAACCCATGAATGCCAACATGTACTGTGATATACTGAAGCAAAGCATGATCCCCCTCCCGTCGGAGACTGGGCCGCGGGGCAGTATTCCAACATGATAACGACCACAAACACACCTCCAAGATGACCACTGCCTCGCTAAAGAAGCTGAGGGTAAAGGTGATGGACTGGCCAAGCATATCTCCAGACCTAAACCCTATTGAGCATCTGTGGGGCATCATCAAACAGAAGGTGGAGGAGCGCAAGGTCTCTAACATTCACCAGCTCTGTGATGTCATCATGGAGGAGTGGAAGAGGAATCCAGTGGCAACCTGTGAAGCTCTGGTGAACTCCATGCCCAAGAGGGTTAAGGCAGTGCTGGAAAATAATAGTGGCCACACTAAATAGACACTTTGGGCCCAATTTTTGGCCTTTTTTTACTTAAGGGTGTACTAACTTTTGTTGCCAGTGGTTTAGACATTAATGGCTGTGTGTTGAGTTATTTTGAGGGGACAGCAAATTTACACTGTTACAAGCTGTACACTCACTTTTGTGAGATATTGTATATATTGTAACAGGAAGCCAGGAAAATATATGGGTTGTGTCCAGAATGGGAGATATATTTGTCCCAGGTTCATGCTGTACACTGATTTTTTTTGTTTGTGCTGTGTAGCAAGCCGGTTTGAGCTCAATGAGAGTTAACAAGCTCAGGTGTAACAGATTAAGCACTCAGGGCTCTATAAAACTCCCAAAGACTTGTAAATAAACCACAGACTTGTAACTAAACCACAGTTTTGTTTTCATAAAGATCCTGATGTCTGTCCTTGCCTACTTGACTGTGCTGTGGGTCCAGCACTCCACACTACTGAGCTAATCCCTCACATATGGTGGAGGTTTTGCAGGCAGGTGAAGTAAGGCCTGCATGTAGGAGATACAGACAGCTGGCTTTGGCAAATGCAAATCAACAGCAGACAAATGCAAGTTTGCATCAGAGCCTTGCAGCCCAAGAAAAAGCCCAGCAGAAGTGGAAGCCTGCCATAGGCAATTGCTGGCACAGCGCAAACAGAGACACCAGCAGCAAATTGAGGCCATTGTGAAACAGCTTCAGCATAGGCAGCAGACCGAGGCTGGGAGTGATGCCGGTAACATACTGACTTTTCGGGTAAACCACCTGTTGCTAAAAATGACTGCAAATGATGACATGGAGATGTTTTTGACCACGTTTGAACTTGACATCCACTTGACCAGGAAATGGCTGTAACCAAAAATTGTGGAGCCTCTCCTTACCACCTTGCAGAAATGAGTAAGCCATGGAGATCCAGAAACTGTCAGGTATGCCAGGAGACTCTAACTGTCCCTCCAGTTTCCTGACTGGTAGTCATGTTATCCCAGTATCAGGTGAAAGGGCAGTTGAGATCCTGCAGCCAGAAATATGGGACCACAAAGGGAAGTGCAAACTGTCAGTACTAGGATCTCTTTAAGACCCAGCAGAACTCACCTGACACAGCCTTTGCCTGGGAAACAACAGTGATTGGCCAGCTAACCTTTAAATCACCAGTATCAGCACAACATTCAGTGCTTGTGATACAGTTGTTACCTTTGAGTGCTACTGCCTGACCCAGCTGATATCTGCTCTGTATATTTCGTGTATGACCCCGGCTAGTTTTGACCCTGCTTGCTCGCTTCTGATTCGGTACCGTTTGGACTCTGATTTACCTGTGTACGACCCAGCTTGCATAGACTACGCTTTGCCTGATTCTACTGTAATACCTTCACCTGCAGTGGTGAACTACAAGGTCCAGCCAACATCTACCTTCATCTGCAGCGGTGAACTACAAGTCCCGGCTGACCTGCTCTGCTTAGACCTGCTCATGGACGGAGAAAGCGCCGGAAGTGGCGTAGATACCTGCGGGTGGCTCGGCTATCTATGCCTGGAAGTGGGAGAAAAATACCTGTATTAGACAGGTATCTGTGCCCCCCTTCCCCCTGAAAGGTGCCAAATGTGACACTGGAGGGGGGGAGGATTGCGAAAAGCAGAAGTTCCATTTTTGGGTGGAACTTCGCTTTAAAGCCATCCTCGTCTGGCTCTGAAACTTAGAGGGTTCAGATCATTATCCCTGAGGATAGGATTTTGGCCTTCACCCAGACAGATGGCTCTTCATTTGCAGGTACATGCATCGAAACCTGCGGCACATCCAGGATTTAGACAGACTTTTGAGATTATTTCTCGCAACCTCTGGTGGCCATCAATTAGGCAGGATGTGTTAACCTTCGTCCAGGCCTGTGAAGTTTGTGCCAGAAGCAAGAGCAGTACCTCTAAGCCCTCTGGTCTTCTACGTCCTCTTCCAATACTTACCTGTCCCTGGACCCATTTATCTATGGACTTCATCACTGACTTCCCTCCATCCCAGGGATGTTCCACGATCTGGATGTTGGTAGACAGGTTCAGTAAGATGGCCCACTTTGTTCCGCTTCCGAAACTTCCATCGGCTAAAGAACTTGCAACTTTATTCATTTAACATGTTTTTAGACTCCATGGGGCAACAATTAACATTGTCTCAGACCGTGGCTCTCAATTTATGGCCCAGTTTTGGAAGGCCCTTTGCTCTCAGCTGGGGATTAAGTTATTATATTCTTCAGCATATCATCCTGAGACAAATGGCCAAACAGAAAAGAACTAATCAGACTCTAGAGAAGATGCTACGTTGTCTGATGACCAATGATGAAAAGTGGGTCAACATCCTTCCGTGGGCGGAGTTTGCCTTTAATAATTGTGCCAGCACATCTACAGGGACCTCTCCTTTCTTCTGTGTTTACGGGTTGCATCCTCGTGTGTGCTCCTTTGATCTTCCACCTTCCGATGTTCCAGATGCCAACACCATTTCTCCAAAATCTGGTCCGATGTTAATCGTACTATTTCTCGCTCTGTGCTGACTTTTAAGAAAATGGCTGACAAGAGGAGCTTAAAGGCACCAGGATATAAAGTTTGTGACAAAGTGTGGCTATTATCTAGGAATCTGTCCCTTGCATGTTCCACTAAAGAATTTGGCCCAAAATTCATCGGGGCCTATGAAATTACGGAGATTGTTAATCCTGTGGCCTGTAGATTAAGACTTCCCCCATCCATGAGCATTCCAAATGTCTTTCATGTTTTATTGTTGAAACCTGTTCATTCCAGCCTCCAAGTAAATGAACCAGAACCTATGGATGTCTTGGACAGTCAGGAATATGAAGTGGCATTTATTCTTGATTCCAGACAAGTGCGCAATTCCTTACAATATCTTGTTCATTGGAAAGGTTTCGGCCCAGAGGATCGATCTTGAGTCGACGCTCGTGATCTTCATGCTGACCGACTTAAGAAGTTGTTCCATCTTCGTTTTCCAAGTAAGCCTGGGGGTGCAGGAGCAACCCCTCGAGAAAAGGGGGGTACTGTCAGTACTATGATCCCTTTAAGACCCAGCAGAACTTACCTGACACAGCCTTTGCTTGGGAAACCACAGTGATTGGCCAGCTAACCTTTAAATCACCTGTATCAGCACACAATCAGTGCTCGTGATACAGTTGTTACCTTTGGGTGCTACTGCCTCACCCAGCTGATATCTGCTCTGTATATTTCGTGTATGACCCGGCTAGTTTTGACCCTACTTACTTGCTTCTGATTCGGTGCCATTTGGACTCTGGCCTACCTGTGTACGACCCAGCTTGCCTAGACTACGCTTTGCCTGATTCTACTGTAATACCTTTATCTGTAGCAGCCAACACCTACCTTCATCTGCAGCGGTGAACTACAAGTCCCAGCTGACCTGCTCTGCTGAGACCTGCTCATGGTATGTGCTCTTGTTCCTTGAACTCTTTGCATAATCAGTAGATCTGAACTGTTACCTGTTATCTGCTCCTAGCCTGACACAAACAGACTAAATTAAGGAACACCAAAGAAACAACTCACAGTTGGTAGAGAGTGAAGTCAACAAACCCCGATCAGAGTAATCCAAAGGAGTAGTCCAAGAGGCAAGGTCAGGAACAGGCATAGTCCGCAACAGTGATCAGCGAAGTCCAAAGGGATAGTCCAAGAGGCAAGGTCGGGAACAGGCAGAGTCGGCAACAGTAATCAGCGAAGTCCAAAGGGGTAATCCAAGAAGCGGAGTCAGGAACAAGAGGAAGTCAGAAACCAGCAGAACAATATCATACACCAACAAGCAGTAACGGGAACCTATACTAGGGCGCAGACAGGAAGGAGAAGTGAAGATTTATAGGGTCACTAGATCAGGTGACTTCCTACAGCTGGTCACAGGGTAGAGCCAGCATCCAAACTCAAGGAGTAGAACATAACAAGGATTCTACCTTAAAGGAAGTTCCCTGGTGGTACAGACAATAGGAAACTGTCCAAAGAACCCCAGGTTCCAGACAGGGCATGACAGCGCCCCCCACACAAAGATGCTCCCTGACCTATTTGGGTTTGGATGGATGCTTAACGTGGAACAACCTGACCAGCCGTGGGGCATGAACATCACGAACCGGTACCCAAGTCTTTTCAGCAATAGAGTAGCCTTTCCAGTCCACCAGTTACTGTAATTGTCTACCCTTATGTCAAGAATCTCAAATTTGACTAATTTCGTATTCTTTATGGTCATCAACCGAGACAGGAGAAGGATGTCTAGCGGGTAGAGAAAACCTATTTTTGTAAAAGGGCTTGAGCAAGGATACATGAAACATATTGGGAATCCGAAGGTGTGGGAGCAAACGAAGTTTATAGGCCACTGGGTTAACTTGACAAAGAAGGCGAAAGGGTCCAATATATCTAGGACCTAACTTGGGAGAGGGTTGTCTCAGTTTGATGTTCTTAGTGGATAACCAAACAAGTTGATTGAGACGATAACGGGGTGCAGGTCTTCTGCGACGGTCCGCATACCCTTTGTATCTGTGAACAGACTGAAGCAGAACTTTTCTTATGTCTCTCCAGTGTTTAGTTAACCTGGTCACCATGTTGGCTGCTGCAGGTACCTCTACCTAAGAAGATTGGAAGGGGAAAACTCTGGGTTGATACCCAAAGGCAGCTTGAAAAGGAGAACATTTTAAAGAGGAGTGCCATTGTGAATTGTGCGCTAATTCAGCTATAAATAGCATCTCACTCCAGTTGTCATGTTCAGCATTAACATAAACCCTTAGATAGGTCTCTAAATCTTGATTCACCCTTTCTGTTTGGCCATTAGATTGGGGGTGGTATCCAGAAGATAGGGAATTTTTGATATCCAGATGCAAACAGCCTTCCAGAACGAAGATATGAATTGAGGACCTCTGTCACTAACAATATCGACAGGAATACTGTGTAAACAAATGATATGTTCAATAAAAGATAAAGTCAAGCTTGGGGCAGAAGGCAGGGCAGGCATAGGAATGAAGTGTGCTAACTTCGAAAATTTGTCTACTAAAACCCAGATGACAGTATTTCCTCTGGAGGCAGGCAAGTCCACAATAAAATCCATACTAATATGGGTCCAGGGAGCACGAGGATCAGGTAACGGTTGCAGAAGACCTTGGGGAACAGATCAAGGCATTTTGATGGTCTCACAAACAGTACAAGCTTTAACAAAGGCTATTACATCCTTCTTTAGGGTAGGCCACTAAACCGTGGATTTCAGGCGTAAGAAGGTCTGTTTGGTACCAGGATGTCAAATTATAAAACTTCTAGATGCAGAGCACCCAACCAGACAGAGAGAGGCTTAGATTCATGAGTAATAAGTCCATAAACAAGAGGTTCTCCACCAAGAGTAGCTACACAGAGCGGAAGGTTTTTAGAAACAGTAGGTATCTGAAGTCTTTTAGCCAGCGCTGCATCTAGAAACACACCACCAGCACCAGAATCTCAAAACACTACTGTGGAATAGCACTGATCATTCCAGGACAAAGAAATTTGAACTAAGAGTCTCTCCTGCGAAGGATTAAAGACAGCATGACCTAATTGGGCTCCTCGATCACCCATTAAGCCCGGAAGTTTTTCTGGCCGAACCGGACAAAAACGCAGGACATGACCCGGCTTCCCACAGTATAGACAGAGGCCTAGGGTCCTGAGTTTGGTACGTTCACTATTAGACAAACGCACAGCCCTGGGTACTTTCTTAGACCCAACAGGAGAAGACACAGTAGGGGTTAGTGATTGCCAAGGAGGAGATTTACAACCAAGTCTGAGAGGATTAACATACCCTTGGTGCTCTCTCTCTAACTGATGTTCAGAGAAGCGAGAGTCCACCAGGATACACAAGTTGATAAAATCCTTTAGGCCCACTGGGACCTCACGGTAAGTTAATTTGTCCTTGATGCATTCCGCTAGTCCTCTGCGGAATGAAGCCTTAAGGGCGCAATTATCCCAGGTGGTCTCTGTCGCTAGAGGTGACACCCAGGACAATGCTCTGCCCTTCAGCAAGGAAATTCTAAAAGTCACCTTGGCTTGAGCAGAGGCAAACACAGAAGGTTGATTTCTAAAATGCAACCAGCAGTGCTTGAGAAATCCCCTGCAATAAGAAGGGTTACCATCATACCTCTCAGGGAGAGGTATTTTAGGAGCAGGAGAACCCAGGGGGTTAGACACGACAACAGGTTCCCTAGCCCCAGTCCCTAGGTTACTAGATGCAGCAGGACTGGACCCATGTGCTGTAGAGAAAGAGGATAACATGTCCGAGATAGCACCTAGTTTCTCCTCCAATGACTGCACAGTTGGCCTGCTCTCCCAACCATTGTCCCTGAAGAGCGACTGCCTGCACCAACTCGCTGAGGTCCACCTGACCCTAGTATGTCAGGTCTGCCAGGATGCTCTAACCGCCCCTCCAGTTTCCTGGCCGGTAGTCTTGTTATCCCAGTATCAGGTGGAAGGGCGGTTGAGCAAACAGACTAAATTAAGGAACTCCAAACAACTCACAGTTGATAGAGAGTGAAGTCAGCGAACCCTGATCAGAGTAATCCAAAGTAGTAGAGGCAAGGTTGGGAACAGGCAGAGTCAGCAACAGTGATCAGCGAAGTCCAAAGAGGTAGTCCAAGAGGCAAGGTCAGGAACAGGCAGAGTCGGCAACAGTGATCAGCGAAGTCCAAAGGGGTAATCCAAGAAGCGGAGTCAGGAACAAGTGGAAGACAGAATCCAGCAGAACAGTATCATACACCAACAAGCAGTAACGGAAACCTATACTAGGGCGAAGACAGGAAGGGGAAGTGAAGATTTATAGGGACACTGAGTGTCAGAAAAAGCAGACAATCTGGTAAACCTTGTGGAAAGGTACCTAATGACTGAGAATTGTACATCTTCCCTCAAAGACTCACTGACTTTACACCCCAAGACCCCATCCCCAGCTACGGGTAAGACAGCACCAAGGGATGGGGATAGAGAGTGTGAAAAAAGGGAAACTAAAAGGTATTTTTGGGCCTTCTTCTAATGTTTTGCGAGAGCGGCCTGGAAGGCCAATCCCACAGGAGGTGACTAGAAAGTTAATCTGTTGCTGCCAGGAAAAGGGACATGTAGCAGCAGTTTGCCCAGCTATTGATGAACCAATGCACCGTGACTTTCTTACAGAGAGCTGGCAGTCCCTATTTGCAACTACATGAACAGCAGTAAAGGGGAATGAGAAACCTTTATGCAAAATGTGTATAGATAAAAATATTGTTGTATTTAGGTAGCCTGGTTACCTTGGTGAAAACTGAACTGGTGGTGGGAAAACCTTGCACCCTAGGAAAATGGCAGCCATTTGTGTATATGGGGACACTCAAAAGTATCCGGTGATCACAGTGTCCTTTGAAACCTCCCTCGGTAACCTGTGTCAGGTGGGTTTGGTTCCCCAACTACCACATGACGCCATTGTGGGAAGAGATTTGCCAAAATTCTGGGAGCTCTGGGATTGCCCAGATTCACAATTAAGTGGTTCTTCAGAGCCTGAAGGTTATTCTAGGGAATCCTAAGTGTGAGGATTCTGAGTTTCCCTTGTCAGTATTAGCAGGGGAAACAACAGGATCTAGGGAAGAGCCTGCAACCTCAGAAGAGGAACAGCGACCTCTAGTGTTTGATGATCTAGAGGCACACAGAGAAAATTTTGCCACTGAACAATTGAAGGACCCCCGATTACTAAGGGCCCAGGAGAATGTAGCGAAAATAGATGGGGAATTAGTTAACCCTGACTAGAGGATTGCCCTCCCATACTTCATCATGGAAAGGGACCTGTTATACCGGGTGCCACAAAGGGTAGAGAAAACCAAGTCCTGAGCTACTAGCCAGGCCTTAAGGGTTACTCGCCACCAGTTGCCCCACCCAACCCCTACCCCGCCCCTAAACACTCCCTCATAAATAATCTCATGAAATAACACTGTTAAATGTTTTATGCAGAATTAGGTTACAAAAATAAATATTAACAACAACTTTATCAGTGCCCATCAATGCAGCCTTTCAGTGCTTATCAGTGCAGCCTCACCAGCCTCATCAATGCAGCCTCACCAGTACCCATCAGCGCAGCCTCACACTGGGGTGGCTGCGCTGCTGGGCACTGGTGAGGTCATCAGCGCAACCTCACCAGTGCCCATAAATGCAGCCTCACCAGTGTCCATAAATGCCCATCAATGCAGCCTCACCAGTGCCCATCAGCGCAGCCTAACCAGTGCAGGGGATTAGAGAGAGGAGAGGAAGAGAGCCGGGAGGGGAGAAGGGCCCGATCATCACACAGAGCGGGGATCGCCCACTGTGACAGCTTTGATTTGAATTGCCCGGCAGCAGCAGTCACACAAAGTAATGCCTCCGGGATCGGCACCTATGGAAGACGTCACACGTCCTGGCATTGGACCAGTGTTTTGTCTACTAAAGGAGCCCATCCAGGAGGCGGGACTTTGTGTGACTGTGGCCGCAGGCAAATAAAATCAAAGCTATCCCAGCGGACGATCCCTGCTCTTTGTGATCTGGCTGGCTCTCCTCTCTCTTCCCCTGCCTGATTGATGGGAGAACGGCTTCCATTCAAGGCCGCCTGCCAGCGGCGTTCGTCACCCCCCTTCAAGGCAGGCCCACACTCGCCCTCAAGCTTTTTCCACTCGTGAAATGCACGTGGAATTTTTGAGGGCTGGACTATGCCGCCTGTTACCCAGAAGCAATTCCTCTCCAAAACACCTCGGCCGAAACCATTGCCAAAGAGCTATTTCAGGTTTTCAGCTGTGTGGGCATTCCTAAAGAAGTACTAACTGACCAGGGCACCCCAGTTATGTCTAGAGCAATGATGGCAAACCTTTTTGAGCCCGAGTGCCCAAACCGCGATGCAAAACCAACTTATTTCTTTCATAGTGTCAACACAGAATTAAGCCTACCAGCAGCTCTGTACAGAGGATGGGACTGATCATCCCTCTGAATGAGCCCTAAGGGACCAAAAACTTACAATTCTGCAAGGTTCGCTCAGAACACAGGGTTCAAGAATGTGTTGTGCTCAGAATACACTGTGCAACATACACTGACCTACCTGACACATGCACTGACCGTTGCACTCACCTACCTGACCATTACACTTACCTACCTGACACATGCACTGACCTACCTGACCATTACACTGACCTACCTATTATTCTCACCTACCTAACACATGCACTGACCTACCTGACCATTACACTCACCTACCTGACACATGCACTCACCTACCTGACCCATACTTCCTGCACTACTCACCCACCCCCCACAGTACATTGTAGATCGGAGGATCCACCCTCCTCCTTACCTCTCCATGGCCTCATCGTCCAGCTCTCCCCAGTCAGTACTGTAGGAGTCCCCACCATCCAGCCGCTCCTCGATATCCCCACCGCTGGGAGGTAAGCTAGCAGCCACTGCACCTCTCCCCATGGATGTTTTGCTCCAAGCACCGCCCCTCCCTCGCCTCTGTTTCACAGGCTGCTTTAGAAGGACAGGCTGGACCAAAGTCATCTTGGAGCAGGGGGAGCTGGAATAGGGTGCCTGCAGAAAGGAATGCCTGAATGCCTTACAGAAGGTGTAGGGGTCTGGGGGAGGCAATAAGCTGCAGAACAGAGTCGGGACAGTGGAGGAAGAATTTTACACCCCCCTAAACATCGCACATGGGACAAGACGACTGGCTGCCCACCCCCCTGCCCACATCACTGGCACTGATGCAAGGTAGGAAGTCGGCTCCTCCGTGCCTGCACCAACAGTGCAAGTGACTGCCTGACTGGGGGATTCCCCTGGCGTGCCGACAGATAGGGCTTGGCGTGCCAGCTGTTGCAGGCGTGCCACAGCTTGCACATCTCTTAAAGTGACCCAATTACGTACTTCAGTGTATCACACTCAAACAGATGGGCTGGCTGAGAGATTTAATAAAATGTTAAAACAAATGCCGAAGAAGGTCGTTGGTAAAGACGGAAAGAATTGGGATTGTCTACTCCCTTATTTGATGTTTGCTATTGGGGAGTTCCCCAATCGTCCACAGGGTTCTCTCCTTTTGAGCTACTGTATGGGAGGCACCCATGGGAACTACTGGACATTGCCAGGAAAACATGGGAGAGTGAGAGTTCCCCTCATATATGTGTGATTGAACATGTGGCACAAATGCAAGACTGAATTGCGCAAGTGATGCCTATTGTGAAGGAATATTTGACACAAGCCCAGTTGGCTCAGTAGAGGATTTTACAATAGAGGGACCCAGGTCCGTTCTTTTGCATCTGGTGATGAGGTCGGTTCAAAGAAAGAAACTCCGCACCAGGTGAGCAATCACTGCAGTCTAAATAATGCTGGGTGCAATACCACCGCTTGCCACCGAAGATCAATGAACAAAAGAAAACGGTTGCACACCAAAGGATTGCTTCAACGTGTTTAATTTCAAAACATGACAATTGACAGCCACAAGGTACAGGACCCAGGAGGTTTGTTTACCTCCTGGGTCCTGTACCTTGTCTTTTGTGGCTGTCAATTGTCATGTTTTGGAATTAAACACGTTGGATCAATCCTTTGGTGTGCAATCATTTTCTTCTGTTCATTCTGGTGATAGGGTGTTGGTTCCTACGGTCATAAGTACATTTCTAGCCAACTGGCAGGATCCCTATGAAGTGTTGGGAAAACATGGGAGATACGAATTAGAAAATTAACCAACCAGGAAGACGGAAACCTGAGCAGATATATCATGTGAATTTGCTAAAACCATGGAAGGATAGGGAATCCTTGGTCGCTGAGACTACCCCACTTTCCGCTCCACCTAACCTGGTAATCCCTGAAGTCGGGATAGCGAAGACTCTGTCCAAAACTCAGCAACAGGAAGCTAGAGAGTTTGTGCTCTGCAATAAAGAGAAATTTTCAGAATTGCCAGGTTGGGTGTCTGGAATTGAAGATGACATTGTCACTACACCAGGGGAAAAAGTCAAGCTTAAACCTTATCAAATTCCTGAAGAGCCATTTCGCCAATAAGTAAAAAAGAGGGTTGAGCTGGGGGTTATAGAAAAGTAAAATAGTGATCCAGTCCTGTTGTGTTAGTGCCCAAAACAGATGTTAGTTGGCGGTTTTGTAATGACTTTCGCCACTTGAATAAAATCACTACGTTTGACACCTATCCCATGCCCCACATAGATGATCTGATTTATCGCCTAGGGACAGCCCAGTATATGACCACGTTAGACATGACCAAAGAGTGTTGGCAAATTCCTCTCGCACACGGCCAAGGAAAAAACGCATTTGTAACTCCAGAGGGATCTTTCCAGTATCAGAGGATGCCTTTTGGGTTACAGAATGCTCCAGCCACATTTCAACGGGTAATGGATAAGACCCTTCAGCCCCATCGAGGCTATGCTGCTGCATACCTAGATGACGTGATCATTCATAGTGAGGATTGGAACTTGCACTTACCAAAGATTCAGTCTGTGTTAGATTCCATCTGGAAAGCTTTTTACAGACAATCCAAAAAAATATACCAATGGGCTAGGAGGAGGACAAGTTTCTGGGATATACCATTGCGAGAGGTCTAATAAAGCCCTAAGTAAACAAAAGTTGAGGCTATTCATAGGTGACCACGTCCCACCAACTCAATTGCTGGCTAATATTGCCGCTTTATTCCTCGTTTTGCCTCACAGGCTGCTCCCCTGACCAATTTGAAAAAAGGGAAAGAGTCTGTCATGATCAAATAGATCCCTGAAGCAAAAGCAGCTTTTGAGGCCTTAAAACAGGCCTTATGTAAGTCAGCCAGTGTTGTACTCACCTGACTTTCCAAGGGACTTTGTTGGGTTAGGAGCTGTGTTGTCTCAGGTTTTCAACAGGGAAGAACACCCCGACATTTACCTCAGCCGGAAATTGAAGGCCCACAAAGAAAATTATGCTACCATTGAGAAAGAATGTTTAGCGATAAAATAGGCTTTAGATTCTCTCCGGTACCATCTCTTGGGTAGATAATTTGAACTGGTAACAGATCATGCTCCATTTAGGTGGATGGCACAGAACAAACAGACCAAACACCCAGGAGGGTGATTATGTGGTGCCTGGCCCTTCAAGAATTCAGTTTTACAGTGAAACATCGCCCTGGTGTTAGAATGGGAAATGCAGGTGCTTTGTCTCGAGTGCATGCGTGCCTGGCAACCTGTGTCCCAACCCTATGGTTAAACCAAGGGAGGGGGGTATGCTACAGGAAGCCAGGAAAACCTATGGGTTGTGTCCAGGATGGGAGATGTATTTGTCCCAGGTTCATGCTGTACACTGATTGCTTTTCTGTTTGTGCTGTGTAGGTGACAAGCTTGGGTGTAACAGATTAAGCACTCAGGGCTCTAAAATAACTCCCAGGCTGCTTGGGGAAGATGCTCCACCCTTGAACCAGATTTCTGTGTAGGACTGGGTTGTGTCCAGGATGGGAGATATATTTGTCCCAGGTTCATGCTGTACATCAATGTTTCTCAACTCCAGTCCTCAAGTACCCCCAACAGATCATGTTTTCAGGCTTTACATTATTTTGCACAGGTGATTTGATCAGTTTCACTGCCTTCGTAATTACCACAGCCGTTTCATCTGAGGGAAATCCTGAAAACCTGACCTGTTGGGGTTTAGACCCCAGTGTGAAAGGGGTCTAAAACTCCCAGGCTGCTTGTGGAAGATGCTCCACCCTGGAACCAGATTTCTGTGCAGGACAAGGGGGCAACATCTTCTGAGTGGTGAGATAAAGTCTATGTGACTAAAAGCCTTGGTTTATTCAGTGTGACAGTCAGGTGTTTGGGCAGGGGTAGGCTGTTCCAGACCAAGTAGACAGGTTACTGTGTTTTGCAGTTAAGACACCCAAAGTGGCAAAGGTTTATTTTCGGTTTTGTTTTATTTTTGCTGTTTTGATACCTACACTTTGTAACCACAGGCATGTAAATAAACCACAGCTTTGTTTTCACAATAATCCTGTCTGACCGTGCCTACTTCACTGTGCAGTGACCCATCCAGGGGGTCCTGCACACCCTGCTACTGAGCTAATCCCTATACACACACACACACACACACTGTGTACATTTATTTTACAATAAGCTTGCTGCTACTTGTTCTCCTACAAGTAGCAGCAAGCTTATTGCTGGCTCCTGAATTAGCCTGTTAGAATGCATGATTCACCTGTTTGACTGTAATTTTATTTGCTGCAATCAATCTGCTGGGACTGACTGTATCAGTCTTATGAGACTTGTGGAACCATCTACTGAGTCACCTAATCCATGAATGGTTAAGTACAATATATCACTCAGCATATAGCTGCAATATATAGGATTGCTAATTTAACCACTTGACTTCCAGAAGATTTACCCCCCCCCCCCCATGACCAGACCATTAAATGCTTTTTGGTACTACGTTACTGTACACTGTACCCAAATGAAATTTATATTGTTTTTTTTTCACACAGAGCTTTGTTTTGGTGGTATTTGATCACCACTGGGGTTATTTTTTGTGCTATAAACGAAAAAATAGGAAAAAATTATATTTTTTTACTTTGTGCAATAACACATACCCAATAAAAAAAATAAATGAAAACAATCTAATTTCTTCCTAGATTTAGGCCAATATGTATTCTGCTACATATTTTTGGTAAAAATCCCAATAAGTGTATCCTGATTGGTTTGCGCAAACATTATTTTGTCTACAAACTACGATATATACTGAAATATTTATGTATTTATTTTTTTTTATACTAGTAATGGCGGTGATCAGCAACTTATAGCGGGACTGTGATAATATGAAAAGTAAAAGATATAGGGATTGATTTACTAAAACTGGAGAGTGCAGACTCTGGTGCAGCTGTGCATGGTAGCCAAACAGCATCCAACTTTAGCTTTTTCAATTAAGCTTAAAACCTGGAAGCTGATGGGTTACTATGCACAGTTGCACCAGTTTCTGCACATTCCAGTTTTAGTAAATCTCCTCCATACAATTTCTTTACATACGGTCACCAGCGCAGTACAGCATCACCATATGACTGGTGTGGCGGTGATCAGGGACACTGGTGACAGTATGTAACATATACATACTGTGACCAGAGCAGTACACTGTCACCATAGTGACAGTGTACTGCTCTGAGGAGGCGACCTGGATTTTTTTTATGATTGCTTATTACAGTGATGATCACTATGAAAGCAATCATTTTATGAATGGTATCCATTCATGTGTCACTGAGTACAATTATGATAATTGTGATTGACCAAAGTTATCACACAGTACATTTGCACTGTGATTTGCCCTGCACCATGTTACCAGAGATCACAACAGTACACAATAAATAAATGAAAGCCACTGACGTGATCTGTGTTTCACTGTGTCTGGTGGACACAGCAGGTCACAGATTGCGCTTCTGTGTGGGGCGCATGAGTGGGAAGACGCAATATGACATCCATCAGGATAACAGAGCTCCCGCCCATCCGTATTATTATAATAGGATGGGCGGGAGGTGGTTAAGTAAATCAAGCAAAGCCCTTACTTGAAGACATGATTGTCATGTCACACACAAGAAACATATATAGTGCTACTACCCATACACAGGAGTATCAGCAGAGCTCACGGGTGCTTGATCCATAGTAGTTTGTAAGCAGCAATCCAGTTGTTGCTCTTAAAAATCTTTATGTTTATTGAAAAACCACAGTGTACAAAACACAGATAAAACCAGTTGACGCGTTTCAGCCTACAAGGCCTTAGTTACAACTACATTAAAACAGAACTTTTTGAAATAAATAGCATCATTAAATGCCTTAGTGTTAAACCTGAGGTGTGATTTGGATTTACACTTGCATTAAGTGCCCTCTCCCCTTACCTTTCTCTTTATGGATGTTATGATGTTTGTATATACGTCTGTTTTACCCTCCCTGGCAAACACAAATTGATTTTGTTTCCTTCTTATTGTACATGTTTGTACATTATTGTATCAATTTGTCTGCAAAGCTTAGTAACATATACCTGAATCCACCCTGCAGCTGTTAAGGCTGTTTTTTTCTTGCTGACTATTTGCAATCAATTAAAGCAATTAATGGGTGGATGGCATTTAGTGATACTATTTCAAAAAGTTCTGTGTTTTAATGTAGTTATGACTAAGGCCTTGTAAGCTGAATTGCGTCAACTGGTTTTATCTGCATGTGTACACTGTAGTTTTTCAATAAACATGAAGATTTTTAATAGCAACAACTGGCTGTGAGAATCATCTTAATGGATGATTGTCATGTGCCTGGGATTGAACTTGGGTCCTTCTGTCTTTGGGCTGAGGCTCTGTTAGCTCTGCCACTGGGAAACCTGAGTCTTGCAGTATAATCCATGCATAGTACCTCTGTTCCTAATACTCTCTAGCCCAATCTGTCTTCCAGCTGCAATCAATTCCCAGTCAGATCAGCTTAAACTGCAGGACTACCTGTGGATTGTGCCTGTTTGTTGGATTTGTTTTCCTGGGTGTGTGAAATACTGCAGATCTACTGAACTTCTGGACTTTTACCTCTGCCTGTTTCCTGGATTACTCGCTTTTGCCTGACAATTCTAGATTACTCCGCCAGCCTCCAACCAAGCTCCTGGATTCTGACTTTGTACTTTATATATAAAACACAAAGCGCTGTGATGCTAAATAGCTGATAATTACACATAAAAACCAAGTGAGGCTGCTATCAAAAGAGAGTGTTTTCAGAGTCACTTAAAAAGAATAAATAATGATATTTGAAGCGCTTCACAATGTGCATGAAAATGAATATATAAGAATAAATATAAATAGTCAAATAAATCCAGCGGTGAGTAAAAATTCCTAAAAAATCCAGCAATCAAAATAGTGTAAAATTATAAAAAATTAGTGACACCAAATGTGTAAAAAAATTCACATAAAAAATCCACATAAAAATAAATATATAGGGATGTATTCAGAAGGTTCAATTATACAGGTGTAGAATCCTGATTGGTATAGAGCTTTTGATCACTAGCAAAGCTGTTTAAAAACACTTGCTTAATTAAGGTGCTCATTGACCTTCATAGTAACAATGTGTTTTTTGCTTCTATTCACAACCAATGTGAGAATCATAAACAGGCAGATAAGAGAAAAAAACAATCATTGTGCAATAGTTAGGATACCAAGGTACACAGGCAAACTTCAATCCACTCACGTGTGCCTAATGATAAGGCATATGCAGGTTTTACTATAGCAGTCTGTTCCTAATACTCTCTAGCCCAATCTGTCTTCCAGCTGCAATCAATTCCCAGTCAGATCAGCTTAAACTGCAGGACTACCTGTGGATTGTGCCTGTTTGTTGGATTTGTTTTCCTGGGTGTGTGAAATACTGCAGATCTACTGAACTTCTGGACTTTTACCTCTGCCTGTTTCCTGGATTACTCGCTTTTGCCTGACAATTCTAGATTACTCCGCCAGCCTCCAACCAAGCTCCTGGATTCTGACTTTGTACTTTATATATAAAACACAAAGCGCTGTGATGCTAAATAGCTGATAATTACACATAAAAACCAAGTGAGGCTGCTATCAAAAGAGAGTGTTTTCAGAGTCACTTAAAAAGAATAAATAATGATATTTGAAGCGCTTCACAATGTGCATGAAAATGAATATATAAGAATAAATATAAATAGTCAAATAAATCCAGCGGTGAGTAAAAATTCCTAAAAAATCCAGCAATCAAAATAGTGTAAAATTATAAAAAATTAGTGACACCAAATGTGTAAAAAAATTCACATAAAAAATCCACATAAAAATAAATATATAGGGATGTATTCAGAAGGTTCAATTATACAGGTGTAGAATCCTGATTGGTATAGAGCTTTTGATCACTAGCAAAGCTGTTTAAAAACACTTGCTTAATTAAGGTGCTCATTGACCTTCATAGTAACAATGTGTTTTTTGCTTCTATTCACAACCAATGTGAGAATCATAAACAGGCAGATAAGAGAAAAAAACAATCATTGTGCAATAGTTAGGATAC
The DNA here is from genome assembly GCF_042186555.1 of Aquarana catesbeiana. Lineage (NCBI taxonomy): Eukaryota > Metazoa > Chordata > Amphibia > Anura > Ranidae > Aquarana > Aquarana catesbeiana. Next base: position 473,220,503 of record NC_133327.1, read on the forward strand.
CAAGGTACACAGGAAAACTTCAATCCACTCACGTGTGCCTAATGATAAGGCATATGCAGGTTTTACTATAGCAGTCAGCCGCCTTAGACAGGAGCAGATTCAGTGCAGTACACTGTGTGATACTGCTGATCTGCACAGAGCGTCCTTGGCTCCTCCCACGCATTACATCACAGTCACGTGACTTTTTCAAGGATAATACAAGCTCTGACGGACTCAGCTTTATAGCACAACAGCAGAGTGGTTGCCATGGCTACAGCATGAGTTTATCATCATCCTGCTTCCTGCATAAACTTCAGTCCTGTTAAAACCTACTTTTATTAGACATGTAATTCATATGAATATCGTTGGTTTATCAAAAACACGATTCCATGTGTAAAAAACGCAGTATGTAAAAAGTAAAAAATATATATATTGATATCTCTAATCACGTTTACTTCTTCAACTCCCTCCAGTGGTCACAATTGGTATAACATCTCACAGAGGGAATATATGGCAAAGCGTTGTCTCTAATGGTTTTGATAATTGACCAGTGCCCCATGATATCACAAAAATGGGGTATCCACATGCTCTGCTCATAAATGTATGGAAAACGGAGTAAACAAGATGACATGATATATATATATATAAAATATACATATATAAAATTAAAATAAGATATGATATAAGAAATAGGGAAATAATATTAAAATGTAAAATTAAAATCTAAAAATTCCATGATAGAATATTGCAAAAATGGATGATGACCATTATTTATATGCTAGAACTGAACCAAATATTGCCACTCAGAAAAAACTGGTATTGGACAAATAATGAGAATATTGGACCAAAAAATAAATAAAAATAAAAAATAAAATATAAAAAATAAAATAAAAATATATACCATAAAAATATATATATAAATCTGAAAAACCTCTAAAAATCAGAAATAAAACAATTAAGGTTGAATTCAATGTTCAAACCATGGGGTTCTAATGTACCCATGTGGAATATCCATTTGGATTCATTCTTGCTGAGTTCCCTCACTTTATGGGAACCCCTCCAATGAGCCTTATACTTTTGAATAGCCCAGAATTGGAGACCCCTAGGGTCTCTGTTATGATACCTATCAAAATGTTTTGAAACACTGTGTTTTGGATAGCCTTTTCTAATGTTCTGGATATGCTCTCTTATTCTCTTCCACATTGGTCGCTTCGTTCTGCCAATGTATTGGAGGGAGCAGGAGCACTGTAAAGCATATACCACCCCCTCAGTCCTGCAAGATATAAAATCCTTTATTTCAAATTCTTGTCCAGTATTTGTTGAAGAAAATTTCTGACATTTGTATCCATTTTGATTAGTATTTATGCAGGCATAACACCTTTTACAGGGATAGAATCCTTTACCCTGAAAAAAGGTTAAATCAGTTATTCTCTTGGGTGGGTTGGGTACATTTTTAGCTATGATGTCCCTTATGCCCCGTACACACGGTCGGATTTTCCGATGGACAATGTCCGATCAGAGCGTGTTGTCGGAAATTCCGACCGTGTGTGGGCGCCATCGGACATTTTCCATCGGATTTTCCGACACACAAAGTTGGACAGCAGGAGATAAAATTTTCCGACAACAAAATCCGATCGCGTCAATTCCGACCGTGTGTGGTCTGTTCCGACGCACAAAGTGCTACGCATGCTCAGAAGAAATTCCGACACGGGACAGCTCGTTCTGGTAAACTTAGCGTTCGCAATGGATACAGCACTTTCGTCACGCTGCAATGTAAAAAATGGTTTAATACAGCGCACTCTCTTCTTCTTTATAATGTGACAAGAATTAAGTAGTTTTGCTGCTCATATTCACACACACTTCTCACAAACTTTTATTTGTGTTTTTTTAGTGGGATTCCCTCAATATATTGTTATTAGTTGTCACATCTGACAGTTTTATATTTTTTATGTTTTTGTTTTTTTTGTTTTTAAGCCTTTTTTTTTCTTTAATGTTTGGATTTTTTCCAAGGCTGATCTTTGTTCAATGTTATTTTTATTTTTACTCCAGAATATTTTTGTGTGTGTTTTGTGTGGCAAGTTACCCCAACACCATTGATATCTTTTATTATTTAATCTCAAGGAGATTGTTTGGTGTTGGTGTCCCTTGTTCATTTCACATTGTATATTAGAAATGTACCTGAATCCTCACAAACAAACTGTCCTTTTTGAAGTAAAACACATAGGAGAGTATAATTCCAAACAAAAATCCTTTATTAAGGGATCAGAACCAAACAAAGAGGAAGGCAACACTGGATCAACAGGAGAAATTAGTGAAGCCTGGGACCCCCACGGCAGACATCAATTCTTCAACATCAAAATTGGTGGCCTGAGGAGTCCATATGTAAGGGAGGGCAGTCTGGTCCGGGATTCACAGAGATCTGGATAGCAGCAGATGACATCAGTGTCCCCAGGCTGTGGTACCACAAGAGGCTGCATTTTTTGGCCGACCAGACTGGACCCAGGGCAATCACTGTCTGGTCTTTCTTTCACGCTTCCTTCCGGGCTGTGGCTGTGCAGTTGGAGATGTGGCAGGAGGAGGCGTAGGACCTGGAGGAGGAGGAGGACTGGGGGGACCTGGAGGAGGACTGGGAGGACCTGGAGGAGAGGGAGGAGGAGGAGGAGGAGGACCATCCCAAAGCTGTGTGTGAGGTGTAATTTGGCCCCTCATACCTTTCTCCAGAGCCTCTGATATGAGGGCCTGACACATGGCTTTTTGGCCCTCCTCCATCCTCTGCATTTTATATGCTATGAATGCAGCAATGTTCTCCTCCATGGTGTGTGGTGCTCCCAGGACCTCTGTAGCCCTCCAAAAGAATCTGATAGCCGCCTCCTCTAGGGCACTCGTCCTACTGCCACTTTCTCTTTTCAGGGGGGGTGGAGGGACCTGCAGATCAGCCAGCCGGCTTGGCCCGGCCACCTCCTGGCTGAGACTTCCCTGTGTATGAAAAAGGGACATGGTTGTAATGTTTTGCATCATCAATCACAATCCTAAATTAGTACTCCAAACTAACATCTAGTTAACATCATTGATTGGACAAGCAGAAATATTTAGAGGAATGCTATACCTGGCTCAATCTGGGCTCCTCCACATGCAGCCTGGAAGGCCCAGGTTGGGCGTCAGAAGCCTCAGCCAGGGGGGAAGGAAGCGTGGAAGGAAGACTGGAGAGGGATGGCCTGGGTTCAGTCTGGCCTGCCAGAAAGTGCAGCCTGTCGTAGTACAACATCCTGGGGACATAGATGTCATCTGCTGCTCCGGATCTCTGTGAATCCAGGACTTTCTTGCGCTCCCTCAGATATGTGCTCCTCAGGCCACCAATGAAAATCTTTAAATAAGTGATGTCTGCCGTGGGGATCACCTGCTTCACAATTTCACACAATTGCTCCAGTGCTGCCTTCCTCTTTGCTTGGTTCTTGAAATGGGGGTGGGTAATCTCCCACAGACAGGGCAGCTCACTTAGCATATCAATGAATAGTGACATGAAGTCAGTATCTCTCATTAAGATATCCATGTTCACTGCAAGACACAACACAAGACAAAGCCTAATGTCAGACAAAACTCTCCTAATCTTGTTACAATATAGGCCTCAATCTATAAGCAGTATAGGCACAAGTTTGTCTCTTACCTTCGTTCTTACGATCGGCGCGTCCAATGCTCCTTCCTCCGCTCACAGATCGTACGTAAAACGCACGCGTGTTACGCTTTATACACACTGCGCATGCGTGTAACTCCGCCCGCCCCCGATGTTCTTTCTAGTGTATTCCCCGCCCCTTTTCGTTCGGCGCAGTGGGTGAAGAGCATGACGGCAGAGTTACAGCAGGTGCATGCTAATTATAGCAACGAGGAGGAGGAGGAGGAAAGCCCTGGTCCAGGCACGTCCCGATCCAGAAGGAGATGTTTTAAGGCCACAAATACGTCGTTTGGGGAGATGTTGGAGATGGTACACATCATGAGGAAGTCCGACTATGACGGAAAATATGGGCCTTACCCCAACCTGAACATCCGAAAAGGCCAAGATCATTGGTAAAGTGGTCAGGAGTCTGGAGAAGAATTTCGGGGTACGAAGATCTAAAGATCAGCTCAGGAAGCGGTGGTCGGACCTGAAGTTGAGAGAGCCAGAGCAGTACCGAAAGATCCGGAGAGTGCTGCAAAAAAGTAAGTAGTTGTGCTGTGTTCCTATTCTTTCTGTCTTTATTACGTTCGTTCTGCTCCATATGCTTTTATTAATTGTAACGTTTAAAAGGGCAACTTTAATGTTCATGGGCCCATTATTCGTTCGTATCAAACATTTTTATTTCGGCCTCTAGAACACCATTGTTTAGGCCATATGCATTTTCACACATTTTTTGGGGCCTACTTGGATGCCAAATATTTGTTTGTGTAGATGGGTTTGTTACTAGAATGAAATGACAACTAGATTGTGTGTAAAGAGAGGACACTGAGCAGATGTTTTCACATCTGGACACTGGAGCACTAGTGTGGGACCCCAGAACACCATTTTTATTAGGGGGGCACACAGGTGCTCCAGTGTATACTATAGGGGGGGCTACATCTGTGAAGCTTGTACCAAACATGTAAAGTATTGCAGCTTGACAAAGGGCAAAAAAAAAAAATATACATCTTGGAACTCGGCTAAAATAGACAATTGTACCCCACTTCCAAGCAATGTTTCCTATTTCTAGTTCTGCCATCAAATATCTGTGTGCTAATTATACCATTTTTGTTTTACATAGGGGAGAAAAGACTCGGAGGACAGCCCTCATCCGAGGAGACCACAGACCCCCCACCTATGGAAGAAGGTGAAATACCCCCAAACGAAGAAGAAGAGCAGGAGGAAGAAGAAGACGTGGTGGAGATTGGCACCACAACAGGTGAGTGTCTGCGACCACAGACTCAGGTAAACGAGATGGATGGTGGCAGATTTTTGAGACCTTTTTTTTGTTCTTTATCTCTTTTTAGGTGATCGTGATGTGAGGGATCCTGAACGCTTTACTTCAGAAAGTGCCCAGATACTTATCGGGGAGATCATGGGGTGTAATCTCCAATTGCAAAACATCCAGAAACAAATCAGTGATGTTATTAAAAAAAATAATAACATCATTGATGTTTTGGGGCGAATTTAAACCCCACAAAATCACCTGTTTTATTGTGGTCCAATCTTCCAAAAATTTTTAAAATGTTTAGAAAAGCCAAATTTGGAGGATGCACACAGTGTGCCAACATGTGCTATCTGCCATCACGGGAGATCAATGGACGCGTTTTGGGGGTGCAACACCTTCCTCAATTATAAAGTCGCATTGAGGAAAGGCTTTCTCCCCAAAACACGTCCCTTGATCCCCCCTGATGGCAGATAGCACATGTTGCCATTCGTAAATTGGTGTGCATCTTTCAAATTTGGCTTTTCCAGGGGTGATTTCCCCCCATCTGAACGCTAGATCAAACCCAGTTCCTAAATACTGATGTCTGATATAGCCTTCAGGTTTTACCTAATGTGAACTTTGTAAGTTCAAGTTTTTTGGCTTTCTTGTTGGTTTTACACAGGCCTGTTTTATCTGAAATGGATATTTTGATTTTTCATAATGCTACTGCAAACATTGTTATACAACAAACATGTTGGTTTGTTTTAAAAACCTTTGGTAAATGCGCATGTGATTGTGCAGGTATAAAAAAGTGCCTTACTCAAGAATGTGTGGATTATTGTCTCAACACTACAACACTTTTGGGGTGATGTAATTGTTGTTTTATGCACAAATGGGGGTTATTTCCTAAGGGCAAATCCTCTTTGCACTACAAGTGCAGGTTCAGTGCAGTTGCAAGTGCACTTGTAGTGAAATGTGTTTTTGCATTTAGGAAGTACCAGCCAACACTGTTTTTTATAAGGTTACCCAATCACGACATTTTCTGCACTCAACACATTTCTGTCAGGGTCAGCTAAAACAAACACAAGCAGTAAATGTCCACCAAGAATTTCTTTTGGTTGTTTTTTATTTGAAAAAGGTGTCACATATTGTCTGGCATATTGATAGCCCCCCTACCCGCAAAGAACTCCAGGTATCGTAACCGGACATCACGGGCATTCAGGGAGGGCAAGCCAGGACGGCCGCTTTCAAGTGCCGTCATTGTTGATGTATTTGGGATTCCGGCCTCAGGCCCAACTGAGCCAGCATAGTTGGCTGAATGTTTTTGTAGAAAATTATGGAGAACACAGCAGGCAAGTATTATATGGTTCAGTTTATACTCCGCCATATGGATGGGTGTCATAAATAATCGGAACCGGCTGGCCAGGATTCCAAATGTGTTCACCACTCTTCGGGCTCTGGCCAGCCGGTAATTAAAAACCCTCTGTTCCGGGGTGAGGGTCCTCATCGGGAATGGCCGCATCAGGTGGTCCCCCAGCGCAAATGCTTCATCAGCAACGAACACAAATGGGAGACCTTCAACATTGTCCTCTGGAGGTGGCAAGTCCAAGCTGCCATTCTGGAGACGCCTGTAGAACTCCGTCTGGGCGATCACTCCACCATCGGACATCCGGCCAATTCTTCCCCACGTCCACATACAAGAAGTCGTAATTAGCCGACACCACCGCCAACATCACTATACTATTAAACCCCTTGTAATTATAATAGTACGACCCCGAGTTGGGTGGTGGGACGATGTGGACGTGTTTCCCATCAATTGCCCCTCCGCAGTTAGGAAAGTCCCACCGCTGGGCAAAGTGGGAGGCCACAGTCTGCCATTCCTGTGGCGTGGAAGGAAACTGTTGAGGAAAAAACAATAAACATTACTATTTTTTCACAGAAACCTGGCAAGCAGATTAGACACAAACATTATGGGTCAACCTCCAGATAGCATTTATTAAGGGAAATTTAACAACAACAAAGTATAAGGTACACCTATCATATTCCCCACCCCCCCTCTCATGGGCCATTTCTAACATTATAGGGGGGGGGGGGAACTCTTGGACAGGTAACCCTCTTCACTTCATTGAGAGATGAATGCCTAAATACAGGGTATTACTTGGAACAGCCCCTCCTTAGTTACACTATTGGCAGCCCACTGGACAGGTAAGAAGTGTCATAATACAAAGATATAAATACACACTGTACACATTTGAGCACATTTGGACATTCTGCTATTACCTATCAAGATCATAATAGGATACAAGAACTTTAAACAGTACCATTGGAAAGTATACAGGCAGGCCCTTGCACTACATGCTTTGGGGAATTCATCCATAAATCTGAGCACTAAAGAGATGGGTATAGTGTGTATGGGTTTGGCAAAGTCAGCAGATAGATGATTGAGGATAGAGAATTGGGATCAGCTGACTTAGCAGTTGGGGGAGGGAGGGTTACAAAAAATTTGGGGACACCACAAAAAAAAGCCTCTGGCCCTCTGCCTGAATTTAAATCAAAAATAACATTTCAAAACATTTTAGGGGGTGTTTGGGGTAAAGCACTACTATGGAGCTGATAAAATACATTGTTAAGTAACTACATGAGGTGAATATAGGGCAGGAGACACCATGCTGGGGAGGTTATTGAAGGGCAAATATGTATGAAGGACATAAAATAATAATTACATAAAAATCCAGCATGCATGAGGACAAAGGGGACATTCACAGCATATTGCAATCATGGTAATTAGGGAATGAGGAAAGAAATACAATATATTATCAAACATTCAATACAATAAAATGTGATATTAAAGGATAAAAATCTTACCTTAATATACTCCTTCTGCAGGACCTGGATGATGGCAAAACAGGTCTCTGGGATAATGATCCCCAGAGCCTGGGGGGAGATGCCTGTCGAGAACTTCAAGTCCTGCAGGCTTCTCCCTGTGGCCAAATACCGCAAGGTAGCGACCAACCTCTGCTCCGGAGTGATGGCTTGCCTCATGCAGGTATCCTGCCTGCTGATATAGGGGGTCAGCGAAGCCAACAAACGGTGAAATACGGGGTCCGTCATCCTGAGAAAGTTCCTGAAATCATCAGGATTATTCTCACGGATCTCACGGAGCAAAGGCATATGAGAGAACTGGTCACGCTGAAGCAACCAATTCTTGGTCCATGAACTCCTCCCCACCCTGTTCATGGACTGGACTTGTGTCAAGGTCAGGACCCCAACACCAAGCCCCCGCACAGCACGAACTCTACGAGGAGTACGCATACGAAACATGGCTAGAAAACGGTCGGCTGCTCAGAACGAAGTAACAGAACGCACTGAAGAACAGCAAGGCCTGTGAAGAGCGACCTGAAAAACAGCAACGAGCGGACAAGATCGCACAGAAAACTCCAATACGAACTGACTGCACGCACTGAAGAGCAGATACAAACCCACAAGCACAAACTGAACGGCAGAAAACGATCTGAAAGCCACGAGTCTGAAAAAGCGCGAATCGTCTCTCACCAAACTTTTACTAACACGAGATTAGCAAAAGGAGCCCAAAGGGTGCCTCGCTTGGTTCTGAACTGGCCTTTTCTAGTCTCGTCGTACGTGCTTGACGTCACCGCGTTCTTGGCGATCGGAAATTCCGACAACTCTGTGCGACCGTGTGTAGGCAAAACAAGTTTGAGCCAACATCCGTCGGAAAAAATCCGAGGATTTTGTTGTCGGAATGTCCGAACAAAGTCCGACCGTGTGTACGGGGCATTAGAGTTGGAGCTCGTCTATAAATGAATCTCGGTTTTTCTGGGTATATATTTGCCAAAGTAGTGTCAGTTTTTAAAATAGACCAATGTCTTTTTATAATCCTCTCCATCCTCCTGTGTTGTATACTGAAGTCCATTATCAGAGGTATGTCATCTGTTTTGTCATTTACCTTGATTTTATCTTGGATCAGCGCTTCTCTTGAGGTTTGATTGACTTCTGTTATTTTTTCTTCTATAAAACATTTATTGTACCCTTTTTCTTCAAACCTCTTACCTATCCACTGAGCTTGTTTAAGATAGTCATTATTTTCTGAACAATTTCTCCGTAAGCGAATAAACTGGCCCTTCGGAATGTTGATTAACCATGGCTCATAGGGGCAACTCGTTACTGGTATATAGCTGTTCCTTTCCACCAGTTTGAAGAAAGTTTTTGTGCTGATGATATTGGCTGTTAGTTCTATTTCAAGATCAAGGAACTGGATTTTAGTCTCACTAATTTGATGTTCAAGTTTAATATTTTTTTGGTTCATATTCAAACGTTGGAAAAAGGATCTTAAACTCAGTTCATCACCCTTCCAAATAATAATACAATCATCTATGAATCTTTTATAAAGAACCAGTTCCTTCGGAGTATTTAAAAAGATGGCATCCTCCTCCCATTTTGCCATGAATATGTTGGCTACACTTGGGGCATATTTAGCTCCCATCCCAATACCCGTTAGTTGTCGAAAATAATTGTCATTATACCAGAAGTAGTTATGTTGAATACCAAAGGCCAGGCTTCTAAGAAGAAATCTTTTCTGTTTAGAAATGAGATGGCTGAATGAATCCATAGCCCATTTAGATGCTTCTATTGCATCGCTATGTTCAATTATTGTGTACAGTGAAGCAACATCAGCAGTTGCTAACAGATATCTTCCATTAGGGTCCAGGGTCAGAGATTTTAATATTTGTAATAAATGTTTGGTATCACGTAGATAAGCTTTAGTGTTAGGTACTAGGGGTTGCAAGAATTTGTCCACATATTCCCCTAGTCTTGCATTGATCGATTGAATCCCATTAATGATGGGTCTTCCTGGTGGTGCCTCAGCATTCTTATGGATCTTCGGGATGGTGTAAATGATTGGAACTCTACATGTATCCGGTACTAAATATCTAGATTCTTTTTTGGATAGAATATTTTTGTTGATTCCTTTTTGATTCAAAGAGGACAGATCTCGTTTGTATTCTCTAGTAGGATTGCTACTGAGTTTCAGATATGTGTTATTGTTTAAGGTATAAAACAATTGGAAGCAAATAAAGATATTATAATTAGACCGGCCGACAAAGGGGGCGCCATTGTAGTACTAAGGAATACTACCACCAGGAACTGATGGGACAACTTAACGATAATAACACATATCTGAAACTCAGTAGCAATCCTACTAGAGAATACAAACGAGATCTGTCCTCTTTGATTCAAAAAGGAATCAACAAAAATATTCTATCCAAAAAAGAATCTAGATATTTAGTACCGGATACATGTAGAGTTCCAATCATTTACACCATCCCGAAGATCCATAAGAATGCTGAGGCACCACCAGGAAGACCCATCATTAATGGGATTCAATCGATCAATGCAAGACTAGGGGAATATGTGGACAAATTCTTGCAACCCCTAGTACCTAACACTAAAGCTTATCTACGTGATACCAAACATTTATTACAAATATTAAAATCTCTGACCCTGGACCCTAATGGAAGATATCTGTTAGCAACTGCTGATGTTGCTTCACTGTACACAATAATTGAACATAGCGATGCAATAGAAGCATCTAAATGGGCTATGGATTCATTCAGCCATCTCATTTCTAAACAGAAAAGATTTCTTCTTAGAAGCCTGGCCTTTGGTATTCAACATAACTACTTCTGGTATAATGACAATTATTTTCGACAACTAACGGGTATTGGGATGGGAGCTAAATATGCCCCAAGTGTAGCCAACATATTCATGGCAAAATGGGAGGAGGATGCCATCTTTTTAAATACTCCGAAGGAACTGGTTCTATATAAAAGATTCATAGACGATTGTATTATTATTTGGAAGGGTGATGAACTGAGTTTAAGATCCTTTTTCCAACGTTTGAATATGAACCAAAAAAATATTAAACTTGAACATCAAATTAGTGAGACTAAAATCCAGTTCCTTGATCTTGAAATAGAACTAACAGCCAATATCATCAGCACAAAAACTTTCTTCAAACCGGTGGAAAGGAACAGCTATATACCAGTAACGAGTTGCCACTATGAGCCATGGTTAATCAACATTCCGAAGGGCCAGTTTATTCGCTTACGGAGAAATTGTTCAGAAAATAATGACTATCTTAAACAAGCTCAGTGGATAGGTAAGAGGTTTGAAGAAAAAGGGTACAATAAATGTTTTATAGAAGAAAAAATAACAGAAGTCAATCAAACCTCAAGAGAAGCGCTGATCCAAGATAAAATCAAGGTAAATGACAAAACAGATGACATACCTCTGATAATGGACTTCAGTATACAACACAGGAAGATGGAGAGGATTATAAAAAGACATTGGTCTATTTTAAAAACTGACACTACTTTGGCAAATATACTCCCAGAAAAACCGAGATTCATTTATAGACGAGCTCCAACTCTAAGGGACATCATAGCTAAAAATGTACCCAACCCACCCAAGAGAATAACTGATTTAACCTTTTTTCAGGGTAAAGGATTCTATCCCTGTAAAAGGTGTTATGCCTGCATAAATACTAATCAAAATGGATACAAATGTCAGAAATTTTCTTCAACAAATACTGGACAAGAATTTGAAATAAAGGATTTTATATCTTGCAGGACTGAGGGGGTGGTATATGCTTTACAGTGCTCCTGCTCCCTCCAATACATTGGCAGAACGAAGCGACCAATGTGGAAGAGAATAAGAGAGCATATCCAGAACATTAGAAAAGGCTATCCAAAACACAGTGTTTCAAAACATTTTGATAGGTATCATAACAGAGACCCTAGGGGTCTCCAATTCTGGGCTATTCAAAAGTATAAGGCTCATTGGAGGGGTTCCCATAAAGTGAGGGAACTCAGCAAGAATGAATCCAAATGGATATTCCAGATGGGTACATTAGAACCCCATGGTTTGAACATTGAATTCGACCTTAATTGTTTTATTTCTGATTTTTAGAGGTTTTTCAGATTTATATATATTTTTATGGTATATATTTTAATTTAATTTTTTATATTTTATTTTTTATTTTTATTTATTTTTTGGTCCAATATTCTCATTATTTGTCCAATACCAGTTTTTTCTGAGTGGCAATATTTGGTTCAGTTCTAGCATATAAATAATGGTCATCATCCATTTTTGCAATATTCTATCATGGAATTTTTAGATTTTAATTTTACATTTTAATATTATTTCCCTATTTCTTATATCATATCTTATTTTAATTTTATATATGTATATTTTATATATATATATATATATCATGTCATCTTGTTTACTCCGTTTTCCATACATTTATGAGCAGAGCATGTGGATACCCCATTTTTGTGATATCATGGGGCACTGGTCAATTATCAAAACCATTAGAGACAACGCTTTGCCATATATTCCCTCTGTGAGATGTTATACCAATTGTGACCACTGGAGGGAGTTGAAGAAGTAAACGTGATTAGAGATATCAATATATATATTTTTTACTTTTTACACACTGCATTTTTTACACATGGAATCGTGTTTTTGATAAACCAACAATATTCATATGAATTACATGTCTAATAAAAGTAGGTTTTAACAGGATTGAAGTTTATGCAGGAAGCAGGATGATGATAAACTCATGCTGTAGCCATGGCAACCACTCTGCTGTTGTGCTATAAAGCTGAGCTGCTATAGTAAAACCTGCATATGCCTTATCATTATAAGGCACACGTGAGTGGATTGAAGTTTGCCTGTGTACCTTGGTATCCTAACTATTGCACAATGATTGGTTTTTTCTCTTATCTGCCTGTTTATGATTCTCACATTGGTTGTGAATAGAAGCAAAAAACACATTGTTACTATGAAGGTCAATGAGCACCTTAATTAAGCAAGTGTTTTTAAACAGCTTTGCTAGTGATCAAAAGCTCTATACCAATCAGGATTCTACACCTGTATAATTGAACCTTCTGAATACATCCCTATATATTTATTTTTATGTGGATTTTTTATGTGAATTTTTTTACACATTTGGTGTCACTAATTTTTTATAATTTTACACTATTTTGATTGCTGGATTTTTTAGGAATTTTTACTCACCACTGGATTTATTTGACTATTTATATTTATTCTTATATATTCATTTTCATGCACATTGTGAAGCGCTTCAAATATCATTATTTATTCTGACTTTGTACTTTGCTGTCAAGACTTGTTGCTGACCCAGCCTGCCTGACTAGGCTAAACGTCCCAACCCCCAGCCAAAGCTCCACCCTGGACTTAACATTTTACAGGTACCTTACAATGATTTGCACATACAGTGTTGTAAAACATAATAATTTTATATGCAGGTTCTAAAGATATATTGTTTAAATTTGACTCACAAAACATGACTCTCAGTCAGGGGTGTATCATGAAATCAGTGGGCCCGTGTGCAAGATCAAAAGTGGGTCCTAGGTTTTGAGAAAGTAAAAATGTGGTGCGCTTTGCGTGCTGTGGCGCAAAGTGAGCGTGCTTTAAAGTGCACTAAATATTGTGCGTGGCATTAGAGTCTGAGATTACTTGCATAGTGCAGAATGAGGTAATGTTAAAGTGGTACTAAAATCTTGTTTTTTTTTTTTTTGGTTTAAAATAACAAACATGTTATACTTACCTGCTCTGTGTAGTGGTTTTATACAGAGCAGCCCAGATTCTCCTCTACTCACGTCCCTCTTCGGTGCTCCTGGCCCCTCCCTCCTGTTGAGTGAGCACCCGAGCCAAGCCGCAGCTCCCTGTGTCTATTTAGACACGAAGCTGCAGCCCTGCCCCACCACCCCTCTCTCCTCATTGGCTCACTGACTTCAATCGACAGCAGCGGGAGCCAAAATCGCTTTGTTGTTGTCTCAGCCAATGAGGAGGGAGAGCATTAGGGGGGTGGGGTGGACTGCTGCACACAGAAGGCTTTTTATCTTAATGCATAGAATGCATTAAGATAAAAAAAACTTCTGCCTTTACAACCACTTTAAATAGAGAATGTACAGTGCAGCGTATGGGGGTGGGTAATGAGTGCTGAGTGTATGATGGTGGAATGTGCAGTAGAGGGGTATAGAGTGTATGGTGGTGCAGCAGAGGAGTGCGGAGTGTATGGTAGTGGGTAGTATGTGTAGGAGAGTGGTACAGAGTGCATGTGGTGGGTAGTATTGGCAGGAGAGGGGTGGGGAGTGTATGGCGGTGGGTAGTATGTCCAGGAGAGGGGTAGGGAGTGTATGGCAGTGGGTAGTATGAGCAGAGTGTATGGCGTTGGGTAGTATAGGCAGGAGAGGGGTACAGAGTGCATGACATTGGGTAGTATATGCAGGAGAGGAGTGCAGAGTGTATGGCGTTGGGTAGGATGTGCAGGAGAGGAGTGCAGAGCGTATGCCATTGAGTAGTATGTGCAAGGAGAGGAATGCAGAGTGTATGACAGTGGGTGGTATGTGCAGGAAAGGAGTGGGGGTGTATAGCATTGGGTAGTATTTGCAGGAGAGCAGTGTGGAGTTTATGGTGGTGGGTAGTATGTGCAGGAGAGGGGTATGGAGTATATAGCAGTGCAGGAGAGCAGTGTGGAATTTATTGCGGTGGGTAGTATGTGCAGGAGAAGGGTACAGATTGCATGTGGTGGGTAGTATGTGTAGGGGAGGAGTGCAGAGTGTATGGTGATGAGTAGTATGTGCAGGAGAGGGCTACGAGGTATATAGCATTGGGTAGTATGTGCAGGAGAGGAGTGCCGTGTATGGCGGTGGGTGGTATGTGCAGAGTGTATGACTTGGGTAGTATGTGCAGGGTGAGGAGTGCAGAGTGCATGGAGTTGGGTAGTATGTAAAGGGAGAGGAGTGTGGAGTGTATGGCGGTGGGTGGTATGTGCAGGAGAGGGGTACGGAATGTATGGCAGTGGGTAGTATGTGGAGGAGAGGGGTACGGAGTGTATGGCGATGGGTAGTATGTGCAGAGTGTATGGCGTTGGGTAGTATAGGCAGGAGAGGGGTACAGAGTGCATGGCATTGGGTAGTATATGCAGGAGAGGAGTGCGGTGTGTATGGCGTTGGGTAGTATGTGCAGGAGAGGCGTGTAGAGCATATGCCATTGAGTGGTATGTGCAGGGAGAG
Source organism: Aquarana catesbeiana (assembly GCF_042186555.1). Taxonomy (NCBI): domain Eukaryota; kingdom Metazoa; phylum Chordata; class Amphibia; order Anura; family Ranidae; genus Aquarana; species Aquarana catesbeiana. Next base: position 473,235,504 of record NC_133327.1, read on the forward strand.
GAATGCAGAGTGTATGACAGTGGGTGGTATGTGCAGGAAAGGAGTGGAGTATTTGTAGGAGAGCAGTGCGGAGTTTATGATGGTGGGTAGTATGTGCAAGAGAGGGGTACGGAGTATATAGCAGTGCAGGAGAGCAGTGTGGAATTTATTGCGGTGGGTAGTATGTGCAGGAGAAGGGTACAGATTGCATGTGGTGGGTAGTATGTGTAGGGGAGGAGTGCAGAGTGTATGGTGATGAGTAGTATGTGCAGGAGAGGGCTACGAGGTATATAGCATTGGGTAGTATGTGCAGGAGAGGAGTGCCGTGTATGGCGGTGGGTGGTATGTGCAGAGTGTATGACTTGGGTAGTATGTGCAGGGTGAGGAGTGCAGAGTGCATGGAGTTGGGTAGTATGTAAAGGGAGAGGAGTGTGGAGTGTATGGCGGTGGGTGGTATGTGCAGGAGAGGGGTACGGAATGTATGGCAGTGGGTAGTATGTGGAGGAGAGGGGTACGGAGTGTATGGCGATGGGTAGTATGTGCAGAGTGTATGGCGTTGGGTAGTATAGGCAGGAGAGGGGTACAGAGTGCATGGCATTGGGTAGTATATGCAGGAGAGGAGTGCGGTGTGTATGGCGTTGGGTAGTATGTGCAGGAGAGGCGTGTAGAGCATATGCCATTGAGTGGTATGTGCAGGGAGAGGAATGCAGAGTGTATGACAGTGGGTGGTATGTGCAGGAAAGGAGTGGAGTATTTGTAGGAGAGCAGTGCGGAGTTTATGATGGTGGGTAGTATGTGCAAGAGAGGGGTACGGAGTGTATGGCAGTGCAGGAGAGAAGTGTGGAGTGTATAGCGGTGGGTAGTATGTGTAGGAGAGGGGTACAGATTGCATGTGGTGGTGATATGTGTAGAGGAGGAGTGCAGAGTGCATGGCATTTAGTATGTGCAGGAGAGGGCTACAGGGTGGATAGCATTGGGTAGTATGTGCAGGAGAAGATTGCAATGTAGGGCGGTGGGTGGTTTGTGCAAGAGAGGGGTATGGAGTGTATGGTGGTGGGTATTATGTGAAGAGTGTATGGCTGTTGGGTAGTATATGCAGAAGGGTACAGAGTGTATGGCTTGGGTAGTATGTGCAGGGAGAGGAGTGCAGAGTGCATGGAGTTGGGTAGTATGTGAATGGAGAGGAGTGCATGGTGGTGGGTGGTATGTGCAGGAGAGGGGTACGGAGTGTATGGCGGGGTACGGAGTGTATGGCGGTTAGTAGTATGTGCAGGAGAGGAGTATGGCGTGTATGGCAGTGAGTAGTATGTGCAGGAGAGGGGTACAGAGTGTATGGCAGTGACTAGTATGTGCAGGAGAGGGGTACGGAGTGTAAGAGGGTGGGAAGTGTGTGCAGAGAGGAATGTGGAGTGTATGACAATGGGTGGTATGTGCAGGAGAGAAGTGCAGAGCGTATGCTGTTGGGTAGTATGTGCAGTAAAGGAATGTGGAGTGTATGGCGGTGGGTGGTATATACAGGCAGAGGAGTTTGGACTGTATGGTGGTGGGTAGGATGTGCAGGAGAGGGGTACAGAGTGTGTGGCAGTGGGTAGTACGTGCAGAAGAGGAGTGCGGACTGCATATATTACTGATATTTACACACTGAGTGCTATTACCTATATATAACACTGGTCTCTGTACAGTGAGTAGCATAGAGTGTATAGAGATCAGTGTTATATACAGTGCCTTGAAAAAGTATTCACACCCCTTGAAATTTTCCACATTTTGTCATGTTACAACCAAAAACGTAAATGTATTTTACTGGGATTTTATGTGACAGACCAACACAAAGTGGCATATAATTGTGATGTGGAAGGAAAATGATGGTTTTCAAAATTTTTAACAAATAAATATCTAAAAAGTTTGGCATGAATTTGTATTCAGCCCCCTTTACACTGATACCCCTAAAATCTAGGGGAACCAATTGCCTTCAAAAGTCACCTAATTAATAGTGTCCACCTGTCTGTAATTCAATCGAATTTAATTTAACAGCTGTTCTGTGAACCCCTCAGAGTTTTGTTAGAGAACCTTCGTGAACAAACAGCATCATGAAGGCTTATGCCCCGTACACACGGTCGGACTTTGTTCGGACATTCCGACAACAAAATCCTAGGATTTTTTCCGACGGATGTTGGCTCAAACTTGTTTTGCGTACACACGGTCGCACAAAGTTGTCGGAATTTCCGATCGCCCAGAACGCGGTGACGTCAAGCACGTACGACGAGACTATAAAAGGCCAGTTCAGAACCAAGCGCGGCACCCTTTGGGCTCCTTTTGCTAATCTCGTGTTAGTAAAAGTTTGGTGAGAGACGATTTTCGCTTTTTCAGATTCGTGGCTTTCAGATCGTTTTCTGCCGTTCAGTTTGTGTTTGTGGGTTTGTATCTGCTCTTCAGTGCATGCAAGCAAGTTCCGCCTGACTTTAATTAGTCATTGTATTCTTGTTCGTTCGTTACTGTTTTTCAGGTTGCTCTTCACAGGCCTTGCTGTTCTTCAGTGCGTTCTGTTACTTCATTCTGAGCAGCCGACCGTTTTCTAGCCATGTTGCGTATGCGTACTCCTCGTAGAGTTCGTGCTGTGCGGGGGCTTGGTGTTGGGGTCCTGACCTTGACACAAGTCCAGTCCATGAACAGGGTGGGGAGGAGTTCATGGACCAAGAATTGGTTGCTTCAGCATGACCAGTTCTCTCATATGCCTTTGCTCCGTGAGATCCGTGAGAATAATCCTGATGATTTCAGGAACTTTCTCAGGATGACGGACCCCGTGTTTCACCATCTGTTGGCTTCGCTGACCCCTTATATTAGCAGGCAGGATACCTTTATGAGGCAAGCCATCACTCCGGAGCAGAGGCTCGTCGCTACCCTGCGGTACTTGGCGACAGGGAGAAGCCTGCAGGACTTGACGTTCTCGACAGGCATTTCCCCCCAGGCTCTGGGGATCATAATCCCAGAGACCTGTTCTGCCATCATACAGGTCCTGCAGAAGGAGTATATGAAGGTAAGATTTTTATCCTTTAATATCACATTTTTTTGTATTTTTTTTGATAATATATTGTATTTTTTTCCTCATTCCCTAATGACCATGATTGGAATATGCTGTGAATGTCCCCTTTGTTCTCATGCATGCAGGATTTTTATGTAATTATTTTTTAAGGTCCTTCATACAGATTGGCCTTCAATAACCTCCCCAGCATGTTCTCTCCTGGCCCTATATTCACCTCATGTAGTCACTTAACAATGTATTTTATCAGCTCCATAATAGTCCTTTACCCCAAACACCCCCTAAAATGTTTAGAAATGTGATTTTAGCTTAAAATTCTGGCAGAGTGGCAGAGGCTTATTTTTTGTGGTGTCCCCAAATCATTTTTAGTAACCCTCCCTCCCCCCAACTGCTAAGTCAGCTGATCCCAATTCTCTATCTATACTCAATCATCTATCTGCTGACTTTGCCAAACCCATACACACTATACCCATCTGTTTTGTGCTCTGATGTATGGATGAATTACCCAAAGCATGTAGTGCAAGGGCCTGCCTGTATACTTTCAAATGGTATTGTTTAAAGTTTTTGTATCCTATTATTATCTTGGTAGGTAATAGCAGAATGTCCAAATGTCCTCAAATGTGTACAGTGTGTATTTATATCTTTGTATTATGACACTTCTTACCTGTCCAGTGGGCTGCCAATAGTGTAACTAAGTAGGGGCTGTTCCAAGTAATACCCTGTATTTAGGCATTCATCTCTCAATGAAGTGAAGAGGGTTACCTGTCCAAGATTTCCACACACCCCATAATGTTAGAAATGGCCCATGAGAGGGGGGGTGGGGGATATGATAGGTGTACCTTATACTTTGGCGTTGTGAAATTCCCCTTAATAAATGCTATCTGGAGGTTGCCCCAGAATGTTTGTGCCTAATCTGCTTGCCATGTTTCTGAGCAAAAATAGTAATTATTTTTTTTTTCCCTCAACAGTTTCCTTCCACGCCACAGGAATGGCAGAGTGTGGCCTCCCACTTTGCCCAGCGGTGGGACTTTCCTAACTGCGGAGGGGCAACTCAGGGTCGTACTATTTCAACTATAAGGGGTTCAATAGTATTGTGATGTTGGCGGTGGTGTCGGCTAATTACGACTTCTTGTATGTGGACGTGGGGAAGAATGGCCGGATGTCGAAGGTGGAGTCATCGCCCAGGCGGAGTTCTACAGGCGTCTCCAGAATGGCAGCTTGGACTTGCCAGCTCCAGAGGACAATGTGGAAGGACTCCCATTCGTGTTCGTTGCTGATGAAGCGTTTGCGCTGGGGGACCACCTGATGCGGCCATTCCCGATGAGGACCCTCACTCCGGAACAGAGGGTTTTTAATTACCGGCTGGCCAGAGCCTGAAGAGTGGTGGAGAACACATTTGGAATCCTGGCCAGCCGGTTCCACCTATTTCTGACACCTATCCATATGGCGGAGTATAAACTGAACCATATTATACTGGCGTGCTGTATTCTCCATAACTTTTTAAGGAAACATTCGGCCAACTATGCTGGCTCAGTTGGGCCTGAGGCCAGAGTGATACCTGAAACACTGACGGCGCTTGAAAGCGGCCGTCCTGGCTTGCCCTCCCTGAGTGCCCGTGATGTCCGGTTACAATACCTGGAGTTCTTTGCGGGTAGGGGGGGCTATCAATATGCCTTCAAATTTGTGAAGCCTTTTTCCAATAAAAAAGCACAAAAATTAAAATCTTTGTGGACATTTACTGCTTGTGTTTGTTTTAGCTGACCCTGACAGAAATGTGGAGAGTCCTGAAAATGGCGTGACTGTGTAACCTTATACAAAGCACTGTTGTCTGTTATTTACTAAAGGCGTATACACTTTTTATACTACAAGTGCTCTTGAAACTGCAATGAAAATGTTCCTGTAGTGCAAAGAGGATTTGCCCTTAGGAAATAACCCCCATTTTCGATGAAAACAGCAATTACATCACCCCAAAAGTGTTGTAGTGTTGAGACAATAATCCACACATTCTTGATTAACAAACTTTTTTATACCTGCACAATCATGTTTGTTGTATAACAATTTTTGGGGTGGCATTATCAAAAATATAAATGTCCATTTAAGATAAAACAGGCCTGTGTAAAACCAACAAGAAAGACAAAAAACTTGAACTTACAAAGTTCACATATGGTAAAACCTGAAGGCAATATCAGACATGAGTATTTAGGAACTGTGTTTGATATTGCGTTCAGATGGGGTCAAATCACCCCAGGAAAAGCCAAATTTGGAAGATGCACACCAATTTACTAATGTCAACATGTGCTAGCTGCCATCACGGGGGATCAAGGGACGTGTTTTGGGGGAGCAAGCCCTTCCTCACCGCTACTTTATAATTGAGGAAGGGGTTGCACCCCCAAAACGCGTCCATTGATCTCCCATGATGGCAGATAGCACATGTTGGCACACTGTGTGCATCCTCCAAATTCGGCTTTTCAAAACATTGCTAAAATATTTAAAACATTGGACCACACTAAAAAAAGTGAATTTGTGGGGTTTTAAATTCGCCCCAAAACATCAATTATGTTATTATTTTTTTGAAATACATCATTTATTTTTTTCTGGATGTTTTGCAATTCTACATTACACCCCATGATCTCCCCAATCAGGATCTGGGCACTTTCAGATGTGAAAGGATCTCGATCCCTAACATCACGATCACCTAAAAAGAGAGAAACCAAACAAAAACAGGTATCAAAAATCTGCCACCATCCATCTCTTACCTGAGTCTGTGGTCGCAGACACTCACCTGTTGTGGTGCCAATCTCCACCACATCTTCTTCCTCCTCCTGCTCTGCTTGGGTTGGGGGTATTTCACCTTCTTCCATAGGTGGGGGGTCTGTGGTCTCCTCGGATGAGGGGTGTCCTCCGAGTCTTTGCTCCCCTATGTAAAACAAAAATGGTATAATTAGCACACAGATATTTGATGGCAGAACTATAAATAGGAAACATTGCTTGGAAGTGGGGTACAATTGTCTATTTTAGCAGAGTTCCAAGATGTCGCTTTTTTATTGGCCTTTGTCAACCTGCAATACTTTACCTGTTTAGTACAAGCTTCACAGATGGAGACCCCCCTATAGTATACACTGGAGCACCTGTGTGCCCCTCCTAATAAAAATGGTGTTCTTGTGTCCCACACTAGTGCTCCAGTGTCCAGATGTGAAAACAGCTGCTCAGTGTCCTCTCCTTCCACAGAATCTAGTTTGCATTTCATTCTAATAACAAACCCATCTACACCACCAAATATTTTGCATCCAAGTAGGCCCTAAAAAATGTCTGGAAATGCATATGGCCTAAACAATGGTGTTTTAGAGGGGTCCCAAAAAATGTTTGATATGAACGAATAATGGGCCCATGAACATTAAAATTGACATTTTAAACTGTACAACAATTAAGAAAAGCATATGGAGCAGCACGAACGTAAGAAAGACAAAAAGAATAGGAACACAGCACAACTACTTACTTTTTTGCAGCACTCTCCGGATCTTTCGGTACTGCTCGGGCTCTCTTAATTTTAGGTCCGACCACCGCTTCCTGAGCTGATCTTTCGATCGTCGTACCCCGAAATTCCTGTGAAGACTTTTGACCACTTTCGCCATGATCTTGGCCTTTCTGATATTGGGGTTGGGGTAAGGCCCATACTTTCCGTCATAGTCGGCCTTCTTCAGGATGTCGACCATCTCCAACATCTCCCCAAAGGACATATTTGTGGCCTTAAATCGTCTCCTTCTGGATCGGGACGTGTCCGGATCGGGCTTTCCTCCTCCTCGTTCCTGTAATTAGCACGCACCTGCTGTGACTCCGCCATGCGCTCTTCCCCCACTGCACCGAACAAAAAGGGGCGGGGAATAGAATAGAAAGACCGTCAGGGGCGGGCGGAGTTACACGCATGCGCAGTGTATCTAAAGCGTAACACACGTGCGTATTACGTGCGATCTGTGAGCGGAGGAAGGAGCATTGGACGCGCCGATCGTAAGAACAAGGGTAAGAGACAAACTTGTGCCTATACTGCTTCTACATTGAGGCCTATATTGTAACAAGATTAGGAGAGTTTTGTCTGACATTAGGCTTTGTCTTGTGTTGTGTCTTGCAGTGAACATGGATATGCTATTGAAAGACAATGACTTCATGTCACTATTCATTGATATGTTAAGGGAGCTGCCATGTCTGTGGGAGATCAACAACCCACATTATAGGAACCAAACAAAGAGGAAGGCAGCGCTGGAGCAATTGTGTAAAATTGTGAAGCCGGTGGTCCCGACGGCAGACATCACATTTTTGAAGATCTTAATTGGTGGTCTGAGGAGCACATATGTAAGGGAGCGCCAGAAAGTCCAGGATTCGCAGAGATCCGGAGCAGCAGATGACATCTATGTCCCCAGGATGTGGTACTATGACAGGCTGCATTTTCTGGCAGGCCAGACTGAACCCAGGTCATCCCTCTCCAGTCTTCCTTCCACGCTTCCTTCCTCCCCCGGCTGAGGCTTCTGACGCCCAACCTGTTCCAGGCAACATGTGGAGGAGCCCAGCTTGAACCAGGTATAGCATTCCTCGAAATATTTCTGCTTGTCCAATCAATGATGTTAACTAGATGTTAGTTTGGAGTACTAATTTAGGATTGTGATTGATGAAGCAAAAAATAAAACCATGTCCCTTTTTCATACACAGGGAAGTCTCAGCCAGGAGGTGGCTGGGCCGAGCCGCCTGCCTGATATGCCGGTCCCTCCCCAACACCTGGAAAGAGAAAGTGGCAGGAGGAGGAGTACCCTAGAGGAGGCTACCAGAGGACTCTTTTGGAGGGCTACAGAGGCCCTGGAAGCACCACACACCGTGGAGGAGGACATTGCTGCCCTCATTGCCTCTAAAATGCAGAGGATGGAGGAGGGACAACAACTCATGTGTGAGTCGCTCATATTGGAGGCTCTTAACAAAGGTATGAGGGGCCAAATTACAGCTTAGACACACCTTTGCAAACTCACAGATGGTCCTCCTCCTCCTCCTGCAGGTCCTCCTCCTCCTCCTCCACCAGGTCCTACTCCTCCTCCTGCCACATCTCCAACAGCACAGCCACAGTCCGGAAGGAAGCGTGGAAGGAAGACCAGAAAGTGAGGACCCTGGGTTCAGTCTGGTCGGCCAAAAGATGCAGCCTCTTGTGGTACCACAGCCTGGGGACACAGATGTCATCTGCTGCTTTCCAGATCTCTGCGAATTCTGGACCAGACTGCCCTCCCTTACATATGGACTCCTCAGGCCACCAATTTTGATGTTCAAGAATTGATGTCTGCTGTGGGGGCACCGGGCTTCGCTAATTTCTCATGTTTCTCCAGTGTTGCCTCCCTCTTTGTTTGGTTCTGAGCCCTTAATAAAGGAATTTTGTTTTGAATTATACTTGTCTATGTGTGTTTTACTTCAAAAAGGACAGTTGTTGGTTTGTGAGGATTCAGGTACATTTCAAATATACAATGTGAAATGAACAAGGGACACCAACACCAAACAATCACCTTGAGATTAAATAATAAAAGATATCAATGGTGTTGTGGTAACTTGACACACAAAACACACACAAAAATAGTCTGGAGTAAAAATAAAAATAACATTGAACAAAGATCAGCCTTGGAAAAAATACAAACATAAAATCTAAAACAAAAATGGCTTAAAACAAAAAAAACAAAAACAAAAAAAAAAAAAAACAAAACAAAAAAAAAAAAACACATTATGTCAGATGTGACAAATAACAATATATTCAGGGAATCCCAATAAAAAAAAACAAAAAAAAAGTTTGTGAGAAGTGTGTGTGAATATGAGCAGCAAAACTACTTAATTCTTCTCACATTATAAAGAAGAAGAGAGTGCGCTGTATTAAACCATTTTTGACATTGCAGCATGACGAAAGTGCTGTATCCATTGCGAATGCTAAGTTTACCAGAACAAGCTGTTCCGTGTTGGAATTTCTTCTGAGCAAGCGTGGCACTTTGTGCGTCGGAACAGGCCACACACGGTCGGAATTGACGCGATCGGATTTTGTTGTCAGAAAATTTTATCTCCTGCTCTCCAACTTTGTGTGTCGGAAAATCCGATGGAAAATGTCTGATGGAGCCCACACACGGTTGGAATTTCCGACAACACGCTCCGATTGGACATTTTCCATCGGAAAATCCGACCGTGTGTACGGGGCATAAGGAATACACCAGACAGGTCAGGGATAAAGTTGTGGAAAAGTTTAAAGCAGGGATAGGTTGAAAAAAATATCCCAAGCTTTGAACATCTCACAGAGCACTATTCAATCCATCATCCAAAAATGGAAAGAGTATGGCACAACTGCAAACCTACCAAGAAATGGCTGTCTACCTAAATTGACAGGCCAGGCAAGGAGAGCATTAATCACAAAAGCAACCAAGAGGCCCATGGTAACTCTGGAGGAGCCGCAGAGATCCACAGCTCACGTGAGAGAATCTGTCCACAGGACAACTATTAGTCATGCCTCCTACAAAACAGGCCTATCAGGTCACCTGAGTTCAGGTGACAGATGCCCCCCGTTGGGGTCTGGAGTGCACCACAAGGTAGTGGACCCTACGGCTGACTGCTGCTGATGGAGCCCTGGGTGATTGAAGAAAGCAGGTACTCTGGAGCACCAACACGGATCACACTAGGAGCTAGAGCATGAGATTTCCCAGGGCGCGGAATCTAAGCCAGCGGGTGTTCAACAGGGCCCCTGATGGTGGGGATGGACTTCGCTGCAGTCTGGCTCCAGGTTGCGGCCCCCTGTGTCTCCAAGCTCACGCTCACAGTAGGCTACTGGAGGATAGATAGGAAGCAGCAGCCTGGAACAACAAGGATAGTCAGGAGATAAGCCAAAAGGTCAGGGCAACAAGCAGATAGGGATAGTCAAAGAACACGCCAAAGGTCGGGATATGAAGCAGATAAGGACAGTCAAGAACAAGCCAAGGTCGGTAAACAGGATCAGACGTAGGACACATAGCAATGAGCACACGGAAGCCAAAACACACAATATTGATCAGTAGGGCTGGCTTGCAGTGCACATGTTAATAGAGTTTCCTGATAGGGGCTGGGGTGGAGCCATGCTTTGAGGAGAGATTACTTAAGCAGCCAGGTGAGACTGGCTGGCCTCTTAAGCTGAACACATGGAGAGGTAAGGGGACAGACAAACATTACTGCATAACTATGACAAGGCCTTTATGGAAGAGTGGCAAGAAGAAAGCCATGAGAATTCCCGTTTGCGAGAAGCCATGTGGGGGACACAGCAAACATGTGGAAGAAAGTGCTCTGGTCAGATAAGACCAAAATCGTAAGTTATGGCCTAAAAGCAAAACGCTATGTGTGGCGGAAAACACAAGTCTGCAAAAGAATTGATAATGGGGTGGAGGTTCACCTTCCAGTAGGACAACAGCCCAGGGTCCAGTCAAAGTCCAGACCTAAATCTAATTGAGAATCTGTCTTGAAAATTACTGTTCAAAGACACTCTCCATCCAATCTGACAGAGCTTGAGCTATTTTGCAAAGAAGACTGGGCAAACATTTCACTCTCTAAATGTGCAAAGCTGGTAGAGACATACCCAAAAAAGACTTGCAGCTGTAATTGCAGCGAAAGGTGGTTCTACAAAGTATTGACTCAGGGGGGTTGAATACAAATGCACACCACATTTTTTTAGATATTTATTTGTAAAACTATTTTGAAAAACATTTATCATATTCCTTTCACTTCACAATTATGTGCCACTTTGTGTTGGTCTATCACATAAAAGCCCAATAAAATAAATTTACATTTCCGGTTGTAACTTTCAGGGATGTGCTGGCCATAGTGCAGCTGAAGCTCCTAGGCAGAGGCAAATACACATGCGCAGATGTGCATTTGCAGGTGCCTGTCTTGCTGGGCATAGGCTAAGACCTATGTGCAAAAACATGATCGCATATGCAAGTGTGCAAAAATACGCATGCACGCTAGCCATTGATGCTGGCACCAAATGGCCCATATAAAGCAGCGCAGTTCTGTCTAATCTGCAGCTTTATCTGAGTCTGATCCTGTATCTGCATCTGATTACCTGTGTTTGACCTGGCTTCCTTGACTACGCTTGCTTATCTCCAGTCCTGACCCCGGCTTGCCTTAACCTTGTTATACCTGCTGTTCTGCCTGATATCCTGCTGCCAACCTCTGCCTGTCTACCGACCAAGCTCTGCTTACCGTTTATACCATATCTGATTATCTGTAATTGACCCGGCATGTCTGACAGTCTTGCTCCATCCAGTACCGGGTGACACTGGCCTGCATCCGCATCTGCTGCTCATGACCCAGCCTGGCCTGGCGACCCATCAGCTGCACATCTCTACCTTCAACAAGAGATTCTGCAGGCACTCCTACCTCACAGTACTTTCGTGGCCACTGTCGCAACTCCAGTGGTCCCTGAGCCAGGGCTGTAAGAGAGGTCTTCTTCTACACATCAGGCTCTGTTACAAGGTACGTGACAGTATCAGACAGCCATGTCTGAGCCTGCAAGAGGAGTCTCTCCAATGGACGAGATCTGTCAGCAGCTCGCAGCCCTCACCCAACGGGTGTAGTCTTTGGCTACATCTGCAAAAACGACCACAACTTCATCTTCTGCTGCTGCACCAACACAGACTGTCTCCAGTCTTTCCATGGTAATGCTACCACCTGAACCTAGAGTTCCCACACCTGAAAGATTCTCAGGTGACCGAAGCAAATTCAGAGCCTTTCGCAATGCCTGCCAGTTATATTTCGCCCTGCAGCCCCAGATGTTCTCTCTGGCATCTACCAAAGTGGGATTCATTATTTCTCTACTCCAAGGGGAACCTCAGACCTGGGCTTGCTTGAGGAAAGTAATATACAGAAGCATTCTATGTCATGTTTCTTTGAAGCTTTGGCCCAGCTCTACGATGACCCACAGCGGACTGTCACAGCAGAAGCTGCTCTTCATGCGCTCCCACAGAGCGGATGAGGACTATGTTACGGACTTCAGACTCTGGAGTGCAGATATACAATGGAATGACGTAGCTCTGCAACACCAGTTTTGCCTGGGCCTTTTTGAGAACCTTAAAGATGAGCTAGCCCGGGTTGGAGTACCCAATACCCTGGAGGGTCTCATCGTCCTGGCTATTCAGATAGATCTATCGTCGGCTCCGTGAGCATCGGTCAGAGAGATCTGCCCAGCAGACCGATCCTATGTGGACGATGCCTAGAGCTCCAGTTCCTGTTTATCCTACTTCTCTCAACTCGGCTCCTGCCAGTTCAAGTCCTGCTAACCCCGCATCTGATGTCCCTGAACCCATGCAACTGGGGTTGATGCATCCTGCTCTGACTCCCAAGGAACGTCTACGCTGCCAACAGGGCAACCTGTGTCTTTACTGCGGAGAAGCTGGTCACTATGTGTGTGCCTGTCATGCAAAGACGCGTAAGTGTCCACCTATTGTTCCTGCTAACCTGTCAACTCTGTCTACCAATGCAACTCATCTAGCTCTTCCACTCTCGTTCCAGCTCCCGGAAGGAACAAATTCAGTCAATGCTATTATTGACTCCGGAGCATGCAGTTGCTTCATTGACCTGACCTTTGCGATGCAGCAACATAGACTCACAGACTGTCTACCTGGCCGATGGCTCATGTATCAAATCAGGACTAGTGACCCAGGAGACACCTCCATTAGCTGCTGTTACTCCTACGGAGTTATTGAGCCTTGATACCATCACTTCCCCATTGTTCCCTGTTATTTTGGGCCTACTTTGGCTTCAAGCCCACAAACACAAGATCAACTGGGGTGACGGAGAAGTCAAGTTCCTGTCATCCTATTGCCAGAGACACTGTTTATCAAAACCCCCCAATGGCCCAACAACGCTGTTATATATGGACTCTGATCAAGATGTATACCCAGTTGGTGCCTGAACCCTATCATGAGTTCTTTGATGACTTCAGCAAACGGGGGGCTGACAATCTTCCTTCCCATCGGCCATATGATTGCCCGATTTAACTTCTTCCCGGAGCCGAGATTACCTTTGGGCGAATATTTCCACTTTCTGAATGAGAGCAGGAGGCTTTAAAGGAATATATAGATGATAATCTGGAGAGAGGATTCATCCGCCCATCTACCTCCCCAGCAGGGACAGGAATATTCTTTGTGACAAAGAAGGCCCACTCTCTTTGTCCATGTGTGGATTATCGGGAATTGAACAAGATCAGGGTTAAAAACCGCTATCCCCTTTCCTCTTGTACCCAAGTTATTCTAGAGATTGAGATCTGCAACAGTTTTCGCCAAGTTGGATTTGAGAGGGGCTTATAACCTTGTCTGTATCCACGAAGGGGATGAATGGAAGACAGCTTTTCGTACAAGATTTGGCCACTTTGAATATCTGGTCATGCCCTTCGGTCTCTGCAATGCCCCTGTCACCTTCCAACATTTCATTAACAATGTGTTTAGAGACTTCCTGGACATTTTTGTCATAGTTTACTATGTCAGTGTCCCTTGAGCTGAACCGAGGGCATGTCAACAGTATTCTATGCCGGATCCGCCAACATGGTCTATACACCAAGCCTGAAAAGTGTGAATTCAAACAGCAGAGCATCCAGTTCTTGGGGCTAGTAATTTCCATGGCAGGAACCAAGATGGATCCCCAAAAAGTTTCCGCTATACTGGATTGGCCTGCACCCACAGATAAGAGGGGGGTGCAGCGTTTTGTGGGGTTTGTGAACTTTTATTGGAAATTCATTAAAAGCTTTTCTGCAATCATCGCCCCCATCACATAACTGAATAAGCAAGACCTGCGATTCTGCTGGAATCCTGAGGCACAAGATGTCTTTGAGATGCTAAAGAGATTTTTCTCAGTCTGACCTTCTCTCACAGATTAAACAAGCTTCCATAGGCATTCCTGGCCCTTCTGGAGTTACCTTGGTGCCTAAGAATGACTTGCTATGGCGGGGAGACCAAATTTTTGTTCCAGAAAATGTGCAGGTGAATGTTCTAAGGTTCCTTCATGATCATCCATTAGCAGGTCACTTCGATATCCACAAAACTCTCGAGTTGGTACAGTAGATTCTGGTGGCCAGACCTGGAAGAATTCTGTAAAAAATATGTGAATTCATGTTCTGTCTGTACTTGGAGCAAGATGGCAAGAAGCAGGGCTTGTGGTTTACTCAAGCCTTTACCTGTTCCTGATAGGCCTTGGAGAATTATTTCTATGGACTTCATAGTGGAACTCCCACCTTCTGAAGGATGCACAGCAATTTATGATGTGGTAGATCGACTATCCAAGATGGTCCACTTCCTGCCATTAAAGAACACTCCATCTGCTATAAAGATGGCCCGAGTGTTCATTAAAAAAATTGTTAGGTTACACGGAATCCCTGCAAACATTGTGTCTGATCGAGGTGTGCAATCAACTTCACGTTTCTGGAGGGCCTTATGTGAGGCCTTGAAGATTGAATTAGCCCTAGCTTCAGCTTACCATCCTCAAACAAATGGGCAAACGGAGAGAACTAGCCAGACACTCGAACAATACATTTGATGTTTCACATCCTTTGTTCAAGACGACTGGGTATCATTACTGCCATTAGCAGAGTTTGCCTATAATAATGCCAGTCACTCAGCCACAGGACAGTCCCCTTTCTTTGAAAATTATGGTTTTCATCTGTCATTTTTACCTGACTTTGTTCCAGAACCCACAGTTCCAGCGGTCCAGAACACAGTGGATTTCCTTTACCACAATAACAAGGTACTGCAGGAGGCGGTGGCAAATGCACAGGCTGACAACAAGAAAGCATTTGACAAGAGAAGAGGGGAACTGAATCTTCAACTGGGTGATCAATTGTGGTTATCTACGGCAATCCTAAGGTTGGCACGTCCAACAAAGAAGCTGGCACCCAAGTTCTTAGGACCATGTACTGTGAGAAGAAAATTAAACGAGGTATGAACTATCTTTACCTGACTCGTTTAAAATTCACCCTGTATTCCATGTGTCACTGCTAAAACCTGTAGTACCAAATCCCTTTCCTGATAGAAGGGGCTAGCCCACCTGAACCGATGCTGGTTGATAGAGATGAGGAGTATGAGGTAGAGGCTATTGTAGACTGCAGGAGAAGGAGGAATCAATTGCAGTATTTAATTAAATGGAAAGGTTATGGTCGAGAGGAGAATTTTGGGGACCGGAATGTAATGTCCATGCAAAAGGGCTAATTTGTGCTTTCTTCAGTACCCACCAGAGAAGGAAAGCCAGTTGGGCATCCAGAGGTTGACCGTCGGGAGGGGGCAATGTCAGGGACATGCTGGCCTCAGTGCAGCCGAAGCTCCTAGGCAGAGGCAAATACGCATGCGCAGATGTGAATTTGCAGGTGCCCATCTTGCTGGGCATAGGCTAAGGCATATGTGCGAAAACATGACCAGGTGAACGCATATGTGCATTTGCAAAATCACGCGCTCACGTTAGCCATTAATGCTGGCGCCAAATGGCCTATATAAAGACAGCAGCTGCACTAGTGCAGTGCTGTCTGATCCGCAGCTTTACCTGAGTCTGATCCTGTATAAGCATCTGATTACCTGTGTTTGACCCGGCTTCCTTGACTACGCTTGCTTATCTCCAGTCCTGACACCGGCTTGCCTTAACCTTGTTATACCTGCTATTCTGCCTGATAGCCTGCTGCCAACCTCTGCCTGTCTACTGACCAATCTCTGCTTATCGTTTATACCATATCGGACTATCTTTGATTGACCCAGCTTGTCTGACCCTGCTCCGGTCTTGCTCCATCCAGTACCTGGTGACGCTGGCCTGCATTCGTTGTGCATCCGTACCTGCTGCTCATGACCCAGCCTGGTCTGGCGACGCATTAGCTGCACATCTCTATCTTTAACAAGAGATTCCGCAGGCACTCCTACCTCACTGCGCTCTCGCGGCCACTGTCAACTCCAGTGGTCCCTGAGCCAGGGCTGTAAGAGAGGTCTCCTTCTACACGTTAGGCTCTGTTACAAGGTACGTGACATTAACATGACAAAATGTGGAAAATTTCAAGGGGTGTAAATACTTTTTCAAGGCACTGTATAGGTTATAGCACCTAGTGCATGAGCAGTCACCATCACACTGAGCCTGTTCTAGAATAAAGCACACACTAACCTGCTGGTGATCACTGACCTGCACACAGGGCAGGCTGCTGCTCAACACACTCTGCCACCTCCTGCTCTCCTCTTGGCCCCAACTTGCTGTTCCCCACAGTGGAAATGTGGACTGCCCCTCCGCTGACCACAGAGCGCAACTGATAGGCGGGGTGTGTGTAGAACCCCTCCAGAGAAGAGGCCAGAATGGCTGCCCTCATTTACATGGCTTCGCCATCCCTCTCAACCCGTCCAACGTGAGTCCTTCCTCCTCTCCCAGTGCCGCTGCATCTACCGCCAACAGGAACCTCTCATGGGGCCCCCAATGAATACTCCCCTAGGCACTGTATGCACTTAGTGACATAATATTGATAGGACCCAGGTCAAACATTTTCTTGGCCCCTCCCCCATGCCGTTTTGCCCCTCATCATTACACAGAACCCCCCTCCCCCACACTGCTCCCATTATTACACAGGTCCCACCTCCCCAATACTACCCCCATCATTAAACATGATCCCTCCTCCTTACTAGCCCCATCATTACACAAGACCCCCTCCTTCAAACTACCCCCCACCATTATTACACAGGACCCCTTTGCTATATCATTACACAGGACCCATCCCCTCTTACTAACCCCATCATTAAATGCGGGGGTTAATGTTGAGGGTGGAGAGGCATGGACGGGGTTATTTGTTTAGGGTAGAGAGGCGGGAGGGGGTTATTTGTTGAGGGTGGAGAGGCATGGAGGGAGGCTATTTGTTTAGGGTGGAGAGGCAGGGAGGGGGGGTTATTGCGCCTCTCCACCCTAAACAATAACCCCCTCCCTGCCTCTCCACCCTAAACAAATAAGGAGGGGAAACACAAGATAGGGGGTGTATTTGGGGTTTGGGAACCCCGCAGCTGCCAATCACTTCCCTGCACTACAACACCCAGCAGACTCGCCCCCCCGCCCTCAAGAGGTTCTGCAGTAGCTGAGACACCTAGGGAAAGTTATCAGAGGTGGGGGAAGGGAAGTCTGGCGTCTGGCTCAGGGCAGGACACACTACTTACTTGGTAGAGCAGTCACACGGCAGCGGTCCAGAGAAGCCCGAAGAAGGGGGGGCCTACAATTGAGCTAAGGGGGAGGTGGCGGGGCCTGTAGAGGGACACTGTATGAGGGGACACTTAATCTGTGCTGCAGCTGTAGCACCTGACATGCATCATCCATGGGTACAGTGACTGTCAGAGCACAGTTGGGGCTCATGTGCAATGAACACCTTGCACCCATGGATGATACGCCACTACTCAGAATAGCTTTATTTAGCTGAATTATATTTATCATACTTTTTTATATATATTAATATACTGTATGTGTTGGGGGCTTGAAGTAGGTTTAGTGTGGAAACTGCATGAATTACTAATCTCTCTGTTCTATCTTAAAGTTTTCTCTAAGATCATGGTTATTTTATATTTGTGATCAATAAAGCTGTATAATGTTTTAAGATTTTTAGGCCAATAACTATATAAGCCTTTTTTTAATTATTCACTACAAACAATATTTATGAAGGCATTAGTCTCCCCCATTTATTTTGGAAATAATTATATACTGATTGATCTATGTCCAGTTGTAGCAGGGCGGTACCTTGCCAGGGTCCAGGTCTAGTAAACAGCCAGTTCATTAATGAGTCAGCTGTGTTCTGGGCTTTAAGTAATGACCAGACCAAGGCTCCCAGTTGGAGACAACTCCACCCTGCAGACAGGAGGTCTGGGCATGGGAGTCAGCGGGGTTTCACCTAGGAGAGAGGTGTGAGCCAGTGTAGCACGAGGCTACTTGCTGTACGCACGGAGGTGCTGAGTGTCCAGTCTGTGGGAGACCGACTAAGGCCCAAAGCGTAAGGGCTGAGCAGGAGAGCTGCCTTTATAAGCCAGGAGGGCTGTATATAGTTTATTTCGGTAGCAGGACTGAAATGCTGAATACCCCTGCGAGGGAATCTGCTGTATTTGTCTTGAACTTTGTTAAATAAAAGTGGGCAAAACCAGCCCTGATACGGATGAAAGCAAGTGGTGGTGTCTCTAAAGCTCTACACTTGGAGTGAACCCCTTACAGTTGGTGGAGAAGTGGTTTGGGCACAATCCCAAATCCCTGCAATCAAGTTCATCTGTGATATGAACTGTGTGTGTTAGTGCATGAGACTGCACAATCTGTGAGTACAGTCTGCAAGAGAAAAGCAACGTTAAAGAGACAGTGCTCTAAAAAAAAAATTTTTTTTGCTGGACTGTACAACTGTGCAGTGGAGTGACTGCAAGTATGGAGAGTCCACCAATGTTTGAATTTGCAGTGGATTGGTGCAAGCGGCACCTGGCAGCACTGAACCAAGTTAAAGAGGAGAGCAAGGCAACCCTTAGTGCTAAGTTTGAAAGAGGATGCAGTAATGGAGGCCAGAACGCTGTTTGCGGTGCAGTGAGTGGGGGCATGCTGTCTGAGTGCCCTTTGTCACAGCTTCCAGTGCAAAGGGACATGGCCAGACAAAGGTCTGCAACAGTGTTTGGGAAACCTGATTTGAGTTCCAGGAGTGACCGGAAGTTGGATAGGTCGGTGATGTCAAGTCTGCAGACCTTGTGAGAAAAGTATTGACTGCAGAGGGTCTTGGCAAGTTGAATGTCACAACGCATCTCCCTTAGCAACGAGAGATCGAGTATCGACCAGAAGCAGGAGCTACAGTGGAGATATTGAGTAGCGTCCCACTAAAGATATGTGCAGAAATGTACCATGTTTGGAATGTGGTCAACTGAGGCATTGAATCTTTTCTTGTCCCAGGTTGTGGACTATGGCTGCAGATATTGCTACTGGGCAGAAGTCTTGTCTGCGAGCCCAGATTCTTGTTAAAAAGTGTTTGCAGTCACCTCTGGCAACAGTGAAGAAGTACCTGTTATGCCTGCAGGGGTTGCTAAGGAGTCAGAAAAGGCTGATGCAGTTTCATCCTGTGGGCACCAGGAAGAGTTGGCTGGTGAAAGTGCGACAAAGGCTAGACAATGTACTCAAGTGAACGTTGCAACCCCTGTAACAGTGATAGGTAAGACTGTTGCTAGTAAATACATGGAAGAGACTATGTGAGATCCACTGTGTGTGTGGAAAAGGACTTGCCTTCCTGCAGTGCCCTGTCTAGTGGGGAAGCAAGTGGTAAACTTGAATGTGACATTGAGATGATTAAAACTGCTGATGTTGTGTTGGCTAAAGATTATGGTCCAGGTGCTAATTGGCTAGTGCAGCTCACCAGAGATAAAAACATTGCTGTGAATGCAATTAAGGATGTGCTATCACCCCTAGCAACTGAGATGAAGGCCACAGAGGTGTCCCTAGAAACCCCCAGGGAGCTCTGCATTTTGGAGCCGGAGGTTGCCCGGACAACTATGGTGCCGCTCTGAGGGATAAGAGGGTACCTGAACCTGGTGATAACAGAATGTTAAATACTAAAACTGAAATGTTTAAAAATACTCATGGTGGAAATGGGTTGATGCAGTCTGGCAATGACAGGTGTGAAAGTGTTGCATTTTCTGAAGCTCCACCCGAGCAGGGTGGTGAGTGTGTGGTATTACAGCCTGGCTATGGTTAAAAATGTATAGCTACAGTTTGGTTTGAACCAAAGTATCATGTGCAAAGTGTTTGTTGCTGAGCCACTCTGTCCCTCTGGGTCTCCTTATGCAGTTGGACTGGTACTGCGTGGTACCTCTGATGGGAGCGCAGAGATAACAGACTGGGACAAATGAGCAAAAATCCCATTGCTGGATTGGCTTTGCTGGAAAAGGCCTCTGTTGGTAAGCGTGGAGCAGATATGATTTCTGTGGTGCCAGATGAAGGACCTGCAGAGCAACTTATAAGCAAGGGTGCACTTGCTACTGCAGATGATGTTGCTCACTAGATGGAAGTGCCAAATAAGGGCGAATGCACAGAAGAGGTCATGTCTGTGATCCACAGAAAACCATGATTGATGTGGCAACGAGTGATGTGCTGCCAAACAAGTTGGTGTTGGTCTTAGGTGTGCCCAATTTTATTGTTAACCCCCAAGCGCCGCCGAGTGGGGACCGATCTGATCCCGAGCGCCGCTGAGTCCGGCCAAGTCACATAGCAGGTCCAGCCTTCTGGAGCCTGCAGCGCCTATGATGGATGTCCCACTGGTCCAATGGCGGGACCGCAGGACATCTATCATATGCGCTGTAGGCTCCAGAAGGCAGGAATTGCAACTTGGCTGTCACGCCACATTGATCCCAGCTCAGCGCTCGGGCGGGCGGCTCTCCTCCTCTCCTCTGGCTGCCTCGCACACCATGGCTGAGTTGAGCTGCTGCAGGACCTGGACACATGCATTCTGTCTCCTGGTCAGGTAGGTCAGTGTGTGTATGTCAGGTAGGTAGGTCAGTGTATGTCAGGTAGGTAGGCGATCAGTGTGTGTCAAGTAGGTGAGTGCATGTCAGGTAGGTCAGTGCGTGTCAGGTAGGTCAGTGCATGTCAGGTAGGTCAGTGTGTGTATGTCAGGTAGGTCAGTGCATGTCAGATAGGTAGGAGGTCAGTGTATGTCAGGTAGGTCAGTGTATGCCAGGTAGGTCAGTGTGTGTATGTCAGGTAGGTCAGTGCATGTCAGGTAGGTAGGAGGTCAGTGTGTGTCAGGTAGGTCAGTGTGTGTATGTTAGGTAGGTAGGTCAGTGTGTGTATCTCAGTGTAGGTAGGTCAGTGTGTGTATGTCAGGTAGGTCAGCTTAGTGGTCAGCATCGATGGGCACTGGTAAGCCAGGCAGCAACCAGCAAGTGAGCTTACACCCCGCCACACAACACCACTACTGCCCATCCAAAAAACCCTGCACCACTACCGCCCCCCGGTGCAGGCCCCGGACTTTGGGCTGAAGCCCTTGGTCTTTTTGCCACCTAGCAACGCCCCTGGAAACAACCACTCTGCTTTGTGTGATTCCCCTCCAGACACAGCCTTGCAGAACACTGGGGAAATTAGTCCTGAAATATGTGTGGATATTTCTGACATTGAGGAAAAATGCAAGGCACTGGTAAATGCTTGGGTGACAAGGCAAATATTGGTAGACCAGAAGGTCAAGGTAAAATGGTTGCTGATAACTAGAGGTCGACCAATATATCGGCCAGCCGATATTTGGCATTTTTTATTTAATCGGCATCGGCCGATTGTGCTGATAAAAAAGGCAGATTATAACTTCAGTGCGACTTGCAAATGACTTCTGTAATAGAAGTCAATGCAAGTTGCCTGAAGTCTTCTGTGAAGCGACTTCTCTCCTCCTCTGGGCAGCCTGCCAAGTCTGATAAAAAGAACCTGAAGAGATACAATGTTTACACTTATCAATGGACTGAACTCTGTGTGTAGAAGCTCCCAGTTTAACCATTTAAAGACTAAATCTTTTCTGACACTTGTTGCTTACAACTTACAAGTAAAAATCCTGTATTTTCTGCTAGAAAATCACTTCAAACCCCCAAACATTATATATATATATTTTTTTAGCAGAGACCCTAGGGAATAAAATAGCGGTTGTTGCAATATTTTATGTCACACGGTATTTGCACAGCGGTCTTTTAAACGCAATTTTTTTTGAAAAAATACACTAACGAATTAAAAAAAAAAAACTAAGCAGTAAAGTTAGCCCATTTTTTTTCGTCCAAAAGTTTTGATTACCTGTTTTTGTGTAATATTTAAGATATAGGTTTTTTTTTTTAATCTAAATTATACATACAAGTGTACTGATTGGAGGTTTTTTTGGTTTAATAAATGTTTAAATGTAAAAAACTTTCTGTATCACTTATTACTTAAGGTTGCTCTCACACTGGAGCGGGCATGCGTTGACGGTAAAACACTGCTAGTTTTAGCGGTGCTTTATCGCCATTCATGTGCTAGCAGGGCACTTATAACCCAGCTAGCGGCCGAGGAAGGGGTTAAATGTGCCGCTGCCGAAATGCTTTGCAGGCGCTTCGGCAGTGGTGCGCATTAATTTCAATGGGCAGGAGTGGTGGAGCAGCGGTATGCACTGCTCCAAAGATGCTGCTTGCTGGACTTTAACATCCTGCCAGCGCATCGCCTCAGTGTGAAAGCACTCGGGCTTTCACACTGAGACTGCAGGGGAGCCGTTTTGCAGGCACTTTACAGGCGCTATTTTTAGCCCAAAAGCACCTGAAAAACGCCCCAGTGTGAAAGGGGTCTAACTGTTAGATTTTATGAGATGAAGGGAAAAAAAAAAAAAAAAAAAATCAGCCTAACATATCGGCCCAAAAAAAATCGGCATCATATATCGGCCACAGGCCACCGTGATTTCTAAATATCGGCATCGGCCAGAGAAAAACCCATATCGGTCGACCTCTACTGATAACCCTGATAAATGTGATGAGATGTAACGCTATGACAGGCAAAGCAGAGGTTGACAGTGCAGTAGACGGAGGGAAATAACCCAAAGCTTCATAAAGTGTCAGTAAAAGGGTTTGATTCCCAAATAAAAGAACCAACATCTATTGCTAAAGTATTTAAAAGGGTGGCCTCAAGCAAAATAGGCAGATACAATCACAGCAGGCAGTCTTGATCAGATAGCTGAACTCCCTAAATACTTTTTCTCTGTAGAGGTAGCAGTGTGTGTATGTCAGGTAGGTCAGTGCACAAGTGCACGAGTCTTCCGTGATTTTTTATGCAGACCTCTACAATGTGAGGGGAGGGTTAGCTGCCTTACCACCAGAAAACAAGCGGGCAAAAGTTACGCATTATCGAGGGCGATCTTAGTTAACCAGACTGTCCCATGAGGCCTTAAATGAACTAGAGATGGCATTTAGAGAGGAAGAATTCCATAAAGCCTTATCATCAAAGTCCCCAGGAAAAACGCCAGGACCAGATGGGTACACTACTATATATTACAAAAAAATTAAAGATATTCTTATTTCTCATTTAACTTCTTACGACAATTCAATATTGGGGGAGAAGGGCTTTCGCCGTGAGTCACTTAATGCTCATATAACTGTCCTTCTGAAACCAGGAAAGAACCCGACCCATTGTGGAAATGATCGTCCTATCTCCTTATTATATATAGATATTAAAGTTTATGCAAAAGTAGGCTCTGACCATTGCTTCCAGGATGGATTGACCCAGACCAGACAGGGTTTTTCCCAGGCCGTGAAGCTCTGAACATTATCAATTATCTCATATGTAGGACACTGTTCCCAGCCCCCCCGTTACGATCCTTATATGCTGAACAAGCGCTTTACAGGTAGTATTTAATGACAACCTTGGAATTTCTGTGAATGGGCCCTATAATTATTAACCGAGTAGCATTGCTATATTCATCTCCCATTGCCAGAATACGGATTAATGAAGTCTTAAGTGACCCATTAACATTGAATAACAGTACTAACCAGGGGTGCCCCCTGTCACCGATATTATTTGTTTTATCAATGGAACCTTTCCTCTGAACGGTTAGACTTAACCCTGCTATGCATGCTGTAGAAGTGCAAGGGAAAGCACATAAACTAGCTGCCTATGCAGATGATATTTTATTTTTCATTTAGCAACCTAGAATTTCTTTACCTAATCTTATGGCTTCCCTACCCACCTTTCAAGCTCTATCCAATTATAAAATCAACATGTCAAAGTCCGAATAACTAAACATTACTACCCCTCCAGACGAGGTGTTGCAGTTTAAGCCTTTGTTTCCTTTTTTTTGGCAACCAGTTACCCTAAGATATTTACAGTACCTGACCGCGAGATTGTGTTTCCAGCGCGATCCCATCGCGCTGGTTCTCGGCCATAGGGTGCTGTGCATCTCGCGCTGGCTCGCTCATCGGGAAAGGAAAAATATGTTTTTTCCTTTCCCGATGAGCGACACGCATTGCTGAAAGGTGTCTGTTATGAATCATGAGGGGGAACGCCGCACCAAATTTTAAATAAAAAACCGGCATGGGTTCCCCTCCAGGAGCATACCAGGCCCTTTGGTCTGGTATGGATTTCAAGGGGAACCCCCTACGCCGTAAAATCGCTGTGGGGGTCCCCCCAAAATCCATACCAGACCCTTATCCAAGCACGCAGCCTGGCCGGTCAGGAAAGGGGGTGGAGACGAGCAAGCGCCCCCCTCCTGAACCGTACCAGGCCACCTGCCCTCAACATGGGGGGGTGGGTGCTTTGGGGAGGGGGGCCCTGCGGCCCCCCCACCCTAAAGCACCTTGTCCGCATGTTGATGAGGACAAGGGCCTCTTCCCGACAACCCTGGCCGTGGGATGTCGGGGTCTGCGGGCGGGGAGTTTATAGGAATCCGGGAGCCCCCTTTAATAAGGGGGCCCGCAGATCCCGGCCCCCACCCTATGTGAATGAGTATGGGGTACATCGTACCCCTACCCATTCACCTAGGGAAAAAAGTGTCAATAAATAAAACACACTACACAGGTTTTTAAAGTAATTTATTAAGCAGCTCCGGGGGTCTTCTTCCGAATTCGGGGGTCTTCTTCCGACTTCTCCGCTCTCTCCGGCCTTTTCTCCCGGTGGTCGGCCTCTTCTCCCAGTGTCTGGTTCTTCTGCCGGGCTCCTCCACTATCTTCTGCTGCTCTTTTGCTAGCGGTAGCCCGGTCTTCTCCCCTCTTCTCTTCTTCCGATGTTGACACGACGCTCTCTCCTGCTGTAATCAGCCCGGCCGCGAATCTCCTATCCCAGAGGACACCAATTACGGGGAAACGCGTCAGTAGGAGTCATGACGTCATTATACCCAGAACGGCTGGTGTGTTCTGAGGTCGGGCTGATATTTCATTTTACCGCCATTTATAATCTTGAAGTTGTACAAACCTAAAGCAACAATGATCTCTTATAATTTGGGGATCATTTCAATCTGGTTTTTATATTATTAATCATTATCACTATTTGATAATATTTTTTTTTTTTTATTATTCATTATAAGACTGCACTTTTCTTTGCTTATTTTTGTTTGGTTTTTACCCCGTATTTAGGGTTGAAGGTGCAGCAATCTGAGCACGGTAATATCTAGCACCAGGTTTATCCTTTTTTTGGTCTATATTGGCATATTTACCAGCCCCTTCCTTTGCTGAATGAACACAGTGAGCGATTGGTACCGATCGCTCCTGTGTACACTCACAAGGGAAGCATATCAAACAGTTTACTATACTTTCAGTTTATGGATGAACAGGAAGCCTCAGAGCACGTCCTATTCATTCATCTCCAATTCAGCAGAGGCTGCAGAGAAAGACTGGGGAATCTATATCCTCCATCCCTTTCTCTATCTCAAAAGTGAGACATTATGGGTTTGTTTAAACCCCTGATATTTCACCAAAGCGCTCTGGAACAGGCCAGTTAAAAAAAAATGTAAAAATGAAAAAAAATAAATTCTAAAAAAGATTGTAAAAAAAATGAAAAAGATTAGGGGGATGGTCTAACCCTGGTGGAGAGCAGCTGCTGAGTTGTACAGCTACTACCACCTACCACTTTCTAAAGAGCTCTGTAAGACACACAAACTCTGAGCCAGCTTTCATATTATGCCCAGGAAGAGGAGGAAACCTGCTTCAGCTGCTGACACTTCTAAACTGTATCAAGGAGGGATTGTTTCTTACCGCCAGGATTTCAGAACCCCCACACAGCCGGTCACAAGATGGTGGATTCCCCTTCTACATCCTTATCTGGTGAGCTGCAGCCACTGCTGAGGCAAGATTTGCAGATGGAAACTACAGTGATGGGTGAGTCTCCCTCCCTGTCTCTTTCTTCCTCCTTACCCTGCACTGGGGTACTGTCTGATACTATTCCCCCTACACAAGCATCTGGTCTTTCCTAGGCAAATTCTGCAGGATCTCTCTACTAAAGCAGACCTCCCTGTATTTCCTAAACTAGTGGAAGACAAAAGACAGATTTCCTTTGAGCTAAAATCTGAAACTTACCAGCTGAGGGCTAGGGTAGAAACCTTGGAAACCATACTGCCACCGCATCTGCTTTATAATCTATGCAGTCTCAATTGGGGCAAAATGACCGCAAACTTTAGAACCTCCTCTCACAGCTTGATGACTGAGAATCAAAGCTGCAGGAAAAATATTCACATAAGAGGTCTACCTTTTATGCAAACGTTTAATTTGACCGTTGGTTTTATAGTACATCCCCAACTAAAAAAGCAGAAGGTGTATCTATAGCTATCCACAAAAATTGCAATTTTGTTCCTGAAGATCTTTTAGTGGACTCTGATGGGCGGTTTTATCATGGTAAAAGGTAAATTGTATGGACAATTACCATTGTCAATGTTTATGCTCCCAATTCTAGACAGGTCGCCTATCTGGACAGTGTCCTTCAGAAGGTTCTCAATTTCTTTACTGACCTTTTGATTGTTGTAGGGGACTTTAATGTCTGCATTGATCCAAGGTTAGATTCTTCATCCGATTAGGGTGCCCTGTCTGCAGCAGCCAGGTAACACCTTTATAAATCCCTACTCAGTCTATGACTGATAGACAGCTGGTAAATGCTGCATGCAAAGGATAAAGATGACACTTCTCTCATGTTCACCTATCTTACGCCCATCTTGATATGTTTCTGGCTGACCAAGGACTCTTAGATAAGGTGTCACGAGTTACTATTCATTCCAGCACTTTTTGGATCATGCCTCAGTCGAATGCTTTATTGTACCCCTGTGTAAGACTTCTTCACCTTGGTCGTTTAAATAAGAACCTTCTTGATGACCTGGCTGTTGCCTGGGCAATTCACACTGCCCTTCGGCAGTATTTTCTTGAAAACTAAATGGGGATGTATCAGAGAGCGTTCTCTGGGAAGCGCACAAATCTGTGGTTAGAGGAGCCTTTATTGCCAAGGCGACGGCTCTGAAAAAAGCTACATTTTGAGGTGACTAGTATCCTGTCAAAAATAGGGGATTTGTCTCACACACACATAAAGCAAAGGGGGACCTTCAGAATGGAATTAAAAACACCTGTTAGATGAACAGGCCCATCGTAAACAGGAGGGCATAGCCCATACATTTTATGGTCAGGTGTGGATGTATGCTAGCAAGAACCCTTCAAAAGCAACGAGGTAGCACCCATATACTTTACATTTTGTCAAGCTCATGGACTGAGCTTTACTACCCTTCCCAGATGGCCAAACGCTATCGGGAGTTCTATCACTTTCTCTACAATTTATTGATTGTGGAAAAAGTTGGCTAAGCTAAAACGGGGTACATTGATATTGGCTTATTTACAGGAGATTCAATACCCTAGACGTCCCCCTAGTCACAGACTTATAATGCAATATTACTCCAGCTGAGATCCAGCATGTACTCAAAAGTATGCCTACCGGGAAAAGTTGAGGCTCAAACAGGCTTCCTAAATCTTACTTTTTAAAATATGCAGATGTACTACTGCCCTGTCTTCTTATTTCAATTCTTTGACCAAGGGTGGCCATATTCCACCAGAGAAGGTACTCGCCCACATAACAGTACTACCCAAGGAGAGTGAAGATTAAACCTAATGCCAAAACTTCGCCGTATCTCCTTTCTAAACAGAGAAGTTGTGTTTTGGCTAATCTCATTTGGGATTCCTGTGAGATAATACATAGGGATCAGGTAGGATTTATTCCCGGTAGTGAAGGTTGTGACAACACTCAACAGGCGATTTCCCTTACCCATGGTTTTTCCTTTCGTCAGATACAGAAAAAGCCTTTGACAGGATCAATTGGCTTTTTAAGTCTATGGCCCTGCAAAAATTTGGACTGGGAGACAACATGCTGGCGTGGATTTCTTTGCTGTGCGCTAATCCCAGCGCACAGATGAAGGTAAATGCTCCACTGCTCATTTCGATTGGGATGAGACAGGGATGCCCTCTATCACCATTGTTGTTTGTTTTCTTATTGGAAGCCCTATTGCGTAAAATCAGAGCTAATATAGATCAGTGAGGTGACAATAGGAAATGTGAAACAAACTTGCAGCTATTGTGGATGATGTCTTATTTTTCATCACTAACCCACGTGTATCCTTACCTAACCTTTTAGCTGAACTGGAAAAGGTTTAAAGGAACTTTTCAATTTTATGATAAATGTAGGGAAATCAGTAATTATTGGATGGGGGGCATTAAAAACACCAGCCAAGTGGCCTGTCTTGACCCTGTGATTTCTAACAGCAACCCTGGCGGCAATAGTTGGCCACATGACTTTACATGCAAGGTCAAAGGAATCCTTTAGGAGGGCTTCAGAATGCTTATAAACAGAATCCTTAAAGGAGGGAAAATTCTCAGAAGGAACTATAGGAAAGTAAGGTTTTTATTAGCATTAGGTGTTTATTTAGGACTGAAATGGCACAAACTACTGTCATGCCTTCAGCCTATAAAGGAAAAATAATATCTTCTGGACTTGCAATATCAACATTGCCCACTAAATGCCACTCTCAACAAAGGACTATTGATGGGTAGTGTTCTATGGTTAATACACATTTCCTGTCATCACTAGGAACTAGCCCACTTCCTATTGCAACTCTTTCATCTTTACCATGAGGGGAACAGACTGCAATAGAGCCAGCTAAGCCTGTACTGCATGTTCTGAGGAATTCCCAGGCCTTCTAGAGCAGCACCACTGGTATGCTAAAGACTGTTTATTTGTATACCTAGTAGACATTTGTTATGTTTATGTAATTCTTATATATGTTCATTGTCTGTTTATTCCTAGTTTCACCGTGTACATCCTATTCTTATATGACCACCACCTGTTCATCGTAATAAAGATCGAAAGTTACAGACAGTCTGGTTATTGTAGGATTCAAGGTTTAAACTGTATGTTGAGCTACATACACGCCAGGGGCAAACGTGTAGCGAGAACAGAACAGTGAAACAGCAGCTATCCAGTTGGTGGGATTTAGGACAGTGACTACACAGAGGCCTGCTACCCTGTCATCGCAGTCACCTGCATACAGCAATACAGTAGTCTCTACACAGTCAAGCATTCCTGCAAGCAACAGACAGGCATCCTCACTCAAGACAAGGTCCCAAGTTTTCGGCACCTCTAGAGCTTCCTCCGCAAGCAATGCACTCGCTATCGCACGTGCAAAAGCTGAAGCCGCCAAGGCCCGAGCAGCCTTTGCTGAACAAGAAATGCAGATTAGAAAGGAGGAAGTGAGGCTAAAGGCACAGTTAGAGGCGGAGAAAGTGAGACAAGAAAGCACAGCAACAGTTAGAGGCCGAGAAAGCGCAGCAACAGTTAGAGCAAGAAATGCAGATTAAAAAGGCACAGTTAGAGGCCGAGGAAGCCTTCCTAGAAGTAACCCTAGAGAAACTCACTGTAGAGAAGGAAGCAGCAGGCGCCATAGCCGAAGCAGAGGCCTTAGAATTAGCTGTATACCCGAGAAGTGAATGCAGCAGACGCAGCAATATTCTTGACCCAGAAGCTGAAACTCAAGATTCTCTACAACAAACTTCAGATTACATCAACATTTTAAGCCAAGCAGTGACAAAGATGACGTCAGAGACAAGCCAAAGACACTACACGGTACTGCCACAAGTCAGTGACAAGCCTCAAGCCTGCAAACAGGAGAAATCCATGCAAAGTGATGCCTCCTACAAAAGACTCCCTAAACGTGAGATAACAGAGCCTTCTAATCATCCTCCAGAACCAATGTCCAAGTCAGAACGGTACAACAGAGGTCGGCTTGACACCATGGCAACACACAGCAGGCTAACCAAGCCACCATAGACTTTGCAAGGTTCTTTGCACGATGTGAGTTAGTCACCAAAGGACTTGAAAAGTTTAATGACTGCCCTGAAAGCTACAGAGCCTGGCGGTCTTCCTTTCAAAATGCCATCAGAGACTTATGCCCTGTTACACACGGTCGGATTTTCCGGCGGAAAATGTGCGATCAGAGCTTGTTGTCGGAAATTCCGACCATGTGTGGGCTCCATCGGACTTTTTCCATTGGATTTTCTGACACACAAAGTTTGAGAGCAGACTATAAAATTTTCCCACAACAAAATCCGATCGCGTCAATTCCGACCGTGTGTGTACAATTCCGACGCACAAAGTGCCACGCATGCTCAGAATAAATTCCGAGACGGAACTGCTCGGTCTGGTAAAATTAGCGTTCGGAATGGATATAGCACTTTCATCACGCTGCAATGTTTTAAAATGTTTAATGCAGCGCACTCTGTTCTTCTTTATAATGCTAGAAGAATGAAGTTGTTTTGCTGCTCAATATGCACACAGACTTCTCACAAACTCATCAATATAATATTTTTATTTGTCACATCTACCGAAAAAATATTTTTTGGATGTTTTTATATTAAATATGTTTTTTTTTGGATTTTTTTAAAGCCTGATCTTGTGTTTTATTTTTTTACTCCAGAATAGTTTTCTGTGTGTTTTGTGTGTCAAGTTACCACAACACCATTATTATCTTGTATTATTGAATCTCAAGGAGATTGTTTGTTGTCTCTTGTTAATTTCATATTGTAATTTTGAAATGTACCTGCCTCCTCACAAACAAACTGTCCTTTTTGAAGGAAAACACACATAGGCGAGTATAATAAAACAAACCAAAAATTTATCAAGGGCTCATAACCAAAGAAAGAGGGAGGCAACGCTGGAGAAACAGCAGAAATTGGTGAAGCCTTTTGCCCCCAGAGCACACATCAATTATTTCCAGGCAAAATTGGTGGCCTGAGGAGTCCATATATAAGGGAGTACAATCTGGTCCAGAAATCCAAGAGATCATGAACAGCAGCAGATGGCATATATGTCCCCAGGCTGTGGTCATACAAGAGCCTGCATCTTTTGTCAGACCAGACTGAACCCAGGCCATCACTCTCTGGTCTTCCTTCCACGCTGTGTCTGTGGTGGTGGAGTTGTGGCAGGAGGAGGAAGAGGATGATGCAACTCACTCAGGTGGGTATTGGGTGTGATTTCTCCCCTCAAGCCCTTATTCAATGTTTGATAAATGATTTCCTCACACCTGAGGCGTTGGCCCTCCTGCATGTCCTTCAATTTGGTGGCAGCCATGGAGGCAAAGGCCTCTTCACGAGTGGGGGTGGCTCTCAGGGACGCAGAAGCCTCCTGAATCAGACTGAGCGCTGAATCCTCCACATTACTCCCCTTCCTGGGGCTTTTGTTTGGAAGGCGGAGGTAAGGGACCTGCGATTCTGTGAGGCTCCTACTGGGCCCGGCCTTCTCCTGGCTGCCACTTAGCCCCGCCTCCTCCTGGCTGCCACTAACCCCCGCCTCCCCCTGTGTGCCACATTCCACAGCCTCCTCCTGGCTGAGGTCTTCCTGTGTATGAACAAGGGACATAGTTTTAGTTTTTTCTTCATCAATCACACACAATTTTCATCTCATGACTGTTGAAAATTGAATGTTAACAAATATAACAGACTATCATTCTGAGCCCAGCATTTTTCATTCTTGTCCCAATTATTTTTGCCCACTACTGTCTATTGATATGTAAAACACTTTATTAAATCAGCAATTAGTGATCAATAATAACATCTAGTAAACATCATTTATTTCTTGACCAGAAATCTGTAGAACAATGCTATACCTGGCTCCAGCTGGGCTCCTCCACTTCTTCCTGGCTGGAAGTCCCAGGTTGGACATCGGAAGCCTCAGCTGGGTGGAAGATAGGGTGGAAGGAAGAGTGGAAGGAATGGTTGAGAGGGATTCCCTGACTTCAGTCTGGTCTGACAGAAATCGCAGTCTCTCATAGTACCACAGCCTGGGGACATAAACGTCATCTGCTGCAGCTCCGGATCTCTGGGAATCCTGGACCTTCTTGCGCTCCCTAAGATATGTGCTTCTCAGGCCACCAATTTTGGCTTTTAAATAGGGGATGGTTGCTGTGGGGACCACTGGCTTCACCAACTCCAGCAGTTTCTCCAGTGCTGCCTGCCTCTTTTGTTTAGGATTATACTGCGGGTGTTTCACCTGCCATAGACAGGGCAGCTCCCTGTAGTTGTCTATGAACAGGGGGAGGAAGTTGTGGTCATTGAAGCCATCCATTTTATCTGCAATACACAAGACAAACCCTAATGTCAGGCTAAAGTTTCCTAATCTTGTTCCAATATAGGCCTCAATCTATAAGCAGTATAGGCCCAAGTTTAAATGTTACCTTTGTTATCACGATCGGCACTTCCTATACTCCTTTCTCCGTTCACAGATCGTACGTACGACGCACACGTGTTACGCTTTATATACACTGCACATGCGTGAAACTCCGCCCGCCCTTGACATTCTTTCTAGTCTATTCCCCGCCCCTTCTCGTTCGGCGCAGTGGGGAAGAGCACATGGCGGAGACAGAGCAGGTGCCTGCTAATTACAGCAATGAGGAGGGAGAGGAGGAAAGCCCAGAGCCAGAAACGTCACGATCCCGGAGGAGACGATTAAAGGCATCGAATATGTCCTTTGTTGAGATGGTGGAGATAGTGGACATCTTCAAAAGGTCAGACTATGACGGGAAGTATGGACCTCACCCTAACCCCAATGTCAGAAAGGCCAAGATCATGGCGAAAGTTGTGAAGAGTCTGCAGAAGAATTTTGGGGTACGACGATCCAAGGATCAACTCAGGAAGCGGTGGTCGGACCTCAAATTAAAGGAGGACGATCAGTATAGAAGGATCAGGAGAGTGCTGCAAAAAAGTAAGTAGTTGTCCTGTGTTCCTATTCTTAATTTTTATTACGTTCGTGCTGCTCCATGTGCTTTTCTTTACTGTTGTACAGTTTAAAATGGCAACTTTCATGTTCATGGACACATTATTCGTTCGTAGGAAACATTGTTTGTTCAGCCAATAAAACACCATGTTTTGTCCAGATGCAGTTCAATACATTTTTTCTGGCCTACTTCTCAAAATAATTTTGGTGTCTAGATGGGTTTGTAACTAGAATGAACTGCAAACTAGATTCTGTGTAAGGAGAGGACACTCAGCAGCTGTTTACCCATCTGGACGCTGGAGCACTAGAGTGGGACACCAGAACACCCTTTTTATTAGGGGGCCCTACACAGGTGCTCCAGTGTATACTATAGGGGTGTCTCCATCTGTGAAGCTTGTACAAAACAGGTAAGTATTCAAGCTTGACAAAGGACAGATATTTTTCTTCATCTTGGAACTCTGCCAAAACAGACAATTGTACCCCACTTCCAGTCAATGTTTCATATTCCTCTTTCTGCCATCAAATATCTGTGTGCTAAGTATACCTATTTTTTTTACATAGGGGAGAAAAGACTCGGAGGACACCACTCATCAGAGGAGACAACAGACCCCCCACCTCATGAAGAAGTGGAAATCCCACAAACACAACCAGAGGAGGAGGAGGAGGGAGACGTGGTGGAAATTGTCACAACAGGTGAGTGTCTGCGACCACAGCCTCAGGTAAGAGATGGATGCCGGCATATTTATAATACATGGTGTGTTTTTTTTATATATTTTTAGGTGATCGTGATGTTGTGGATGAAGGTCATTTCACCAATGAAAGTGCCCAGATCCTGATCGGGGAAATCATGGGGTATAATAGGGACTTGGAAAACAATCAAGCAAAACATCAATGATGTTCAAAACAAAATGAAGAACATCATTGATGTTTTAGGGAGAATTTAAAACCCCTCAAAATCCCGAATTTATTTTTTTTTTGTCCGGAAAATTTTTTGAACATTTTTTGACATATTCTCGAAAAGCCAAAATTTGAAGATGCACAGTGTTTTAACATGTGTTATCTGCCATCAGGGGAGATCAATGTATGCGTTTTGGGGGTGCAACCCCTTCCTCAATAATAAAGTAGCTGAGAGGAAGGGATTGCACCCCCAAAACACGTACCTTGGACCCCCATGATGGCAGCTAGCACATGTTGACATTCGGCAATTTGTGTGCATCTTCAAAATTTGGCTCTTCCAGGGGTGACTTCACCCCATCTGCTGAACGCAAACAGTTTATAAATACTCATGTCTGATATTGCCTTTAATTTCTATAAAAGTTGAACTTTGTAAGTTCCAGATTTGTGTATTTATTGTTGGTTTGAAACATGCCTTTTTTACCTTAAAAGGCAATTTCTACTTTTATTAATGTGACCTAAAAATTTGTTATACAACAAACATGTTGGTTTGTTTTAAAAACCTTTTATAAATGCACATGTGATTGTGCTTGGATTAAAAAGATTGATAATCAACAATGTGTGGCTTCTTTCAATGTTCATAAACATTTTTTGTGGTAAAATTGGTGTTTTCAGTGACAATGGGGGTTATTTACTAAAGGCAAATCCACTTTGCACTACAAGTGCAGTTTCAGTGCAGTCTCAAGTGCACTTGTAGTGCAAAGTGTCTTTGCCTTTAGTAAATAACACCCAACAGTGCTTTATAATTTTACAGCATCACGCCATTTTCACGACTCCCCAAATTTCAGTCAGAGTCAGCTAAAAGAAAGACAAGCAGTAAATGTAAGCAAATATTTGTTCAGTTTAAAAACATTTTTTATTTAAAAAAATGTCTGACATTGTCTGGCATATCGATGGCCCCCCTACCCGCAAAGTATTCCATGTATCTTATATGGACCTATCAGGAACTCGGGGGGGGGGGGGGGGGGCAAGCCAGGATGGCCAGCTTCAAGCGCCGGCAGGGTTGGTTCATTGAGATTAATTCCGGCTTCAGGCCCAACTGAGCCAGCATAGTTCACAGAATTTCTTCTTAAAAAGTTGTGGAGAACACAGCAAGCCAGGATGATGTGATTGAGTTTATACTCCGCCATGTGTATCGGTGTAAGAAATAGGCGGAACCGACTGGCCATTATTCCAAACGTGTTCTCCACCACTCTTCTGGCTCTGGCCAGCCGGTAATTAAAAACCCTCTGGTCCGGGGTGAGGGTCCTCATAGGAATGGCCGCATAAGATGGTCCCCCAGCGCAAACGCTTCATCCGCAATGAAGACGAATGGGAGTCCTTCCGCATTGTCTTCTGGAGGTGGCAAGTCCAAGCTGCCATTCTGGAGACGCCTGTAGAACTCCGTGTGGGAGATGACTCCACCATCTGACATCCGGCCATTCTTCCCCACATCCACATACAGGAACTCGTGAGTAGCTGACACCACCGCCAACATCACAATACTATTGAACCCCTTGTAGTTGTAATAGTATGACCCCGAGTTGGGTGGTGGGACGATGTGGACGTGTTTCCCATCAATTGCCCCTCCGCAGTTAGGAAAGTCCCACTGCTGGGCAAAGTGGGAGGCCACAGTCTGCCATTCCTGTGGGTTGGAAGGAAACTGTGGAGTCAAACAAGAAAAAAAAGTAATCATTTTGCACATAAACATGGAAAGCGGATTAGACACAAACATTCTTGGCCAACATCAGTATAACATTTATTTTAGGGAGTATTTAAAGACAAAGGTATAAGGTCCACCTATCAGATTCCTCCCCCCCTCTCATGGGCCATTTAAAAAAATTTATGGGGGGGGAGATGTTTTGGACAGGTAACCCTCTCCACTTCATTGAGAGATGAATGCCTAAATAATGTGTATTACTTTGGTCAGTCCCTCCTTACTTTACACTATTGGCAGCCCACTGGACAGGTAAGAAGTGTCATAATACAAAGAGGTAAATACACACTGTACACATTTTAGCACATTTTTACATTCTGCTATTACCTATCAAGATAATAATAGGATACAAAAACTTTAAACAGTACCATTTGAAAGTATTCAGGCAGGCCCTTGCACTACATGCTTTGGGGAATTCATCCATAAATCTGACCACAAAAGAGGTGGGTATAGTGTGTATGGGTTTGGCAAAGTCAGCAGATAGAGGATTGGTATCAGCTGAGTTAGCAGTTGGGGGGAGGGAGGGTTACAAATGATTTTGGGACCCAAAAAAAAGCCTCTGGCACTCTGCCTGAATTTAAAGCACACATCACAATTTTCAACATTTTAGGGGGTATTTAGGGTAAAGCACTACTATGGAGCTAACAAAATACATTGTTAAGTGACTACACAAGGTGGATACAGGCCCAGGAGAGCATGCTGGGGAGGTAAGAGAAGGCATATATGTATGAAGGACAAAAAAAAATTACATAAAAATCCTGCATGCATGAGGACAAAGGGGACATTCACAGCATATTACAATCATGGTAATTAGGGAATGAGGAAAGAAATACAATATATTATCAAACATTAAATACAATAAAATCTGATGTTAAAGGATAAAAATCTTACCTTCATATACTCCTTCTGCAGGACCTGGATGATGGCAGAACAGGTCTCTGGGATAATGATCCCCAGAGCCTGGGGGGAGATGCCTGTCGAGAACTTAAGGTCCTGCAGACGTCTCCCCGTCGCCAAGTACAGCAGGGTGGCGACTAGCCTCTGCTCCGGAGTGATGGCTTGCCTCATGCAGGTATCCTGCCTGCTGATATAGGGGGTCAGCAAAGCCAACAAACGGTGAAATACGGGGTCTATCATCCAGAAAAAATTCCTGAAATCACCAGGATTATTCTCATGGATCTCACGGAGCAAAGGCATGTGACAGAACTGGTCACACTGGAGCAACCAATTCTTCGTCCATGAACTCCTCCTCACCCTGTTCATGGACTGGGCTTGTGTCAAAGTAAGGACCCCAACACCAAGCCCCCGCACAGCACGAACTCTACGATGAGTACATATACACAACATGGCTAGAAAACGGTCGACTGCTCAGAATGAAGTAACAGAACGCACTGAAGAACAGCAAGGCCTGTGACGAGCGACCTGAAAATCAGTAACGAACGAACAAGAACACAATGAAAAATCAATGGTAACTCGCTGCACGCACTGAAGACCAGATACAAACCCACAAGCACAAACTGAACAGCAGAAATACGATCTAAAAACCACGAGTCTGAAAAAGCGCGAATCGTCTCTCACCAAACTTTTACTAACACGAGATTAGCAAAAGGAGCCCAAAGGGTGCCACGCTTAGTACTGAACTGACCTTTTATAGTCTCGTCGTACGTGGTGGATGTCACCGTGTTCTTGGCGTTTGGAAATTCTGACAACTTTGTGAGACCGTGTGTATGCAAAACAAGCTTGAGCCAACATCCGTCGGAAAAAATCCATGGATTTTGTTGTCGGAATGTCCGATCAATGTCTGACCGTGTGTACAGGGCATTAGATTTGTCTTGCAGTGAAGAGATAGACCTCCTGATCAAATGGCTTGGAAACGAGTCTGCTGAGCATGCTAGGCGAATCAGGACAATAAATATAAACCACCCAGACACTGGTCTTAAAATGATCTCGGATAGACTTGATGAGTGTTATGGTTCATTATGGTTCAGCAGAAGCAGTAAAAAGTGCACTATTCAAAAGACTTGATAACTTCCCCAGAATACCTAACAAAGCCTACCAGAAACTTAGGGAGCTAAGCGACTTGCTACTGGAACTTCATGTAGCTAAATCCAAGGGGGACTTACAAGGACTTGCATTCCTTGACACAGCCAGAGGTGTCAACCCCATTGTACAAAAGTTACCCTATAACTTGCAAGAGCAGTGGATTACACATGGATCCCGATTTAAAAGACAGCATGATGTTCCATTCCCTCCTTTTTCTGTTTTTGTGGACTTTGTGTGTCAGCAAGCTAAAACAAGAAATGATCCAAGTTTTGATTTTACATTGTCATGTGCTGCTCCTTCGGGACTTAACCCTCGCAAACCTCCAGTAACAGTACACAAAACTAACGTGACCCCTCCAGATTTTTTTCACAGGTCTGCCAGCTTCTCTAACTCAGAGTCAAAGATCCTGGTAAGCAGTGTCCCTTGCATCGGAAGCCACATCCTCTCCTAAAATGCAGAGCCTTCAGAGAGAAAACCCTGCAGGACCGCAAGGCCTTCCTCAAGGAGAACCACATCTGCTACAGGTGCTGCTCTTCCACATCTCACCTCGCCAAGGACTATAAGGTCAGTATAAAATGCACAGAATGTGACAGCTCAGATCACAACACAGGTTTACATCCTGGGCCAGCTCCATGGACTTTACAACACACTTTCAGCACTAATAAGCATGGCGGGTAGGAAGAGCACACCATTACAACTACACCAGAGATCACTTCACAATGTACAGAGGTCTGCAAAGGAGTCATAGGTCCTGCTCCAAAATCTGCCTAGTCAGAGTCTACCTAGCAGGCCAAAAAGACAAAACTATTAAGCTTTATGCAATTCTGGATGACCAAAGTAACAAGTCATTAGTCAGCTCAACCACCTTTGACACCTTTGGCATTAAAGGCCCCAGCATCCCCTACTCCTTAAAAACTTGTGCAGGAATAGTGGAGACGGCGGGGAGGAGAGCATCCGGCTACAAAGTTGAGTCCATTGACGGACAATCATGCTCGTCTTTACCAACTCTTATTGAATGCAACCAGATCCCCGACCATAGATCTGAAATTTCTACACCAGATGTGGCTGCTCATCACATACACTTGAAAACGCATAGTGCATCTAATACCAGAACTTGATCCTCAGGCTCAGATTATCCTACTCCTTGGGAGAGATATATTACGAGTCCACAAATCAAGAGCTCAAATTAATGGTCCCAACAACGCTCCTTATGCTCAGAGGTTAGACCTTGGATGGGTCATCATAGGAGATGTCTGTCTAGGAAGCGTGCACAAACCTAACTCCATTAGCAGCATGCTCACAAATACCCTAGAGAATGGGCGTCCCTCTCTTTTCCAGCCATGCCAAAACCACTTCCTTGTTAAGGATTCGCCCTACACCACCCACTTGTCTTGTCCCTTCACAAGCCCCACTAGTGACAACCTTGCCTGTGACAGTGACCTAGACCATTTAGGGTGCACAGTCTTTCAAAGAACTAAAGATGAAAATCGTGTGGCAATGTCTATTGCGGACAAACTCTTCTTAGAAGTAATGGAGCAAGGACTAATCAAAGATAGCACAAACAGCTGGGTCGCGCCCCTTCCCTTCAGACTACAGAGACAACGCATACCCAATAACAGAGAACAAGTGCTACAACGTTTCGCTTCCCTTAGACGTAATTTACAAAGAAAGACAGAGATGAGAGAACATTTCTTTTATGGGGAAGATCTTTGAGAATGGTCACGCTGAGATAGCCCCCATCCTTAAAGACTCTGAAGAGTGTTGGTACCTCCCTATATTCGGAGTGTACCATCCTAAAAAGCCAGGACAAATCAGAGTAGTGTTTGACTCTAGTGCCAAATTCAAGGGTGTCTCTTTGAACGATGTCCTCTTGACAGGTCCAGACCTCAACAAACTCCTGGGAGTGCTCTTACGCTTCCGCAAAGATTCTATTGCCTTCATAGCTGACATTCAACAGATGTTCCATTGCTTCCTGGTCAGAGAGGAAGACAGAAACTTCCTAAGGTTCCTTTGGTTCAGAGACAATGACCCTTCCAAAGACATCTCAGAGTATCGCATGAGGGTACACATCTTTGGCAATAGCCCTTCACCTGCAGTCGCTATCTATGGACTCAGACATTCCGCCCAAGAAGGTGAACTTGAGTATGGCTCAGATGTAAAGCAATTTGTAGAGAAAGACTTTTATGTAGATGACTGCTTGAAATCTTTACCTTCCAGTGAGTCTGCAATCTGTCTTCTTTAAAGAGCACAGAAAATACTCGCTTGTTCTAATCTCAGGCTTCACAAGATTGCTTCCAACAGCAAAGAGGTAACGGAAGCTTTCCCTGCTCAAGACCATTCTAACGATCTAAGAGACTTAGATCTAGGTACTGACTCTTTACCTGTACAGCGCAGTCTAGGTCTACTTTGGGACTTGAAATCTGATTCCTTTACCTTCCAAATAAATGGAGAAGAAAAGCTTTTCACTCGCAGAGGTGTCTTGTCCACAATCAACAGCCTATACGACCCATTGGGATTTGCGGCACCTGTTACAATTCAAGCTAAAGCCCTACTTAGAGACGTGATTCGTGAAACATCCAACTGGGATGCCCCACTACCCCCTGATAAGAACTCTTGGATAGAGTGTAAGAACTCTCTATCAGTCTTTTTTTTTTTGAGGTTTAAAGTATTTATTTAAATAAAATAATAAATATAACAAGGCAGGGGATTCAAAAGTACAGATGATATTATGCATGCAGATAACAAAGAACCAATAATAAATCAGAGATACAATGCAAAGGTATAATTCGTACATAAAGCTTCTTTGCATCTAAGACAAAAGGAGAAATAATGGGAGCCATGCTTGATATGCAAACTTATATTACCATCTGCCTTGTAATCCCGACACCCCATATGGGATCATGCTGTGTCCGGGTTTCAACGGTGTCTGGTCGGTGGATGATAAGCATGTCATAGCGTATTCATATTGAATATGGTAAGACATATAGGCTCCTTTTGAGAACATAGGGCAGAGAAGTCTTCCTATCGGAGCATGTATCTGTTCTACAAAACTCTGGACTTAAAAAAAGGTGGATGACCAAGCCAAAATACACCGAAGGAAAACCAAGCAAATTGTAAAGAAAAAAGAGATTTTTGTTATAAATTCCTCCTCACAGCCCACCATTCTGAGTCGGTGGGAGAGAAGAGTATAGAGGTGGAAATAAGGAGGAGGAGAGGAATAGAATAAGGAAGAGAGGAAAAGGGGGTACGAGAAAGGTGGGGGAGGAAGGCGTTTGCTTCAAGGAGAGCTGGAATGAGGTGCGAGGCATCTGTGTGAAGAGACCTAAAAAAAAAAAAAAGTTATGGTTGAGGCAGAGATTAGAGGGACACGCCAATGTGATGGGCCCATGGTTCCCATATGCGTTTAAATTTTTCAGTTTTATCTAGGATGATGTTGGATATTTTTTCTTGGTACATGATCCAGGACACTTTCTGTTTGGTTAAGTGGAAGGAGACCTTAGGAGATTTCCATGCCCGAGCTATAGTAAGTTTAGCTCCAATGAGAATATAGTGGATTAGAATTTGGTCATATTTAGAAAATTTGGGGACTTTTTGGTTTAAGAGTGCTATTGTCGGGGTTTGTGGGACCGCCTTGCCAGTGACTTTGCGGATTAGATTGAAAATTTTGTTCCAATAGCCTCTAATTCTTGGGCACTCCCAAAAAGTGTGGAGGAGGGAGCCCAGGTGGCCACATCCCCTGAAACAGAGGGGGGAGGACCGTGGGTAAAATTTAGCCAAGCGAGTAGGGACCAGGTACCATCGGGACATAATCTTGAGGTCTGCTTCGGTTAGGGAGACGTTCAGGATCCCCTTGAAGGCGGAAGCAAAATGTGAGTGCCAGGTGTCTAGGTCCCACTCCAATCCGACATCGCGTTCCCAGTTCAGCATATAAGTCGCTTTCTCTCGTGGTTCGGCTAATGCCGAGTAAATAAGGGAGATTCCCCCCTCATGTCCATGGCCGAGGAACACCATTGTTCGTAAGGAGTGATAGTAAGGGGGAGTGATTCCTGGGAGGAGATCGAGTGTAGGAAATGACTTATCTGGTGGAAGCTAAATTTTTCTGAAAGGGGCATTTCTAATTTTGATATGCAGTGGGTCAATTTGAGGGGGCCATTAGAATTAAAAAAGTGTCCTATTCTATATAGGCCCTTATCAAGCCCCCACTGGAGCGCCTTTATGTTAATGCCTGGTGAGAATAGGGGATTGTTAAAGATGTGAGCTAGGGGGTGCCACTTAGATGTTATAATGTTTAGTTTATGTAACGTGTCACACAATGCGAATGAGTGTGAAAGGGAGGGGGAGAGGTTTGGTGGCCTAGATTTATGGGGACGCCAGAAAAGATAGTCTATAGTAAATTTGGGTATAGCTTGTCTTTCCATCTCTATCCATTCTGGTTTAGGACCTCTAGAATAAATGGCTGATATTTGGCAAAGATGTGCTGCCTGGTAGTACCACCAGAGATTGGGCAGTCCTAGACCCCCTTTTTTCCTGGGTCTGAAGAGGGTCTTTTTTAGGAAGCCTGTGGTTTGATTTACTCCAGATAAATTGGATGATCGAGGATTGTAAATTATGGATATGTAATTTGGGGACAGGAATGGGAAGGGATCGGAAGAGATATAGAATCCGTGGGAGGAGAGTCATTTTGACTGCATTTAATCGTCCTAACCAGGACAATTTATGCAATGACCATTGTTCGAGATCAGACTTGAGCTTTCTGAACATGGGTGGTTAATTAAAATGGTATAATTGGTCTATTTGGGGAGTTAACTGTATGCCTAGGTATGGGATGGAGGTCGAGCTCCAGACGAAGGGGAAATGATCCCGTAAGCTTTCTACTAGGAGCGAGGGGGTAGAAATGTTGAAGGCAATAGACTTAGCCATATTCACTTGAAGGCCCGAAATTTTTAAGAAGTGATAGGACATTGGGGGTGGAAATGAGAGGAAATGTGATGAAGAGGAGGACATCATCCGCGAAAAGAGCGCATTTATGCGTTGACTGGCCACATTTAATGCCATGAATGTCTGGGTGGTGTCTTATAGCGATAGCTAAGTTTTCTATACCTATGGCAAAGAGAAGAGGGGATAATGGGCATCCTTGTCTAGTCCCTTTGGTTATGGGTAAGGAATCTGAGAGGTGTCCTTGAATTCTGATCTGGGCCTTGGGCTGGGAATAGAGGGCTGCTAGGAGATTGATGAA
Source organism: Aquarana catesbeiana (assembly GCF_042186555.1). Lineage (NCBI taxonomy): Eukaryota > Metazoa > Chordata > Amphibia > Anura > Ranidae > Aquarana > Aquarana catesbeiana. The sequence goes on from NC_133327.1 coordinate 473,278,197, forward strand.
ATGTAAACCAAACCCCCATCTTTCTAAAGTGCCAAACAGATAAGGCCAAGTGACGGTATCAAAGGCCTTTTGAAGATCCATGGATAAAAGATAACCTTTCTGAGCTGGATTGCCATCCCATTTCGATTTCAGCAGGGAGATGTCCACTGCCCTCCTTATCTGGTCAGGGCCCTGTCTCCCCGGTATGAAGCCCACTTGATCCTTATGAACATAGGACCCTATAAAGGAGCCTAGTCTGTTGGAAAGAAGTTTCATCAGAATTTTTAGGTCATCGTTCATAAGGGATATAGGTCTGTAATTGCTTACTTGGCTCTGGTCTTTACCCGGTTTGGGGATGACTGAGATGTAAGCTAAATTAGCCACTGCGTCTAAGGGTGAGTCTTTATTGAGGGAATTGAAGAACCGGACCAGATAAGGAGATAACACTTCGCCAAATTTCTTATAATACAGTGTCGAGAAACCATCTGGGCCTGGGGCCGAACCCTTTTTAATGTCTTTTATGACCTCCTTAACTTCCTCTACAGAAATAGGGGCTTCCATTAACGAGCGATGGGAGTCAGAGATTTTGGGGAGGGGGATGCTGTCAAGAAAAGTATTACGTTTGTGGGCATTGTCGGGGTTGGGGCTTGAGTATAGGTTTGAGTAGAGCGAGTGGAATGCTTCTAGTATTGCTTTGGGGTTTTGGGTTAAGGAGCCTGACAAGGATTTAATTTTGGGTAATTTTGCGTAAGGTTTGAAATCTATGTTTGGGTGAGAGTTTTGAGGCAAGCTGGGGTCCAGATTTGTCAGAGTTGAGATAGAATCTACCACTCACCCACTTTAAATGTTTTTCCGCGCTAGACGTGACAGCAGTGTTTCGTTCAATCCTGGTTGCGTCTAATTTAGCTAGAGAGGAGGAAGTTGGGTGCTGTTTATGAAGCTTACATATGGATTGGAAATTCTTTTGTAGGTTTTTAAGATCTGTTTGTTTTTCCTGTTTTAATTGTGATGCTAATTGTATGAGGTTACCCCTTACTACTGCGTTATGAGCTCCCCATAATGAGCTTGGGGATATATCTGGTGTATCATTAATGCGGAAGTATTCCATAATGTCTCTTTCGATCATAGTATAGTGTACCGGGTTAGTGAGGAGAGCCTCACTAAGGCGCCACTGTGGGGGGCTCGCTTTGTTTAGGAAACCACAGATTTTAACTGAAACTAAGGAATGGTCAGACCAGGGGACGTCGCTTATGGATGCCCGAGATGCTAAATGTATATCAGAGGTGTGAAGAAAAATGTGATCTATACGAGCATAAATTCTATGGGGAGCTGAAAAGTGAGTGTAGTCTCTAGCATTGGGGTTTCATTCTCTCCATGCATCTATCATTCCTAGGGAGTGTAGAAGCTGAGCAATACGGAGGCTCTGCTTGGGGGTCGTTTGAGTTTGGAATTGCTTCGTGTGATTTATCAAGCATATAATCGAAGGCAATATTCAAATCCCCTCCCATGATCACCTTGCCCTCCAGGTGAGGGGAGAGAGAGGTAAGCATGGTAGAGAAGGAGGCCTGTCCTTTATTAGGGGCATAATATGATATGATGGAGAAAAGTGTACCATTTATATGTCCTTTTACTAGTATGTATCTACCCTCATCGTCCCTAACAGTTTGGGTTAAAGTAAAGGGAGTGTTTGGATATGAGGATAACCACACCTCTTTTTTTTATCATCAGCGTTGGCTAGGTAGAAGATGGGGTAGTTACGGTGTATGAAGGAAGGATTAAAGCTCTTCGGGAAATGGGTCTCTTGAATGAGGATGATGTCCAACCCCTTCGAGTAGTAGCTATGGAAGGCCTTATGCCTTTTTACTGGGGAGTTTAGGCCTTGCGTGTTGTGGGACGCTATCTTAAGGAATGACTGTGAGGGAGGTTCATCAGCCATGGACATTATGGGGGGAGTTCGCAAATAAGAAACTGTTTCTTACCCGGTCTAGAGGAGTGGGTCCATCCATCTGGGGAGTATGATTCCAGCCTCGGGATTCAGGATGCCAGACACGACCAGTTCTCCTTGAAGGCACCTGGGAGGGGGGAGAAAGAAGGGCGGGGGAAGAAAGGACAGTCCAGGAAGAGAAAAGAGAATAGAAGAAAAAGAGAGATTGAGTCCAGCATACGAAGTACCCTGGACCCTTTGGATGCAGGATCAGGACCTGCACTGAAACCCCAAAATATGAAGGGTTCAGTAGAATAGCAACCCGAAATAGGGCTGCAAGTCTGTTGTCACCAAGGGATCAAAACTCCTCTCGGTTACAACAGGTGGAGTGGCATTCAGCTCCGCTCCGGCCGCAGGGCATCTTGAAAAAACAAATGTGGGGGAGAGCCCCCTACAGCAATTACTTACTTTAAACTAATAGAAGTAACATCAAATTGAAGTAAATTACCATCTCAAAAAAAAAAAAAAATAGAGATGAACATTGTAAACTGAAGTAAACCAACCAGTAAAATTAATAAGGTGAAAGACCGGCATCATGTCTAACCGTATATTCCTGTGATGATGGATCAAGATATCAGGAGAGGGTAAGGAGGGGGAGGGGAGTAATGGGGGGGAAAGGGGATTGGGGAAAAGGGAGGTGGGGTAGGGTAAAGCTTTGAGGGGTTTGGAAGTATCCCAAGCTAAAACTTATTCATGAGTTACAAAATTGAAGTTCTGCAATCTTCATGTAATGGAGGGAGATGTTGCAGAAAGTGCATTAGGGTAACATTGCAGATAAAGCCGTGGGTGGATGGGGAGAATAAGTCCAGCAGGTCTCCAAAAAGACCAGGTGTGTGTAGGAGAAGCTTCTACACCAACAAAGGTTTCTGTTGAGACGGAAAAGATAGGGACTTGGCCCTAGGGATCAAACGTACACAGAGTTCATCTGGGGGGCATGGAGTCACATTGTCTCTTTGATTGCTGTTTCACCCACAATGGGGTAAGAGGGCTGTTTGGTGGAGGCCTTTTGGAAGAAGTTGGCCGATTCTTTGAATGGTGGGGGGGCAGGCCCTGAGAGATGAGCCCGAGTTGGAGAATTATGTGCTCACCTGATTGGAAATTTGAGAAACTGTAAGCGAGATCTTTTCATTATTTCTTCTTTTACTCTGTAAAAGTGTGGCTTAACCATTATATCCCAGGGGACACCGTCTTGGCGGGGGGGCTGGAGCACTCCATGGGCCCTGTCCAATTCAAGCTTATGGTCCGGGATGTCAGGGATGATTTCTTTGATTAGAGATTTGAAGGTGTCGGAGATATCAGTATTGGCTTCAGGTATTCCTCGTACGCGGAAGTTATAGCGTCTGCTTCTATTCTCTAAATCTTCAATTTTAGACAGAGCATTTTCAAGTTGATCCTGCAATGACTGGGTACAAGTAGAATTCTGGTTAGTACGTGCTGCGGATTCGTCTACAGCCTGTTCAATAGCATCCATTCTGGCCCCTAGACTTTGAAGGTCTGCTTTAATTGAGGAAGTGATTTGCATTGCGTTTTGTGCTAGTCCTGCAGCCAGCATGTCAGAAAAGCTGCTGAGAAGTTGAGCCATTTCTAGGGGAAGGGTTTTGTGGTATGGGAGCGGCTTGTGGGGAATCAGCAATGCTGTTAGGGGAATTGAGTAGGGGAGAATATGGGTTACTGTTCTGCATTCTGATCAGGAGTGATTCAGTAGAAGCAGGGGATGCCATATAGCCTTGGGCGCCCAGGAAATTACTCACATTTGCTGAGGCAAGTGTAGATAGTGCCAGAGGATTCGCTGGGCTTTGCTGGATCGCAGTGTCCCTGCATGGAGAAGTTGCGGCCACCATCTTGGGAGGCACAGGGGGAGCTAGGCCAAAGTTCAATTGCTGGTTTACGTCCTTCTTTGGCTGGGCTCCGGACATTCAGGCTGGTGCCCGGGACTATTGGGGTGCGATAGCCGTCTTTGCGAGGGGATCCGCTAATATTAGCAAGTATGCTGTGCTCTGGAAGGCCGGAGCGGTGCGGAGCTCCCGGTTACCGTGGCGATCCGGAAGTCCCGCGCATGCGCACTCCTCTCTATCAGTCTTATCTGATCTCGCGTCCATATGCTCCCATACCTTCTACACAGACACAGAGCCAAAACCTTTGCATATTCTGTGATGCTTCTATCAAGGCAATAGCTGCTGTGGCCTACTTAAGAATTGTTGACACTACAGCACCAAGTCACGTAGGATTCGTCATGTGGAAGGCAAAGCTAGCTCCACACCCAGAGCACACTGTACATAGGCTAGAACTTTGTGCTGCAGTACTAGCTGTTTAACTAGCAGAACTAATAACCTCAGAGATGGACATTGACCTCAAGGATATCCAGCTCTACACTGACAGCAAGGTAGTGCTAGGCTCCATTTACAATGAGACCAGGCGTTTCTATGTCTAAGTCAACAACAGAGTGTTGAGGATTAGGAGATCCACTCATCCAACACAATGGCGCTATGTACCTACTGACCATAATCCTGCAGACCATGCTACAAGAGCTGTTGCTGCATGTAACCTTAAAGACACAACGTGGTTTACAGGACCTGCATTCTTGTACAATGCAGAACAGACTGTTCCTAAGAGTGACACTATTGAACTAGTATATCCAGACTCAGATACTGACATCCGTCCTGAGATCTCGACATTTCAGACTGCAACTTCAGACTGTCAGCTTAAATCTAACAGATTTACCAGATTCTCAAAATGGAAGACGCTTGTTCGAACTATTTCTTGTCTTATCCATATAGCTAATTTATTGTCATCTGAGGAATAAATAGTGGTATCTGATGATACCAGGCGGGGAGTGTCAATGCCTTCAGCCTATAAAGGAAATATAATATCTTCTGGACTTGCAATATAAACATTGCCCACTAGCTGCCACTCTCAACAAAGGACTATTGATGGGTAGTGTTCTATGGTTAATAGACATTTTCTGTCATCACTAGGAACTAGCCCACTTCCTATTGCAACGCTTTCATCTTTACCATGAGGGGGAACTGACTGTAATGGAGCCAGCTAAGCCTGTACTGCATGTTCTGAGGAATTCCCAGTCCTTCTAGGGCAGCATCGCTGGTATGCTAAAGACTGTTTGTTTATTTGTATACCTAGTAGACATTTATGTTCATGTAATTCTTATATATGTTCATTGTCTGTTTATTCCTAGTTTCACCGCGCATGTGTACATCTTATTCTTTTATGACCACCACCTGTTCATCGTAATAAAGATCCAAAGTTACGTACAGTCTGGTTATTGTAGGATTCAAGGTTTAAACTGTATATTGAGCTACATACACGCCAGGAGCAAACGTGTAGCGAGAACAGAACAACTACTGTGGAAGAGCCCATTTCTTCTTACATTCCCTTTCCATTGGATACATTTCAGCAAAAAGCTTAAGAGCAGAAATGATCATTTCAGGACTAGGCCACTCCTCATATAATGCACATCCAATTTTGTGCATGGATAGGAAACATCTTTTTACATTTTGCCAGCCTCCTAGTGCCTATAGAAGCTTGTTTTCTTCTAGGCAAAGACTATTTCACACCACGTCAATCAGTGCTTCTACAGTGGAGAGTAACTGGCCAAAGTTTGTGTGGCATAAAATGTGGGGGTTAAAAATCCTCTGCAGCTTCTGCTACAATATCTGCAACAGAAGTGAGGCATTTTTGGTCTCTGGAAACTGAAGGTTCCAAGGGTGCTTTCATTTGTATTCAGCCCTTCTAGGTCAATATTTTATAGAACCAACTTTCACTGCAATTACAGCTGCAAGTGAATTTTTTGCCCATTCTTCTTTGAAAAATAGCTCAAGCTCTGTCACGTTGGATGGAGAGCATCTGTGTTTTTTTTTTTTTATTAGAACCACTTCAGTGTTTTCTTTTGAGAGACCCTTTTCAACTTGACGTTCAAAACTCGTCCCTTCTCAAGTTCACATCATTGTGGCCTCTTTTCAGAAAAGAATGAACAAAAAAGAACCAGAGAAACAAAGGTTCCCTCCTTTATTAATAACCATATAAAAAATGTTCCCGTCCTACACCACCCACCTGTTACCCACCCTTTCTATTCCCCCCCCCCCCCCGCCTTACTTCCAGGGTTTTTCCTCTTCTCCCTAATATTTTTTCTTCTTCGCGTTTTATACCTTCCAGTTTCTTCTGACAGAATTTGTCCGAGGTTTTATATCTTTCCCACCCAATCCAGATAGAGTTACATTTTTCTATTTGCTCTTTGCAGCAAAGAAGTTCCATTTTATGGTAGTACTCCACTTTAATCCAATCTCTTAAGTCTGGGCCTTCGCTCTTTAACCAATTTTTTTGGAATCGCTCCCTTTGCTGCATTTAGTAATTTTGCCGTTATTTTTTCTGTGTATTGCTTACTAGAGGAGTTGGTGTCATGGAACAGGCAGGTCAGTCTATTATTCTCTATCGTCTCGCCTGTAATTTCCTTTATACTTGTAATTATTTCTTGCCAATATGTGCTAATTTGCGGGCAGTCCCACCATATGTGTATCATTGTGGTTTTTTGTCCACAGTTTCTCCAACAGAATGGTGTTTCCGCTTGGTTGATTTTGTGGAGTCTCTCCGGGGTCATATACCACCTGACAAGGAATTTGTAATTCATCTCGATGGTGTTTGTATCCCATGCTTGATTATATCCTCCTGCGATCATTCTCTTAATTTGTTGTTCTTCCAACTTTATTTCTAACTCATTTTCCCACTTTTCAATGAAGGGAGGCCTATCTTGTCCTTCCAGATCTGTCAGGAACTCATAGACTTTCAAGATGCCTCCCTTCGATGGCGTTGATGTCATACAGAGCTTTTCCAACCGGTTTAATCTTTCTCCATCCCTAAACGGGTACGGTGATGTGTTTATTAAGTGATTTAGTTGAAAATATTCCCATTCTCGTAGTTTCCCACCGAATTTACTCTCCAATTTTTGTGCAGATTCCAACTTCCCTCTTCTAATAATATCTTTAATTAGTGGATTTTTTATTTTGAGTCTTCGAAAAATATCCTCACCCGGTGTGAAAAAATGTGTTCCCGTGAGGGGCGTCAGCGGTGAATTGTATGCCCATTTTTGTTTCCGGTGTAGTGCATCCCAAATCCTAAATACATTTTTTGTCCCCTTATGTGCGTTAGGGTCTAGTATTCTAAATTTATTTAATATCCAAATATTTTTGTGAAGCGTGGTTTTACTTAAAGTGTTTTCTATTTCTATCCATTTTTTTTCTTCGTTTTCTTTTGTCCATTCTATCATGCATGCTAGGATTACTGCTTTGTAGTACCTTGAAATGTCTGGTGCTGTTAAACCCTGTGCTGTCTTTTCCTAGAAATTAATGCAAATTTTAATCTTGGTTTTTTATTTTGCCATATATATTTTGTTAATTTTTGTATGATTTTGAAGAAGCTATGTGGAACCTTTATTGGTAACATTTGGAATTTGTACATTATCTTTGGTAGTATTGCCATTTTAATCATGTTGACTCTTCCAATCCATGATATTGTTTGTATGTTTACCTTCTTAACTTCTGCCTTGATCTCGTTCAATAGTGGGATGTAGTTTGCAGGGCAGATTTTCTCAAGTGATGCTGTTGGTTTAATTCCTAGGTAGGATAGCTCCCCCTTTACCCACGTAAATGGAAATTCTTTTTGAAGGGCCAGAGTGTCTTTTTTTCTTACTCTCAGGTTCAATATTTCTGTTTTAATGGGATTTATTTTGAAATTTGAGAGTTCTCCATATTTATCGACTTCTTCTTTCAGGAGATTTAAGAGGGTCTCTCTAGGCTTAGTTACGTACACAAGGATATCGTCGGCATAAGCCGCGACTTTATGTTCTTTTCCTCCTACTCTCACCCCCTCTATCCCTCGGTTATTTCGCAAGGTCCCAATGATAGTACGTATAGAAGGGGCGAGAGAGGGCATCCTTGCCGTGTTCCGTTAAGCATTTCAAACACTGGCGACGTCTTGCCGTTTACCTTTACACAAGCCGTGGGCCCTCTATAGAGATTCATGATCCACTTCATTATTTTAGGCCCCAGACCGAGATGTTGTAGCGTGGCCATCATAAATCCCCAGTCTACCCTGTCAAATGCTTTTTCTGCATCTATTGACAGGAGTAGATCTGGGGAGATGTTGGTATTCTTCCTTCGCAGCATCAAGATCGTTTTTATGCTGTTGTCCCTTCCTTCTCTTCCGGGGGCAAACCCAGTCTGATCTGGGTTTATCCATAGTGGCATCAATCTTTTTATTCTAGTGGCAAGTATTTTGGCATATAACTTCGTATCCGTGTTCAATAAAGTTATGGGCCTGTAGCTTGAGCAATTAACCTTGTCTTTTCCTTCTTTGGGTATTATGATGATATGTGCCAAAAGTGATTCTTTTCTGATGTCTTCATCTTCTCCTATTTTGTTTAGGTATTCACACAGTCTTGGAATCAATTGGTCTTGAAACTGTTTATAGTATCTGATCGTAAATCCGTCTGGCCCAGGACTCTTACCGGTAGGGATTTCTTTTAATGCCAGCTTGATCTCTTCTTGCGTTATCTCTCTTTCTAGGTCCATTAAGGTCTCAGGTTCAATTTTTGGAAGATTTGCTTTTTCTATATACTTTAGGATCTGCTTCTTTCTGCTTTCCATTTGTTGGGTTGTTTCTTGTTTTTTTTTATTACATACAGAGAACTATAATATTGTGCGAAAGCTTGTGCTATTTCCGTAGTTTTGTTCTTTATCTCGCCTTTTTCGTTTTTTATCTTCTCTATATAATTTAAGGTCTTCTTTTTTCTTAGGAGATTCGCAAGGTACTTTCCTGCTTTATTACCCATCTTAAATCTCTCACTTACTACCCTGTTGATTTCCTTTCTATCTTCCATTTCCAACAATTCCTTTAGTTGTTCTCTTTTTAGAATCAGGGCCCGATATATTTCTTTTTTAGTTTCCTTTTTATGTCTTTGTTCCAGATTATGGATTTCCTTTTGAAGTTTCAGCATGTTCTTTCCATTTTCCTTCTTCCTACTTGCTCCTATGGATATTAGTTTTCCCCTTATAACTGATTTATGTGCCTCCCATAGGGTTGCTCTTGACAGGTCTGGGGTATTGGTTTCTCGGAAGTATCCATCGTCCAAAAGCTCTTTGTTAAGTCGCCATGTGTTTCTTCCCATGGGCTCTCCCTGTAGATTCAACTGCAAAACAACCGGGGAATGATCTGGTAGTGCTGTTGTTTCAATTTCTATCTCCAGTATTTCCTCTAGTAGTCTATGTCCCAGCAAGATATAATCCAATCTAGTATATATTTAAAAAAAAAAGTGTAGTCTTTTGTACCAGGGTGCCATATTCTCCATACGTCTACTAGTTGTAAATTGTGAAGTTTTTTTTAAATTTTCCTTAGTTGATTTCTATCTCTGTCTGGTACTGTAGATGTAGAGTCTAGGTTGTGGTCCATAATGACGTTAAAGTCGCCCGCTACTATTATTTTGCCCTGTTTAAATTCAAATAAGTCTGTCAGTTTCTCAGCTAAAAATTTTTCCCTTAAGATTGCACGTCTTTTTTGGGGCGAGTTCAAACCTCGGGCATTATATGTCAGAATTTTAACTTTGTTTGATCCTGCCATCTGCATTTTTGATTGCCTACATACGCCCCCACAGGAGAACCCGCCCCCAAAAGGGACACGGGGGGCCCCTACCTGAGAGCCAGCAGATGGACAGGCTCCTCCATCCAAGAAGTCGGTAAAACAACAATATTTTCACTGGTAAGGCAATCCTATACCCTCCCCTATCCTCCCTCCCATTTAGTTTTCTGATTCCCCTCTTCCCTCTCGTCCCCCTTCTCTCCCTCCCCCACCTCCCTTTTTGATGTTGGTGATTTGACCTCATGGTCCTGAGAGCAGAATAGAATTATATTTTTATTTTGTGGGGTACACCTTGTCCCCTCTGCTCTCTACTACCGAGGTGGAAATCTATGTGGCGCACTCGGCCCCCTTCTCCTTTATTCAAGAAAGAAAAGACCCCCTGTGCACACAGTAGGTCTGAGACCTCACCTCCCACCTCCACCAATTTTCCCACTTCCCACACCCCACCCTCGAACAGTAAGGATAAGAAGTTCTATCAAAATTATTCTAAAACTTTGTTTTGTTTTGTGTTCTTAGTCTCCATTTAATTTCAGTCTATGGTACTGTTTAATGCGGAAGAGATCTTCAGCTCGATTGCCATTGTGTTACATCCTGTGTCGTTGCTTGTTCTTGTCTAGTACCCATATTCCTGAAATCTTCTGGCATCGGGATTTCTAAATTATTGCAGAAGTCCAGAATCTCTTCTATAAATCTTAATCTAGCACTTCTTCCATTTCTTCTTGCGATCAGACATGCAGGGAAACCCCATTTATATTGTGTTTCCTGTTCTTGGAGGATTTTCAATAGAGGTCTTCCTTCTTCTATTTAACGTTTCTTGCGATAAATCTTGGAAGATTTGTAGGGTATTTCCTGCATAATTGATTGGTGATTTTCTCTTCAAGTTTATCCAAATTTGGTTTCTTTCTTTCTTCCCATTTTTTGAGGCGAACGATTATGTCTCTCGGTTTCTCTGTTGGTATCCCTTGGGGTCTTCTTATTCTGTGAACTCTTTCTATTTTTATTATATTGGTGTCTTGTTTCCCCAGAATGGGTTTGAGAATCTTGTTCATTATTTCTGTTAGATTTTCTTCTTGTGTGGACTCAGGAAGACCTCTTATTCTCAAGTTTTTCCTTCGTTCTCTGTTTTCCTGGTCTTCTATTTTGTACATTTGTTCCTGTTGTTCTTTTCTTAGTAAATTTATTTCTCCTCTCAGTTCTTTTATCATTTTTGAGTGAGAGTCTGCTTTAACCTCCACATCTCGAGGCAGGAGGAGAGATCATGGAGACCTCACAGTGCACAGCCTTCCAGCGCCATTTGCAGACTCCTCCCTCCCAGTGCTGTCCGGATGGAGAGCATCTGTGAACAGCAATTTTCAAGTCTTGCCACAGATTCTCAATTGGATTTAGGTCTGAACTTTGACTGGGCCATTCTAATACTTTGATCTAAGCCATTCCATTGTAGCTCTGGCTGTATGTTTAGGGCTGTTGTCCTGCTGGAAGGTGAACCTTTGCCCCAGTCTCAAGTCTTTTGCAGACTCTAACATGTTTTCTTCTAAGATTGCCCTGTATTTGGCTCCATCCATCTTCCCATCAACTCTGACCAGCTTCACTGTCCCTGCTGAATAAAAGCTTCACCACAATATGATGCTGCCACCACCATGTTTCCCGGTGGGGATGGTGCGTTCAGGGGTGATGTGCAGTGTTCGTTTTTGTGTTAGCCACACATAGCATTTTGATTTTAGGCCAAAAAGTTCAATTGTGGTCTCATTTGACCAGAGCACCTTCTTCCACATGTTTGCTGTGTCCTCCACATGGCTTCTCACAAACTACAAACGGGACTTCTTATGGCTTTCTTTCAACAATGGCTTTCTTCTTACCACTTTTCCTTAAAGGTCAGATTTGTGTAGTGCACAACTAATAGTTGTCCTGTGGACAGATTCTCCCACCTGAGCTGTGGAACTCTGCACCTTCTCCAGCGTTACCATGGGCCTCTTGGCTGCTTCTCTTATGAATGCTTTCCTTGGCTGGCCTGTCAGTTTAGGTGGACGGCCATGTCTTGGTAGGTTTGCAGTTGTGCCATACTCTTACCATTTTTGGATGATGGATTGAACAGTGCTCTGTTAGATGTTCAAAGCTTGTAATATTTTTTTATAACCTAACCCTGCTTTGACCTTCTCCACAACTTTATCCCTGACCTGTCTGGTGCGTTTCTTGGCCTTCATGATGCTGTTTGTTCACTAAGGTTCTCTAACAAACCTCTGAGGGCTTCACAGAACAGCTGTATTTATACTGAGATTAGATTACACACAAGTGGACTCTATTTACTAATTAACTGATTTCTGAAGGCAGTTGGTTCCACTAGATTTTAGTTAGGGGTATCAGAGTAAGGGGGCTGAATACAAATGAACGGCACACTTTTCAGATATTTATTTGTAAAAAAATTCTGAAAACCATTTATCATTTTCCTTCCACTTCACAATTATGCGCCACATTGTGTTGGTCTATCACAAAAAAAAAAATCCCTATAAAATACAATTACCTTTTTTGTTGTAACATGACAAAATGTGGAACGTTTCAAGGGGTATGAATACTTTTTCATGGCACTGTAAATAGGAACAGAGGGCGCGACAATAGACTTACTATTACCACCCCCTTTAGCATGGAGTTGAACTCCATAAAAAGCATGATTTATAAACATTTCCCCTTTTTTTTGTATGGAGGAGAACTGTGCCGAGATTCGAAAGGGGGGGATAAACGTGGTAATTCGCTGGGCGCCAACCCTGGGAGGCTATTTGTCCCCTAGTTTCTTTCACAGGAAACCAATTAAATCTCTTACATGGTTACACTGTAAAGGGGACTATAAAAGTATGGAGCTGCAGAATGTCCCTTTTGTAAATACATCTTGGCAGGTAACAAATTTAGTTCCGTGACAAACAGGAGGGAATTTAGTATAGATTCCTCCTATAATTGCAGTACTAATTATGTGATATACCTTATTTAATGCAGCTCCTGTAGAAAGGACTACAAGGCATCTACGTGATAGATTTTATGAACATGTGCATAGTTTCCAATACTTCTCTCATACACAAGCTGTGGTAGGTACTGTGTACTTCTTTGGACAGTTTTATATCATCTTGTCTCCCTCATCTCCATATGTATAAATTAATACACATTTGGTTGGGTATTTCTTCCCTTTTCTTTTTTCTGGCCTTTGTTCCCTCCATGGGGTTGTTCACTTGGGTCCATTATACACATCCCTATATATAGATATGTAGACAAGTCTTTATTTGGATACAATTTGAGGTGTTTACATTATTCATATAAATACGGTATCTCACAAAAGTGAGTACACCCCTCACATATTTGTAAATATTTTATTATATCTTTTCATGTAACAACACTGAAGAAATTACACTTTGCTACAATGTAAATTAGTGAGTGTACAGCTTGTATAACAGTGTAAATTTGCTGTCCCCTCAAAATAACTCAACACACAGCAATTAGTGTATAAACAGCTGGCAACAAAAGTGAGTACACCTCTAAGTGAAAATGTCCAAATTGGGCCTAATTACCCATTTTCCCTCCCCGGTGTCATATGACTGTTACAAGGTCTCAGGTGTAAATGTGGAGCAGGTGTGTTAAATTTGGTGTTATCACTCTCACTCTCTCATACTGGTCACTGGAAGTTCCACATGGCACCTCATGGCAAAGAACTCTCTGAGGATTTAAAAAAAAGAAATGTTGCTCTACATAAAGATGGCCTAGGCTATAAGAAGATTGCCAAGACCCCGAAACTGAGCTGCAGCATGGTGGCCAAGACCATACAACGGTTTAACAGGACAGGTTCCACTCAGATGGTCGACCAAAGAAGTTAAGTGCACGTGCTCAGTGTTATATCCAGGAGGTTGTTTTTGGGAAAGAGGCATATGAGTGCTGCCAGCATTGCTGCAGAGGTTGAAGGGGTGGGGGGTCAGCCTGTCAGTGCTTAGACCATACGCCGCACACTGCATCAAATTGGTCTGCATGGCTGTCGTCCCAGAAGGAAGCCTCTTCTAAAGATGATGCACAAGAAAGCCTGCAGTTAGCTGAAGACAAGCAGACTAAGGACATGGATTAGTGGAACCATGTCCTGTGGTCTGATGAGACAAAGATAAACTTATTTTTTTTTCAGATGGCGTCAAGCGTGTGTGGTGGCAAAATTAGTGTGTCTTGCCTATAGTCAAGCATGGTGGTGGGAGTGTCGTGGTCTGGGGCTGCATGAGTGCTGCCGGCACTGTGGAGCTACAGTTCATTTAAGGAACCATGAATACCAACATGTATTGTGACATACTGAAGCAGAGCCTGATCCCCTCCCTTCGGAGACTGGGCCGCAGGGCAGTATTCCAACATAACGACCCCAAACACACCTCCAAGATGACCACTGCCTTGCTAAAGAAACTTAGGTAAAGGTGATGGACTGGCCAAGCATGTCTCCAGACCTAAACCCTATTGAGCATCTATGGGGCATCCTGAAATGGAAGGTGGAGAAGCGCAAGGTCTCCATCATCCACCAGCTCTGTGATGATCCCAGTCGGAGCTGAGAGACGGCGCCCGGCACGGCCCGAGGAGAGATGGACCGAGGCAGCTGGGGACTCGGAGGAAGGGACCAGGACCGGCGTGACTCGGAGGAGCTTGGCGGAGATTACAGGACACGGCAGAGCAGTTGAGTAAAGGTGCGTGGGCTGGGAGGTAGTGTACCTCCGCCAGACACCTGAAAGTGGAGTGGTGACTGAGGACGATGGAGAAAGTTGGAGAAACAGAGCTCATTGAGCACAAATAGGTCTCCTCCAGACTGTCCAAATAGAGGACCAGCAGCTTCTGCAGAACCAACAAAGCACCAGGCAGCCACACACAGAGGGGCGGCAGGCCCCCACCACCCTCTCTAAAGGTACGATATAGTACCACTCAATGCCTAATAGGGGAAGGAGGAGGAAAAGGCCCGACTTGACCCTACGCTGCCCTGGACTGCTAAGTCATTTTAACTTTCCTTAATACAGTGGATACTACTTGGAATTGGAACTGGTCCTCCTGTTTGGACGCAAAACAGGGGTCATGAATGTACAATAGGGGGAGTCTGGCGGAAAAAAACAATATCAGAAAATATAAAAGGAGAGGTGGAAGCTGGGCTAAAAGCACTAAGGAGGTCAAGTATACACCACATGAAATAAGGAAGGTGACAGCGAAAGACAGAAGAGAGGGAGGTGTGTGGCAGGAAAAGGGGACTAAAGGGGAAAAGAAAGGCAAATAATAACAATGAAGGGGAAATCAGGAAAAGCAAGTGAAGCATCAAAATCGCCATAAATAAGCGCAAGTCCAGGGACTATAAAAAAAAAATATGTCTCAAGGAGAGAGTCACGATAAGTCAGTAACAGAAAAACAGCAGAGAACCTGTGCAAGACAAGTAACAGGGAATAACAAAAATGGACAAAACATAATGGCGGGCACAAGTACATTAGGTCAATCAAGAGCAGAAATGGAGATCAAAAGTGACAGTGAAATAGGACAAATGGACGAACAAAGCCTGAAAGCTTAACTACCGATGAAAATAGAAATGGCACATATGTTCACAAAGCTAGAAAATTCCCTAAAAACAGAAATGGCAACATTGCATAGAGACCTGGGCCAAATACTAACACGAGTAGAAGACACAGAAAAGAGACTGGATACCCAATACACAAGTACTAAAAGAGTTATAAAATGAAATGAAAAATTTACAAACAGAACAAAGGAACATGGCATATAAATTGGAGGACCAAGAAAATTGAAACAGGAGGAAAAACCTGAGAATTCGTGGTTTACCAGAATCAACGCAGAGAGAAGATCTAACCAAAATAATGAGGATAATATTTAATCTGCTGCAAAGCATCAAAACTATTAAAATTGAGGCTTCCGGTTCCGGTGCGCAAGTAGAGGAGCTGCCGCACTCCTCTGTAATCTGCTCCTAAATCTGACAGCTCCTGGGGTTCACCCTCCTCCTGATCCAGGACAGAATCCCTATGGACCACTTTGTGGAGCGCTCACTGCCCCGCTCAGTCCTGGCTCCCCGATCCTCCTCAGATGGCACCGTGCTCCCTGCAGCCAAGTTGGTGCCCGCTGATAACACAGACCAGGGCGCCGCTGCAGACTGTCAGCAGCCCCTGGCTCTGAGCACACTGGCGATGGTGGATCCTGCCTCTCCAGCTGGGACAGCCCAAGCAGTGGTGCCATTCCTCACCCCCACGCTTACTGTGGCCATCGATCAAGCAGTCGTGAAAGGTCTGTAGCAGCTCCACCACGATCTGAAGCTCCAAGCACAGCGGATCATACACACTGAGGAGAGAATGTCCTCCGTCGAGGATGAAGCATCAGCTGTCTCTGCAGCAGTGGCTAGGCTTACTACCGCTTACAGTGAATTACAGGAGAAGGTAGATGACTTGGAGAATCTGACTATGCGCAATAATCTGTGCATTATAGGGCTGCCAGGAAAAATTACATGCCAGCTTTGCTTATCAACATCTGCTCCGCTACTATTCCAGAGAAACTTGGCCTCCGCTCGCCCTGCATGGTCAGGCGCGCACATCGCATCGGGCAACCTTCGGAAACCCGCACCAAACCTAGAGCGGTCATTGTCCAATTATGCTGACAAACGCACTATCTTTCAAAAATACCGACATGTCTGTAACCTCTCTGTCGATAACCACCACTTATTGCTCTTTGCCGATTACTCCATTGAGGTGATGCGCCAGCGCAAGGCTTTTTCATCTGTTTGCTCCACTCTACAATAATAGTGTCAAGTTCACTTTTTGCTTACCCAGCTATTCTCCATATCCAACCTGCTAATGGCGAAAGCTTCACTTTCACTTCTTCCTCAGAGGCGGAGCACTACCTCAACACCTCGCCGGATATGGTCATGGATCAGGGGGAACACTCACCTTCTCACACATCCTCTCCCTCCAGGGGATCTACTTCATCATCCTCCCAGGTAATTGTAGCCCTCAGAATCCTCCCTATAAGCATGTTCGCTTTGGCCTCCCGGATGAATGATACAAAAACCACTAAACCCCTTTGATACAGCTTGTACTTAATTTTATTTCACATGTTGTGTAATGTCCTCAACATAGTTTTTTGACCTTTTTATTTCCTTTTGTTCTTTTCATTTAGTACATGTTCACATGTACATGTTAGTTCATTTAGTTTTCTTCTCGAGGCATATAGGATCTTCCCACCACAGGAAGCTGGGTTCATGTCCGTCCTGCTCCATATGGTCTAACTCCTTCCTCACTGCTCCTACGCCCCTGTAGTTGATTGTGGCTACTGGTTCTTGGGCATTTCAGGTCAGCAGATTTTCCTTCCCACCCCCCCTCTTCCAATCCCACTCTTTCTCCCTGCCCCTCAATTCCACTTCCCTCCTTTTTCCACCCCCGACCTGTTTTTTGTTTTTCTGAAGAAGAGGAGGAGGTACCTTCTGGTGGGAGCATTTTCGGAGTTAGTTCCATGTAGAAAAAAGTCCACAATATATTATAGGTTAATTGCTATTTTCTCATTTATTTTTTTAGGATTCTACAATTGTAGCTGTAATACTGGATCTTAGGGGGCACTGCCTGGCGCTGTGTTGCCCTTTTCTAGGCTGCTCTACTTCATCTCACTGCGACAGTCATGGCTCCTTCAGACGGTGGGGATCACCTAAAGGTAATATCATGGAATGTTAAGGGTCTGCGTTCTCCCAATAAACGCATGAAGGTTCTGATGCATCTAAAAACATCTGCGGGCACATATAGCTCTTTTTCAGGAAACCCATCTGGCAGCAGACGATTTTTCACACCTCTGCAAACTATGGGTGGGTCATGTTTATGGCTTTCCGGCCGTGGGTCGCAATTTTGAGCCATAAAAACCTTTCCCACTCGGTTTGTTCTATTGAAATGGATTTGGATGGTCGCAGAATCGTTCTACATTTGAGGATTGCCTCTCGTGACATAGCCATTTCTAACATCTATGCTGTCAATTCCCCAGGCCAGGCCTTCTTTCAAGATTTGGTCTCTTGGGCTCTGCAAATCCCTGAGACTTGTTACCTTGGCGGGGGCCTTTAATTCAGTTATGCAGCCCTCGGAAGACTGCACAGTCACCCACTCCCTTATACCCACTTGGCAGCTACATTCCACCTCTACCCCTTCTATGCTTGCCCACTCTATCTCCACGCTTCACCTAGTGGATGTGTGGCGCATGTCCCACCCGACTGACTGTGAATATACATTTTTTTTCACCCCCCCACACAACTCCTTTTCACGCATAGACTACTTTTTCTGCTCACAGACTCCATTGTCTCTGGTGGCTACTACTGATATTGGGGATATGGTCATCTCTGATCATAGTCCTATTCTTGTGCAGCTCTCAGGGCTTAAATCCCCTTGCCTTATGGGCTCTTGGCGCTTCCCTTCCTATCTTGCAAACAATGATGATTTTAAACACCCTATATGCAGCCTGGGCAGAGTTTGCGGCCACAAATGGCGCTCACCTAACTTCCCCTAACCTATTTTGGGAAGCTGGCAAGGCTTTCCTCAGAGGGCGCATTATCTCATACACTTCCCAATTTAAAAACAATCCCGCCTTCAGTATCAACAAACTAGTGAATCTCTTTGTGCAGCCTTATCTCAAAGTTGAATCCCAGACAGGCGAGCCTGGCAGGCAGCCAAACGCACTTTTGACTATTGAGCTGAACAACAAGCAGCAGCTAAATTGTCATCATCTTCTCTGCAGAGCCACAGATTCGGCAACAAAGCGGGTAAGCTACTGGTGAAATTGTGTTCTGGTCGACACCATTCAACTCACATAGGTGCTTTACGCTCACACACAGGTTCCATCGTTAATACACCCTCTGAGGTAAATGATCTCCTTACCACATTTTACACATCCCTTTCCTTGGAGGACTGCCAAACTACTCACGAGGGTCCATTTGCCTACACGCACCTCTGCCCAGCTAGAAGCTCTAAATGCCCAATCACACTGGATGATATCCACTCGACTATTAATCTTTGACTGCAGGGAAGGCCCCGGGACCGGATGGGTACACCGCAGTATTTTATAAAATGACAATTGACTTTATCCCAGATACATGTGTATAGGGAGATGAGGGCAGGTGGCCTCTACCTCCCTACGGGCTCACAAGCCCACATTAAAAGGGAAGGATCTTCTACTTCCAGGTTCATACAGGTCCATCTCCCTTATCGATGTTGACACCAAAATTCTTTTGAAAATCATTGCGTCCAGGTTAGCGTTGTTACTTCTGACAGTCCTCCACCAGGCTCAGTCTGGGTTTGTCCCAGGCCGATCCGCAACCCTCAATATATGCAAAGTCTTTTTGGCTGTCGAACATGCCAGGGCTCATTCTGACCAGGGTATGGCTATTTCTCTAGATGCTGAAAAGGCTTGATAACATCAGTTTCTCCTTGGTTGTTCATGATCATGAGGGCATTTGGCCTGTCGGGCCCTGTACTTGACTTTGTTCAAAAAATGTATGCTGCACCTACGGCCCAACTGGTCACCCCAGATTTCATGTCCTCAGCACTGGTGAAGGGCACATGGCAGGGCTGTCCCCCCTTCTCTTTAATATCGCAATAGAGCTGTTATCCAGAATCTTGAACTTACCCTCAGGGATCAGTGGTGTCACGATTGGCAATCAAACTTTCAAATCGGCCTTATTTGCTAATGACATATTACTTTTCTCTACTAATCCGCCGTCAGATTTCGTCAAGCTCCAGAGTCTGTTGGCGACCTTCCGTACTTGGTCAGGTTTACAGATCAATTTTGACAAAAGTGAGGTTTTGGTGCTCAACCCGACTGCATCCACCGGCTGGCCTCATCTCCATTCCATGTAGCCAGACAATATATAACCTATTTCGGTATACGCATTGGGAGAAAACCAACCCCCTTGTATAGCCTTAACTACCCTTCACTAATTGTTAAGATTGTGCAGGAGTTGGAATCATGGGCAGCCCTCCCCCCATCACTTTTTGGGAGATGTTATCTTTTTTAAATGGTTTCATTTGCCAGATTGTTATACCCCTTGCAAACGCTACCTATCTTGCTGAAACATTCCAATGTCCAAAAAAATTCATACTGCACTGCTTGCCTTTATCTGGCGTGGCAAGAAGCCCCGCATTGCTCTTCAAAAACTGTGTCTTCCTAAGAGCAAAGGTGGGGCGGGCCTTCCCAATATACAATTTTACAATCTCTCAAGTCTACTGACTGTTGTCTGAAAAATCTTGTTTTACTAATTATGTGTTAGAGAGTGCCCTGGTGGCTCCATTCAACCTTCAGGCTGTCATCTACTCTAAACTTCCAACACCTACTACTCCTCTGAGATCCAATTTGTTGATCAGAGATACTATTATTGCCTGGAGAGAGGTCCGGAGACTCCTGGGTCTACCCTCAACCATCTCCCGCTAC
This sequence comes from Aquarana catesbeiana, assembly GCF_042186555.1. NCBI lineage: Eukaryota > Metazoa > Chordata > Amphibia > Anura > Ranidae > Aquarana > Aquarana catesbeiana. The sequence goes on from NC_133327.1 coordinate 473,298,244, forward strand.
CTGCCTATTCATGACAATCCCATGTTCCCCCCCATCTAGCGAGCACAGAGCGTTTCCCCAGTGGAAAACTTGTGGCCTCAATAAAGCCACAGACCTCTTTGTTGGTACTCAAGGCTCCTATAAATCATTTGAGGACTTATCTGCACAATACTCCCTTCCAGTGTTCCAGGTTTTCCACTATAACCAATTGTTAAGCTGCCTCATTAAGACCCTTTCCAAAGCTCCTACATGGAGGAAGTGCTCCGCCATGATCAATAATCAATCTCAGACATTTACTCGCACCTCATCACTTACCAATTATCCAAGTACCGTCTTACTCCTTTTAAACCTTGGATTTCTGCTCTTGGTAGAGAAGATGCTGAAAAGATCTTGGAGAGCTACCAGAAGGTCTGTTCACTGGTGGTCTGTGAAACACAATTTAAGATTGCCCATCGGGACTACCATCCCTACCGCCCTGATGCTCTGGATCCCTCTAAATCATCATGCTCATGGTGCTCCATTCCCCGGCCTACCCTTTTCCACAGACTTTGAGAATGTCCACTAATCTCTTTTTGGGAGCAAGTCATACAGTATATCAAACAAATCTGACAACTATTTTCAAAGACCCGATGTTGTGTCTTTTCGGATATGAATCAACAAAAGGTCTCCAAAATCAAAAGTCTACCTCAAGGGGTTCACATCTGTATCTTGGTAGCACATAGGGCTCCTATGCAAGCCTGGATTTATCCCACACCACAACATTTAAATGCAGTGAAGCAAGCTCTCATGGCTCTATTTAACCTGGGGAAATTACACACCATTACACAAAACTCTATCTCCCTTAAACGCTTCATCGCTAGGTGGCGCCGCTTTATGGAATACTTGTTTTCTTCCTAGGAGCTCTCTTCTCATATGCAACCTTTTCACTATACGGACCGGTACCTGAAAGCTGAGATCACTGTCAGGCTAGGAGCAGATAACAGGTAACAGTTCAGGTGTGCTGATTATGCAAAGAGTTCAAGGAACAAGAGCACATAACATGAGCAGGTCTAAGCAGAGCAGGTCAGCTGGGACTTGTAGTTCACCGCTGCAGATGAAGGTAGGTGTTGGCTGGACCTTGTAGTTCAACGCTGCAGATGAAGGTAGGTGTTGGCTGGACCTTGTAGTTCACTGCTGCAGATGAAGGTACTACAGTAGAATCAGGCAAAGCGTAATCTAGGCAAGCTGGGACATACACAGGTAGATCAGAGTCCAAACGGTACCGAATCAGAAGCGAGCGAGCAGGGTCAAAACTAGCCGGGTCATACACGAAATATACAGAGCAGATATCAGCTGGGTCAGGCAGTAGCACTCAAAGGTAACAACTGTATCATGAGCACTGATTGTGTGCTGATACTGGTGATTTAGAGGTTAGCTGGCAAATCACTGTTGCTTCCCAGGCAAAGGCTGTGTCAGGTGAGTTCTGCTGGGTCTTAAAGGGATCCTAGTACTGACAATCACCAACTCTATTGGCAAAGTTAAAGTTCTTGACAAATCTGACTCAGTGGCCCCATGTATCCCCCCCCCCCCCATTTGCCACTTTAGGGACCCCCTGATCCTCATAGTGCTATATGTAACATAAATGTTGCTGTTTAGTTGATAGTTTGACTACTTCCACCCCTCAGGTTTTAATGGTAGACTCAGGTAATCAGTTCATGCCTAGTCTTAGTTATGTACCTTTTCAGGTATTCATTGATTGACAATGCTTTTATTTTGTGTACTGCTTAATCTACTACCTGTGACTTGTGATGGCATTGTTGCCTATTTCCGCTGCCTTCACAGGCTTGTGATATTGTTATTCCTTTGAAAACTCAATAAATATATTAAAAAAAAAAAAATTGAAAGTACACAGGATCAGAAGACCACATGGTATTTCGGCTGAAACCCCAAGAGACATAATAGTGAGGTTCCATAACTATGAAGATAAAGAGCAAATATGGGGAAAGGGGCAGATCTCCGCTGAAAAATGAAAGTGCAAACCTTCAGATCTTTGCTGATCTGTCGCAGAAGACAAACAGAACATACAATACAATTGGGGGTTCCCCGCATGCCTGGTTGGGCGGAAAGAGAACTGCTCCACAAGAATGAGATTCCCTGAAGAGCTCCAAGATTTTTGTAAAAAGCAAGATGGTATAGTGCCAGAGATACCCGGATGGCCAGATATTAGGAGAGGAAAAAAAACTGGAAGAACAACAATGGCACTTGATCTGAAAAAAGACTGAGATATTAAAGAGATAGTAGGAAAGGGGCATAAAGCTGATTAAACTGTCTAGATTGGTGAAGGTGTGTGTGTGTGTGGGGGGGGGGGGGGGACAGTGGGGATCACAGGGAGAAAATTATTTATAGTGATGGGAAACCTGGGCACCCGGTGAGCTCTGAGCCTTCACCCCAAATGAAAAGGGAGGGAGGCCCAGCAAAGGTGCCAGTCAGAGTTCCACCCTGGGCAGGAAGAGTAGACAGGTTGGAATAACCCAAATGGAAAAGGAAGAAGTCTACTCAAGGACCGGGAACAGGCCAAAAGCTCTAATAAATAAGATTTTAGTATTAGAGAGGGAGGGAAGGAGGTTGGGGGAAAGAGGGGGTGGTAAGGGAGGTGAGGGATGGAATGGGGGGGGTGGGGGCTAAGAATATCTTGTGCCAAATACGCAGAAGACTCCCTTGCTCTCATACCTCCTTTCTTGACTTTGGTCAGATCCCCCTCCCTTGGTAATAAAACCTCTCTCAGCGTTCTGCGCCCGCCTCAGGTCGGGGGAGGGTAGTGAGAGCGGAAAGGAGCAGGGGGAGAGAGCGAGAAGGAAAGTATGACAGTATTAAAATTCTTATCATATAATGTAAGCGGGTTAAACAACACAGTAAAGATCTTTAAAGAAATAAAAAGATATTCTGCAATTATAATCTCTCTACAAAAGACACATATAGCACAAGACACAAACGTTAAACTGTACTCTAAATAACATCCTACATGGTATGAAGATTCTTCAACTAAAAAAGCAAATGGAGCGGCAATAAGAATGGAGACAGAAGTGAAGTTCTCATTAGAAGATAGAAAGGAGGACCCCGAAGGTTGGCCCATATTTTTGAGGGGGAAATTACAGGGTATTGAATGTATATTAGCAAATATCTGCTCCCCTAATAAGAGCCCCACAGGTTACCTTAAAGAAATTCTGTGAAAACTGAAGGATTACAAAAGGGGCCTACTAATCCTGGCAGGAGATCTAAATTTCTGCATGGACCCAAAGGTTGACAGTTCCTCCCATGCCCTGGGGACTAGAGACTATCAACTCAGGATGGTAAAATAGAAAAACTTTACCAATGTCAATTGGTAGATGTATTTAGAGTTCAACACCCTGAGATAAAAGATTACACTATCTACTCCCCAATGCATGAGATGTACTCAAGGCTGGATTACATAATGGTGGAGCACAGACTGCTACAATCAGTAGGAAAAACACCAATAGAAATAATGTCAATATCAGATCATGCCCCAGTAACAATGAAGCTGAAACTAATAGGAAATCAAGAGAAGAGTTCGTATCCCAACCATGACACTACCTGCCTGGAGTTTGCATGTTCTTCCTGTGCCTGCGTGGGTTTCCTCCGGGTACTCCGGTTTCCTCCCACACTCTAAAGACATGCTGGTAGGTTAATTGGCTTCTGTTCAAAAAAATTGGCCCTAGTTTATAAATGTGAGTTGGGGACCTTGGATTGTGGGCTCCTTGAGGTAGGGACTGATGTGGGTGTACGATGTATGTGTGGAGTGCTGCGTGAATTGGCAGTGCTATATGGGTACCTTAAATAAATAGGGATGATTGTAGACACGCACCCACACTCACTCAGGTTGAACTGGATGGACTGGTGTCTTTATTCAACCTTACTAACTATGTAAGAGGAGTATCTGGAGACTGAACAAAGATCTGATACAAGAGAAAGAGGTTGAAGATAAAATAAAAAAGAAATAGAACAATATTTTCAGCTAAATGAAACCCCAGGGATAGCAGAGGCCATGATATGGGAAGCCGATAAAGCTTATATTAGGGGCGCACTGAGGATTTCTATAGGGGCTAGGAGGAAAAAAGAAAGGATAAGTAACATGGAAAGGCTAATAACAGAAATTCATGAGTTGGAACAACAACATAAAAAGAGAATGCGGCTACAGAGGTACAGCGTGCTCTAGTACTAAAAAGAGATAAGCTAAAAGATCTAATGGAACAGGAAACAAGACAGGTCTTCAATAGAGTGGCCAAGAACAAGTATAAATGGGGAAACAAACCAGGAAAATATCTAGCAAGAATATTGAAAAATAAAAAGGCGATACATTTTATAGGAAAATTAAAAATGGAAAATGGGAGATAGTACATTCAACAACTGAAATAGCCAGGGTGTTTCAAAGCTAATATATAGCCCTATATACAGTGAGGCAAAAGGGGACACAAGGGCTGAGTATAAAAGGACTCAAAAAATACAAAAATACCTAAAGTAAGAAAATCTAAGCTACCAGAGGAAAGACTGCAAGCCTTAGAAGACCCAATAACACAAGAGGAGATTAGTCTAGTGCTAAAAAAACCACAGCAATATGGAAGAGTCCAGGACCTGACGGGCTAACGAGTCGATACTATAAAAAGTTCAAAGAGCAACTGATCCTAAAAATTATGCACTTATATGCATGGGCTGGGAGAAGGAAAAGAAATGGAGAAAAGAATCACTGCAGGCTCACGTCACAGTTATACCCAAAGAAGGGAAGTATGCAACTCTGTGCCCCAGCTATAGACCAATAGCTTTGTTGAATGCTGATACAAAATTGTATGCAAAGGTATTAGCCACCAGATAAACGCTGAAAAGGCATTTAACAAGGTAGACTGGGGATGTATGATGAATACAATAAAGAACCTGTGAATTGGCCTTAGGTTAATTGGATGGATAAAAGCATTATACAATCACCCTACAGCTTAAGTAAAAAGTTAATGGGAGCCTGTCACCATCCTTTGAAATGTTTACCGTAAATATAACAGGACAGGGATGTCCACTCTCGCCCCTCTTGCTTGTACTGTCACTGGAACCATTACGTGCAACAATAAGAAACAGTGCAGATATAGGGGGAGTGAGGATTGGAGATGAAGAACATAAAGTAGCAGGATGTGCTGATGACGTTTTGTTCTATTTAACTAACCACAGAATAACATTACCATCTTTAAAAGAATTAAAAATATAGGGAGAACTGTCTAACCTAAAGATTAACCCAGTAAAATAAAAAAAACCTCAATAGAAGTCTGAGTAAAAAAGAAGAGCAAGCCCTACGGAAGGAATTCCCTTTCACATGGGGGAAAACAGATCTAAAATATCTTGGGATAAAACAAACACCATTACTAGGGGAATTATACCAAACAAAATATATCCCACTCTTAAATGAGAATAAATTCATTTTACTTAAAAAAAATTACTTAAAGAAAATTGCCATTAGACCTCTCTCTTGGATCGGATGAATAAACCCCATAAAGATGGTAATTAAAGTCAATGATCTTAAGGTTCATATAGCAAAACAAGAAACCGAGAATACAGTACTCAGTATTAAGTAAATGTAAAATACATGGGGGATTAGCTGCACCAGACATTAAAAGATACTGCGATGCAGTAATATTAGCACGAATAGTAGAATGGAGCAAGATTAAAGGTAACAAAAAGGTGGGTGAAGATTGAGAACACATTAAGGCACAATTGAATAATATTTGGATTCCACATTGGTATAGAACGTTGGATGTAGATTTAGTATCTCACAAAAGTGAGTACACCCCTCACATTTTTGTAAATATTTTATTATATCTTTTCATGTGACAACACCGAAGAAATGACACTTTGTTACAATGTAAAGTAGTGAGTGTACAGAGCTTGTATAACAGTGTAAATGTGCTGTCCCCTCAAAATAACTCTGCGCACAGCCATTAATGTCCAAACCGCTGGCAACAAAAGTGAGTACACCCATAAGTGAAAATGTCCATATTGGGCCCAATTAGCCTTTTTCCCTCCCCGGTGTCATGCGACTCGTTAAGTGTTACAAGGTCTCAGGTGTGAATGGGGAGCAGGTGTGTTAAATTTGGTGTTATTGCTCTCTCTCATACTGGTCACTGGAAGTTCAACATGGTACCTCATGGCAAAGAACTCTCTGAGGATCTGAAAAAAAGAATGGTTGATCTACATAAAGATGGCCCAGGCTATAAAGAAGATTTCCAAGACCCTGAAAATGAGCTGCAGCACGGTGACCAGGACCATACAGCGATTTAACAGCACAGGTTCCGCTCAGAACAGGCCTCGCCATGGTCGACCAAAAAGTGCTTGAGTGCATCATATCCAGAGGCTGTCTTTGGGAAATAGTCATATGAGTGCTGCCAGCATTGCTGCAGAGGTTGAAGGGGGTCAGCCTGTCAATGCTCAAACCATACGCTGCACACTGCATCAAATTGGTCTGCATGGCTCTCGTCCCAGAAGGAAGCCTCTTCTAAAGATGATGCACAAGAAAGCCCGCAGTTTGCTGAAGACAAGCAGACTAAGGACATGAATTACTGGAACCATGTCCTGTGGCCTGATGAGACCAAGATAAACTTATTTTGTTCAGATGATGCCAAGCGTGTGTGGCGGCAACCAGGTGAGGAGTACAAAGACAAGTGTGTCTTGCTTACAGTCAAGCATAGTGGGTGATCCCCTCCCTTTGGAGACTGGGTCCCAGGGCAGTATTCCAACATGATAATGACCCCAAACACAACTCCAAGATGGCACTGCCTTCCTAAAGAAGCTGAGGGCAACAGCGATGGACTGGCCAAACATGTCTCCAGACCTAAACCCTATTGAGCATCTGTGGGGCATCCTCAAACCGAAGGTGGAGGAGCTCAAGGTCTCTAACATCCACCAGCTCCATGATGTTGTTATGGAGTAGTGGAAGAGGACTCCAGTGGCAACCCGTGAAGCTCTGGTGAACTCCATGCCCAAGAGGGTTAAGGCAGTGCTGGAAAATAATGGTGGCCAGACAAAATATTGACACTTTGGGCCCAATTTGGACATTTTTACTTAGTGGTGTACTCACTTTTGTTGCCAGTGGTTTAGACATTAATGGCTGTGTTGAGTTATTTTGAGGGGATAGCAAATTGACACTGTTATACAAGCTGTACACTCACTACTTTAGATTGTAGCAAAGTGTAATTTCTTCAGTGTTGTCACATGAAAAGATATAATAAAATATTTACAAAAATGTGAGGGGTGTACTCACTTTTGTGAGATACTGTATATACAGGGGCTGCAATGCTAAAAGCCTGCCGCAAGCCCAGCAAGTTGGCCCATTTGTTCACGCAGTTCTAGGACTTAGGGGACACAACAACCCCCGTATCATGTAGTTGGCCCTCCAAGTATTTTTTCAGCAGGGTCAGGGGGCCTCGGACCTTCCTCAGCAGCTCAAACAGGGAAAACCCAGTAAATTCCTGCGGGACCTCCCGGTAGGCAAAGAGTAGGTCGGGGAGGTACCATTCCCAGTCTGGTTCCTGGTCGATAAAGGAACGTAGCATGGCCTTCAGGGTCCCGTTGAAACGCTCACACAGTCCGTTGGTTTGGGGGTGATAGGGGGTGGTCGGGATGGCCCTCACTCCACAGGTCTGCCAGAGGGACTGAATCAGATTGGACATAAACTGTGCACCTTGGTCTGACAGAATTTCGGCTGGAAAGCCCACTTGCTGAATCCGTAACTAGGGTTTCTGCGGCTTTGGAAGCTGTGATGTTGGAGAGGGCCACTGCTTCAGGATAACAGGTAGCATAATCCACCATGGTCCTAGGATGTTGATAGCTATCCACTGGAACGGATCCTCAATGATGGGCAAGGGTTGCAGGGGGGCTCATTGGCCACTCGTCCTCCCATGTCGCTGACATGTATCGCAGGTGTGACAATTGTGGGCTACCACTTGGGACATCACCGGCCAAAAGGCCTGGGATAACCGTTTTTCTGTCCATAACTTCCCTTGATGCCCTGCCATGGGAATGTCGTGGGCCAGGGGTAGCAGTTGGGTCCGGAACTGCTGGGGCACTATCAGCTGCTTGGTAATGGTCTGGGGTCAATCCGCGGGAACGATTTCTACAATTTGGTATAATAATCATTTTGCTTGCCCCCCGCTTCCGTACCTTGCAGCCTTACCCAGGTCCAGAAGCCCATCAGAGTAGGGTCCGTGGCTAAGTCCTGTTTAAACTGGTCCCGATCCCAGGTTACCCCACTAGTGGTAGGCGTTGGGGAAGGGTCACTCACCGCAGGTGGCAGATTTCCATCCTGGTGCTGGAGCTCCTCATTCAGCTGGGTAGCTTCCCGGCGGACTTTATTTTGCGTGATGGCCCCAACAAAGTGACACTGCAGGTCACCGACATCATTCCCAAGAAGCACATCTGCAGGTAATCCTCCCATTACTCCTACATCACAGCGCTTGGGCCCCAGTCCATAGTCCAGGGTGACAGTAGCGAGGGGAATGAAGCGTTTGGTGCCACCTGCCAATTTGATCACTATTCCTGGGCCGGGCTGGAGAGTGCCAGGGCGCACAACCTGTGGGTCCACAATAGTGAAAAACACACCTGAATCTCGGAATCCCACTGCCTTTTGACCTTCCATGGTGACCTCTTGTAAGCGCTTTCCTTGGAGAAGCGATGTAGGTGCCTTAGCAGGTTGTAGGCCAAAGACTCCTGGAAGGATGTCCAAGTCGACAGAAGAAGAACACCAGTCTGGAGGGGGTGGCAGGTGGTCCTCGGGAGCTTGGTACAGATCCACATAATGCACTGGCATGCCAGGGCTAGATCCAGGAGTCTTGGTTCTGGCAGGGCAGCTGGCCTACCAGCAAAACAGCACCTTTCAAAGGTGAGTCCTGTAGTCCGCCGTGGGGGGATCGGGTGGTGTGGTAGCGGGACCCAAGGGGTTGGTGCTGCCTGGGGATTCATCCAACAATGGGGAGGCATGTAGGGCCCAGAGGTGGGGCTGGACACCCTTGGAACTCGGGTTGCCTCGGTGGGTTGCTTCCACCATTGTGTGTTGATCAAGAGGGCCTCATACGCTAATGCTTTAGCTTTCTCTAGGGTGGCAGGTTTTTGCTCCCGCACCCACTGTTGGAGCTCAGAGGGGCATTTGAAAAATAATTGTTCCTTCAGGACAGCCTGTACGATCCCCTTAGGGGAGGTGGCCTTCTCCCCATCCAACCATCGGAGGCATGCTATGAACAGCTTGTGCGCAAACATTTTGAAGGAGGTCTTGGGGACCCGAGGGGTAGTCCGGAACTGGGCCCGATACGCCTCTGGCGATACAGTCCAGTACTGCCCATCTTAGGTCCTCATAGCTACGTTTCCTGAGATGGTCCATCATTCGACAAGCCTCAGCGCCCCACCCTTCCAGCCTGTCCTACTACATGGCGGGTCCAGTCTGCGGGCAGGACCCCCAGTAGTTAGCATTGATGTTCAAAGTCAAAGAACCCATCCACATCCCCCGTATTGTCTTGGTAGGGCATTAAGTCCTTCCTGGAAATTCTTTGGGTCTCCCGTACCGCAGGGAGAAACACAGGGGTGGTGGCTTGGTTTTTTGCGGTCTCCCATTCCTTTTGTCTTTTTTTGTGCCTTTTCAATGGCTGCAAGCTTTCTTTTGGTGGTGGCATCCTTCCCCAGAAGGTCCATCTCTTCCTCGTACCAGACAACCCAAGGCCTCTTGTTTCCTGGGCTGGGAGGCTCTGGTCTGTCTTGGCTGGGAGGTGCCTGACCCCTATCTGTGGTCGTCTCCTCCGGCTGGCTGTTTTCCTCCAGCAACTGGACCAGCTGGTCCTTATTCAGTCCCCTGTGGTTGAGACCCAACGTTCTGGCCTTTTCTTGGAGACTGCTTGCTGGTGATACTCTGGGGCCTCAGTGCTCCTGGTGTGCAGACTTTCATCAGCCATCTTGAGTGTTCTCGTGCTGCCAACCAGTTGTAACAGACCTCCGTCCTCAACAGGACTATATCCACTGTAAATGCTTCCTCTGTCTGGTACCACATGATCCAAGACCCTTTAGCTCACCCAGTCACTAGCCGTAACTCAGTGTAGGGTGTAAAACAACAGACTCTTTATTCAAACACATGTAACAACAGATATACAACTCAGGAACACTCCCCCCCCCCACCTTGGATTCAGGGCGGGGTAAACTGTCCAATAACAATAGACACACAGGTCAGGTATATTCAAGCTTCTCATCAGTAAACAGTCAATAAACAGTCTTATCAGCAGGGAAGGGCTGCTGGAGGAATTCCCCCCCTCCACCTAGACATACATCCCAATAATATACTTTACTCCCAAGGCCGACAGACACAACAGAACACAACCACGCCCAAAGTGACTCCCGTCCCAGTGACACTTGGCGCAAACACTTGTAGGGCTGGTGCTGGGGAACTGTAGGGCAATCAGGAGAGTAGGGTCCCCATGACACTTACATTTACCTTTCATTTCTTTACTTATTAAATATTGGTGGTTAGTAGCACTTTAACTGCGCCCCCCCCCCCCCCCCCTCCAAAAAACAAAACAAAAAAAAAAAGACAAAAACAATCCCACAGTGGCAATATAATACCCCTCCCCACCCCCTCAATCCTTCAAAAAGGTCTTATTTGTGGTCTGTGACACCTTCTCCCCCTTTCAGTCCAGGGCAATTTTCAGCACTGTCAACGATCTGAATTTTCGACTGGAAATGTTCGATGTGAGCTTGTTGTCGGAAAGTCCGACCGTGTGTATGCTCCATCGAACAATTGCTGACTTAATGCCCTACCAAGACAAATGTTTGAGAGCAGGTTCTCAAATTTTCCGCCAACTTGACTTGTTGTCGAAAAATCGTGTGTAGACAAGTCAGTCGCACAAAAGCTCGCGTATGCTCGGAATCAAGCAGAAGGAGCCGCACTGGCTATTGAACTTCCTTTTTCTCCGCCCGTTGTACGTCACCGCGTTCTTACGTTCGGAATTACCAACATTTGTGTGACCATGTGTATGCAGGACAAGTTTGAGCCATCATACTTCGGAAAAAAATCCACAATTTTGTTGTCAGAAATTCCGATCGTATGTACACAGTATAACACTTTTGAAATAGTCATGTAACACTGAACCCACATTAAATTTGTATTATTTTTTGAGAGAGAGCTTTGTTTGGGTGGTATTTAAAGTGTAAGTAAACTTTCCTATCGTTTTCAGACAAGGAAGCTGCCATCTTTGCCTCTGTTTAATCTACAACTGCTGATGATGCTGCACATGTGATCAGTTATGACACCAACCATTGGATTGTTTGACAGTTTGGTTGAAAGCACAACCAATGGGAGTGTTACATTTCCGGCACGTGAAATGAAACTGTTTTATGGATGGATTTACGTCCACTTTAATCACCACTGAGTTTTTTGTTTTGTGCTATATAAACGAAAAAAGACCAAAAATGCTGAGAAAAAACCCACATTGTTCTTGGTTTCAGTTTGCAAATACATGTTTCCCCATAAATGTAGGGCAAAATGTATTCTGCTACATTTCTTTGGTAAAACAAATTTTATTTAATTCCTTACTTTTTCAAAAAATTGTGGCATAAAAATTACAACTTCAAAAAACTCACCATGTCTCTTATTAACCACTTAACAAACCACTTAACAACCGGCCCATAGCCGAATGACGGCTGCAGGGCGGTTGCTTAACTCTGGGAGGACGTACTATGACGTCCTCCCGGAACTCCCCTCTCGCGCGCCCCCTGGGGCGCGCACCCGAGCACATCCTCAGGACCCGGCGCATCACGGATCCCGGTAAATGGCCGCTGATCACGGCCGTTTACCATGTGATTGCGCCGTCAAATGACGGTTCCTCTCCTCCCCTCCTGTGTACCGATCGGTACACTCTGGAGGAGAGGGGGATGGATGAATGGTTGCAGCGCTGTGGGCTGGATGTGTAGTGCCCACAGCGCTGCACAGAGACATCCAGCCATCAATCCATGCTCAGCCATCCCTTCTGCTGTGCAATACTCTGCAAAGCCCCCAATTACTCTGCAATACCCCCATAATACTCTGCAAAACCCCCATAATACTCTGCAAAGCCCCACATTACTCTGCAATACCCCCATAATACTCTGCAAAGCCCCACATTACTCTGCAATACCCCCATAATACTCTGCAAAGCCCCACATTACTCTGCAAAGCCCCACATTACTCTGCAATACCCCCATAATACTCTGCAAAGCCCCACATTACTCTGCAATACCCCCACAACACTCTGCAAAGCCCTGCATTACCCTGCCATACCCCGCCATACTCCGCCATACTCCGCCTTACCCCGCAATACCCCGCCATACCCAGCCATGCTCGGCTGTACTCGGCCCCTGTATGTGGCCAAGCTGTGGAAGTCTCACACATGTGGTATCGCCGTACTCAGGAGGAGTAGGAGAATCTATTTTGGGGTGTCATTTTTGGTATGTACATGTAATGTGGTAGAAATATTGTATAAATGGACAACTTTGTGTTAAAAAAAAAAAAATGTGTTTTAACCACTTCCCGCCCGCCGGCCGTCATACAACGTCCTTGACTTTGTGCGGGGATATCTGAATGATGCCTGCAGCTACAGGCATCATTCAGATATCAGCTTTTTCAGCCGGCGATTCCCTACACCATAAGAACGATCATAGCGGCTGTTCCACTGCTTGATCGTTCTTACGGGAGGCGAGAGGGGATGTCCCCCCCTCCCACGCTTCTACTGACTCACAGCTACGAAGCCAGGATCGTTTTTTTTTTTTAAATTTCAGGCTTCCCAGCCTAGAGGTGAGATGTGGGGTCCATATCTCACTGTAAAGAGGACCTGTCATGCCATATTCCTATTACAAGGATGTTTACATTCCTTGCAATAGGAATAAAAATGGTCAAAAATTTTTTTTTTTTGGAAAAAAGCATCAAACTAAAATAAATAAAGTAAAATGAACAATAAAAAAAAAAAAATAAAAATTTTAAAGCGCCCCTGTCCCTGTGTGCTCGCATGCAGAAGCGAACGCATACGTAAGTCCCGCCCACACACGAAAACAGTGTTCAAACCACACATGTGAGGTATCGCTGCGATCGGTAGAGCGAGAGCAATAATTTTGGCCCTAGACCTCCTTTGTAACTCAAAACATGTAACCAGTAAAAAATTTTAAAGCGTCGCCTATGGGGATTTTTGAGTAGCAAAGTTTGGCGCCATTCCACAAGCGCGTGCAATTTTGAAGGGTGACATGTTGGGTATCTATTTACTCGGCGTAACTTCATCTTTCACATTATGCAAAAACATTGGGCTAACTTTACTGTTTTGGTTTTTGTAAAGCACAAAACAGTTTTTTTTCCAAAACAAACGCGTTAAAAAAATTGCTGCGCAAATACCGTGCGAGATAAAAAGTTGCAACAACCGCCATTGTATTCTCTAGGGTCTTTGCTAAAAAAACATATATAATGTTTTGGGGTTCTAAGTAATTTTCTAGCTAATAAATGATGATTTTTACATGTAGGAGAGAAATGTCAGAATTGGCCTGGGTGCTCCAGAACACCTGAAGGTGCTCCCCTGCATGTTGGGCCTCTGTATGTGGCCACGCTGTGTAAAAGTCTCACACATGTGGTATCGCCGTACTCGGGAGTAATAGCAGAATGTGTTTTGGGGTGTAATTTGTGGTATGCATATGCGGGCTGTGAGAAATACCCTGCTAATATGACAATTTTGTGGAAAAAAAAAAAGTAAAAAAAAAACCTTGATTTTGCAAAGAATTGTGGGAAAAAATGACAACTTCAAAAAACTCACCATGCATCTTTCTAAATACCTTGGAATGTCTTCTTTCCAAAAAGGGGTCATTTGGGGGGTATTTGTGCTTTTCTGGCATGTTAGGGTCTCAAGACATTAGATAGGCCGTCAGTACTTCAGGTGTGATCAATTTTCAGATATTCGCACCATAGCTTTTGGACTCTATAACTTTCAAAAAGACCAAATAATATCCACCGATTTGGGTTATTTTTACCAAAGATATGTAGCGGTATAAATTTTGGCCAAAATATATGAAGAAAAATTACTAATTTGCAAAATATTATAACAGAAATGAAGAAAAATGTATTTTTTTACAGATTTTTCGGTCTTTTTTCTTTTACGGCGCAAAAAATAAAAGAACCCAGCGGTGATTAAATACCACCAAAAGAAAGCTCTATTTGTGTGAAAAAAAGGACAAAAATTTCATAAAGATACAGTGTTGCATGACTGAGTATTTGTCATTCAAAATGTGAGAGCACCAAAAGCTGAAAATTGGTCTGGTTAGGAAGGGGGTGCCCAGTTGTCAAGTGGTTAGATACCTTGGAATGTTCACTTTCCGAAATGGGGACATTTAGGGGGTATGTGTACTGTCCTGTCATTTTAGAGCCTGAAGAAATTAGATAAGAAGTCAGTACATCAGGACTGATCAATTTTCAAATATAGATACCTAGGGCTAGAACAACTAATCAATTGATTATGAAAATAGTTGTAAAACTATTTTCATAGTCGATTAGTTGGTCAGCCGATTAGTTGGCCTGCATACAGAATGCATTATTTGTTTATATATCAGGAAATACAAAGCAACACACATACAGCTCAGTACACCATTTATACATGTCAGCATATATAGTGCAGCACACATACATCTCACTACACCATCCATACATACATGTCCTTAGGTGCCTGAGAACTTGTGACTGTAAATGTGTCAGGAGCAATGCCTCATGGGACATGTAGTCCTGGGCAGGAGAAGGAAGTGATTTAAAGTGCTAATAAAGGCAGAAGTTTATTTTACCTTGCTATAGGGGCACTCTATACTATACTTTGGAGCTTGCTATAGGTGCACTCTGAGGAACCAGAAGAGCCCGTGGGGGGATCCCATAAGAGGAGATTCAGGGCTGCTCTGTGCAAAACCATTGCATAGAACAAATAAGTATGACAAGTTTGTTTCTTATGAAAAAAACAAAAAACAAAAAAACATATACCAGCTCTGTGAAAGGAAGATCAGCATCTGAACCCAGAGAAGTGGGAGGATGATAGACTGGAGGGAATATAAGGCATTACAATTAAATGTAGTTTACCAGTATTGTTCATTGTATTTAAAGTGATTATATCCATTAAAAAAGTCTCAGCCTTTAGTATTACTTTAACATAAAAAAAATTATATTCCCCCCTCCACCCTTCATTTAGCTTCATGTCTGACTCCCAGTTAAAATACCCGGTATATCCAACTTCTGGCTATATTTAATATTATATATATATATATATATATATATATACACACACATACACACACAGTATATATATATATATATATATATATATATATATATATATATATATATATATATATAGTAATAGTAATAAAGGACTCATTTTTTATTTTTTTTTACCCATCATGACTGGTGATACAAAAAGCATGCTGCTTCTACTAAATGTCTTATGCTGGCCATACTCGTATGGATTTTTGACAAGAACATTCGTATGAATATTCGTACAAAAAAGCTTTATACATTATACATAAACATACAGTCAGGTCCATAAATATTGGGACATTGACACAATTCCAATCTTTTTGGCTCTTTACAGCACCACAATGGATTTGAAATGAAACTAACAAGATGTGCTTTAACTGCAGACTTTCAGCTTTAATTTAGGGTATTTACATCCAATTCAGGTGAACGGTGTAGGAATTACAACAGTTTGTATATGTGCCTCCCACTTTTTAGGGGACCAAAAGTAATGGGACAATTGGCTGCTCAGCTGTTCCATGTCCAGGTGTGTGTTATTCCCTCATTATTCCATTTACAAGGAGCAGATAAAAGGTCCAGAGTTCATTTCAAGTGTGCTATTTGCATTTGGAATCTGTTGCTGTCAACTCTCAACATGAGATCCAAAGAGCTGTCACTATCAGTGAAGCAAGCCATTATTAGGCTGAAAAAACAAAACAAACCCATCAGAGAGATAGCAAAAACATTAGGCGTGGCCAAATCAACTGTTTGGGACATCCTTATAAAAAGAAAGAAGGCACCGGTGAGCTCAGCAACACCAAAAGACCCGGAAGACCATGGAAAACAACTGTGGTGGATGACCGAATAATTCTTTCCCTGGTGAAGAAAACACCCTTCACAACAGTTGGCCAGATCAAGAACACTCTCCAGGAGGTAGGTGTATGTGTGTCAAAGTCAACAATCAAGAGAAGACTTCACCAGAGTGAATCCAGAGGGTTCACCACAAGATGTAAACCATTGGTGAGCCTCAAAAACAGGAAGGCCAGATTAGAGTTTGCCAAACAACATCTAAAAAAGCCTTCACAGTTCGGGAACAACATCCTATGGACAGATGAGACCAAGATCAACTTGTACCAGAGTGATGGGAAGAGAAGAGTATGGAGAAGGAAAGGAACTGCTCATGATCTAAAGCATACCACCCCATCAGTGAAGCATGGTGGTGGTAGTGTCATGACGTGGGCATGTATGGCTGCCAATGGAACTGGTTCTCTTGTATTTATTGATGATGTGACTGCTGACAAAAGCAGAAGGATGAATTCTGAAGTGTTTCGGGCAATATTATCTGCTTATATTCAGAAAAATGCTTCAGAACTCATTGGACGGCGCTTCACAATGCAGATGGACAATGACCCGAAGCATACTGCGAAAGCAACCAAAGAGTTTTTTAAGGGAAAGAAGTGGAATGTTATGCAATGGCCAAGTCAATCACCTGACCTGAATCCGATTGAGCATGCATTTCACTTGCTGAAGACAAAACTGAAGGGAAAATGCCCCAAGAACAAGCAGGAACTGAAGACAGTTGCAGTAGAGGCCTGGCAGAGCATCACCAGGGATGAAACCCAGCATCTGGTTTTGTCTATGCGTTCCAGACTTCAGGCTGTAATTGACTGCAAAGGATTTGCAACCAAGTATTAAAAAGTGAAAGTTTGATGGATGATTGTTAATCTGTCCCATTACTTTAGGTCCCTTAAAAAGTGGGAGGCACATATACAAACTGTTGTAATTCCTACACCGTTCACCTGATTTGGATGTCAATACCCTCAAATTAAAGCTGAAAGTCTCCAGTTAAAGCACATTTTGTTTGTTTCATTTCAAATCAATTGTGGTGGTGTATAGAGCCAAACAGATTAGAATTGTGTCAATGTCCCAATATTTATGGACCTGACTGTATACATAAATTGATGAATGTCATTCGAAAACTTTACTTGCTTCTACCATTCAATTATAAAATGAATGTAATTTCTGAATGAAAACCACATACGCTGTCTGAAAATGTTTTTGATCGGGAAAAGTTTTCTATTCTGCTCCTTCGAATCGTCGATTTGACCCCACTAATGACGGGAAAATCAAATGAAATTTGTTCATGTGTGGCCACCATAAGTGACAGCAGGTACAGGTAACTTGTATTAAATAGTAACGAATACTAGTGCGCAAACCAAAAAAACACGGCACAAAATATAAACAAGGAAACTAAAAGAGCTGGGTGTAGCTGCCAACATAAGGGTGTTCACACACCAATCAAGGAATTGTAAGGAGTGATAAAATATGTGGCGCTTACTAAAAGGTATAATAAAATAAACTAATAGACTCAACTGAAATTGTAAAGCAACCAAGTATAAAGGAAATTCATAATGGAAAATCCAAATAATAATTGTGTCTTAATATTAATCTTCCATCACATTGTGTAACCAAAGGTTATGATGAACCATTGTTACATCAAAAAATGAATACAAATTACCCCTCTTCCAGAGTGGCCACTAGTGGAGCCTCGCAAAAAGTGATAAATAATGTCCAGGAGAGGAAAAATCTTCTAATAATAAGTGAAAATAAATAGTATTTTCTAAAAATAAATAGGCTCAAACAGCACAGTAATAAAGTGCACACTAATAAATACATGAAATCAATGTGCGAGTAAATAGGTTAGAAATAAGTATAAATAACGATGGAAATATATAACATAATTGAAAATTACACTATATGTGTATATAAAAAGTGCAAATATGCAATCTGTGCAGCATCAATATAAATTAATAAGTAAAGAGCATTTAAAAACATGCAAAGCTCCACAAAAGTGTAATGAAAGTAATAAAATAAATAATAGTAATTAGGAATCAAGAAAAGTGCTAAATATAATGAAAAAACACAGTGTCCTTGGTAAAAAGTCCCATAGATAATACAATCCAAATTGTGACAATCTCAGTTCAAAAAGGTGTGAAAGGTGGTTCATCAAAAAGTAACCAGTGCCAACAACCAATCTCAAGTGTATAGAAAGATGTGGTCCCCCCAGCCTCTCACCTCATGGCTGAACGATATCAGCCCTGTAAGCAACTACAGATGGTTCAATCAGCTTCACGATCCCCTTAATGGTAGTTCCCCTACGGATCTCCTTTTTTAGACCGCACTCCGTTATCAGGTCGCTCCAGTCAATCAGCCCAGCAATGCAAAAAAAGGGGGGGGGCACTCCATGGTGAAGTATTTTAAAGCAACAAATTTTATTAAAAGTATTCCACTTACATTTAAAAACAGCAAATGAGCATAAAACTGCAACTGCTCCCCGATCCCGGCCGTAATTGGGAAGCCGAAAGTTAACCCGCCTCTCCTCACTGATGCGTTCCGTGACTGTCACGTCACTTTCTCAAAGGGTATGGAGACAGGCGTATGAGTATGACTCATATAGCAGGAAGGTAACTATGGTAACCCCTGCTCAACAAATATCACCACATAACCGCCAATTACTGGCTTTTCACTTCGTGAGAACAATTCTCGAACAGTAATACAGTTAATGTTAGAATGTACAAATAAATAAAGAATAATATATTCAGAAAATTGTCACCCTCTAGCGGGCAGTGATACAATTAATATTAAAATACATGTTAAAATAAATTGATACATAGAGAACAGTATATTCAGATAATAAACCCCCTCCAGTGGGCAGTAATATATTACAAGCAACCACATATCAACTTTTGACAATAAAACTGCCATCTAGTGGACAAATTAAATACTCCAGGGCATATCACAAAGATAAAAAATAAAATTAAAATACAGCAATAGAATGGTTGGTAATACTGCAACAATTAGCTGGACACCACGCTGCAGTTAAAAAATCAATGCAATGTTCTTGAGATACCATAAATGATATAACTCAGTAGGATTAATTACAAATTAAGTGTATAGAAATATCTCATACAAAGCTCCAAGAGGCCAAGTTCATTTGAGCTGAAATCAAGCAGTAGTAACATAAAGGCAGACAACACCAGCTCATAATGTATGGTATCTAATAAATAACTAATAATTAATATAGTGATAGAGTTAGCAAAAAGAGAAATGGTAATAACCATTTCCATGATTAAAAATAGGAGAGGGTAAAGAGATTTAAGATACTAAAAAAAGATTGGAACTAGGAGATAAATAAAATTAAGATTCAATAATCTGAAATGAAACAATTAAGATCAAATTCCACATTGTGTCCTAGCGGCGTCAATGTACGAAGCTTACAGATCCAGCGAGATTCTGACTGGCTAAGTTTTATTACTTTGTTATAACCCCTCCAATGGGGTTTATATCTATCTATTCCCCATACTTTCAAAGAGGAGGGGTCTCTATTGTGGAATTGATCATAGTGTCTCGACAAACTGTGTTTTGGGTAACCATTCTTTATATTTTGGGTATGTTCCCTAAGTCTCTTCCAAAGTTCCCTTTTACAGAATAACGCCACAAGGTTAGAACGGAGGGTTATTCAATTAGCAGCTACCATCATCCAAATGTGATTAGTAATAGGAGGGATTGGGGAGGAAATGACAAGGACTACTCCAAAACAAGCCCTGCCTCACCCTAAAGAAAATGTGTGGACTATTGCGGTACCTTATAATAACATACAATGTAGATAAAATTTCAATGTATTCAATTATAAACACTAAAAAATCTATATGAACAATACAGATTGATAACAGTACAATTTGAGAACTGTTACAGAACAATAATCATTCTTAAGGAGCAATATATAAAGCCCACATGGATAGATGAAGGCATGCTGATATACTTAAGGACGTGAGCCTCAGCAGTTTCGCGGCAAAGCCGCTTCCTCAGGAGGTGTCCAAGAAAAGTATCTACAAAGTAAAACAATCAGAATTACATATAAATATTGATAACAGGTAGTACAGAGTATATAACATAATTTTGGAGTGATTAATCAAGTTTTATAAACACTCACCAACCACTGCCCCTAGACGGCACTTGTGAGACGCCCACTTGGGGCGTTCCCCCTGGGGTGAGCACGGGGAATTTTGTGGCGAGATAAGCTAGTGTAAAAAAAAATAATGTATAATAAGTGTTGGTGTGGGGTATAAGCTGTATATAAATGACTGTCACCACAGTAAAAGGGCTGAAAGAAACAGTGAGGGAAATAGAGGGGGGAAGGAAATAGCAAGAAGGGAAGAGAGGGGGAGGGGGGAGAAGGAAAGGAAAGGAGAGGGAGGGAGGGTAGGGGAGGAAAGGGAGGGGGAGAGAGGGGAGGGGAGGGAAGAGGGAGGGGGGAAAGGGGGGAAGGAGAGAGAGGGGGAGGGCCGAGAGGGAGGAAAAGGGGAGAGGAGAGGGAAAAGGGGGGGGGGGAGAAGGATAGGAAGAGAGGAAAGGGAAAAGAAAGGGGGGAATGGGGAAGGGGGGAAGGGAACGAAGGGAGGGGGGGGGCTAAGGGAAGAAGATGGGGGAAGGGAAGAGGGAAAGGAATGGTGACAAGGAGGGATGATAGGATGAAAAGAAATTCCCTTCCACAACAGTGAAGCACTCAGGGGGTAATATATTACTGGAGTGTAACCCACCAACAATTTGAGTAAAAAATCAAAATAATTGATACTGGCACCCGGGAGTAGGTGTTACTTTCCAGCGACCACTGGGGGGAGCACTGCTGCATGGAAGAGTAATGAAAAGCCCTAGGGATAAAAAGTATATTATTAGTAGAGGTCTCTATCTGGGGGATGATGCAGCCGTGGAGCCCTACAGGGGAGAACTCAGCTCTGATTGCTGCATAATCCATTCAGAGGGGTAAGGGTAGAAAAACACAGAGACCGCCGGATTGGCTAGCTATGCCGTTAACACTTACTGTAGTTCGCTGGTCGTTCAAATAGCCCGGGTGCCTGCCGTCCACAGATAGGCAGCCATGATGGCTGCCTTATATATCCCTAACCCGGAAGACGTACGGCGCTCTGCACGTCACGAGCTGTCGTCACCGGGTCCGGCTCTCCACTAAGGTGCATGAGCGGACAATGCCTGCGCATGCGCATAGTCCCAACAATGGTGACGCTGAGCGCGTCACCTCCAGGGAAGCAGGGGGAGAGGCCGCCCAGCTAGGGAAGCCAACCCACTGCTGAAAAGCCGCATGCCCGCCACTAGGGGGAGAATGAACTCCTCACGCCGTAACAGTGGTAGGAGATTACAATAAATACAGAATGCAATGAAGGTAAATGTCAGGGGAGCAATACAACCGGCTGGGAGAAGAGGCAGATCCAATCCACCAACACGGATGCTTGCATCCTGATCATGGAAATAAAATATAAACAATCATTACATCATCAATGCAATAATGGACACAATAACAAAGTAATTTGAAGGGCCAACAAAGAAACAGAAATGTATACTTCAATTAAAAAGAAAAAAATAATTGTTTTTTTTCTTTACACTTCAAGGGGACCTAACATACCTATCACAGTATTGATGGGGCCTATGGTTGAAATCCAGAGGGACGGGGGACAAAAGGGGAGGGGGGGAAAAATTTACTGTGAATGGAGTAAAATATAAAGTCAAATGACTTTTGACTTCAAATGACTGTTGAAATCAAAAAGAAAAAAAGAGAAAAGAACCAGAAAAAAAGCAAGAAACAAAAAACAAACAAAAAACCAAAACAGTTAACCTGAAGGTCCACCAACCCCCTAAAGAAAATGTTTATATGTATGTGCCTCATTGAGGCCTGGGAGGGGTGAGGGCATTCAATCGTTCAATCCAAAACGATTCCTGTTTAAGGATTTGACGATCCCAGTCGCCTCCTCTGGGACCTTCTGGGATAACGTCCAGTACGAAAAATTTGATGTAATCAGGGTCAAATCTATGGTGGATCCCAATATGGCGGCCCACGGTGGTGAGCTTGCCATTGGTGGAGGCATACAGGTGATCCCCCCAATCTTTGCCGTAATTCCCTGATGGTCTTGCCTACATAGAAGGCCTTGCAGGCACAGACCATCAGGTAGATGACCCCTCTTGTGCCGCAACTGGCAAATTGTCTAGAAGAGAATAGCTCTCCATTAGGGAGGACAAATTGATGTCCTTCATGGATCCAGGGGCAATGTGGACAATTCCCACATTTGAACGTGCCTCGAGGATCTCTTGGAAGGGGTGCAGGGGTTCTATAATGGCTATGGGTAAACTTGTCTCTCAGGGAAGTGGCTCTTCTGAACACCAATTCTGGGGTAGATCTAACGTATTTCTTTAAAGTGTGATGATCAGTCAGTATATGCCAATGCCAGGATAGCAAATTACATAACTGGTTATGGTGGATTGAATATTTGGTAAAAATTTTAACATTAGAGGATTGCTTAGTGCGGGGTGGGCCATACAGAAGCATTTGTCGGTCCTGGGCAAAGGCTCTGTTGAAGGCCTTTCTTAAGTTGGTACAGCTGTAACCCCGGGCCAGCAGGCGTGTGTGCGTAAGGCGTTAGCCTGCAGGCGAAAGTCCACGTCCTCTGTGCAGTTTCTTCTCAATCTCAAGTATTGAGCATAGGGAATGCTGCGTATCAGAGGACGGGGATGGGAGCTGGACGCATGCAGAAGTGTGTTGCCCGTTGTAGGTCTGCGGAATAAATCCATGGTCAATTAATTATTTTTTTCCCCCCTCCCCTTTTGCCCCCTGTCCCTCTGGATTTCAACCATAGGCCTCATCAATACTGTGATAGGTATGTTAGGTCCCCTTGATGTGTAAAGAGAAAAAAAGGTTTCTTTTTTTCTTTTTAATTGAAGTATACTTTTCTGTTTCTTTGTTGGCCCTTCAAATTACTTTGTTATTGTGTCCATTATTGCATTGATGATGTAATGATTGTTTATATTGTATTTCCATGATCAGGATGCAAGCATCCGTGTTGGTGGATTGGATTTTCCTCTTCTCCCAGCCGGTTGTATTGCTCCCCTGACATTTACCTTCATTGCATTCTGTATTTATTGTAATCTCCTACCACTGTTACGGCGTGAGGAGTTCATTCTCCCCCTAGTGGCGGGCATGCGGCTTTTCAGCAGTGGGTTGGCTTCCCTAGCTGGGCGGCCTCTCCCCCTGCTTCCCTGGAGGTGACGCACTCAGCGTCACCATTGTTGGGACTATGCACATGCATTGTCCGCGCATGCGCCTTAGTGGAGAGCCGGACCCAGTGACGACAGCTCGTGACGTGCAGAGCGCCGTACGTCTTCCAGGTTGGGGATATATAAAGGCAGCCATCACGGCTGCCTATCTGTGGACAGCAAGCACCCGGGCTATTTGAACGACCAGCGAACTACAGTAAGTGTTAACGGCATAGCTAGCCAATCCGGCGGTCTCTGTGTTTTTCTACCCTTACCCCTCTGAATGGATTATGCAGCAATCAGAGCTAAGTTCACCCCTGGAGGGCTCCGCGGCTGCATCATCCCCCAGATAGAGACCTCTACTAATAATATACTTTTTATCCCTAGGGCTTTTCATTACTCTTCCATGCAACAGTGCTCCCTTAGTGGTCGCTGGGAATTAACACCTACTCCCGGGTGCCAGTATCAATTATTTTGATTTTTTACTCAAATTGTTGGTGGGTTACACTCCAGTAATATATTACCCCTTGAGTGCTTCACTATTGTGGAAGAGAATTTCTTTTCATCCTATCATCCCTCCTTGTCACCATTCCTTTCCCTCTTCCCTTCCCCATCTTCTTCCCTTAGCCCCCCCTCCCTCCGTTCCTTCCCCCCCCTTCCCTTTCTTCCCCCACTCCCCCCCTTTCTTTTCGCTTTCCTCTCTTCCTATCCTTCTTCCCCCCCCCTTTTCCCTCTCCTCTCCCCTTTTCCTCCCTCTCGGCCCTCCCCCTCTCTCTCTCCCCTCCACCCCCTCCCCTCTCTCCCCCTCCCTTTCCTCCCCTACCCCCCCTCTCCTTCTCCCCCCTCCCCCTCTCTTCCCTTCTTGCTATTTCCTTCCCCCCTCTATTTCCCTCACTGTTTCTTTCAGCCCTTTCACTGTGGTGACAGTCATTTATATACAGCTTATACCCCACACCAACACTTATTATACATTTTTTTTTTTTACACTAGCTTATCTCGCCACAAAATCCCCCGTGCTCGCCCCAGGGGGAACGCCCCAAGTGGGCGTCTCACAAGTGCCGTCTAAGCCCGAAGGGTCAGTGGTTGGTGAGAGTTTTTTTAAAACTTGATTAATCACTCCAAAATTATGTTATATACTCTGTACTACCTGTTATCAATACTGATTGTTTTACTTTGTAGATACTTTACTTGGACGCCTCCTGAGCTTTGCCGCGAAACTGTTGAGGCTCACGTCCTTGAGTATATCAGCATGCCTTCATCTATCCATGCGGGCTTTATATATTGCTCCTTAAGAATGATTATTGTTCTGTAACAGTTCTCAAATTGTACTGTACCGCAATAGTCCACAAATTTTCTTTAGGGTGAGGCAAAGTTCCCTTTTAGTTCATCCAACGTACTGGATCTGACACGGACATTCCAGAAGGTACACTACCCCTTCTGTTCGGCAGGATATAAATTCTTTTATCTGGTACTCTCTATTAGTAACAGTGGATTTATAGCTACATTTTTTCTTCTTTGTTTCATCTGTATGTCTACATGTGTAACATGTCTTACAAGGATAGAATCCTTTCCCATCAAAGATGGACACACACGCCATACGGCGGTGGGTCAGACAGGCATTTAGACCAGTCAATCCAGCAGGTCTTTAATGAAGGAAACGAATGATGTGATGGTGTACTTCAATGGTCACAACCAAGACGATGAAGGGTAGATGATACACACCAGGAATTCCAATAGACTGACATGCCTGGATTCCCAATTATTCGCCAGCTGGATGAGATGTATGGTACTTCCAAGGACATCAGATCAAAAAGAAAAATTTATTAAGTGTTTTAGGTCTTTTTTTTTTTTTTAAATGTCTTTATATAAAAATGTTGATCTCTGTGTCTGACGATATATGTACCAGATTCAACCTCTAATAGTATATATTCTGTCTGTTATTTTCAGTGTGCATTAGATATTTTGTTCCCTAACCATATAGCTGGTTATTTATATTTACCACTGTATATAGATATTCAAAACAACGATAGAGGTGCTGCTGAAGTAAACTGTATAACATTTAATAAAACAAGGCATAAAAGCACTTACATCTAGGTAAGTGAGGCACATCGGAGAGTCCTGTGGGGTGAGTCACTGCGTTGGCTGGGTTTCTACTGTGGTTCGTTAGCCTGGTTTCCTGTGGGTGCCGATCGTCAGCTAGATGTATTGGCTGGAACAGGGAGAAGGGCTGGAACGCACATGGTCCGCAGCGGCATCCGACGTCACCGGAAAAGATGCAAGGCGTTTCCGAGCGTGTGCACTGCTGTTGGTAATGACAGGCGTGCTCCCTTTTCAAGGTGACTATGCAGGAGTATGAGTGCATTTTATAAGGGGCGTCGATTGGAGGATGTGCTGTGTCAATTACCACACACATTATTGGACAGTTCAAAGAGCCCCCCTATTGAGCGTCTAATAGGGTTTTAAATACCATGTATGGCGAACATGGCGCCATCTTGTGGCTAGGAACTAAAAATGCCCATGAATGGTACATGGTAGGGTTACCAATGTTAAGTGCAGGCAAAACAATAATAAAGATAAATAATACAAATAAAATGAGACATCATGCATCTTACACAACAGCCAATTGTGGAGGAGTGTAAGATCTGGGGATTACATAATACGTACTGATAATGGCAAAGAGATATGCTAAAAAAATAAAAAATAAATGGATGAACGCTAAAAGAAAAAACACATGATGTAAACATGATGGTGGTAATGACAATGACTCAGCACATGTGTGTCAATATGTGTAGACAAATACATACACACACGTACGTATATATACAATTGTGCTCATAAGTTTACATACCCTGGCAGAATTTATGATTTATTGGCCATTTTTCAGAGAATATGAATAACACAAAAACATTTCTTACACTCATGGTTAGTGTTTGGCTGAAGCCATTTATTATCAATCAACTCTGTTTACTCTTTTTAAATCATAATGACAACAGAAACTACCCAAATGACCCTGATCAAAAGTTTACATACCCTGGAATGTTTGGCCTTGGTACAGACACAGAAGGTGGCACACACAGGTTAAATGGCAATTAAGGGTATATTTCCCACATTTGTGGCTTTTTAAATCACAATTAGTGTCGGTGTATAGTCAATGAGTTTGTTAGCTCTCACATGGATGTACTAAGCAGGCTAGACACTGAGCCATTAGGGGGTAGAAAAGAACAGTCAAAAGACCCGCGTAACAAAGTAATGAAACTTTACAAAGATGGAAAAGGATATAAAAAGATATCTAAAGTCTTGAATATACCAGTCAGTACTGTTTAATCACTTATTAAGTGGAAAATTAGGGGTGCTTTTGATACCAAGCCAAGGTCAGGTAGACAAAGAAAGATTGCAGCCACAACTAGCGAAAGAATTGCTCAGGTCAAAAAGACGGTGTGGTTGTTTTTAAGGAGCAACAATTGAACGATACTTGAACAAAAAAGAGCTGCATGGTTGAGCTGCCAGAAGGAAACCTTTACTGCGCCAATGCCAGAAAAAGAGTCATGTGAAGGTGTTGTTGCCTAGTCATGTGACATATTGTAACCAGGCTTTTTTGTGGAACTTGTACAGTAAAGGCTTCTTTCTGGCAACTTGACCATGCAGCTCTTTTTTGTTCAAGTGCTCCTTTAAAACCACCACACCATCTATTTCCAGAGCAGCCTGTATTTCTCCTGAAGTTACCTGTGGGTTTTTCTTTGTATTCTGAACAGTTCCCGTGGCAGTTTTGGCTGAAATATTTCTATATATATATATCTACCTGACCTTGGCTTGGTATCAAGAGATCCCCAAATTTTCCACTTCTTATTAAGTGATTGAACAGTACTGACTGGCTTTTTATTGACTTTTTATATCCTTTTCCAGCTTTGTAAAGTTTCATTACCTTGTTACGCAGGACTTTTGACTTTTCTTTTCTACCTCCTCATGGCTCAGTGTCTAGCCTGCTTAATGCATCCATGTGAGAGCTAACAAACTCATTGACTATTTATACACAGACACTAATTGTGATTTAAATAGCTATATATGTGGGAAATTAACCTTTAATTGCCATTTTAACCTGTGTGTGCACACTTATGAGCACGACTGTGTGTATGTATGTATATATATATATATATATATATATATATATATATATGTAAAAAAAAATGAACTTAAATGATTTTAGCAAGTGGCTGCAATATAACAAAGAGTGAAAAATTTAAGGGAGTCTGAATACTTTCCGTCCCCACTGTGTGTGTGTGTGTATATATATATATATATATATATATATATATATATATATATATATATATATATATATATATATATATATATATATATATATATAAAACTCTCTATGTGTATATGGAAGAAAGCAGAAACGGAAAATCATGTAAATATATCATGATAAAATGGTGCATAAACATAAATGAATGCTAGAATTAATAATGCCAAAAGTTCTATGTGTGTATATACTCATACCAGAATGTTGATATGAGATGATGCCAATGTGAGCAACCAGGAGCCCCATCCTCAGCAATGCCAGCTGCAAGCCTGTCTCAACATCACTGGGTCGCTCACATTGGGATCATCTCATATCATGGTGTCCAGAGTACTTAAAAACCACTGCATTCCCTACTCTTCCCATCATGCTCTGCATGATCGATAATTGCCCCTATTCCATCTCACTTACCCACCATCACATACATACAGTGCCTTGCAAAAGTATTCACCCCCTTGGCATTTTTTTGTGTTTTGTTGCCTCACAAGCTGGAATTAACATGGATTGTTTAAGGATTTGCATTATGTATGTATATATATATAGATATAGATATATATATCTATATCTATATATATATATAAAATTTATTTTAGATTAAAAATAAGAATAAAAATTTCCATAAAATAATCAATAATATCATTATGTTCATAATAAGATCAATTTATTCCCTCCAAATTCCAATAAATACCTTTATTATACTTCATACATGTAGGTATGCTCTGGCAGTTTGTATGGCTATATAACAATCTCCTTATATAGTACTACTTATAGCGATATTTCTAATACCACCCAATTTATGCTTGCAGATATAACTCGTCAGCTTATATTAATATATATATATATATATATATATATATATATATATAATCAATCCGCAATTGAGTCATATGATTTTTTATGTCTGTTTGTTTTTAAAGTGTTTACATATTTTTACATAATATCTTTAATATTGATATCCTTGCACTGAAGATCCATGTCTATAGTTTTATACTATTTTGTTTTGAACTATACAGAGAGATATGTATGTATATATCTTTCCAGTGTGTTTTTTTCTAATTTAAATCTTGTAAGCCTCTATTTGTATGTATAGAGTGCTATTACAATTTCCCCATTGGGTGGCAGCGCCACCAAGGCACATAAAAGGCTGTCCACAGCCCATTCACCTTAGCTTGACAAAGGAGCGCGCAACTACAGACATCTCCTTAGTGCGCATGCTCTGAAACGCGTCACAATCACGTCCATGACATCATCCCACCACACGCTGCATCCCAACCCTCTCCTGTGATCCACCAGCTGCTCTCCAAGCCTCGCTCTGGATTTTGCTTGAACGCCGAGAGACTTCTGCTGGTCAGGACGCCGGCCATACATCGATCCACAGGACATAATCCCCGCTGATAGCTGAGATGGAGATTGGTGTAACCGGACCCTACTGTGCCTGTTTAACAATACTAAAATTTGAGTGTTTTTAATATGCTTTATTTATTAAATACTACAGTCTTACTTAAGAGGCGCCTGCATCTTGTTTTCTCTATCCATTTGAAAGCAGCTGTAGGGCAGGCAGAGTTGTTGAGAGACTTTGTGTGACAGTGTATTTAATGTGAACATGGAACTTTCATGCATATTTGACTGGAATAGATGGAAGTTTAAAAGTGTATACTTATTTTAATTAGCAGTGTATTATCAGGTAGATGTATTGATTTATTGTTTGACTACCTGTATTTGAACTTTATAGACTACTAACATCCTGCTAACCCCTGATGAAAGAGACGACAACCAGCTCTGAAACACGTCGGGTATAGGACATTGTATCTATACATGTATATCTTGTTCTTCCATTTATCAAGACCATATTCAGTATCAGTGTTTTATTTTATCTCTCAATTGATTTTTACATACATTTGTATTCTCTTTAGTGCCTTTAAGGTACATTAATGAGGAAAAAAAATGAACTTAAATGATTTTAGCAAATGGCTGCAATATAACAAAGAGTGAAAAATTTAAGGGGGTCTGAATACTTATATATTTATATAATATATATTATATATATATATATATATATATATATATATATATATATATATATATGCGTGTGTGTATGTATTTTTTTACACATATTAACACACAACATGTGCGAAGTCATTGTCATTACCACCATCATGTTTACAACATGTGTTTTTTTCTTTTGACGTTCATCCATTTTAATTTTTTTAATCGTATCTATTTCTCATTATCAGTACACATCACGTAATCCCCAGATCTTACACTCATCCCCAATTGGCTGTTGTGTAAGATGTATGATGTCTGACTCTGTTTTTATTTTAATTTTATTTGTATTATATATCTTTATCATTGTTTTGTCTGCACTTAACATTGGTAACCTTACCATGTACCATTCACAAGCATTTTTAGTTCTTAGCCACAAGATGGCGCCATGTTCGCCATACATGGTATTTAAAACCTTACCCTTTTGACCACTAGAGGGCTCTTTGAACTGTCCAACAATGTGTGTGGTAATTGACACACCGCATCCTCCAATCAATGCCCCTTATAAAATGCACTCATACTCCTGCATAGTCAGCTTGAAAAAGGAGCGCGCCTGTCGTTATCACCGGCAGTGCGCACGCTCCGAAATGCATTGCATCACTTTCGGTGACGTCAAATGCTGCTGCAGTCCACATGCGTTCCAGCCAATACATTTAGGTGATGAACGGCGCCCACAGGAGCCCAGGCTAACGAACCACAGTAGAAACCCAGCCAGCGCAGAAACTCACCCCACAGTACTCACTGATGTGCCTCACTTCAATTACCCAGATGTAAGCGATTTTATACCTAGTTTTATTAAATGTTATACAGTTTACTTCTCAGTGGCATCTCTATCTTTGTTTTACATGTTCCTGGAGTTTGCTTCTGCTTCCCTCAAGAGGCTTGCCCTAAGTTCAGAACTGTCCCTCATCATCATCATTGGATCACCATCTGTTGCCTGTTTTTAGGACTTATTCCCCCTATCTACATCTTCCACAGGCGTTATTCAGACTACTGACCTCTGTATTGAGGATCCCTGCTTTCCCATTCCCTGCCTTGTTTTGCATAAATGTGATTAACAGCTTGTCGTCAGTATTATCCCACTGTATATATATATATTCAAGAATACATTATATTTTTTTAAACTTTACATAAAAACTAAATTAAACTTTTTTGAGGGTTTTATTCGATTATTCAAAACAAAAATTGGCCAACTAATCGGTTATGAAAATAATCAGTAGTTGAAGCCCTATATATACACACCATAGTTTGTAGGCTCTATAACTTTCACACAGATTAAATAATATACACTGAGCCACAGCTGTCATTTTAACAAGTTATTTTTCACATGCACCATAGGCATTCTTACAACTACACCCCAAAGCACATTCTGCTACACCTCTCATCACATTTATGGAATCCCTGGAGCACAAGGACAATGGAAACACTCATAAAATTAGCACATTTTGGAAAGTAAACACTCCAATGTATTTTATGAAAGGCACAGCGAACCTTTTGAAAATGTAATTTTGTGCCACAGGTTTTTGGAAAATGCGTAATGAATGTATTTTACACAAACAGCATATACATACTTAGAAACACACAACATAACACATTCTGCTACTGCTTCAGAGTATGGCGATGCTACAATGGTAAGTCTTTTGAAGGACTATTTTTCAGAAAGAAAATGAAAATATATATCTTTTTTTTTTTTTTTTACACAAAGTCAGTTTAATAAAATATTTCTCACACACAGCATGGACATATTAAGAATTAGAACCCCAAAACACATTCTGCTACTCCTACTGAGTATGGGGATAGCCACACAGAGGCGTCCAACATCCAAGAAGCACCCTTAAGGCCCCTTCACACGATTGACCCGCTCGGATACACTACCCATTGACTTCTACAGGCAGGCGGATATTAGCAAAGATGTGTTCGCTGACACCCACCTGCTATCCGATTCAACAAGATCCACTCAAAACAGACGGATAGCGATATGTAGAGAACAGCAGGGCTCTGACAAGTCTGTCCCTGCACAGTGAGCAGAGAAGGACCTGTCATCCGCCTGCTCAACGGGGATTAACGGAGCGATCCTCTGCTGAGCTAGCAGAGTCCATCCAATGGATCCGCTCTGTGTGAACCCAGCCTAAGGTGGTCTAGGGGGATAAATTACACATCTAATCTCCTGACTATGCCATTATTGCATGCCCTGGAGCACCAGGACATTGGAAACACTCACAAAATGACCACACCCCAAGCTAACAAGCCACAAGTTTTGGGAAAATGTGGAAAGAAAATGAAAATGTATTTTTTTTTTTTTTTTTTTTACAAAGTTGTCAATTAAAAGGATATTTCTAATACACAAGGCATACTTGGAATTACAGTTCAAAACACATTCTGCTACATTTCCCAAGTTTTGGGATAACATAGGTGTGAGATTTTCACAGCCTACCCACACAGAGAGGCACATAATCCAAGGGGCATCTTAAGTATTTCTAGATGCATAAATTACACATCTAATTTCCCGACTACCTATCACATTTTTGGAGGCCTTGGAGCACCAGTACAGTGGAAACAATTGGAAATGCTGGCTCTGCTGATATTGGTATGGTGGTGATCAGGACACTGGTATGGCAATGATCAGGACACTGATATGGCAGTATTGTATGGGGTATGGCGGTGATCAGGATGCTGGTATGACATATGATGGTGATCAGGCCACTGGTATGGCAGTGACTAGAATGCTGGTATGGCGTAAGGCAGTGATCAGGACACTGGTATGGTGGTGCTCAGGATACTGGTATAAGGTACAGCGGTGGTCAGGATGCTGGTATGGAGTATGGCAGTGATAAGGATGCTGGTATGGTATATGGCGGTGATCAGGATGCTGGTATGGGGTGTTACTGACAGCATTGAGACAGGGGGCTGGCTGCAATGTTTATTTGCATTACACTGGGGGGGGGGCAGTGATCAGGGACACTGTGGGCAGCCTGGCACTTGTGTTTTGTGTGTGTTAACACTGTGTGACAGGCTGTGTGTTATTCACATGCTACAGTAACGGTTCCTTCTCCTCTGACAGGTGATCTCTGTGAGAGGAGAGAGAACAGATGTTTACTTTTAATTTCTTTTATTTACAATTTAATTGGCACTGTACCCAGTAATGTGATCCCCTGTGTTCACAGACACAGCGATCGCTGCTGCAAGCTCTGTGAGCTACGCACCCGCATCGGTGGCGGTTAAAGACCCCCATCTCCACCTTCGATTCTTCGTGATCCTCCTTCCTGCTTGTGATTGCACTTCACAGTGTTTACACTTGTGATGGCTGTGATTGATTCATAGCAATCACAAAGTACAGAGCAACTCTGATTGGCTTTGCACATTGTGATATGATCTGAGTTGTCCAATGACAACTCTATTACAGCCATTCACGGGTGTACTGGCTGCTCACATCCAATTACTGCAGCGCCATTTATAAATGGCACTCCAGTAAATAGCATCTGACCCCTAGCCCCCTTTTTTTTTATTACAAAAGAGCGGATTGAGGTGGTTAGAGTTTTATCATCTTACCTTGCAAATGGAATGTAGGAGATGCTGTACCTGCAAAAAATATTACAAATATCACATTAAATATTAAAATGTTTAACGTTTGCATACAACTTACAATACAAAAATATCTATATTATTTTAGAAAATGTACTATATTAGTGAAGATTGTGATGTCACTGCCCTGCCTCTTCACCTCATCCAATCAGAGAATTCCTTGTATTTATTTAAAAATACAAGGCTTTCTCTGACTGGTAGCAGTGCAGGCAACCCCCCTATAGTTTATATACAGAAGGGCAGCCACTTGGCACCAAACCCAGAAGACTGCTGCTATCTACTACTGCAGCAACTGCTAGAGTGATTTGGGATCGTCATGCATGATATATGCATACTTACATCCAAGCACCGGTCCATGAAAAGGAATCCACATTCTTCTCCACATAAAAAAATTGTGAAGACGGCATTGGTCTATTCTGAAACAGTATATAAATTTGGGCCCCATAACTCCAAAATCCAAAATTCATATACAGAAAGGCTCCCGCACTTAGGATAAGGTAACAGAAAGTGTTATTGCCCCCCCACCCCCTTTAATCAGTTTGTCTTCTTCTCTTGTAGAAAATTCTACGCATACAAGGAAACAAGAGGGAACTTAAGGAGAATGAAGTAGTTTAAAGCAACGACTGCTGAAATAAGATTTGAAATTTGAGATTGTATTTCATGCTCTATTGAAGCAGTTGTATATATACTGGCATGCCTGTGTAATCTCCAGTATGATGGACATATCTCTCGGCTATGTCCAGTATGATGGACATATCTCTATGAAAAGGGAGCATATTTACATCATTAAGAGAGGATTTAAAAACCATAGCAACAGTTTTATTAGGGCTTTAAGCCAAACTCAATCCTATTGGATATATAACTCTCAGGTCTTGGCTTCTAAAGGACTGAATATAGAGTTTAAATTGAACTGTTTTATTAGCAACTCATGAGAAATGATTTATGTTTTTAGTGGACTTGTATGATTGGATTAGTGCCCCTTCCCCCACTTCACCTTCCCCTTTTTTCACAGTTTTATTATTCTATGTATTTTTCAATTATTAACATATTTATTTTATATATTGGATTGATATTCATTTTTCTTTAGTCTTTTCCCCTTATATATAGGGTATAGTGAATAGGATGTTCCCCTTGTGCCAGTACATAAAGTATTCCCCTTTATTTCCCTACAGATCTCTTATAGATAATCCAGGGCTTGCCACCAGAGGGAAAATTGGCCCGTGTACGCAGCAAGCCTGTAGTATATATAGTCCAAAAGAAAGAGTGTCATTCACAAGTCTTTAGAGGTGAATGCACAATGAAGATTTTATTTCAATGTTTTGAGGAGGCATAACATTTCATCTTTTTTCTAGGTACAGTGCCTTGAAAAAGTATTCATACCCCTTGAAATTTTCCACATTTTGTCATGTTACAACCAAAAATGTAAATGTATTTAATTGGAAGTTTTTTGTGATAGACCAACAACAAAGTGACATGTAATTGTGAAGTGGAAAGAAAATGATAAATGGTTCTCCAAATCTTTTACAAATAAATATGTGATAAGTGTGGTGTGCATTTGTATTCAGCCCCCCTGAGTCAATACTTTGTAAAACCACCTTTCACTGCAATTACAGCTGCAAGTCTTTTTGGGTATGTCTCTACCAGCTTTGCACATCTAAAGAGTGACATTTTTGCCCATCCTGCTTTGCAAAATAGCTCAAGCTCTGTCAGATTGGATGGAGAGTGTCTAAACAGCAAATGTCAAGTCTTGCCACAGATTCTCAATTGGATTTAGGTCTGGATTTTGACTGGGCCATTCCAACACGTGAATATGCTTTTATGTAAACCATTCCATTGTAGCTCTGGATGTATGTTTAGGATCATTGTCCTGCTGGAAGGTGAACCTCCACCCCAGTCTCAGGTCTTTTGCAGACTCTAACAGGTTTTCTTCTAAGATTGCCTTGTATTTGACTCCATCCATCTTCCCATCAACTCAGATCAGCTTCCCTGTCCCTGCTGAAGAAAAGAATCCCCACAACATGATGCTGCCACCACCATGTTTTCACGGTGGGGATGATGTGTTCAGGGTGATGTGCAATGTTAGTTTTCCGCCACACATAGCATTTTCATTTTAGGCCAAAAAGTTTGCAGTTGTGCCATACTCTTTCCATTTTCGGATGATAGATTGAACAGTGTTCCATGAGATGTTCAAAGCTTGGCATTTTTTTTATAACCTAACCCTGCTTTAAATTTCTTAACTTTATCCCTGACCTGTCTGGTGTGGTCCTTAACCTTCATGATGCTGTTTGTTCACTAAGGTTCTCTAACAAACCTCTGAGAACTTTACAGAACAGCTGTATTTATACTGAGATTAAATTACACACAGGTGGACTCTATTTACAAACTAGGTGACTTCTGAAGGCAATTGGTTCCACTAGATCTTAGTTAGGGGTATGAGAGTAAAGGGGGCTGAATACACATGCACGCCATACTTTTCAGATATTTGTAAAAAAAAAATGAAAACCATTTATCATTTTCCTTCCACTTCACAATTATGTGCCACTTTGTGTTGGTCTATCACATAAAATCCCAATAAAATACATTTATGTTTTTGGTTCTAACATGACAAAATGTGGAAAATTTTTAAGGAGTATGCATACTTTTTCAAGGCACTGTAAATATAATTTCTAAAGGTGCTATTGACATGAAATTTAACACGTCGGTAACAACCCATGCGATTCAGACATACAAAGAAACCAAAACAAGTTCAGAAATTAAGTTATGTGTAATAAAATGGAATGGCACAGGGAACAAGTATTGAACACGCTAACTGAAATGTATTTAATACTTCGTACAAAATCCTTTGTTGGTAATGACAGTTTTAAGGCGCATCCTGTATAAACTAGTCGCATGCATTGCTCAGGTGTGATTTTGGGCCATTCTTTCACACAGTCTTCAAATCTTGAAGGTTCCGTGGGCCTCTACTATGAACTCTGATCTTTAGTTCTTTCCATAGATGTTCTATTGTATTCAAGTAAGGCAGCTTTATTTTCTTTCTTTGAAACCAATTGAGTTTCCTTGGCTTTGTGTTCATTGTCTTGCTGAAATGTTCACCCTCGTTTCATCTTCATCATTCTGGTGGATGGCAGCAGATTTTTATTAAGAATGTCTTGGTACATTTTTCCATTCATTCTTCCTTTAATGATATGAAGTTTACCAGTATTGTATGCTGAAAAACAGCCCCACACCGTGATGTTCCCACCTTTAGAAATATATTTACCTAGAAAAATGGTGACCTGTTCAATGCTTATTTTACCTGTTGTATGTGGAGTTTTTATAAATACACTTCTGTATGTTTTAATCTTTTCACTGCCAGGCCCTTCACTCCACTTTTAAACTCAGCTGGCCGCACCATTTTTGCAATTTTTCCATTGTTTTTTCCCTTACACCTCTTTAGAGTTTGTAAAAGACCCCCCCAAACCATATATTTTCTGAAAGCACATGACCAGTAAAATAAAAAGAAGGTGCTACTGTTTAAGGCCCCCCATGATATTTGCGCAAATGTTTATTAAAACAATATTTTCGCTAAAAATACACTAAAATCATTATTAGCAGATAAAAACACAGCACGCTTTACAAAATTCTTACTAAAACATAAAATTTAGTTAATAAATAACAAATATTTGTAAATTTAAAATTGCGCCATTTTGCGAAATGGTAAAAATCGAACGTAAAAGTTCGGTCCACTTTTAAACTCAGCTGCTGGCCCATTTTTACAATTTTTCCATTGCTTTTTTTTTTCCCTTACACCTCTTTAGAGTTTGTGAAAGACCCACCAAACCATAGATTTTCTAAAAAGCACATGGCCTGTAGAATAAATAGAAGGTGCTATTGACTGTTAAGGCCACGTGATATTTGCTCAAATGTTTATCAAAACAATGTTTTCGCTAAAAATACACTAAAATCATTATTAACAGATACATGCACAGCAAATTTTACAAAATTCCTGCCAAATATAAAAGCTAAACCAGTATTGAGTTAAAAAATAACAAATATTTGTAAATTTTAAATTGCTCCTTTTTGCGAAAATCAAATGTACCCAAAAATTTCTCAAAAAAAATTTGGAGGTCTTAATTTTTCACTTAAAGCTTGACCTGTAGAATTAAAAAAATGTGCTACAGATTTTTTTAGGCACTCCAATAGTTGCGCAAATGTTTAGAAAACCACTATTTTCACAAAAAAACCCCACTAAAATCATTATTGGTGCACAAAAATTAAACATAACTTACAAAAATGTTGCTAAATACCTATGACCCACTTACATGGGGTGTACTAAAGTATATGCCCATGGAGGGCCGTGTTTACCCACATGGGGATGCCCAAGTGTTCCATGCATCCCCACTCATTTCAATTGGGATACAGCGGCTGCATAGGCACAGGTGCTGCTCCCAATCTGAGATCCTTGTTGGTGCACAACCCCAAACGCAGACAATATGAGCTCATGCATGAGGACATGCACCCAGACCCACATGGATGTCAATTTGGGAGCAACGGCTATGTTCGTGCAGAAACTACATTCCAAATTACATCAATGGGATGGCCTGCAAAGGGATGCATGGAACACCTGTGCATGGCTGAGCAGAGAAACATGGCCTTGCTGGGGTGTATGCTGTAGTACGCCTTGTGTGAATAAGACCTTAATATGGTGTTTTTTTTGTTTATTTTTCAATTTTTTACAATTTTATTTTTCAATATTTTGAATTTTTTAGGGGGGAGGGGGGGGGTGTCTTTGGTGAGATACCAGTGGTCTAAAGAGACCACTGATGTCTCTTTTTTGAGACAGAGAAAGGGATTGAAGACAGATTTGCATCCTCAGCTGCTCTGTACTTGAATGAACAGAGAAACTCCTATTCAATCACAAAACTGGAGTATAGTAAACACTGTTTACTATCCTTAATTGATCAATGGACATAGGAGTTATCAGTACTGATCACTCACTATGTCCAGCCAAGGAAAGGAAGGGGGTGGTAAACACTTGCTTACCAGCCCCCCTCCTCCCACACACACACCGCTCTCCATCCTGACAGGACAGCTTTACTTTGCCCAGTAGAAGCTACAGTCAGTGGGAGGGGGAGGAGGGATATTACAGCATGTAGGGGGTTCCTGGGATCGGGTAAACACGGAAGCAACTGAAAGGGGGGGTTTGACCAGCCCCCCGAGTGCTGACTTTATTTGTTTTATATTACTGTGGCTTCCCTTCATCACCTAAAGCCAGTGGAAGGGCATGGGGGGAAGCTGGCAGCTGCAGGGAAGCCACCATCAATCAATACTGGCGATCGCTGCTGGTGGGGGGGGGTGCAGGGTATGTGGAGGCAGGTGAAACTGCTGCAAAGTGACAGAGGCAACAGCGACCAGTAGAGGGGTGTGTCCATTTTTGGGGGAATAGCTCTGATAATGGGATTGTCATTCGCTGATCAGGGCTATTGGTTTGTTCAGCAAAGTATGCTGAACAGTTTTGCTATAAGCTCATGGTCACTGAAGTGACCATGAGCTTATAGCAGAAGGAGGAAAAAAAACACAGCGCCTCTAATGCCACGTACACACGGGCGGACTTTGATGGACTAGGTCCGGCGGACTTTGACGGACTTTCGAATGAACGGACTTGCCTACACACAATCAACCAAAGTCCGATGGATTTGTACGTGATGACGTACGACCGGACTAAAATAAGGAAGTTCATAGCCAGTAGCCAATAGCTGCCCTAGCGGACTAGCATACAGACGAGCTGACTTTTCGACCGGACTCGAGTCCGTCGGAAAAATTTGAAACATGTTTTATTTCTAGGTCCGTCTGACTTTTGGGGAAAAAAAAGTCCGCTTGAGCCCACACACGGACGAATTGTCCACCGGACCTAGTCCGTCAAAAAGTCTGCTTGTGTGTACGTGGCATTAGTGCAATATTGGTAAACCATTTAATGATAAGTCAAAAGTGAAACTACTCACAAAGGGAGCATAAACACAGGCATGATAGTAATCCTGCAGCAAAATCCGAGTGTGGTTTTCTCCTAAACGTCCGTGTCTCTGAAGTGCAGCTGACAAAACGCCATCTTGGTTGTGGTATATGTGTGCTTAGAAGATAAACCCGCCCAGTCACATGATCCACTAAGGTGGCACTCTAATGCCCCGTACACACGGTTGGATTTTCCGACGGAAAATGTGTGATAGGACCTCGTTGTCGGAAATTCCGACCGTGTGTGGGCTCCATCACACATTTTCCATCGGATTTTCCGACACACAAAGTTTGAGAGCAGGATATAAAATTTTCCGACAACAAAATCTGTTGTCGGAAATTCCGATCGTGTGTACACAAATCCGACGGACAAAGTGCCACGCATGCTCAGAATAAATAAAGAGATGAAAGCTATTGGCCACTGCCCCGTTTATAGTCGTGACGTACGTGTTTT
Organism: Aquarana catesbeiana; assembly: GCF_042186555.1. NCBI lineage: Eukaryota > Metazoa > Chordata > Amphibia > Anura > Ranidae > Aquarana > Aquarana catesbeiana. Next base: position 473,337,979 of record NC_133327.1, read on the forward strand.
ACGTCACCGCGTTCAAAACGATCGGATTTTCCGACAACTTTGTGTGACCATGTGTATGCAAGACAAGTTTGAGCCAACATCCGTCGGAAAAAATCCTAGGATTTTGTTGTCGGAATGTCTGAACAAAGTCCGATCGTGTGTACGGGGCATGACTCTATGAAATACATTCAACGCTTGAATAAAATGGGGATCGATGGTAAGATGAGTATAAAAACCAATGAGTAAAAATGAATAACTAATAAAACAGTAAGGTTGATAAGAATTAATGATATTGGTAAGAATAGGTAGCAAATGTTCCAGTAGTAGATTAGACATACATACAGTGGGGACGGAAAGTATTCAGACCCCCTTAAATTTTTCACTCTTTGTTATATTGCAGCCATTTGCTAAAATCATTTAAGTTCATTTTTTTCCTCATTAATGTACACACAGAACCCCATATTGACAGAAAAACACAGAATTGTTGACATTTTTGCAGATTTATTAAAAAAAGAAAAACTGAAATATCACATGGTCCTAAGTATTCAGACCCTTTGCTGTGACACTCATATATTTAACTCAGGTGCTGTCCATTTCTTCTGATCATCCTTGAGATGGTTATACACCTTCATTTGAATCCAGCTGTGTTTGATTATACTGATTTGACTTGATTAGGAAAGCCACACACTTGTCTATATAAGACCTTACAGCTCACAGTGCACGTCAGAGCAAATGAGAATCATGAGGTCAAAGGAACTGCCTGAAGAGCTCAGAGATAGAATTGTGGCAAGGCACAGATCTGGCCAAGGTTACGAAAAAATTCTGCTGCACTTAAGGTTCCTAAGAGCACAGTGGCTTCCATAATGCTTAAATGGAAGACGTTTGGGATGATCAGAACCCTTCCTAATGCTGGCCCTCCGGCCAAACTGAGCTATCGGGGGAGAAGAGCTGTGGTAAGAAAGGTAAAGAAGAACCCAAAGATCACTGTTGCTGAGCTCCAGAGATGCAGTCGGGAGATGGGAGAAATTTGTAGAAAGTCAACCATCATGCTGTGGGGGTGTTTTTCAGCTGCAGGGACTGGTTGCAATCGAGGGAAAGATGAATGCGGCCAAGTACAGGGATATCCTGGACTTAAACCTTCTCCAGAGTGCTCATCATGCTGTGGGGGTGTTTTTCAGCTGCAGGGACTGGTTGCAATCGAGGGAAAGATGAATGCGGCCAAGTACAGGGATATCCTGGACTTAAACCTTCTCCAGAGTGCCTCAGACTGGACCTCAGACTGGGCCGAAGGTTTACCTTCCAATAAGACAATGACCCTAAGCACACAGCTAAAATAACGAAGGAGTGGCTTCACAACAACTCCGTGACTGTTTTTGAATGGCCCAGCCAGAGCCCTGACTTAAACCCAATTGAGCATCTCTGGTGAGACCTAAAAATGGCTGTCCACCAACGTTTACCATCCATCCTGACAGAACTGGAGAGGATCTGCAAGGAGGAATGGCAGAGGATCCCCAAATCCAGGTGTGAAAAACTTGTTGCATCTTTCCCAAAAAGACTCATGGCTGTATTAGATTAACCACTTGACAACTGAGCACTTAAACCCCCTTCCTAACCAGACTAATTTTCAGCTTTCGATGCTCTCACACTTTGAATGACAATTACGCAGTCATGCAATACTGTACCCATAGGAAAATTTTGTCCTTTTTTTCACACAAATAGAGCTTTCTTTTGCTGGTATTTAATCACCGCTGGGTTTTTTATTTTTTGCGCTATAAATCAAAAAAGACTGAAAATTCGATTAAAAAAAAAAAAAAAAGTTTTTTTTTCTGTTAAAATTTATTGCAGAGTATTGGCAGAGTATTGACGAGTATTGGCAGAGCTTTGCAGTGTTGCAGAGTATTGCAGTGTTGCAGACTATTGGCAGAGCATTGCACAGTGGTGCAGAGTATTGCACAATGTTGCAGAGTATTGCACGGTGTTGCAGAGTATTGCAGATTATTGACATTGAGCAGCGCTGTGGGCACTAAACATCCAGCCCACAGCGCTGCTGCCATCTCTCCCCCTCTCCCCTTGCACTGTACCGATCGGTACACAGAGGGGAGGGAGGAACCGGCGCCATGACGTGACTCTGGTTTGTTTACAAGTGATCGCTCCATCATTTGATGGAACGATCACGTGGTAAATGGTCGCAATCAGCGGCTATTTACTGTGATCCGTGATGCGCCGGGTCCGGAGGTCACGGATGTTTCCGGGTGAGTGCCCCAGGGGGCGCGCGGGAGCAACATTCTGGAATGACGTCCCACGGACGTCCACCCAGAATAAGCCGACCGCGCTGTAGCCGTCTTTCGGCTATGGCCCGGTCGGCAAGTGGTTAAAAGGGTGCGTCTACTAAATACTGAGCAAAGGGTCTGAATACTTAGGACCATGTGATATTTCAGTTTTTCTTTTTTTAATCTGCAAAAATGTCAACAATTCTGTGTTTTTCTGTCAATATGGGGTGCTGTGTGTACATTAATGAGGAAAAAAATGAACTTAAATGATTTTAGCAAATGGCTGCAATATAACAAAGAGTGAAAAATTTAAGGTGGTCTGAATACTTTCCGTCCCCACTATACATACATTTTTTGTCTGTTTATAGCAGAAGAAGGAATGAGGCCAGCTAGAAACAGTGCTGTAGGTCTGTACGCCGTACGGAACTGGCAGTGAAAGGGTTAATATACATTTTCCGATTTTTCTTGTATTCTATTTATTCATTTTACTGATATCCTGTATTCGTATATTGCTGATCTATTATTGAGAAGCTCAGGAACAGTGAAGGAGTGGGGGATATTGATCAGCCAATGTATGGTGTGTGCTTTGAACATGATCTCATGCGACCTCCTATAATCTAGAGGTCTTGACCCACGTGAGCATATTTATTGCACACAGTGTGGAGGTGAGGGGGCAGGTCATATAAGTAGCATGTTTGGAGCACTAAAGATTAAGTGGATATTCATTTAGGCATCATGTTATGAGCACTGAAGATCATGTGTGGATTTTAAAGGATAAGTTCACCTTCAGAAGCAGGTTACATGTTCCACCCATATTTAGGGTGTAACATGTAGCATTGCTCCTATCCACCCACCTCCTGCCGCCAGCTCTGTGGCAGCAGGCGGGGGATCCACTCCCTGCACCCACTGTCACAATCGGCTGTGCAGGGCTCCACCTACACGGCCAAGCCAGTAGACTACAAGTACCGTCAGCCATGCCAGCTAACACCTTGTAGTTCTCAATGAACTGCGAAGTGATCTCGTAGTTCATTAATTCTTACTGCCATTCAGTAACTGCCTGCCTGTATTGGAGGTACAGACAGACAGTGTACTAAGAGCCTGCAGGTTCCATTGCACCTGTGATCTGCTGATCATGGGTGCAATGCTTTATAGGATGCAATGTAAAAAAAAAAAAAAGTACTTTTTTTTTACCTGCAAAGATACAGTTGTGCTCAGAAGTTTACACACCCTGGCAGAATTTATGATTTCTTGGCCATTTTTCAGAGAATATGAATGATAACACAAAAACATTTCTTTCACTCATGGTTAGTGTTTGGCTGAAGCAATTTATTATCAATAATAATGACATCAGAAACTACCCAAATGACCCTGATCAAAAATTTACATTCCCTGGAATGTTTCATAATGCCCATTTATCCGCCGGAGCATTCCCCTCATCTGGCTCCACTCCCTCACTATCTGAACATTCCATGTTGTATATTTCATTTATACAGAAGAGCCAATCTCGGATGTTTGGGCGGTCTGAATTCAGCCAATTCATCGCAATCTGCTTCTTGGCCACGTCCAGCAGAATGGGTACAATAGATTTTTGATATTGTTTTATGGGCTCTTCCGTGCCGTGAAACAGACAAACCCATGGATCTTCTACCAAAGTTTTGCCCGTAATAGCTTTAGTTAGTTTTATAATTTTTTCCCAAAAAGTTCTGATGACGGCACACTCCCACCAGACATGTGCCATCGTTCCCACAGCACCGCACCCCCTCCAACATTCCTTCGATTTTGCCGGGTCAAACTTACTTATTTTGTCTGGGGTGGCATACCACCTTGCTAAGCATTTGAAATTTATCTCTGTCTTCTTACTATCTACTGCTGATTTATGTAGCATCTTCAAAATCTTTCCTAATGTGAAATTACTACACCGTGACCCTAACTCCCTTTCCCATATCTTGATGTACGGGGGCACCTCCAGCCCTTCCCCCTCGCTCAGAATCTTATAGATTTGAGAGACAAGGCCCCTCGATTGCTCCCTCTCACAGAGCTGCTCAAGTGGTCTGTACTCTTCCTCACTTCTGAGTGGTTTCGGCAATTTCCCGATGAAAAGACAGCTGGAGGTACCTCCATGGATCAATAGAGAAATTCTCTGACCTATCTTTTAAATCAGAATACGTGCATATTTTCCCTTCTCTAATTACGTCTTTTAATTGTGTACTATCCCGTTTAATCCAATTCCCTCCCACCTCCCTCCTACCTGGTTCGAAAAAGATATTCTCTTTCAAATATATCAAAGGTGAATTGTATGTCCATTTATTCTGGGTGTGGACCTGGTCCCAAATCTTTAAAGAATTATGTGTTAGTGCCGCAGTCTCCGTGCCCAGTGCTCTAAACTTGGGAGGGTTCCAAATAATGTGACTTAAATCTCTATTACACAAACTGTGTTCTATAGTTACCCACCTCCTATCATTGATCTCCTTTGACCACTCTATTACTCGTGTAAGTACCATCGATTTATAATATTTATTAAAATCTGGAAGTGCAAGCCCTCCTTTTTCTTTCCTCCTACTCAGGACTGATTAAGCAATTCGTGTTTTTTTGCCACCCCAGAAAAACCTCGATATCAAGCCCCTTAAGGCCCTAAAATATGACTGGGGGAGCGGGATAGGGAGCATCTGGAACTTGTACAGGATTTTAGGTGTTATAATCATTTTCACTGCATTAATACGGCCTATCCATGAAAGGGGGCGAGAAACCAAACCTCTTACTTCTCGTCTGATTTCATCCAACAGTGGGATGTAGTTGTTTAGATACATATCCTTCAGATTATTTGATAACTTAATCCCCAAATAGTTGATCGCTTTTTTTCCATGGGAAGGGAAACGCCCCTACAATGCTCTCTTCCTCTTGTATGCCCACATTCACATTGAGCACCTCGGACTTGCCAAGATTGATTTTAAAATTTGACAATTCCCCAAACCTTTTAAGGACCAGAAGTATATTCGGGATCGTAATCTTGGGATTTGTGATGAAAAACATCACATTGTCGGCGAAGGCCGCTAGTTTGTGCTCCTCTGATCCTATCCTCACCCCGCTACAATCTGGGTTATTACGAATGGCAGATAGTAAGGGCTCCAATGTAAGGACGAATAGGAGGGGGGACAATGGACACCCCTGCCTAGTGCCATTTTCCATCCAGAAAGGATCAGAGGAAACTCCATTCACCCTTACAAATGCCGAGGGACTAGTGTAGAGTATTTTAACCCAAGAGATAAATCTTGGGCCTATCCCCATTGTTTCTAGAGTTTTTATCATACACCCCCAGTCTACCCTGTCAAACGCTTTCTCAGCGTCTATTGACAGGAATAGAACTGGGGGCCCCCCTCGTTTGGTGGATTCCACCAGGAGTACTGATCGCACCCCATTGTCCCTACTCTGCCTTCCCGGTACAAAACCCACCTGATCTGGGTGCACTAGAGTGGCCATTCTGTCCCTTAGTCTTCCTGCCAGAACTTTGGCATATAGCTTCACGTCAGCATTTAATAATGAAATGGGTCTATAACTAGAGCAATGCTCCCTATTCTTGCCTTCTTTAAAAATTAATGTAATGGATGCTGCCAAGGCCTCTCCCTCCATTGTACAATTGGGACCCAGTTCATTCCAGTAACGGCTTAACCTGGGTACCAAAATGTGTTTATATTTTACCAGATATAACGAAGTAAATCAATCGGGGCTAGGACTTTTCCCCTTAGGGACATTCTTTAAGACCGAAAAAATTTCCTCCTCTTCTATAGGTCTGTCAAGGAGATCTCTCTCCTCCTCAGACAACACAGCCACCCCCGCCTCTTTTAGAAATTCTTCCACCTTCCCCACCTTTGAGCTTTCTCCTATTCCCTTTTGTCTAATAGAGTAGAGGGCTTTGAAATACTTTCTAAACTCTTCCGCTATTCCTTTGCTTGTACCTACTGCTTCCCCTTTTTTATTTTGTATTTTCTCGATGTAGTTCCTGTCCCTTTTCTTCCTCAAAATCCTCACCAGATGTTTACTGGATTTATTTCCCCACGTATATCTCTCTTTTGTTAATTTATTGAGGGCTCTTTTAGACTCTTGCTCCATACTGTCTCTTAACTCTTCCCTTTTTGCAACTAATTGGCGGAAGCTGTCTTGGCTCTGGCCTTTTGATATTTTGTGATGCTGTTCTAATACATAAATTTCCTCAATGAGCCTTTCCCTGTCCTCTCTTCTCTTTTTTTTTTACCCCTGCCCCTATAGATATCAGTACACCTCTTATATACGCTTTGTGTGCCTCCCATAACACCGATGGGGATATTCCTCCTATATCGTTGACTCTAAAAAAAAATTCAATTTACTCTTGAATCTTTTCTAAGACTTTTGGATCCTTAAATAGGTTTTCGTTCAACTTCCACGAGTAGGGATGTCTTTGGGGTTCCGAAATCCTGATCCTCATTGTAATGGGCGCATGGTCTGATAAGGAGGAAACCTCAATTCTAGAATCCTCGACAAGATCCAATAAACTATGATCCATCAGTATGTAATCCAGTCTTGAATACGTCCCGTGCACAGGGGAGAAGAAGGTATAGTCAATAGTTTTTACATGTTGTGTCCTCCACACATCTATCAGATGGCATTGATGCAGCCGTCGCTTAATCATGCTTAATTGAGCCTTACTTGTCCCCTGTGCCCGGGACGTACTATCTTGGGCGGGGTCTAGGCAAAAGTTGAAGTCCCCCGCCAACACCACCTCTCCTTCCCCAAACTCTGCCAATTTAGACAACACCCCTTTTAGAAACCTGATCGGGTTTTTATTGGGGCAGTAGACGTTCACTAAAGTGAGCTTTTTCCTCCCCAGGATACCCTTAAGGAATAGGAATCGGCCCTCTGGATCCGTCAATCTTTCCGCTACTGAGAATTTAACAGAATTAGAAAACACGATTGCCACTCCCTTAGACCTCCTAATTGGAGTATCGCTATAATACCAGAGGGGCAACCGTGGGGAATACAATTTTATATTTGATTCCAGTGTCAGGTGTGTCTCCTGGAGAAATACCACATCCGCTCTGTAGTGTTGGAGTTCCTTGAGAATTTTATGTCTTTTTACTGGGGAGTTCATTCCCTTAACATTATAAGACACAAAATTTAACTCAGACATAGATGTAGATTGACCTTATCCGCCTTTGTCTGTCGTCCTCTGAATACTAATTTCCCACTCTGCAGATAGGGGCCCTCCTCCCTCCCCCCAACCCTTCCCCCCTCCCCCCGGCCTTGCCAGCCTTAAGCCCGCTTATAAGAATCCAGCTATATCCCATATCACGAGCCTCTTTTCCAGGGGTGACGCTCCGCCGACGGCCATCGGTGCCCCCCCGTCACTCAAGATGACAGGTAGGGGGCAAGAGGGGCCTAGGAGCGCAGGCCAGCCAGACGTGACCTCTCCTCAAAAACCCTCCCAGAACCATTTTATATTTCTTATATCACTTATTCCCTCAACCCCCTCCCCCCCACCCAATCCCCTGGAATCTTTATTATAAGTCTCAGTCTTCATACTCCACTTTCCCCCATTAGCAGGAGGCCAACGAGGGAAGGCTAAGAGGAGGAAAAAAAAAAAAAAAAAAAAAAAGGTCCCAATTCAATCTCTTCTTCTCCGAACCTCTCATATTTGTCATCCTTATATTCGCATCGTTCCATTTCACTAGCGGCTTCTGGTGTAGGGATCCCCAGGTTTTCGCAAAAGTCCAGCATCTCACCTGGAAACCTCATCTTATACGTTCTACCTTCTTTTGTTACCAGCAGGGATGTTGGAAACCCCCAACTATATTTTAGGTTGGCCTTCCTCAGTTGGTCTAGCAAGGGTTTTAGCTGCCTTCTTCGTGCCAAGGTTCCCGCTGATAAGTCGGAGAAAACTTTTATATCTTTGTTATCAAAACTTAATGGGGGAGCCCCTCTAAGATTGGTCCAGATCTTCTCCTTGTCTTCGTACGAATGAAATTTGACTATTACATCTCTCGGGATATCTTGTCTTATATTTGGAGGTTTTCTCATCCTGTGCACCCTCTCAATCCTCAGGACCTCATCTTATCCTCTACCCAGGATTGAATTAAAGATTTTCTGCAATTTGTTCCTTAAATCCTCATTTTGTTGTTCAGGAAGGGCTCTTATCCGCAAGTTTTGACGACGGCTTTGATGTTCTTGTTCTTCCAGTTTGTAATCCAGTATGCGATTATCATTCTGCATTTTCTTCATCTGCGCTTTTAGGTCTTGTATCTCTTTCGCCTGGAAATCTGAAGCTCTCTCAGGAGCTCTGTGAAACACTTCTGTTCACATGCTGCTCCTGGCCACGCATCCCACAAACTTGTTTCTGAAGTCATAAAAAAAACGTCATCCACGAAACGCTGGAAGACAGCAGGAGCGTTTACACAGCATAACTAGATACTCATAGTGTCCATTGCGAGTGTTGAATGCCATCTTCCAATCATCATCTTCTCTTATATAAATCAGGTTATAGGCTGCCTGCAGGTCCAGTTTAGTGAAAATAATAGCTCTTTAAGAACATCAAATAACTCTAGAATAAGAGGCAGAGGATAAAAGTCCTTTACAGTGATTGGGTTTAAACCGCGATAAGCTATACATGGACAGATCCCCCCCATCTTTTTTTTTCCAACAAATAAAAAATCAGCCTCCACTGGAGAAGAAGAGAGACGGATAAAACCTCTCTCCAGGTTGTCCGGAACATACTCCTCCGTGCACTTTCATACAGGTTATGACAATGGATAGGTCTTTCCCTTTGGAAGAGGTGCTCCAGGGATCATGTTGATTGCACAGTCAAAAGGATGAAAGTAGGGGGATAGAACCTCTGCTTTTTTTCTTGCAAAACACATCTGCAAAGTTGTAGTATTCTTGAGGCAAATTTGGAGGTATAGTTACAGAAACAAACAGACTGTGAGATAGTCTTTTGGGATGATATATATGCAGTTCTGACAATACGACTCCCCAGGAAGTTAATTCCCCAATAACCCATTTAAAAGAAGGGTTGTGTTGCTGCAACCACGGATACTTAAGAACAACAGGCAGAAATAGAGAGTCAATCAGGGATAGGATAATTTCCTCCTTATGCAGTGTGCCAATCTGAAAGGTGACTGTAGCAGTCTCGAATTCCACTGTGCCTTTTCCTAATGGTTGTTCGTTCAGAGTAGGGATGCTCAATGGTCTTGGTTTGGAAACAAAAGGAATATAGTTCTTCTTAGCAAAGTGTGATCTAAGAATATGCCAGCTGCTCCATAATCCACAAAAGCCTCACAAGATATAGAGTATGAGGCTAAATGGAAAATTGCAGGTACCATGATCTTAGTTTTGGAGAAAGGACTTACGGTTTAACCCAGCTCCTCCAAAATGGGTTGGGCCCCCATTTTTACTGGACGGGAAGGGCAAGCGGATAACATATATCCTTTCAGTCCACAATACAGTCATAGGCCCAAAGAGAGTCTTTGTCTTTCTGCTTCAGCCAGATGGAGACAGCTGACTTCCACTGGATCTACAGGTGCCATGGAATCAAATGAAGTTTCTGATTTAGACTCGGTGTTTGGAAGTTAGGAGCTAAAAATTAAACTGGCCGAGGTAGCTTGCGAGTCCGTAAATTCTCCCGATAGCTTTCATGATATTGGACATCCAGGCACACACACAGTTCTATGAACTTTTCAAGGTCTTCTAGAAGAGTTTTATACACCAGTTCATCTTTGATGAGATCTGCAAGACCTCTGCGAAAAGCTGCACGAAGAGCACCAGCATCCCAGTTAGTCTCCCAGTGTACAAAACTCTATAGCATATTGTGCCACAGTTCTCATAACTTGTCGTATATCCAAAACTGAGCATTCAGCAACTGAAACCCTGCCTGGTTTGTCAAAAATAGAAGAGAAGACAGGAATTTATCAGCATCCTGCAGTAAAGGATCATTGCGTTCCAGGTAAGGTGAGACCCATGCCAAGGCTTTCCCCTTTAATAAAGAAATTAGTCACTTTGGCTGAAGAAGTGCTGAATGTCCCAGGGTTATGAAAATTCTCATACGAGGTATGTAGCATCATTCTAGCACGTAATCTGAAGTGATGTAATATATGTCTAATAGCAGTGCTTGGAATTTTGGCCATCCAAAAATTCACTGAAAAAAAGAAAACCAAGTGAAGGACATGGTGTAAGCAATGGCTTCACAACTGTGGAAATTACTCACAAATGTCACGTTTACAAGAACTCCAGGAAAACAACCCAGATGATTTCCAAAATTATTTGAGGATGAATGACGATCGTTTCCAGAAACTGCTGACAGCTGTGACACCACATAGGCAAAAAAAAAAAAAAAAAAGAAAGACACCGTGACGTGTGAATCTATCAGTCCAAAGCAAAGGCTAATCACAACCCTACGCTATCTGGTGACAGGCAGATGTCTGTAGGACTTAAAGCAGTAGTAAACTCCGCCTTTTAAATCGTACCTACAGGTACTGTAAGTCTATATTAAGGCTTACCTGTAAGTACAGTGATATCTCCTAAACTTGCCGTCATACCCATGCTGTAAACCGTGATACCCGTATGCATGCATGGGAGTTACGTCAATGTGGCCCAGCCATTCACCGGACCAGAGCCAGTGAACCTGGAAGGAAGACTGGAGAAAGATGGAAGCCCTGTCAGCAGTGACTGTGCACTGCTGGAGGGCTTTGTCTATATGATTTAGCAATTCTACATATACATTATATATATAGATATAGATATATAGTTATTGCAGAGATTCTAGTCGATGGGAAGCATGCAAGGTTGACACCACCTCCAGGTCTGTATCATTTTTCTTCAATTATAAAAGAATTTTTCAGCATCATAACGCTTGAAATGATATATTTGGACATTGGAAAAAATGGACACAATTCTGATAGCAGTGTAACTGCACACAAATTTCTACCAGCGCCTCCAGAGTGGAACCCTGAACCAGCCGACCCTTGACAACACTGTCAAAGGTATGAACTTTGTTTTTTGGCAATGCCCTCTGTGCTAGGAGAGTACCTCATGAAACCCTTCCCCCTGCGCAACATGACACATGAGCAGAGGATCTTTAATTATAAACTGTCCAGGGCACATAGGGTAGTATAGAATGTTGAGTGGGTTAAAACAGGGAAAATCAACACTTGATTGAATTAGTAGTGAAGTGAAAATTCACTGACTCACCCCTATTGAGGCTGAAAAGGAGGGGAGGACTTGGATATAAAAATATACCAAGAGAGAGTAACTCCAAAGGGAAACACACAGCAGTGTAATTGAAGGGATATTTAGATTAACTGTATCTATTTTACAATAATAAGTTTCCATGTTGTGCTTTTTTCCTGTTCTCCATTTCACAAACAACTGTGTGCACGTACTGTTCATTGTTCCCGTTATCTTTCTTTCTAGATTTATTTCTCATATGGTACGTTCCAATTTCTTGTAAAGCACGTGATTTCCCAGAAATGACGTGTGTATGATTATTTTTGTTGAGTTTCGGTTTTGTCATAAAATGTCTTTGTATTTGATTGGATAATTTGTAATGACCTTCCGGGGGTTTGTATTTTCTCACAATACCCCCTTTATATTCACAGAGACAGAATAAACTTTTAGCTTTTGCTCGGAGAAACTTTGTCATTGTTTTTTTATCATTGTCTCAATGGGCTAATCTCACAGGCCTGTGGGGATTGTAAGGTACACCTTATGCAGAGGTATCGAGGGTCTAAAAATACCCCTAGACAATCTACATTCCTAACAGTTGGGTGCTCGTCCGCGATCGATCATAATAAGTCCAGTGAGTTAGATTTATATTTTTCTCTTGCCGTGATTTTTATTTAGAAATCGATTCCTTTAAAGGAACCTGGAATTAATTTTTAGACCTCGATAAGTTTGACTGCTCTGAGAAGCAGTAATAAAGGCTGTTCTGAGTTAACAGCGAGATAAGCCCTGGGAGGGCTTCAAAGACTGCTCTGAGTAAGCAGCAACTGTTTTGGGTAAACAGTGAGATAAGCTCCGGGAGAGCTTTATGATTTATATAGTACTGTAATTATAAAAAGTCTGATAAGGTGTGCCGGACAAAACCCGATCTCTTTGCTTATCTTCCTATTGTGTAGCAGTCATAAGATAATCTTAAAATAAGATAATCTTATTTTATGTAATCTGTCTGTGTGGAATTTGTCAAGTGTCTTAAGGTAAGACGACGCCTTCCATTGCATTGTGTTATAAGGGACTTAAATAAAAGGTGACAGACGTGTCTTGCGGTCAACTCCCGGCTCCTTTTTTGTGATTGATGGAAGTCCGCCAATCGAAACTTAGAGTGATGCTACAATATCCGGTAATGTATTGATGTTTAATGATTTACATATGAGTTTTGAATAATTCTTTTTGCTATTGACATTTCTTGTGCAGGGGAAGTCAGGTGCAACATTTGGATAATTGGCTTTTTGCCAATAGGGTTCAAGTGCTAATATCTCACTGACTGTAATAGATAGTGGGGAATTGTAAGAGAACTATTAGTTCCCCTTCGGTGTGCACTCGCGCGCATGCGCGTGCACATGGACGGCTGCAGATGCCTGTGCGCATCAATGCGCATGCGCGGCGGATGGCGTGCACGCGCAGGAGCGCGCCCATAATGCCAGTTGGCACCAGCCGGCCTATTTAAAGAAGTGCTCTGACCCTAGACCAGTGCTGACTGGTCTTCAGCTGTATCCTAATACCTGAACCCTGCTACTAACCTGCTTGTTACTTGTTGATGAACCTGGCTTGCCTTGACCCTGCTTCTGGATCCTGTTTCTGCTCTGACTACCGGTTTCTGATCCTGGCTTCCCATTGGACTCTGCTTATGCCTACTGCCTTGTACTGCACTGCTCGCCTGTTGCCAGACCCGGTCATCCATGTGACTTCACTTATGCCTGCTGCCTTGTACCCTGCTGCCTGCCAGTTACCAAACCTGGCTACCTTTGAGACTCTGCTCTTGACTCTGGCGTTCTTCCTCATTACTCTGCAAGTGCCTGCAATCACAGTCCTGCAACTTGCTGCGACTTCTTGCTGCAAGTATACCAGGGACTTTACATCACCTAACGTTCCAGCACCACAGTTCCTGCGGAGTGCCTCCTTAAGCCCAGCTGATCCTTGGTGCAGCACCACTTATCCTGATCTGACGGTTTCCCTGTTCATCCAAGATCGCATCCTCCGCCACAAGTCTACGGGTCCGCAGCTGCAGGCACTCATGTTCATCCTGGCCCTCGGTTCCCGCTGTTCCACTTCCAGCGGGACCTGGACTGGAGATACAAGAGAGGCCGACCTCCTCATTTCAGTCTCCAACTAGGTACGTGACAGTACCAGTCAGTCCGTAATGGAGTCTGAAAGGGAGGTCTCTCTTCTGTCAGCCCTTTGCCAGACTGTTACCGTACTTTCTTATGCGGTACAAGGGTTGTATAAGGACTTTGTTCAACTCCATGACCAACTACAGTCAATATCCAGTCCGATCCCCACCTCTGAATCTACAAGAGTCAAGGATTCTGCTGCACGAATCACAACTTGTAACCATGTGGGACTTTCTAACCCTCCTGAGCCTAGAGTACCTTTACCCGAGCGCTTCTCTGGTGACCGTAAAGGATTCAGAACTTTTCAGAATGCCTGTGAGCTTTATTTTTCTCTACTACCCCGCACCTTTTCTACCGAAGAAGTGAAGGTAGGCTTCCTCATCTCCTTGCTGCTAGGAAAACCCCAGGCCTGGGCTCACCAACTTCGGGAGCAACGTGATCCTGTCTTGGCTTCTGCAAGTTCCTTTTTTTGCTGCCATGGCCCAACTGTATGCTGATCCGTTCCGTCAACAGACTGCCGAAACCACTTTAAGTCATCTGCAACAGGGCCCCAGGCCTGTGGAGGATTATGTCTCGGACTACCGATTATGGAGCACTGATACCAAATGGAATAGTTCTGCACTACGTTTTCAGTTTCATCTCGGCCTATCAGAAGCTATCAAGGACGAACTGGCCAGGGTGGATGCACCAACCTCCTTGGATGACTTGATTCATCTCTGCATTCTGATTGATCGCCTCCTGAAAGACAGTCCGAGAGAGCCAGAAACCTTTATTTGTTACCTGCACAGCCTAAGGTCCAGTTACCTCCTTCCTCTGTGACTACGCCTAAAGACACAGTCAATGTTAAGAGGGTCGCACACACCAGCTTCCCGGGACCTCCTCTGTCCAAACAGGAGTGATCTCGTCATCACCAGCTCAAACTCTGCCTTTACTGTGGCGATGAAGGACATTTTCTGCAATGTTGTCCCCGAAGACACCTTAGGAGATCATCTCCTCCACCTCATACAGTTGCTTCCCTAAACCCTGGACAGAACCACACCTTGCTGCCAATCTCTCTCCAGTATGCAGGAAAGACTCTTACAGTTTCTGCCATTGTGGACTCAGGGGCTTGTAGCTGTTTTGTGGACTCTTCTTTCGCAACCATGCATGAACTACCCTTATGTACCAAGAAAAACAGCTTCTCGGTTCACCTAGCTGATGGTTCGGGCATTAAATCTGGACCTGTTACTCTAAAGACTGTACCTATTCCCTGTTTTACCACTTCTGGACATCGGGAGCCCCTTCGTCTTGATGTCATCACATCCCCACTTTTCCCTGTTATTCTTGGGCAACCTTGGCTGAGGGCACATAATCCTCTCATCAATTGGTCCTCTGGAGAAGTGTCTTTTCCCTCTGACTACTGCAAGGAGTATTGCTTCCCTCCTATACCCAGTTATGGAGAGCCACTCCTCTGCATCAGCGCAGATTCTGAGACTGTTAAACTTGTGCCATTCGTTTGTCATGAATACCTGGATATTTTCAACAAGAAGAATGCTGACACTCTCCCCCTCACAGATCATATGACTGCCCTATTGAACTTTTGCCTGGCGCTGAAATTCCCTTTGGCAGAATCTTTCCCCTTTGAGCTTGAACTTGAGGAGCTTTGAAAGTACATTAAGGAAAACCTTGAGAAGGGCTTTATCCGGCCTTCCTCCTCCCCCGCTGGAGCGGGAATATTCTTTGTTGAAAAAAAGGATCACACACTCCGGCCCTGTGTTGATTACTGGGACTTAAATAAAGTAACGATTAAGAACCGATACCCCTTGCCACTCATCCCTGAACTGTTTTAGAGACTGTGAGAAGCACGTGTTTTCTCCAAATTGGATCTAAGAGGAGCATATAACCTGATCAGAATTAAAGGAGGACATGAGTGGAAGACGGCCTTTAGGTCTCGTTTTGGGCACTTTGAATACCTGGTGATGCCCTTTCGGACTCTGTAACGCACAAGCTACCTTCCAGCATTTTGTGAATGGTGTTTTTCGGGACTTCTTTGATGTATTTACTATCGTCTACTTACATGACAATCTAATCTTCTCCTCCTCCCTTGAATCACATCGAGTCCATGTTAAAAAGGTATTAGACAAAGGAAACATCACCTTTATGCCAAAGCTGAAAAGTGTGAGTTCGAGAAACTTACCATCCAGTTCCTGGGCCTCATTATTTCCGCAGACGGGATTGCCATGGACTCACAGAAAGTATCTGCAGTACTTGACTGGCCGGCTCCCACTGATAAAAAGTCCGTGCAGCGGTTCGTGGGATTTTCTCATTTCTACAGGAAATTTATTAAGAACTTCTCAGGTATCATATCCCCTATTACCCAACTAACCAGATCACGCAGAACTTTCACATGGACTGTAGAAGCTCAAGCTCCTTTTGAAAGATTGAAGGGCCTTTTCACATCTGCACCAATTTTGAGACATCCTGACCCTACCTTGCCCTATGTTCTCGAGGTTGATGCCTCAGAGATTGCTGTGGGAGCCATACTGTCTCAGCGACAAGGGATAAAAGCCTTTCTCCACCTTGTCACTTTCTTTTCCAGAAAACTAAGTGCCTCAGAAAGGAACTATGACGTGGGTGATCGGGAGTTATTGGCTATCAAATCTGCCTTGGAAAAATGGCGCTATCTTCTTGAAGGAGCGGCACATCCCATTCTTGTTTTCACCGACCACAAGAACCTTAAATATTTAAAAGCAGCCAAAAGACAAAGATCCCGCCAGGTGAGATGGTCCCTCTTTTTTTGCAAGATTCTGCTTCCATATTACCTATCGGCCTGGATCCAAAAATGGGAAGCCTGATGCCCTTTCTCGTATGTTCCAAGACACTGAGGTTCCCTCTCAGCCCGATACCATTCTACCGGCTAAAAACTTTCTTCTGTTACAGATGGACTTCATTCCTCAAATCAAGTCAGCAGTTCAGGACCATTCTCCACCTCAAGAACTCCACCTGCAGCTGAAAGAAGGTCTCTATTTTCATGGCGAACAGATCTTCGTTCCTTAGCAGTTACGGTCAGCAGTGCTTTACATGTGCCACGAACATCCCTTGGGCAGGTCATTTCAGAGCTCATAAGACATCAAATCTGGTCCTTCGCTCCTTCTGGTGGCCAAACCTGGTGCAAGATTGCAGGGACTATATTAAGTCCTGCACAATGTGTCTTCGGAACAAGACTGATAGAGCCAAAAATTGGGGTCTTTTGGAACCCCTTCCTGTCCCTGATAAATTATGGACCATGATCACCATGGACTTTATTGTTGAACTACCCCCATCGGAAGGCTTCACTAACATTTTTGTGATTGTGGATCGATTGTCCAAAATGGCCCACTTTGTGCCCCTGAAAGGCACCCCTTCTGCTGCAGAGACTGCCTCTTCTTTTATCAAGGAAGTTGTACGCCTTCACGGTATTCCTGCTAACATTACCTCTGACCGTGGGGTACAATTCACCTCCCGATTTTGGAAATCCTTATGTGAAGCTTTGGGCATTAAACACTGTTTGTCATCTGCATACCATCCACAGACTAACGGTCAAACAGAGAGGACAAACCAGACCCTGGAGCAGTATTTGCGTTGCTTTTCTTCGTTTGCACAAGACGACTGGGTCTCTCTGTTGCCGTTGGTGGGGTTTGCATATAATAACTCTATACACTCTGCAATCAAACTCCCTTTTTTGCAAACTATGGGTTTCACCCATCTTTTTTGCCTGATGTTCCCCAGGAATCTTCAGCTCCGGCAGTACAAGAAACCATCCTACAAGAAACCATCACCAAGTCCCAGGAAAATAATAAGAGGTTCTATGATAAGAGGAGAAGGGGTAACCTGGACCTTAAACCAGGAGATATGGCTTTCCACCATGAATCTAAAGTTGGCCTGTCCCTCTAAAAAACTTGGACCAAAGTATATTGGCTCGTTCCCAGTAAAGAAGAGGATTAATGTTGTTGCCTTCGAGCTCAACCTGCCGGCAAGATTCACCCGGTATTTCACGTATCACGTATCTCTCTTAAAACGATCCGTGGCTGATCCCTTCCCTGATCGAGAACCTGAGATTCCTCTACCCTTGGTTGTCAAAGGTAACGAAGAGTTTGAGGTTGTTATGGACTGCAGAAAGAGAAGAGGCTAGACCCAGTTTTTAATTAAATGGAGGGGCTATGGCCCTGAAGATAATTAGTGGGAACCCTCTTCCAATGTACATGCTCCACAATTGATTCGGGCCTATCTTCAGCTTAATCCTGAAAAGAGTTCCCTAGTGGGCATCCGGAGGCTGCCTGTAAGGGGGGGCAATGTAGGAGAACTATTAGTTCCCGTTCGGTGCGCGCAGTCGGCAGGATATTCTGAGGCTAACTTTTGATCAAAGCATGCTATTTGAATAATTCTTTTTGCTACTGATATCTCTTGCGCAGGGGAAGTCAGGTGCAAAATTTGGATAATTGGCTTTTTGCCAACAGGGTTCAAGTGCTAATATCTCACTGACTGTAATAGATAGTGGGGAATTGTAAGAGAACTATTAGTTCCTGTTCGGTATGCGCGCGCACATGGACGGCTGCAGATGCCTCTGCGCATCAATGTGCATGCGCTACGAGCGGCATGCATGCGCAGGAGCGCGCACATAACACCAGCTGGTGCCAACCGGCCTATTTAAAGAAGTGCTCTGACCCTAGACCAGTGCTGACTGGTCTTCAGCTGTACCCTAATACCTGAACCCTGCTACTAACCTGCTTGTTACCTGTTGATGAACCTGACTTGCCTTTACCCTGCTTCTGGATCCTGTTTCTGCTCTGACTACCGGTTTCTGATCCTGGCTTCCCATTGGACTCTGCTTATGCCTACTGCCTTGTACTGCACTGCTCGCCTGTTGCCAGACCCGGCTATCCATGTGACTTCACTTATGCCTGCTGCCTTGTACCTTGTTGCCCGCCTGTTACCGAACCTGGCTACCCTTGAGACTCTACTCCTGACTCTGGCGTTGGCGTTCTTCCTCATTACTCTGCAAGTGCCTGCAATCACAGTCCTGCAACCTGTTGCGACTTCCTGCTGCAAGTATACCAGGGACTTTACATCAATTAACGTTCCAGCACCACAGTTCCTGCGGAGTGCCTCCTTAAGCCCAACTGATCCTTGGCGCAGCACTGTTTATCCTGATCTGATGGTTTCCCTGCTCATCCAAGATCGCATCCTCCGCCACAAGTCTCCGGGTCTGCAGCTGCAGGCACTCGTGTTCCTCCTGGCCCTCGGTTCCCACTGTTCCACTTCCAGTGGGACCTGGACTGGAGATACAAGAGAGGCCGACCTCATCATTTCAGTCTCTTACCAGGTACGAGACAGGAATCGTTTGTGGCATTAGTACTACCACAATTGAAAGTGCTGTTTGAACCTGTTGGCACTCTGCCAAAAAATTTGAAATGTAAATAAAAATTGTTTGGTTATAAAAATAAGAAAAGTAATAACGTACAAAGCTTATGATCAGGGGAACCTCTGGCCATAAGGAGTGCTTACTGGCATTTTGTCAAGAAAAAAAAAAATACCAAATCAGAATGTTTAGAAAGAAAAATAAATATGCATGCTGTGGAGATCCCCGGCTGGACGGAGGCTCCCTATAGCATCCTAGCCCAAACATTGTCTACGATGGGTTTAGCAGAGTCATGGGATGGTAAATTTAAGGGTTAAATCAATCTTCTCTATGCCTGTACTATATGCCCTGCCTGCTCCCCCTTACATTCCACAACTAGATAAGGACCTCATCACATGAGGACACGCAACAAATCTTCCCTACCCACGGCCATAGCTTGCAAACCAAAGCCAGCAGAATCTATTAGAATGTGTTAGAATCTGTGTTAGAATTTTGGAAAAGATTTTTAGAAGTTTGGACACAAGAGGCGGGACTTAGTGTTCAGGATAACATGCACAGTCTCTTAATACAGACATACCTCAGCAACCTTGGCCCTAAACATGCTCTTACAGTAAGACAGCAAACATCAGATTGGGCTACAAGCATGGTAACTGAAGAAAGTTGACAGAGAAGGATGCTGCAGGATGTTTTGACATTCCTAAACACCAGTGCAGACACATTATCAAAATGATTTCTCAGGAAATCAAAGGGGAAACTTTTATAAAAAGAGAGGAGGGGGATACAGAGGGAGGGGGCAAGGACAAAGAGGGAGTTACAACACAGAGAAAAAGAGTATGTTTCAATTGTGGAAACCCTAGACACTGGAAGGTACAGTGTCCTTACTATGAACAGGAACTAACACAGGACCCCCTGCCTCACATACAGCCCCACAAAATTCTGGTACACAACAATAAAGCTGCCCTGAAAGTGGTATCCCAGCATTTCCCCTCATCTCTCACTCTTAAGAGCAATCATTTCACTGCATGTGAATGGAAAATTAACCCCTTATGTACTAGACTCTGGAGCTACGTGCAGTACAATTCACAAGGATTTTTATAGAGAAGAGGTCACAAATGCTGAGCCTTCAAATGGGAATAAATGGAGTACTGACCAAAACTTTTAAAACAACAAATCTTTCAATCATTGACCCGACTGGAACGGGATCAGTGATTCAAAACTGTTTCAGAATAATACCTGGATGTCCAGGGAATCTCTTGGGCAGAGATTTACTAAAAAACTGGGAATTACAATGAAAGTCACAAAGCAAGGAGGATTATATGTAGAATCTGATAGGATAAACATCCTCACCCTTTTTCCATCCATCTCCTTGACAGAAGATGTGATTGAGGGAGGAATAGAGGAGGCAGTTTGGGCAGAAAATTCACTGGGTCGTGCGCATGCGCGAGAGTTCCGAGATGGCCGCTTGAGCCAGGAGCTCCGCACCTCACTATCTCAGGCGCGCCCAGCGCAAGTTTCTGACCCCGCTCAACTGCCACAGACACGGCTCAGGAACCCCCCAAGTACCGGAGAACAACCCCATATGCTTGGATCCGAGGTCAGGAGAAGCCTGATCCCCGAATTCGCTGCCTCCACCCACGCCGGGTGTACCAAGATGGCCGCTGCTGCAGCTCAGCGCCATGCTTCCCTTAATGAAGCTACTCCGGAACACAGGCAAGTCCTGACCCCTGCCCTTCTCCACAGCACCCCTGGCCCTCACAATGCAGGACTGCAGGCTCAGACTCCCTCACTGGCCTCCACAGAGTCCCTCCTCAGCCGTACATTTGGAGAGCAGGCCTTCTCCCCAGCAAGCCCGATGGCATCCATTTATGACGCTCCTACCCCCCTCAGCCCATCGACCCAGAACACCCAGCTTCTGATAGAAGACCTTTTCTCTAAATTCTCCAATCTCCTTGAAAGGGGTCTAGAGGCCACGGCAGCTAAAATAACAGGAGACATCAAAGCGGACCTGCAGAATATAGGCTCCAGAATGGACGCCATTGAAGGAAAGCTTGAACAGACTGCTGCAGTCTCCCACCAGAACTCTGACCTGATTCAATCCCTCCAAGACCAATTAAATACAGCAAACTCCCGCATAGATGATTTGGAGAACAGATCTCGGAGGCTGAACTTTAGGATCAGAGGCCTAGCGGAAACAATTACAGATGTTGCAGCGGCCACGCAGGACCTTATGAGAGAACTGATCCCAAACATTCCAACAGCACGTCTGGAGCTGGACCGGGTACACAGGGCCCTGGGTACCCCCAGGAAAGACGGTTCCCCTAGGGACATCATTGCCAAACCACATTATTATGAAGTCAAAGGAGCTGTCATGAAACAGGCCCGGGCCCTTCCCCAAGTTTCCTGTCAAGGCCACGTAGTGCAAATTTTCGCGAATATCTCCCCCTCCACTATACAGAGCAGAAGAACTCTGAAACCCCTATTATCTGCTATGGCTCAGAAAGACATCAGGTATAAATGGGCCTTTCCGTTTGCGGTCAAATTCTCTCACAAAGGTCACAACCACTCCTTCTCCAGCTTTATAACGGGAGAGAAGCTACTACTCAACCTGAAGATAATTTTGCAGGAAATGGACACAGAAGCACCCCCCTCCTCTGGCTCCAATAAGCGCCCCCCTCTGGCCGGCTCTCCAAACTCCCTGTGGAGCAAGAATAAGTCCAGAAGATCTTCCCACTACGGTCCACCATGACCACATAGCCACAACATCCTTTGTGTCTCCTGATGTCGATTCCCATCGCTTTTGACTGACTTCTTGATAGAAGAAATTGACTCTCTCCCTCTCCTTGGGAGCAATTTTATTCACTAATGTCCCTCCACTGAAAGGGGACAAGAAGAAAGTTGAAAGTCTCCTAGCTTGACAATTTTCTTCCTCTTTTTTTTTGTTTTTTTTCTATTATTCAAGCTCAGGTCCATGTTGCTCCGCCTCCACTCTTTGCTCTGCAGAGAATTGGAGAGCGATGCTTTGGGGTATATCTGGGGTTCGGAAAACCCATATTTTGTTTCAATTATTACAACCTGTTCTGGCTTGTTTGGTTTCAGCGATAGCTAGTTAACATTTATCACAGGTTGTAAGGTGCCCTGATTAGGGGCGGAATGCATGTGCCTCCTCCTATCCCTTAGTCACCAGCGGGTTTCTGGGGGATAGGAAGTCCAACCGCGGTTGGACTTTTGACAACAATTTTTCTCACGTGCTACCGTGAGATGACGGGGGGGGTCTTCTTTCCTCCTTGGGCTCTATGTGGCCCCAGGGAGAGAGAACTCTCCCGTTTCTTCCTTCTCTTCTCTTTCTTCTCTCCTCCCTTCCTTCCCCAACTCACGGAACATCACTTAACAGTTTTTTTTATTTCAGTCCAGTTCAGAGGTTTATCCCCCCGATCGGAGGCTCCTATCGTGGACAAGGTACCATATCCCCTTTCAGCACGGCTTTTGAAGGCCCCAGTACCGGTAAGTGACGGAGGACTCGGTAGCACTCAGTCTCTCGGGTCTCATGGCTGATCTCACACCTAACACTTTAAGGGTTGCCACCCACAATGTACAGGGCCTAAATTCCCCCATTAAAAGACGGAAGAATTTTAATTTCTTTAAATCTTCCAAATTGGATATTATTCAAATGCAGGAAACTTATTTTCCAGCCAGATACTGTCCCAAGTTCCTCCACTCCCACTTTCCAAATTTTTATCTGTTCAGTGCAGAAAACAAGAAAAAAGGGGTGGCCATAGCGTTTGCCAAATCTTGCAACTTTAATTGGCTTGCAGAAATGAAAGACCCCAACGGCAGGTTTCTCTTAGTTAAGGGTAAAATAGACGGACAGATCTACTCCCTAGTCTCCTACTACACCCCTAATAAGAGCCAAACTTCTTTTTTTCCAGAACCTTCTGAGTGCCCTCTTACCGGCACTAGAGGGTACGGTAATTTTTGGTGGTGACTCAAACACCGCCTTTGATCAAGGGCTGGACAAATCCAGACCCCCCACAGATCGACTAACCCGCCCGACCAAACAAAGCCTCAAAATAGCTAGACTCATTCATGCCCATGGGTTAGCGGATGTCTGGAGGGAATTAAACCCTACTAAAAGGGACTATACCCACTTTTCCAACCCACACAACTCCTATGCTAGGATTGATCACCTCCTCGTCAAAACACAGTCCGTCCCATTGATCATAAAACCTCATATGAAAGACACTGTTTTGTCTTACCATTCATTGGTCGTCCTGGAAATACGCGCACACCTCTGCAGAACGGGCAGGGGACAATGGAGACTTAATGAATCAATTCTCTCAGATCCAATCCATGTCACTATGCTGGACAAATCTTTAAAAGAATATTTCCTTCTAAACAAAACCGAGGGCATCTCGCCTGAAACATTATGGGCAGCCCACAAAGCCTGTATTAGAGGGGAGCTAATCAGAAACTCTTCCCAACTTAAAGAGGGAAAGAGAGGCTGACATAAAAGTCCTAGAGGCCAAATTCTCCAAACTTCAGGCACTTCACAAATCCAACCCCTCCTCCTTCTCGATATCCCAGCTAGACAAGGCCAGGTTGGAGCTCAGCCTAGCCCTGACAGCTAAGGCAGAAAAACAAATTCGCTGGAACAAACACAAATTCTACACCCAAGGGGACAGGGTGGGCTCCATGCTGGCCGCCAAATTAACGCCCCAAATTAAATCACATACTATGCCAAAAATAAAGATCCCAGGACAGGGCACCATGGCTGATCCCTCCAAAATCTTAGAGGCCTTTCAGGTTTTTTATAGCAATGTTTACTCGCCAAAATCTCCTCCACAGGATATCACACTGGATTCATTCCTGGGCGGTCTCTCTCTTCCATCGCTTTCAGCGGAACATAGAGACAGAGTAAAAGGGGGGAGAAATTGCGCTAGGTGCAAAAAAAAAATATAATAAAAAATGACGAAAATAAAAAACCGTGAAGGAAATCCTGCAGCTAAGACACCAAAACCCCAATACAAGGGCACAAAAAATGTAACCAAAATAGAACAGTGTAGCGCTGGACTAATCGTAAAGTGCACATATATATTATTAACACATGTGAATTATTTGTGTTGTGACCTGAAATTAATAAGTCACAAAATACAATAGTGAAAATTAATAAATAAAATTGGCTGGTATAAAACCATACCCTAAAGGGTGTATACAAGGTAAAACAAGTGCAGAATAATAAACATAAGATTAAAGTTCATAAATGTGATAAGTGAATAATAAAGTTCATGTATATAGTGAATGAGAGACAAGTCCACAGAAAAAGCCAATGCAGGGTCCGGAGTTACAAGATGCACCGCTAGTACAGCCCGCCACCAGATGTTTAAAGTTGGAGGCTTACCAGAGAGCCTGCAACCGCCCTTACTCAGGGGGGTCAAAACAGGCTTAGAAGTGGAAGACGGATTCCTGGAGATATCTCGCAATGGATTCCTTAGATTAACCTGCCGGTCTCCTCGCTGGATGATCAATCCTGCAATAACGGGGGCACCGGTGTAGAGGGGATACTCTCCAGGGTTCCTTCCTATGCTTCTTCCGGATGGACCAGGCATAAATGAGCCACAAATCCCAAGAGAAAGAAAAAGGGGACTTCAATAGTGTAGATTGACCAGTATCAGTTGATTTATTTAAATCCAATAATAAAAGTCTATGGGTAAAAGCACTTACAAACAAAGTGACAAAATAAAACTCCTTAGCTCTTTAAAACGAAACTGCGCATGCGCGACGCGTGTTGATGTTGTGACCCTATGGCCGTTTCATCACAACTGACGTCATCAGGGGTACGCAACCGCGCATGCGCTTTATGAACACGATGTGGCATATAATGCATTCATTGGCTACTGAAAGATCAAGACAGATAGGTCCCAATCTGTTGACATGTAACTCCCTTTATTTTAATTGTGATAAAATTAAAATTTAATTTTAAAATAATTTTATGTGTATCAATTTTCATATATTTTATATAATTTTTTGCTTTGGATTGTGATGCATCATGGCTGTTGTGTATATTCAATATTCTCTGCACTATTTTTATTACACACAATACTTCTTGTACACCTTAAGACGTGCAAATCTTCTAGTTTTAAATTGTGTGCTTCTTTGTGTTAAACCGCAGTGTTGAACATTTTTCACTTTTGGCACTAGATGGCATTGTTTGTAACATACACCTCTTCCCCTGTACATAAATATATGTTGTCTCCCCTACTTCAGATCAGTATTTACATACTTTAATTATGGGCGTTTTAGGTGGAGTTTATGTGGGCGGTGTAGAGTTATTGTGTGTGTTAGATTGGCATCCGTCTTGATCTTTCAGTAGCCAATGAATGCGCTATATGCCGCATCACTTGTGTTCATAAAGCGCATGCGTGGTTGCGTACCCCTGATGATGTCAGTTGTGATGAAACGGCCGTAGGGTCACAACATCAACACGCATCGCGCATGCGCAGTTTTCGTTTTAAAGCGCTAAGGAGTTTTATTTTGTCACTTTGTAAGTGCTTTTACCCATAGACTTTTATTATTGGATTTAAATAAATCAACTGATACTGGTCAATCTACACTATTGGAGTCCCCTTTTTCTTTCTCTTGGGATTTGTGGCTCATTTATGCCTGGTCCATCTGGAAAGAAGCATAGGAAGGAACCCTGGAGAGTATCCCCTCTACACCGGTGCCCCCGTTATTGCAGGATTGATCTTCCAGCGAGGAGACCGGCAGGTTAATCTAAGGAATCCATTGCGAGATATCTCCAGGAATCCGTCTTCCACTTCTAAGCCTGTTTTGACCCCCCTGAGTAAGGGTGGTCGCAGGCTCTCTGGTAAGCCTCCAACTTTAAACATCTGGTGGCGGGCTGTACTAGCGGTGCATCTTGTAACTCCAGACCCTGCATTGGCTTTTTCTGTGGACTTGTCTCCTCATTCACTATATACATGAACTTTATTTTTCACTTATCACATTTATGAACTTTTATCTTATGTTTATTATTCTGCACTTGTTTTACCTTGTATACACCCTTTAGGGTATGGTTTTATACCAGCCAATGTTATTTATTAATTTTCATTATTGTATTTTAATTTTGAAACTTATTAATTTCAGGTCACAACACAAATAATTCACATGTGTTAATAATATATATGTGCACTTTATGATTAGTCCAGCGCTACACTGTTCTATTTTGGGAACATAGAGACAGCCTTGAAGCCCCTTTCACGGAGGGAGAGGTACTTGGAGTAATAAAATCACAAAAAAATGGCTCAGCCCCTGGCCCGGACGGTCTGTCCAACACCTGTTACAAGACCTTCTCCAACACCTTAGCCATACATTTAACACACTTCTTCAACTCCAAAACACAGGGGAACCCACTTGATCCACAACTTAATACTGCATACATTGCAGTGATCTCTAAACCGGACAAGAATCTGGAAGATGTTGGAAATTATCGCCCTATATCATTATTAACTGTGATGTCAAAATTCTGACTAAGATTCTTGCTAATCGCATGGCTTCCTTCATCAATATATATATATAGATAAGGATCAAGTGGGTTTCATTCCGGGCAGACAAGGCCCAGACCAAATAAGGCGGGCCATAGACTTGGTCTCCATCCTTCAAACTAATTGGGCAGGAGGTCCTAAAAATCTGGTATGCTCCTGTCGTTGGACCTACAAAAGGCCTCTCCTGGCTGTCTCCTGGCCATACATTTTTGCCATGTTGGAGCGCTGGGGCTTTGGACAAAGATTTCTCAGTCTGATACAGGCGCTTTACTCCAACCCCAGTGCCAGTATACGCCTGCAAGGATATTATTCCAAACCCGTTACAATTAAAAAAGGGACTAGACAAGGGTGCCCACTCTCGCCGATCATATTTGCAATGGCCATTGAAACGCTTGCTATTGCGATTCGTCATAACCCAATCAAGGGAGTGACTTGCGCCTCCCAAACTCACAAATGCGGGCTATATGCGGATGACGTCCTGCTCTTTCTCACCTCCCCCATAACCTCCCTTCCCAACTTAAGCAAAACCTTAGATGCCTTCGCCAAACTGTCCGGTTTAGAAGTTAATTACCCAAAGTCATGAGCACACAACATCTCATTAAAACCCGAGACTGTTAATCTCTTACGACAGAACTTTCCCTTCAAATGGAGTGATTCCTCCATTAAATACTTTGGTATTAACTTAACAGCTCAAACTGAAAATCTATACGGCCATAACTACCCTCCCATGTACCGTAAGCTGGAAACAGACCTAAACACCTGGTCCCGTAATAATATTTCTTGGTTAGGGAGGGTAAATTCAGTTAAAATGACATTACTCCCCAGATTCAGGTAATTGTCTCCTATCCATCTGTACATCCCTACTGAACTGACTTTGCTGTTACATATTTTTGGTAATTGTCTCCTATCCATCTGTACATCCCTACCGAACTGACTTTGCTGTTACATATTTTTGGTAACTGTCTCCTATCCATCTGTACATCCCTACTGAACTGACTTTGCTGACACATGTTTTTGGTAATTGTCTCCTATCCATCTGTACATCCCTACTGAACTGACTTTGCTGTTACATATTTTTGGTAATGGTCTCCTGCTGCCATATCTTTAAACTTTTATATTTACTGCTAGCTCTATAACAAACACACTGCAATAGCAATATTACTGGTGATTGATTCTCAACTCCATGTGGCTTGAGTGATCAAGAGAGGTAATTAGCTTTACGACCCTAGCCTGTGTCTGTAGCTGGTCTGGCACTGGCCATCTCCTCCCCATATTGAGGTGTATCACATCAGATCCAATAATGACCAACTGAGAAATCCATCCCAGCTTCGTCTCCCTATAAATTTATGGCAGCTTATGGGGTGGCGCAGACAGGGGCAAGGCTCAGACATCATGGCTCTGTCCTGAGTGGCTCTGTCACGAGTGATGCGCAGTTTCACCGACGTAGTTATCAATTCTGATCATGTCTTCTCTGCTCTTTTACAGGTAATTGTCTCCTATCCATCTGTACATCCCTACTGAACTGACTTTGCTGTTACATATTTTTGGTAATTGTCTCCTATCCATCTGTACATCCCTACTGAACTGACTTTGCTGACTTTGCTGTTACATATTTTTGGTAACTGTCTCCTATCCATCTGTACATCCCTACTAAACTGACTTTGCTGTTACATATTTTTGGTAATTGTCTCCTATCCATCTGTACATCCCTACTGAACTGACTTTGCTGTTACATATTTTTGGTAATTGTCTCCTATCCATCTGTACATCCCTACTGAACTGACTTTGCTGTTACATATTTTTGGTAATTGTCTCCTATCCATCTGTACATCCCTACTGAACTGACTTTGCTGTTACATATTTTTGGTAATTGTCTCCTATCCATCTGTACATCCCTACTGAAATGACTTTGCTGTTACATATTTTTGGCAATTGTCTCCTGCTGCCATATCTTTAAACTTCCATATTTACTGCTAGCTCTATAACAAACACACTGCAATAGCAATATTACTAGTGATTGATTCTCAACTCCATGTGGCTTGAGTGATCAAGAGAGGTAATTAGCTTTACGACCCTAGCCTGTGTCTGTAGCTGGTCTGGCACTGGCCATCTTCTCCCCATATTCAGGTGTCTCACATCAGACCCAATAATGACCAACTGAGAAATGCATCCCAGCTTAGTCTCCCTATAAATTTATGGCAGCTTATGGGGTGGCGCAGACATCATGGCTCTGTCCTGAGTGGCTCTGTCACGAGTGATGCACAGTTTCAACGATGCAGTTTAACGAAAGCAGGATAACTGAAGCTGCTTGAACAACAAGAACTCTGCTCCACTCTGCAAGACGACAAGCAAATCAGCTTTGACATTTATTTTATATTAGGTTAGGTTCCCACTCTCTAGCCACTAACATGCTCCTTATTCTCTTCCTTCTCACATTGGTGTCTTCTATCCTCAAATTATCTTCACTCTACCCCTCCTCTCTTCCCTGCAGCATGCACATATCACCATCACTCCTACCCTCTCCCTACTATGGCATCATCTCCTGCATTTGCTGCACCCACATGCTGACATAAACACCAGGGCCACTAGACACGTGCGCTCATGCACATCCCACTCCCACCTTGCCTTCCTCGCCCTCCTCCTTCTCCTAGTCTCAGGTGACATTTCTCCTAATCCTGGTCCGCCATTTTCCAAATGCAAGCCACATATCCAATACCCCTCCCCCTCTGGCAACCACCGCAGTCCACTCAGTATAATTTCTATCCCCCTGCTTCCTCAAAGCACCCCACCAATCTCATGCGCCCTTTGGAACGCCCGCTCCATCTGTAACAAGCTAACATCTGTACATGACCTCTTCATCTCTCATGGCTTGAACATACTCGCCATAACAGAAACCTGGCTTCAAAATTTTGACTCAGCTTCTTCTGCTGCCCTCTCCCATGGTGGTCTCCATTGGACTCACTCCCCCAGACCCAATAAACAGAAAGGAGGTGGAGTTGGCTTCCTTCTATCCCCACAAAGCACCTTCCAAGTTCTTCCTGTCCCTCCCTCTCTATCCCTCTCTTCTTTCGAGATGCACTGTATTCGTCTGTTTTCTCCCATTTCTCTGAGGATTGCAGCAATTTATAGGCCTCCAGGACTGGTATTGCGCTTTCTTCATGACTTTGCTGCCTGGCTACCCTACTTTCTCTCCTCTGAAATACCCACCATTATTCTTGGTGACTTTAACATTCCTGTCAATGTTAACAGCAAAACTACAGCTAAACTTCTCGACTTAACCTCATCTTTTGACCTAACCCAATGGACACATACTTCCACTCACTCCAATGGTAATACCCTTGACCTTGTATTCTCCCATCTCTGCAACCCTGGCAACCTCACCAACACCCACTTTCCTCTATCTGATCACAACCTCATTACTTTCACTGTATCCTTGCCTCCAACCACCCATCCCTCCAAGCAGCAAACAATTACTTGTAGAAACCTTCGCTACTTTAACCCTTATCTTCACTATTCTGCTACTGACCACCTATATGACATAATCTCTCCCCTGTCCTGTCCTGACCTGGCCACCTCTGTCTACAACAGTTCACTCGCATCATCACTAGATGCACTTGCTCCTCTAACCACACGCAGAATCAGGCCCCGACCGTTATAACCCTGGCAAACTGACAACACTAGAAATCTCAAGAGACATTGCCGTGCTCTTGAACGACTGTGGCGTAAAACCAAATGCCTGCAAGACTTCACCTTCTATAAATCTGCCCTTCTAAAATACAATTCATGCCTCCATGCTGCCAAACAAGCCTACTTTGTCTCTCTTATTAATTCCTTGTCATCCAGTCCCCGTCGGCTCTTCTCAACCTTTAACTCTCTGCTTCGTCCACCACCCCCTCTACCCACTAACTCACTGCCCAAGAGATTGCCAATCACTTCAAAGACAAGATTGATGCAATTCGTGAGGACATCTCCACTGTGCGTACATCTTCCCCACCCAACATACCTTGCCTAGCAGCACATTCAACATTCTCCTCTTTTAAATTGGCTACTACGGAAAAGGTTACAAAAATTTTCTCAGATGCCCACCTCCCCTCTAAAACATGCGCAGATCACTCCCATCCTTAAAAAGCCCTCACTGGACCCTACCGACCTGAACAAATTAAGACCCATCTCATTGCTCCCATTCACCTCTAAACTTCTAGAACGCTTAGTCTACAACCGTCTTAGCTCCTACCTCAATGAAAATAACCTTCTCGACCCCTTACAGTCTGGCTTTCCATGGAAACTGCCTTACTAAAGCTAACTAATGATTTACTAACTGCTAAAACCAACAGCCAGTACTCCATACTCCTACTACTTGACCTCTCTGCGACCTTTGATACTGTTGACCACCCGCTCCTTCTCAATAAACTACATTCCCTTGGCTCTATCCTGGTTCTCTGCCTATTTATCACAACGCTCCTTCAGTGTCACCTACAACTCTGTCTCCACCTCTCCATTGCCCCTTTCTGTGGGGGTCCCCCAAGCCTCGGTTCTTGGACCCCTTCTCTTCTCTATCTACACCTCCTCCCTCGGTCACTTAATAACTGCCCACGGCTTCCTATTGGATGACACCCAAATCTATCTGTCTACTCCTCACCTCACTCCTTCAGTCTCCTCTCGCATTACTAACTGACATATCAGCATGGATGTCGCACCACTTCCTTAAACTAAATCTCCCTAAAACTGAGCTATTAATATTCCCCCCCACCTGTGCCCCCCTCCATGACTTTTCCATCAAAATCAACAATGCAACCATCAGTCCCTCCCCTCACGCCAGGGTACTAGGTGTAATCCTAGACTCTGACTTGTCATTTCAGCCTCAAATCCAATTGTTGTCAAAAGTTTGTAGAATTCACCTCCGTAACATCTCTAAAATTCGCCCCTTTTTAACAAATGAAACCACCAAGCTCCTTATTCACTTCCTTGTTATCTCTCTCCTTGACTATTGCAACTCCCTTCTCATTGGCTTACCTCTCCATAGGCTATCCCCTCTTCAGTCTATCATGAATGCTGCTGCCAGACTTATCCACCTTACCAACCGCTCAGTGTCTGCCAACAATCTACTCCAATCCCTACACTGGCTCTCAATCACCCAGCGAATTAAATTCAAAATTCTAACCACAACATACAAAGCCATTCACAACTCTGCCCTGAGCTACATCACTAATCTTGTCTCCAAATATCACCCAAATTGACCTCTCCGCTCCTTTCAAGACCTCCTGCTTTCAAGCTTTCTCGTCTCCTCCTTCCATGCTCGTCTCCAGGATTTCTCCAGAGCCTCTCCCATCCTCTGGAACTCGCTACCTCCATCTATTCGGCTATCCCCTACTCTTGCTACCTTCAGGCGATCCCTGAAAACTCATCTCTTCAGGAAAGCCTATCACGTCTCCAACTAATCTCCTACCACTTCCACCAGCTCATTCCCCACAGTTACAACCTTTTGTACCACCTGCCCCACCCTATTAGATTGTAAGCTCTTCTGAGCAGGGCCCTCTTAATCCTCTTGTGTTTTATTGTATTATAACTGTATTGTCTCCCTTTTATATTGTAAAGTGCTGCGTAAACTGTTGGCGCTATATAAATCCTGAATAATAATAATAACTTATAATTGTTTTTAATGACTATCATTATATTGCCATTCACTATGTACTGTGCCACCGTGTATGGTCCTTGTTAATCCCTATCCACTCAATTACCATAACTCTCCTCCTTAAAAATGGGACTTAAAATATTTTCTCATAATGTCCAAGGCTTTAACTCCCCTAACAAACGGAAAAAAGCATTTAAACACTACAAAAGATTGGGAGCGGACATAATCTTGATGCAGGAGACCCACTTTTCAACTACTAACCACCCACAATACTTCGACAAATCATTTAATCAACTCCACTATACCACCTTCTCAAATAAATCACGTGGTGTGGCAATCTTTATTAAAAACTCTATAATTTTTGAACCGCACAGTATTTACAAAGACGATGATAGTAGATTTATCATCATAAAGGGTAGTATAAACAGACAAACTATTACGATTGCTTCATTATACGCCCCAAACGAAGCTCAAGCAACATTTTTCAACAAATTCTTTAACACATTAGAACACTACATTTCTCCCCATATGATAATTGGAGGAGACTTCAATTTATCTGCCCACCCAACCCTTGACAGAAGTAGGTTGGTCCCTTCTTCAAGAGCCTTCAGTAAATCTATAAACCACTCACTTAGTAAATTACAGCTAATAGACTCCTGGAGAGCACACAATATTGGAATTAAAGCATACACTCATTACTCCCACCCTCATGACTGTTTTGCCAGACTAGATTATATTTTCTGTACTCCTATCCTTTTAGCGAACTCTTCTAAATCGAATATACATCCCTGCCCATGGTCAGACCATAACATAGTAGCCTTTGAAACCTCTCATATTGGCTTGGCCCCCACCCCCTTTAACTGGCGCCTCCATGATTCACTCCTTTCAAACTCTTTCAATGTTCAACTCATTAGCTCCCACATCGAGGAATACTTCCAAACTAACACCTCAGATGAGGTCCTTCTTACCTCAATTTGGGCTGCCCACAAAGCAGTCCTGAGAGGACACTTAATCAACCTGGCCGCTGCAAGGAATAAAGCTAAACTTACAGAAATTAAATGTCTCACCAAAGATCTCCATGAATTATATAATAAATTAAACAACAATACCTCTCCTGAATTAACTACACTCATTCAAATAAAACGCAAAGTTTTAAATACATTACTCTCTGAGGATACAGAAAAATCATTACGGTTTTCTAAAGCTACATTTCTGCTGCATGGCAACTCTTCCACAGCAATGTTTGCTAGAAAGTTGAATCATGACACTAAACCCCCTCATGTTTACAAACTTCGAGACCAAAAAGGAAACTTGGTGACACACCCCCAAGATGTCCTCCAAATTTTCACTTCCTTTTAAAAAAAACCTTCTCTCTGGCCCTCCAACACATCCCCAACTCACTAGTTTAGACTGGTTAAACACCCTCCAACTCCCAAAACTTAACCAACAATCCTCTTCTCTAAATGAACCATGCACTGACACCGAAATTCTAAACATAATAAAATCCCTTAAAACCTCGACGGCACCAGGCCCAGACGGCTTTACCACAACATATTATAAAAAATTTGCCCCCCTATTGACCCCTAGCCTCACCAGAATGTTTAATCATATCTTGTCGGGTGGTTATTTTCCTGAAGACATGCTATTAGCTAACTTATCTTTGATTCCCAAACCCCAAAAAGATCACTCACTACCTCAAAACTTCCGTCCCATCTCAGTCCTTAACAATGATCTCAAACTGTTTGGCAGATTATTAGCAAATAGACTGGCCACAGTTATCACTTCCCTGATTCACACTGACCAAACAAGTTTTATCCCAGGCAGACAAATAGTAGACAACATCAGATTAGTCACAAACATCGTCCAAGACGCCTACCTTCATTCTCGCCCTTTATACTTACTCAGCCTTGACATTCACAAGGCCTTTGACAGCGTTAACTGGTCCTATCTAAACCACTTATTACCCAAATTTGGCTTTTCAGAAAAATGTATACATGGCTTCAATGCTCTATACCACCTTCCCCAAACCAGAATTAGAATCCCAGGTAGTAATTCGGTTTTCTTTCACTTGAGCAGAGGAACCAGACAAGGCTGCCCACTCTCTCCTCTCCTCTTTGCCTTAATCATTGAACCCCTAGCAATTGCCATTAGAAACAACATTAACATTAAAGGATACCATAAAGACCCATATCTCTTTAAACTTAGTCTATATGCAGATGATGCTCTATTATTTTTAACAGACCCTCTTATCTCAATCCCTAATCTCCTTTCAGAACTCCATTTATTCCACAAACTATCTGGTCTTTATATCAATACAAACAAGTGTTCCATTTTGCCTATTAACTGCCCTCCAAGCTTATTAGCTCTGTTAAAAAAAAAAAAAAAAAAAACTTTAATTTCCAATGGTCCCTACATTCATTTAAATATCTTGGAGTCAACATCACAGCCATCTATAACCTATTATACAAAACCAACTATCTCCCCATGTTCTCACATATCAGTGCATTGATAAAAATTTGGTCTACTTATATCTCCTTCCTAGGAAGGATTTGCGCTTTTAAGATGACTATTCTCCCTAAACTACTCTACTATTTTAGGGCTCTTCCTATTAATGTTCCCAAAGCAAGATTGCAATCCCTTCAGAGTGAAATTAATAAATTCATATGGAACGATAAAAAACCTAGATGTAGTTATTCCCTCATGCACAGATATCATCACAAAGGTGGACTAGGACTCCCCAACCTCTGGTTTTATTTTTTGGCAGCCAGACTAGTACAGTTGGCCCAATGGTTCTCCCCTGATACAAACATCTCTTGGCTGAACTTTGAGTCCTCCTCTATTCTTCCTCTAAACTTTAAAGGCATCTTGAGGACTAATATGAAATCACATCACACCCTTAACAAAAGAAAAACAATAGTTGCTCAGTTTATTCAATTATGGAATAGTTTAAAGATAATTTTAAACTCTCCTCAGAAAACCCTCCATTAGCTTCATTCTTAGGTGATCCTAGATTCCCCCCTGCATTTCTAAACAATACTTTTTTTCATAACTGGACTAAAAACAACCTTACCACATTAAAAGCACTTACACAAAATATAAAATTCCCTTCTTTCACTTCATTACAAACTAGATTTAATCTTCCCCCTTCAGAAATTCACCAATATACTCTTACCCGAGACTTTTATTCAACACACTACTCCCTATCCATCAACCCTCCTAGCACAACATTTGAACATATTTGCATATCCACCCCTAGAGATAAAGGGTTGATATCCCATCTTTATAATTATCTTAATAACTTTCATCAACCTGAGAAATCTGGCCCTATGCTACGTTGGGAAACAAATTGGTTGCTCATTCCCTATTGACACATGGTCTAAAATGATAGAAAATCTTCGCAAAAGTAACTACGCTGCTGCATTTAGAGAGTCTCCATTGAAACTCTTCATTAGGTGGTATATCACCCCTGCTAAGATTCACTCTTTCTATCCCACGGCCTCTCCTGACTGCTTCAGGGGATGCCCTGAGGAAGGCAATTATGTCCATATTTTTTGGAGCTGTAAACCCTTGGAACAGATATGGAATGCTGTAATCGATAGACTAGAAAACCCCCTCAGAAAGAAAATCTTTCTATCGCCACAAATTTGCCTCCTATACGCCTCGGTTCCAGATATCCCTCTCCCATGCAAGAGATTAATCCATTCTCTATTTAGCTCCATACAATGGATGATAGCTTTTAACTGGAGATCACAAAACTTTCCATGGCCTCAGGTTGAATCCAGAATGGAAACACTCAGGCTTTCCGAGAGGATCCACCACACCTTATCGGATAGCATGCACATTTTTAATGATAAATGGATATTCTGGTCCTTATCTGATTATAACTTGTCTTAATCCTTCTAACCCATTCATAGAAATCTCCCCTATAACTTGTTCTTTCACCATAATCACTTTCTCTGAATACCTATTACCACCTCCGGTGAACTTGTTCATCATACTATATATTCGTTTCTTATATATTCCCCTACTACACCACAACTGTGTATTGTATAATACTGTATTATAACCCAACATAATGTATACCCTATAATACTTATCATACCTGTATGATCCTCCTGCTTCATTTGTAACTGTTTTATTTCTTGTCTTCCAAATAAACTTTTGTAAACGGAAGAAATGAGATTCACCTGATGTACTGAAGGCTTGATCAGATGTGATCAATTTTCAGTGATTGGCACAATAGTTTGTAGACTCTATAACTTTCACAAACGCCAAATAATATACACTAATTTGGGTTATTTTTACCAAAGATATGTAGCAGTATAAACTTTGGCCAAAATTTATGAAGAAAAATTACTAATTAGCAAAATTTTATGACAGAAACAAGGAAAAGGGCATTTTTCCACAAAATTTACGGTCTTTTATTTATAGCACAAAAAATAAACCCATTAGTGATTAAATACTACCAAAAGAAAGCTCTATTTGTGTGAAAAAAAGGACACAAGTTTCATATGGGTACAGTGTTGCATGACTAATTGTCATTCAAGCTGTGAGAGCGCTGAAAGCTGAAAATTGGTCTGGGCAGGAAGGGGGTATAAGTGTACTGTACTGAGGTGGTTAAACAGCCATGAGGACAGTGAGGTAAGCATGTGTAGAATAAATGGAAAGCTTTGTTATTTCTGCAAGCAAGTACATAAATGCTATATTGGTACAGAGGGAAGCTGGAATTTAGAAAAAGAAAAAAGGTGAAATTAGCCATTAAGCCTTATTGCTATACACATACAAGGTGCAGAAAGGTGGTAATATTGATAAACTGACCATTAGTTCAATGATGGCAGAAAAATCATTGGAAACACACACAATTGATCTCCTGATAGCTTGTCCTATTTTCTATATTTACTCCAAATAAATTGGTTAGAGAATAACGTGATATTGGCAATAGAGTTATTATCCCTTACTCCACTAAGGTAAGATGAGCCAAAATGTTATTGTGATAGTTGGTGCTAGTATTAATAAATACATACCATTATACTGTATGTGTTGTGCTGTCATATCATGCTCATATCACTTTTACATGCAAATATCTTTAAATTAATGATAAAAATGTATTCCTCCAAAATGTGCAAGTCTGTTTGTATCAATGATCTTGTTAAAAACCCTACAGGAATTAAGGAATTTCTTTTCAAGAATATTGTCTTGCAACACTGTTTCTTGCAATCTTTAGACAATTAAATGTAGTAAAACTAAACAAAAGCACACTTTTTTTGAGCAATGTTAGTTTAAAAATAAATAATGTTACTGCACATAAAAAGTGTGCATTTTATTCTGTAATTTGTCCTGTTTAAAACACTAAAATTATGATTCTGGTACAAAGCACTGCAAAAATATTTACAAATTATGTAAAGTAGGGTTTTTTGCTTTTGCGCTCTTTTCAATGTGATACATGTAAATAAATATAATAATAATAAATACATGTAAACAAAAACAGAAAAAAAGTTTAATTATTATTAGTTAATAAAATAGAAACAAAACAAAAAAATCAACAGGAAAATTATAATTGAATGCAAAAGTTGAATAAGAAGTTTATTAGGGCTGATTAGAGTAAACTAAGAGTTAATAAGGGGTTAAACAGAGGAACAATTTAATTTAACCACTTAAGGATCAAGCCTATTTTTGACTCTTGTTGTTTACAAGTTAAAATCAGTTTTTTTTTTTTTTTTTGCTAGAAAATTACTTAGAACCCCCAAACATTGTATATTTTTTTTCAGACACCCTAGAGAATAAAATGGTGGTCGTTACAATACTTTATGTCACACCATATTTGCACAGCGGTCTTATAAACGCAAAAAACAGTACAGTAAAGTTAGCCCATTTTTTTTATATGGGTAAAAAAAGATATTGTTAAGCAGAGTAAATTGATACCCAACATGTCATGCTTCAAAACTGCGCCCGCTCGTGGAATGGCGACAAACTTTGGCACTTAAAAATCTCCATAGACAACGTTTAAAAATTTCTATAGGTTACCAGTTTTGAGTTACAGAGGAGGTCTAGTGCTAGACTAATTGCTCTGGCTCCAAACGATCACGGCAATACCTCACACGTGTGGTTTGAACACCGTTTTCATATGTGGGCGTGACTTAGGTATGCATTCGCTTCTGCGCACGAGCACAGAGGAACGGGATGCTTTAATTTTTTTTTCTTTTTCTTATTTATTATACTTATTTATTTTTACACTGTCCTTTTTAAAAAAAAAATTGGATCACTTTTATTCCTATTACAAGGAATGTAAACATCCCCTGTGTTGTGGAAATATTTATTAATGTATGTTGTCAGATGTCCCCCAGTGTCTGTTTTGCTGTAATATGCTCATGTGAGGGTATTCGCACATATAGACGTTGGTGGGTGACCATTGGCTGCGGAAACTTTCCCGTGGACACGGCTGATCTGTTTGCTCTTTAAGGATGTTTATTTATGCCTCACCAAGGGACTGGCCACTCCATGGCAACTGCATTTAACCCTTTCATGACTAAGCCTATTTTTGAAATTTGGTGTTTACAAGTTAAAATCCATATTTTTTGCTAGAAAATTACTTAGAACCCCCAAACATTATATATATTTTTTTAGCAAAGAATCTAGAGAATAAAATGACGATTGTTGCAATATTTTTTATCACACGGTATTTGTGCAGCGGTGTTTTAAACGCAAATTTTTGGAAAAGTGACACTTTCATGAATTTTAAAAAATCCAAACAGTAAAGTTACCCCAATTTTTTTGTATAATGTGAAAGATGATGTTACGCCGAGTAAATAGATACCAAACATGTCACCCTTTATAATTGCACGCACTCGTGGAATGGCGACGAACTACGGTACCTTTGAATTTCCATAGGCGACGCTTTAAAAAAATTTTACGGTTACCAGGTTTGAGCTACAGAGGAGGTCTAGGGCTAGAATTATTGCTCTCGCTCTGACGATCGCGGCGATACCTCACATGTGTGGTTTGAACACCGTTTACATATGCGGGCGCGACTTCCGTATGCGTTTTCTTCGCTGCGCGAGCTCGCGGGGACAGGGGCACTTTAAAAAAATTTTTTTTTTTTTTTTATTTAATTTATTTATTTTTGTACTTTATAAATTGTGTTTAAATTTTTTTTTTTTTTTTTTTACTTTTATTGCTGTCACAAGCAATGTAAACATCCCTTGTGACAGTAATATGTGGTGACAGGTACTCTTTATGGAGGGATCGGGGGTCTAAAAGACCCCCCATCCCTCCTTTACACTTCAAAGTATTCAGATCGCCGAAAACGGCGATTCTGAATACTGTGTACTTTTTTAAATTCGGCGCCATTGGCAGCCGAGTAAACGGGAAGTGACGTCATGACGTCGCTTCCGCATTTACAAGAAGAAGGCTGGAACGAAGCCGCTCGCAGCTTCGTTCCAGTCCGCCCCCAGCCGCCGAAGGCAGCGGACCGGACACCGGGCCTCCCGATCGCACGGGAGGCCCGGTAACAGCGGCGGGAGGCGGCGGGAGGGGGGGGATGTCCCCTCCCGCTCCTCCGGTATAACAACCGAGCGGCTTTTAGCCGCATCGGTTGTTATATTCGGGTAGCCGATCGCCCGCTGAAAACAACGGTACCGGGATGATGCCTGCAGCTGCGGGCATCATCCCGGTATAACCCCGGAAAGCCGAGGACGCATATATGCGTTCGGTCGGCGGGAAGGGGTTTAAAGTGGCGGTCCGCTGAAAAAAAAATATTAAAAGCCTGCAGCTGCTGACTTTTAATATATGGACACTTACCTGTCCAGGGAGCCCGCAATGTCGGCAGCTGAAGCTGATCTGTCTTTTGGCTCTCGGCTGCTGCCGCCATCCTCGGTAAGGGAATAAGGAAGTGAAGCCGTGCGCCTTCACTTCCTGGTTCCCGCTGAAAAAAAAATATTAAAAGCCAGCAGCTACAAATACTGCAGCTGCTGACTTTTAATATATGGACACTTACCTGTCCAGGGAGCCCGCGATGTCGGCAGCTGAAGCCGATCTGTCTTTTGGCTCTCGGCTGCTGCCGCCGCCATCCTCGGTAAGGGAATAAGGAAGTGAAGCAATGCGCCTTCACTTCCTGGTTCCCTACTGCGCATGCGCAAGTCACGCTGCTCGTCCTCTCTGGTCCCTGCTGTGTTCTGTGTCTCACAGAATACAGCGGTGGAGGAGAGTGTAGGCGCCGGAAGTGGCGTAGGTCACCGCAAGCGCAGCGGTGATCTATGCCAGGAAGTGGGAGCAAATACCTGTATTAGACAGGTATCTGCTCCCTCCTCCCCCCTGAAAGGTGCCAAATGTGACACCAGAGAGGGGGAGGAATCCAAAAAGTGGAAGTTCCATTTTTGGGTGGAACTCCACTTTAAACTCCTAAGTAAGCAGATCAGCGTACATGGGAACCATAGCATAACCATACAAAATTATGGCCCACTGAGCCACGATAGAGTATGGCTTACGTCATTGGTAGCAGTGGGAGTGTGCACAGCCATGTGCTTGCCGCATGGTTTTGCACACGACCATCTGCACACATCACTACTACATTTCTATTTCAATTATACGTGTGTGATTGGTTCTTTTGAATGAATACAAGTGCCTGATTGGCTGATTCTAAAGGCACCACCTTCTTTTGTTATCAATGTTTTTACTATAAATAAAAGGAGCCTGGCTATTCTTTTCAGGATTCTGCTGAGCTCAAGGTGATACCAGCATCTCTGTGTTACTGAGAGACATACAAAGCACGCTTTCCCGGCATTATGAGAGCTGTATTTGTGCTTTTAAGCGCAAAGAAATTATATGCTTATAGGCAGAAGCTTAGAATTTCCCTGACACCTGTAATAGAAAAAAAAGCATGACAAGGCCTCTTTAATGTGAGATCTGGGGTCAAAAAGACCTCAGATCTCACATTTACACTTAAAAGCAAAAAATAAAATAAAATAAAAAAATGGTCCCTTTAAGGCCAGAGGGAGGAAGTGACGTTTGACATTGCTTCCATCCTACAAGGGCATAGCGTAGAGTGGGGGCCATCATTCCCTCACTCAACTTCCTGCCCATCAGGGGAAAGCATCGGATCATCTTCATCTGCATCTGCAGATCGAAGTTCATCCCTTTGATCTGTAGATGAATAAACAGAAAGATACAAAATTAAACATTTCTTTGTATCTTTCTGTATTCGCGGCTGAGCAATGTTGTTGAAAACATAGTTACATAGTTGGTAAGGTTGAATAAAGACACCAGTCCATCTAGTTCAACCTGTGGTGTGTGTTTACGTCAATAGTAAATCCTCTCTGCATGTTGTAATCGTTGAGATGCCCATCTATTAGTTTTTTTTTTTAAAACTATTGATGCTCCCTGCTGATACCACTACTTGTGGAAAGGAATTCTACATCCTTACCGCTCTGACAGTAAAGAACCCTCTACGCAGTTTAAGGTTAAACCGCTTCTATTCCAATTTCAATGAATGACCACTTGTCTTTTTAAACTTCCTCACACTGAAAGGATTTTTTCCCTATGCTAGGGCCATCAGTAAGGCATTTGCATATCGCTATCATATCTCCTCTCAAGCGTCTCTTCTCCAGAAAGAATATGTTTATTGCGTGTAGTCTTTCTGTCACGAGAGCCACGTACTTGAGGCGAGACCGAAGTGGTCACCATGTCCCATGCACCTCGGGTCATTGAAGCCTCTGGAGATGGCGACAGAGACTTGGTCGACACTGAGTGGCACGGGTGCCAGGGGTGCGGAGCACCGTGCAAGCCTTAGTCCAAGATCTGAGCCGAGGTCAAGTCCAGTTTGGCAACGAAGTATAAAAGGGTTAATCAGAAGAAGAATGGTCGAGATCCAAGCCGGGGTCAGTTCCAATCTGGCAGCTGAGTACAAAAGGGGCAAAGAAGTTGAATGGTCAAGGTACAAAACCGAGGTCAATGGCAAGCTGCAATCAAGAGTAATCAAATAGGTTTCCAAGTCACAACACGTTCAAACAGATCACACACTAGCACGGGAACAAGGGGAGACTGAAGATAATCCAGAAAATTGGCAGTGTCTGGGCTGGGCTTATATAGGGAAGTTTGAGGTCACTTCCTGTTCGCCTCCTGGGCATTTTCCCGCCTTTTCCCATCAGGTTGAGGTCACTTCCTGTTCGCCTCCTGGGCATTTTCCCGCCTTTTTCCATCAGGTATTCTGTGCAGGTTGGCGTACTAAGGCGTCTTTGGCACGGATTTCCTCTTGCGGCAACAAGCCATTGGTGCATGCGTAGTAAGCCCTGGACTCCTACAGAGCCCCCCGAAGGGGCGGCCTCCGGACGCCCATCCGGGATGAAGCTCGCTGAAAGAACTGCTGGAGAAGATCTGGAGCATGGATATACCACTCTGGTTCCCAGGAATTCCTGAAGAGCAGGGCCGTAACCCCTCCACTGTACCAGAAATTGGCATCCACAGTCCCTTCTATGGCAGTCTAGGAATGCCTCCACCTCGTACTCCTCAATCCCTTTAACCATAGAGGGAGGCGGAGGACAGGCCCCACATTCCCCAAAGGGGATAGGATCCACGGCTTCAGGAGGGAGGCATGGAAGACAACGTGGATCTGGTAAGTTGAGGGCAGTTTGAGTTTGTAGACAACAGGGTTGAATCGGGACAGGACAGAGAAGGGCCCAATGAACTTAGGGCCCGATTTCTTAGAGGGACAGGCCAACTTCAAATGCCTGGTAGACAGCCAAA
Organism: Aquarana catesbeiana; assembly: GCF_042186555.1. Classification (NCBI taxonomy): domain Eukaryota; kingdom Metazoa; phylum Chordata; class Amphibia; order Anura; family Ranidae; genus Aquarana; species Aquarana catesbeiana. The sequence goes on from NC_133327.1 coordinate 473,380,860, forward strand.
CCTTGTCTCCCGGTTGAAGATCCAGGTCCCCCTGCCGCCTTCGATCATAGATGTGCCTTGGCCATGGTATCCTTTAGGAGCTCTAAATTGTGTAGAAACTCCACTTTGTTCCAGACAGCCAGGACCGAAGCAGAAGCGAGTAGGACAGGGGAAAAAGAAGGGTGGTACCCCAGGTTGGCGTAGAGCGGTGATTGCTTAGTGGTAGAATGTATTGCGCTGTTGTATGCAAATTCTGTGCAAGGAAATAGGGACGCCCAATTGTCTTGGACAAAGGTGGAGAAGCAACGAAGGTACTGTTTAAGAGTTTGCTTCGTGCGTTCTGTTTGTCCATTGGTCTGAGGGTGGTAGGCCGAAGAGTAGTGGTTCTCGATGTCTAGAGCAGGACAGAGCTCCTTCCAGAATTTGGAGGTGAATTGGACCCCATGATCCAATACAATATTGCTGAGGACCCCATGGAGGCGTATGATTGTAATGGATGTGATTAAGGTGTCACATAAAGTTGTCACATAAGGTACCAGGTAAAAATGTTAAAATGCCCATTTCAAATGTAATATTGTGTCATTGCTTAGCTTGTTAATATCTTAACTCTAAAATTCAGATAGCTGCTAGTTCCCTTCCCGTTTTGAAGCCGAACCGCAAAGAATTATAAAAAGACTGTGCCTCTTCCGAGAACTGCACCCAAGACACACATGACATCAACATTCAATGTCTCGGAAAGGAAGTTACCTAGATACCTAATAATAGCTATAATTAATTGCTAAACTTTTTGAAACTGTTGCTAAAATTGCTGAAACTGTTAAAATCTCATATATTGTCACAATAATATGTTTTGCATATGCCATATCCTTTGTCTGACAAGAGTGTATAAAGCTGAGGAAAAAAGAGGAAATAAACACAGAAATTACTTTCACACTAAGTCTGTCTCAGGGGAGATTATTTCCAGAAGTGTATACTTCATATATATATATATATATATATATATATATATATATATATATATATATATATATATATATATATATATATTCATTCAACAATCTGATCGGGGGTAGATATAATAATATCAGACTTTGTTCTGAATCCAAAAAACATTTTGGCGCCCAACGTGGGGCTCGAGGCTAGGGTCCCAAGTAGCCGATCGAGAAGGGACCGGGATAAAAGCCAACATGGAGACAGAGGAGACTGATCACCTCTAAAAAACGGTAAGACACTTTTGATATCTCGTATATCTAGTCTACTGTTTATTCTGTACCGTGGCTGGTCAATCTGTGCCCATATCAACTTCCTGCGGCCCTCAAAGACAGGTATTAATCTTGCCCTGAGTCTGTTGATAAGTTAAGGAACCTGCAGTTATATCTACCACCTGTTTTGTTCTGTTCTGTTTTGTTCTGGTCAATTTTGTGTTTTGTGGTGGCTGTTGGGAATGAGGGATTGCTTATAGAGTCAGGGATGAATTAAATAGTTGACGTGGTTTAAACTTCTCCTGGGGAATAGGGACCAGGGGGGGTGTCAGGACGTGGTTAAACTTCTCCTGGGGGAATAAATAGTAGGATTTTTAAAACAGCTTACCTGTAAAATCATTTTCTTGGAGTACATCATAGGACACAGAGCCTCAAGTAATTACTTGGTGGTTATGGGCCTACCTTCAGGTGTTGACACTGGTATAACCAATACAGGAAGTTGACTCCCCTATATAACCCCTCCTCCTTCCAGGAGTCCTCAGTTTTTGTAGCCAAGCAATATAAGCAATATACTCTCACCCCATAAAACAGAGGGGCAGGAGCTGTGTGTCCTATGATGTACTCCAAGAAAAGGATTTTACAGGTAAGCTGTTTTAAAAATCCTATTTTCTTTATCGTACATCATAGGACACAGAGCCTCAAGTAATTACTTGGTGGGATGTCCCATAGCAATGCTACTTGAGGGGAGGGAGACACAACCCGTAGGGCACCCCAGACCTTGAGGAATTATACTGCTGCTTGCAGCACACTGCGCCTGATGGTGATATCCTCATTCCATTTTACATCTACTTGATAAAATTTTGTAAATGTATGCACTGAAGACCAAGTCGCGGACTTGCAGATCTGAGACATGGAGGCCTGGTGACGCACTGCCCAAGAAGCACCAAGCGCTCTGGTAGAGTGCGCCTTAACTTGAAAAGGGAGAATCTTTCCCTTTAAATCATAAGTTCGAATTATAATTTGCCGAATCCACTTAGCCACAGTGGATTTAACAACTGCCTGTCCTTTTTTAGGACCCTCTGGCAGAATAAATAAGACATCAGTCTTACGAATCTGAGCAGTTTTCTTTAAATAGATCATCACTGCTCTCACCACATCAAGACAATGTAGTGACTTTTCTACCTTGGAACATGGTTTTGGAAAAAAAAAAAACGATGGCAGGACACTATCTTCATTCAGATGAAAGCCTGAAACCACTTTTGGCAAAAAGCCTGGACGAGGGCGTAACATCACTCTGTCCTCATGAATAATCAAATAAGGCTCTTTACAGGAAAGAGCAGCCAATTCTGAAACCCTCCTTGCTGAGGATATAGCAACCAAAAATATCAGCTTCCTAGTCAGAAGGACTAAGGGAACATGCTGTAATGGTTCGAATGGCAGTTTTTGTAACACTGACAAAACTAAATTCAAGTCCCAAGAGCTTAAGGGTGATTTAACGGGCGGATTAATCCGCATCACTCCTTGCTTGAAACCGCGGACTAAAGAATGCGTAGCAAGTGGTCTTTGAAATAAAACTGATAAGGCTGAGACTTGGCCCTTAATAGTACTCAGGGCCAACTTCATCTCTATGTCTACTTGTAGAAAGGCAAGAATTCTGCCTCTAATATATCTCCGAGGGTGCCAACCCTTGGATTCACACCAGGAAACATAAGCTTTCCAGACTCTACAATATATAGCTCTAGAAGCTGGCTTCCTAGCATTAAAGTAGAAATAACTGCCCTGGAAAGCCCACGTCTTTTCAGAATGTGGGTATCAATAGCCAGGCCGTTAAATTTAGCATTCGTAAAGTAGGATGGAATATCGGCCCCTGTGAGAGCAGGTCTGGCCTCCACTGCCATCTTTACGACCTCTGCATACCATGACCTTCTGGGCCATGCTGGTGCTGCTAGAATTACCGGTTTTCTTTCCAGCTTGATCCTGCAAAGAAGTCGAGGCAGCAACTGAATAGGGGGAAATGCATAGATCAGTAAAAGCTGATCCCACAGTATCACCAACGCATCTGTTCTGCATGCGAATTAATCCTTTGTTGTGGACACAAAGTTGACTAACTTTATGTTGCACTGGATGCTACATCCGGAGTCCCCCATCCTTGACAAACAGCCCAAAACATGTCGGGGTGAATAGACCATTCCCCTGGGAATAATCTGCTGGCAGCACATGTAGTGCGCGTGCCAATTCTCTATTCCCGGAATGAAGACTGCCGATGGGCACGGAATATTTCTTTCTGCCCAAGTTAGAATATGGTTCACTTCTCTCTGCACTGAGAGATTCTTGGTGCCACTTTTGGTGATTGATATAGGCCACAGCCGTGGCATTGACGGATTAGATCCTGTTGGGACAATCCCTTAGCCTGGAAGTCCAGGCTTTTAGAGCCAGACGCACTGCCCGAATCTCTAGGATGTTGATGGGCAAGGCTCTTTCGGTACTTCAACACTGTCCTTGGACAGTTGTCTTCTGTCATTACCACTTACCAGATAAGTGGTCTGAAGGATTTACCCTTTAGGCAATTCTTAAGTCACCACCAATTGAGGCTTTGGGACAGCCTTGGGGACAGCCGCATTGGCAAGTCCAAAGCTTGGATCGTTTTGTTCCAAGCAAATAGAATACTGTTTTGCAACATTCTCGAATGGAACTGGGCAAAGGGAACTGCTTCGAATGAAGCCACCATACTTTCTAACAACCTCATGCAAAGGCGAATGGAGGGGACCTCCTTTTGACCTGACCATCCGCTCCAACTCTTTTATGGAGTTGTGTTTTTTTTTTTTCTCTTTCTGGGCAAGAAGACAATTTTTCTGGGCTGTATCTATGATCAGACCCAAATATTGCAGCCCTTTTTTAGCAATTTTAATGGAGGAGACTTTACTAGGTTGAGAACGCAACCCAGACCTTTCTAGGGAACTGGTTGTAATGCATACACCTTACTCCGAACAGCGATTGGTCTATTAGCAATAGATTGTCTAGGTATGCCAAGACTGTTTAAGCCCTGTGCCCTTGACCTGGCTAAAGGTGGGGCTAGCACCTTTGTGAACACTCGAGATGCTGTAGCTAGCCCGAAGGGCAAAGCTATAAACTGAAATGCTGCTGTTCTACTTCGAACTGCAGAAACCTTTGGTGAGCGGGAAATACTGTATATGGACATGCAGATATGCATCCCTGATGCCGATAGGCACCAGAAGTTTTCCTCCTTGCAGGATAGAAACTACTGACTTGATCGACTCCATAGAAGGAGCGGATCTTCAGGAACTGATTTAGATTCTTTTAGATCTAGAATGGATCTGTTGAATTTCTGCATGGCTCTGTACATGTACAGGAAACGTATGAAAAAGGCAGTGAAGATCCAAGGAACCTATCAGCTGACTCTACTAGAGGTAGATTGAAAGAGGCACAAATCATCTCTGCAAGAGGTTTGTACCAGCAATTTCTCTGCGAGGCTGAAAAAAAGTTCAACTCTAGTTGTCTCCTCTGCAGAGGAGTACTCGGTTTGCCTTTCTTTCCGATTACCTGAGGGTAATCCTTCATCCTCTACTCACTGTTCCCTTGATAAGGGATCTCAAGTGGGGGATCTAACACGCTTCCCATCCTTGGATAGCGGATGCGATTAAAGTCGCTAATTTTCCTTCTAGGGCCTGCAGGGCGGAGGAAAAACGCATCTTCAATCATGTATACAGGGACTGAATATTTTCTCCTCTTAGGCTCAGTTTCCACTATTGCAACCCCAAAGTTTCATGATTTTACCGTGATCTGCCGAGAATACGTCAGGGCGCGATTTTGATGCGACAGGAAACAATGCCTGTGTATTCTAGAGGTTTATGGACCTCAAGTCGCATCAAAGTGGTACCAAAGTAGTGCAGGGACTATCTTGAAGTCGCACAGATCTGAACAGTATTTCTTGGAAATCATGCCCTAGAGTCTGATGGTGGAGGCCGTCACCACTGCCTAGAGGCAGCTGCCCCTGCGCAGAGGAAGGAATCTGTTTAAGTGACTTGTCCAAGGTCACAAGGAGCCAACGTGAGGACGAGGTCCCATGTCTTTCAGGAAGCCTCCCATGGCTACGCTGGCCATCAGAGTAGTTAACCTGTGAGGAGTGGCACCTTTACGAGTAAACTCCGACATGTGGATCTGAACCCATTTCTGTCAGGAAGTCTCCCATGGCTGCACTGGCCATCAGAGTACTTAACCTGTGAGCTGTTGTGGCTTCACTTTAAATAAAAGGACATTTATACCTTCTACTGGACAAAAGAGCTTTACTGCTAGAAATCATTTGGATGTATTTTACCAAACCTTCCCCAATGAAAAGGGAAACTAGTCAGACACCCTTTTTTGCAAGATGCTTCGGCTGACCAACCCTTTTAACCACAGGGTCCTAAGCATGTGTTTTAGCACAAGCGCAAGGCGAGACGCCTGGTGGATAGGGTCTTTTATGGCATCTATGGCAAAACATAGCGCCATTGGTAGGAGGATTTTAACAAAAAAATTCCAACTCCTTATCTGTTAGATGCTTAAGCAATTATGCATCTTTATTGATGCTGGAAATCGCAGCGTCTACTGCTGGTACTTTCCAACCTTTGTGAATTTTTCCTCCATGATAGAGAACTAAGAAACTCTTTGGAGGGAAAAAAATGCTTATCCAGATGATCCCATTCAGCATAAATAAGCGCTGTAAAAGGTTTTTTTTTTTTTTTTTTTTAAAAAGCAAAAAAACAAAGAAGGGACCTAGACTTTCAGCTTACTCTGTTAGGAGTAGTATAAAAAGTGGAATGAACCATCTCTGTAAGAGTTTGTACCATCAATCTGTCAGATTGTGAGGTTGCATAAGGTTCATCAACTGTTGTTTCCTCCACAGAGGAAAATTTGGCTTGTTTTTCCCTGTGATCACCCGAGGATAACACCTCACCCTGTGCCCACTGTTCCCTTGGAAAAAGGGGTTTGAGGTGGGGGAGGGGGATCTAGCATGCTTCCTATCCTCTTGGATGGAGAATGCCGCTAATCTTCCTTCTAAGCCCAAAAGGGCAAAGGAGAATGCATCTTCAGTCACATACACAGGGGCTGAAGTGTGAGAAGCAGTTGCACCACCAATTGCTTCCAATGATTCACCCTGGCTTGCCATGTCAGGTATCTCCGGAGAGGATGACAGTGTGGAATCCTTGGTACCTTTGTGGTACACTGGAAATCAAATGTGCTAAGCACAACAGCAGAGGCACTTTAACAAATTATGGTATTTGCTGAACAATAGTTTTAGCAAAAGAAAACAATGTCACCATAAGGATCAGCTTTTGATGCTGAGTACCATAATATTTCCTGTGCTGGAAATGCCTGTTTACACACCTTTACATGCCCAGCGTTCCTGTGTCTTAGTGTGACAGACTTCTGTCTTCAGCATATGAACTGAGAGCGTCTGTGTTAAGCTTCAGGTGAGAACCTGATTACACATAAGTGTCAGCTGTTACCGCACCTCTCCAGGAGGAGAGGGGAGGGGGAGGGGGATTTTTATCAGCAGTGTTTGTTTGTTTTAAAGCAAGACTTTATACAAAAAAATGCAAATGGCTGGTTTTGTATGTTCATAAACTACTGCTATAACCCCTTTAGATCCCTCAGAAGAGGAACACCATCTGTTCAATTAAGAACTCCCCTCTGGCTGCAGGGACCACACCCGCTGCTATAGCCAGACACAGAGCTGCTGAAAAAGCATCGTACTAGGTAAGTGTAATATACTCCCTCTAAAGGAGACATTTGAAGGCATACAGTTGTACATTTTATATATATATATATATATATATATGTATTTTTTGGAGAAAAAGGCATAGGTGGACTTTTTACAGTTCCTAGGCTTCTCTCCTTACCTTATCCTCACTGCAGGATACTGCTGATTTAACAGACAGATCCAACTTTCACCCATCACGGTGGGCAGCGTAGTTAAACCTTCAAAGACTGGGGCTCTTTTAATAGGGGTTCTGCTCCTTTGGACCTGTATAGCACCCCTCAGGAACAACTTTAGGTAATATGAAAAACCAAAAAGAGCCCTGGTTCCTAGGGTCCAGCTCTCAAAGAGAAGCTTACAGGCAAAACCTTGTTCTTCAATGCGAGGCCCAGGTACCATCCTATGGCCTCAGTGGCGAGGATGGATCCGGTTGTGGAGGTTTTTTAAATCCAGCATGGATCCCTCCCTGGAGCTCCTCAGAGCACATCTTCACTTGTGACCAACACCTTAGACACTGGCGAAAAAACTGAGGACTCCTGGAAGGAGGAGGGGTTATATAGGGGAGTCAACTTCCTGTATTGGTTATACCAGTGTCAACACCTGAAGGTAGGCCCATAACCCCCAATTAATTACTTGAGGCCCTGTGTTCTATGATATACGATAAAGAAAATTGTGCGGCAAAGCACGGGTACAGTAAGCCGGGGCAACCAGAAGGGGGCGTCAGGAACACGCATAGCGTGGGGGATCCCATGACAGTTTGAGTAATCCTGTACTTCACTGCAGTTTCACATATTTTGTTGTTGGTTGATTATGTCATGTCCTAAATGTGTTTGCGGACTGTTATTTGGCATACATGAAGGAGGCTGGGGGTTGGTTAAAGTGGTAGAGCCAGGATATAAGAGAGAAGCTCTTGGTTACAAACCCTTGTTAGCGGAGATCACAGATCTGTTGGTATTCAGATTAAACGTACATTATCCAGTTAAATTTGAGGTTGGCAAATCGCCACAGGCTATAGAAAGTGAAGTTAGAAGGAGGGGACACGCAGCTGAAAGGTGTCCGTCACAACTTCAACAACCAGAACAGTTTGAAGAGGAAGAAAAAAATAGAGTGAGGAATTTGGACATGGTTTTGGGAAATGTAGATAACATTTGAAGTGGTGCATTGAATATTAATTACTTTACTCTTTATCTGTTAAATGTCTTGTTGAGAGTAATAAGTGGTCACATATTACTCGGCTCGCTCCCCTAACTGTGGCCACCTGGGGGGTGGACAGGATTGTGACTGGTCTACGTTTTGGGAAGACGCGTGTAAGGAGACTTGCACGGCAGTCGAACACTGTAGACGTTCCGTTCTCTCTCTCTCTATCCATTTTGTCCTTGTTAACTTGAGACTGTGATATGGTCTGAACCGGTACCAGATGACGGATAGAGGAATTGTCGGACCCTTGAGTCAGGACAGCCTCGTGACCGGTCTAAAATCCTGAGCAGACACACAAATATCCCAGTCATCAAGACAGAACATAGCAAAGTAGTGTTATATATTGGAAGGTGGTCCGAAAGAGGACAGGTGGTGGTCAGAGGACTGTCATGCCCTTGAGTCCAAGACAGCTTCATAAAACCGCCATACAAATCCTGAGCCTGGACACAAACTTCCCAATAGCTAACGATAGGGCAGAAATTGGAGAGACCTAAAGAGGGTAGTTTGGCTTGTGATTTGGTATTAGAGCGAGAAGCAGAAGATGCTGTCAAGAAGGGGAAGAAATTGGCAAAAGTGTGTGGGGTCACTGTGCATTTGGGTGGTCGGCTAGAGCCAAATGAATGGTGTACTGTTTTGAAACGTAAAAAAGGTCTGTTGTCAGATTATGGGTTGCTACGAGCAGTAGATGCTTGGTTTAAAGTTGCAAACGCTATTTATGAGGAGTGAACATGAAATTAAGCAAAATGCATCAAAATGGTTGTATTGTGTATGTGTACAAAATAACACCAGAAAAGAGGAAGTCAAGTAGTCAGCCACCGTCCTATAATGGCGTCTGGACCCCAGGAAGTAGACACTGCCCTTCGTCTACCGCCCCTCTGTTTTAAGTGACACCTCCCCCTGTGGCAACATGTCCTATGCCACCGCCCCCTGAACCGCCCACATCGAAACCCATCCACATGTTTCCAGTGATGGCACATAGTAGCAAACCAATGTAGCATTTTAATTACATAAGTAATTTATGTATAGGGTGTCTTGATTATTTAAGTCAGAGTTTGACTTTAAGGAGTTTCAATAACAGCAGTAGATGTAGCAAATGTGTTATATTTATGCAAATGGTTTTAATTGTGTTTAAGCTGTATTAGCAATAATTGGGGAGGTTAAAATGTTCAATTTCAATATTTAAGAGTATTATAAATAAAGTGGAAGTTTATGTATTCTGGGCGTTATGCCAGAAGAATTATGGTTAAGTAGCGAAAGAGGAAGTGCTTTTCTTGCGTAATTCTATGTACTTACTAGAATCACACAAATTAAAAAAAAAAAAATTAATTACTCTCTATGGAGATGGTCCACTCTAAAAACGCCTGAAGCCAACATGTGTACAAGAGGTCACACAAGGGAAAGGCAAATCTGTTGGGAAATAGATTCTGTCACAACAAAATAGCACAAAAGTTACTGATTTGGGTTTTAGCGTGCTGAACAAAGCACATAGACACATGTTAATTTATCTCAGGTCTTAAAGAGTCAATCCGAAAGGGTCTGTCACGCCCAGAGTATAGAGTAATGGAGCTTGAGACATTGTTATTAGTAGTTATTAGATCCAGAATCCTCACAGAGCAGTAGAAAGTAGTTCCTCTCATGATGGCCTCTGACACACCCTATCTGCACCCACCAGTACCAACTCCACGTGTCTGCTACAACTGCGGAAGACCCGGCCACTCCAGAAGGGAATACTGAAGCCCCCGGAAATTCACCCACAGTCAGCCAAGCCCCAACCGTGGTCCACACAAAAACACCCAGTACCAGGGACATGACACCCCACCTCGTCCCTCTCTGGATCACATGGACCCCTTCTTCAAGCAAGCCTGTGTCACCTGCCCGCTACACCTGGACAGTTATGCCACAAGGTGCCCAGAACTCCGCCTCCCAATTCACCAAGGCAATGGCCCTCATTCTGGACACCTGGATGAAATCACACCCTGACATTGTACTCCTCCTGTATGTAGATGACCTCCTGCTCTGTGCAGATACCCTTGAAGACGCCTTAAATCAGGGGTCTCAAACTGGTGGCCCTCCAGCTGTTGCAAACTACAAGTCCCATGAGGCATTGCAAGGCTGACAGTTACAAGCATGACTCTCACAGGCAGAGGCATGATGGGACTTGTAGTTTTGCAGCAGCTGGAGGACCGCCAGTTTGAGATCCCTGCCTTAAATCTTCTCTGAAAGTCTCCTCCACTACGTGGCTGAGCAAGGATGCAAGGCCTTAAAGCAAAAAGTCCAGAGAGAAGGTGATTTTCCTAGGTCATTGCATCTCTCAAGGCACTCGACATCTCACTGAAGAAAAAGGGTTGCTGCAATCAAAGCCATTCCCTTGCCTCAAGGTCAGAAACCCTTACATGCTTTCCTAGGATTAATCTCCTATTGCCGCTCTTGGATTCCGGGAGCCTCCCCCTTGATGCAACCTCTCTACGATGCCCTGAAATCTGACCCTTTCCTGCTCTCCCCAGAGGCTATAAAAAATTTTTTTGAAGGATATCCTCTCCACGGCCCCCGCTTTGGGCCTCCCAAACTATAAAAAAGACTTTCAAACTGTCTCAGAGAGACAAGGACATGCCACAGGAGTTTTGGTTCAGGGCCATGGCAACAGGCTCAGACCCATTGGTTTATTACTCTTGCCAACTGGACCCAGTGGCCAAGGGGGGACCCTCCTGTCTCAGAGCTGTCTTTGCAGCCCAAGCCCTTTTGGACAAGACTGCTGATTTGGTGTTGGGCCACCCTTTAATCTTTCTTGCCCATCATGACATAACTGCCATACTAAACCAAGTACAGCCCAAACACCTGTCTTCAGCAAGACACCTTAGACTCCAGTGTGCCTTGCTTCTACCTGATAACATCACTCTCCTCCGATGTGATACTCTCAACCCATCCACTCTACTTCCACTTCTCGAGGGGGGAACCTCTTTGGAGAATGATCCTCATCTCACCACTCATGACTGTTTCGAGGTGATGAAAATGGAGACTTCACATTTATCGACAGTCAGTGAAACAGCCCTTGAGAATCCAGACTTGACAATCTTTGTGGATGGTTCCAGGTATGCAGACAGAGCTGGACGGTACCACACAGGATACGCAGTCACCATCAAAGATACAGTTCTTCAGGCTTCAGCATTACCTTCCTCCATGCCTGCCCAGGAGGCAGAACTCCAGGCCCTAACAATGGCATGCAAATTGGCAGAAGGAAAAAGAGCTAACATCCATACAGACTCAAGATACGCCCTCGGCGTTGCCTGCGATTTTGGGGTAATTTGGAAAACCAGAGGGTTCCTAACAGCAGCAGGTACAACACAGTACAGCTATCAAGGACTTAATGGATGCCCTACTCCTACCAGCACAAGTGGCTATACTCAAGATAAAGGGGCACGGCAAGTTGGATTCCCAAGAAGCACAAGGCAATCACCTGGCAGATACCGCTGCGAAACAAGCTGCAAACAGAACGCAAGAAGTGGTCAGTGGAGTGAATGCACCCATCCTGGATGATACAGTGGATACCCCTGAAGAAACTGTACAGACCGCCATGATTCTACAAAACCGTCCTGTGAGCAGGACCCATCTCAAGGAGCAACAAGAAGCAGCTGACAAAGAAGGAAAAGAAGTGTGGATCAAGAAAGGAGCCACAGAAACTGAAGGGATCATGGAATTAAACAAGAGGCCGTGTCTGCCACGATCAATGTTTCCTGCAGTGGTACAGTGGGCCCACGGTGCCTCTCATCTGTCAAAAACTTTGATGAACACCCTGATTAATAAATACTATTTAGCCCCGGGGATTACACCACTTACCAACAACTTTTGCAAGTCATGCACTATCTGTGCTAAATGTAACTCAGGAAGAACGGAAAAGGTACCTTTGAAGCATCTAGCAAAGGCCCAGTACCCCTTTCAAAGGATACAGATCGACCACATCCAGATGCCAAAGAGTGGCCGATATGAATATGCATTAATTGTCATTGACATGTTCTCTGCATGGCCAGAAGGCTATACCGTTACCAACATGACAGCAAAAACCACAGCTAAAGGACTTTTAACGGAAATAGTGTGCAGGTATGGTGTCCCAGAGGTTATAGAGAGTGACCAGGGGCCGGCTTTCATAGCCTCAGTGACCAAGGAAATATGGGCAGCTTTAGGGGTCACACTAGCTTTCCACACCCCATACCATCCTCAGAGCAGTGGGAAGGTGGAAAGATTAAATGGCACAATAAAATCTAGAATGCTAAAAATGTCTCAGGAAACAAGGATGTGTTGGCCAGATAGCCTGCCCATAGCCTTATTCAGTGTTAGGTACACTCCAAGGGGAAACCATGGTTTGTCACCCTATGAGATATTTTTTGGTTCAGCCCCCAAGCTGGGTTGTTATTTTCCACAGCAATTACAGCTCCAATCTGATGTATTGACTGTTTATGTGACTGCTTTATCTCGAGAATTAACCCGTATCCATTCGCAAATGTTCTCCTCCATTCCAGATCCTGAGCGAGATACAGGATTGCACAAGTTGGTCCCCGGCGACTGGGTCCTGGTAAAGAAGTTTGTGAGAAAACACACCCCTGAACCCAGATATGATGGTCCTTTCCAGGTTCTCCTAACAACCACATCAGTCAAGGTGGTCGGGAAAAACTCGTGGATACACGCCTACCACTGCAAGAAAGTCCCTGTACCTGAGGAAGAGGCCGAGGGGACCAAATGATTCTGTATATCCTTTCATTGTGACTACAGGCACAGGAGGTAGCCATCAGACAAAAAGATGGTATAACACAATTCTGGTATAAATCTTCTAACACACATGTAGCTACCTTCGTATTTGACTACTGCATTATAGTCTACTGCCCCCAAGTTTTATGGCAATGTTACATGTATCGGGACACCGTCCATTTCATGGGTCCTAGGTCCACGTACATGTGTGTCACGGATGACAACTGGGGCAACAACTGTGACTACTGGGGATCCGTGGGATGGAATAGAGGGGGTGACTGGGGGTATAAGCCACAGAGTGCTCTGGACAAGATAGATAAAAATGGGAAATCCCTACTTAACAGAATGACCTTGCTAAAGACAGGTACATATTCAAATAGTGGGAGGACAGGACACAGCATGGAATTCACCCTGACCATAGAAAATGCCAGCTGTACAGATGCTGGTACATACGTCCTGGGAACATGGTTAGTGGGGAGCACAGGAGGAACGACAGGGAAATTCCAACTTAAAGACATGTATAATAATTCATCAGACTGGCAGCCCCCTCAGCCCATAGCTAACCCCCTGAGGCCCCATATACAGAAGCTAGGGGACATGGTGGCCATAGCAGACCCTACCTTTGGGGACACGATGGCTGCAGAAACCGGATTCTCAGATGTCAACTTGTGGCTAGAGTGGATGAGGTACAGTGCAGAGAAACATAACAAAACCAATTGTTAAGTATGTGGGGGGGCTAGGCCTCATTTGGGAACAGTACCCCTAAACATACCCCCCGAACATGAGACATGTTTCCTTAGCCTGTTTACCAACACAACCACTAACCACTCCCTGTGTGAACATTGGAAGGAGGAATATCCCATAGTCACCAAGACCCCCAAGCCGGGAGAAGGTATCACCATATATCCTGGCATTTACATATGATATGGACGGTATCAGGGAGTGGGGAAACCCCTTGGGAATTTCACTAAGGGTTACTGTGGATCTTATAGTGAGGCCTCTGTAGATCTAGTGCAGAATCAAGTCCAGTCCTTGGGAGACATGTACTGGATTTGCGGAGGCAGGAAAATCAGAAGCAGATTGACAGAACAGTGGACAGGAGAATGCGCATTGGCCAAGGCCATAATGCCTCTGTATATTTTTAAAGAGGCCACTCCACAAATAGAACCAGACTTAAAAGACATACCCAGGCCTAACAGAAGGCGTAGGAGTGCCCCAGCAGGAATCTTTGACCCTCATGTATACATAGACACCATAGGGGTCCCTAGAGGGATCCCAGATGAGTTCAAAGCAAGAGACCAAGTAGCAGCAGGATTTGAATCTTTGATTCCCATTATCACCGTAAATAAGAATGTAGACCAGATAAATTACATCTACTACAACGAAAAAAGAAAAATCCAAAAAGACCGTGCTAAATAAATGAAAATACTAATATCTATACACACATAAATATATAAATAGTGATAAAAATCAATCTGGCAAGTGACACAAAGTATTGATATTGTAAATGAAAACAAGATACCAATAATGATAAATGTGAAAATAATGAAAATAGTCCCAAATGAAATCAAGTATCAAGCACCAAATGACAAAAGTGACTGAAAAATAAAATAAGGATGGTCAGAGGAGAAACAGTCCTTGCAGCCAAGGCAGATTCGAATGGTGATCATGAATGTTCAACAACCAACACCCAGTGAAAAATCCTGCACCTTAATGAATGCACGCTTCCCAGAGGTAAGCTAAAAATCAGCTTATCTGTGAATATCCACTCAGGGGAAACCGGCACCTCCAATCTCCTCACGGGGGAAGGGGCAGACAGGATCTCTCCGTCCGGTGGATTCAATCGACAAGCCGGGGGGACCCAGAGAAATAAGGAATTTTCTCCATAGTGTAAATCAGTTAAACCATTTATTAGAACAAAAGGATACTGCACTTACATTAAAAATCACGGATATAGGCACATAGGAAATAAAACAGCCGGCCGGCCTGCATGCACCCGTTCGGGACGAGTACGTTTCGCCCTACTGGACATCGTCATGGGAACGGGCGACGCACTGACTCATCGCTATTTGTAGACCTGATGTCAAAACCAAGCCTCGTTCTGAAGCTCAAATGGCGCCACCACAGCCTCCTCTTTACAAGCAGGAAGTGTGTAACACATTATTATTAGAATGGGCAAAAGATTTACCTTGCCCGGATTTTCAAACCCTCTTAGCGCCAGGAGAATTTAGATCTAAGAACCATAAAAAGTTGATCGAATCTAGAGTTAAATAAAAAATAAAGAATATAAAAACATTAAGGGACACATGTAAATATTCTCATGTGCCATCTAGTGGGGCATATAGGAACTACACCTAAACTCAGTATTAACAATATAAAAAAAATATACAAAGGTTTGTCAATTACACCAGAGATGCATTCCAAGGTTTAGCCGAACAACTAGAAGCCGCGTCACACATGACTTTACAAAACCGTATGGCGTTAGATATGGTCCTAGCTGAAAAGGGGGTGTGTGTGTAAAATGGTGCCTAAAACAGGTACATGCTGTATCTACATCCCAGACAACACTGGCCCAAATGGTAAGGTGACTTTGGCCATCAGGAAACTTGAGGATTTGTCTGAGGAACTAAGAAAGAATTCAGGGCTCACTAACCCTTGGGATCAGTACTTCACCTGGATTAGGGGAGGGTGGCAGGGAATATTAACACAGATAGGAATAACCATTCTGATAATATTGGTGACCTTGGCTGTCATAGTTTGCTGTATTCTCCCCTGTCTTAAAAAGTGTGTAGGAAAAGCTATTGAACAATGTTCTTCTACATTTGTGAACCAGGAAATACCAGATGAAGATTATGAAATGCACTCCATTACAGTCACCTCCCCTCAAGATGCAACGCCATAAGGTTACAGGGACAGACAGCACCTGATTGCCCCTCCAAGCTGTATGGAGGAGAGTAGTGAGTTAGTCACCGCTCTTCTCTATATACAGCTGAAAAGAGTTGCAGGGGAGACGGGCCAGGGGAGTGACTAGGACTTTTAGTGTAAGGGACACATTTAAAATAGACATTTGAAGGGGGAACTGTAATGGATGTGATTAAGGTGTCACATAAAGTTGTCACATAAGGTACCAGGTAAAAATGTTAAAATGCCTATTTCAAATGTATTGTGTCATTGCTTTGCTTGTTAATATCATAACTCTAAAATTCAGATAGCAGCTAGTTCCCTTCCCATTTTGAAGCTGAACCGCAAAGAATTATAAAAAGACTGTGCCTCTTCCGAGAACTGCACCCAAGACACACGACATCAACATTCTATGTCTCGGAAAGGAAATTACCAAGATACCTAATAATAGCTATGATTAATTACTAAACTTGTTGAAACTGTTGCTAAAATTGCTGAAACTGTTAAAATCTCATATATTGTCACAATAATATGTTTTGCATATGCTGTATCCTTTGTCTGACAAGAGTGTATAAAGCTGAGGAAATAAACACAGAAATGACTTTCGCACTGAGTCTGTCTCAGGGGAGATTATTTCCAGAAGTGTACACCTCATATATATATTCAACAATCTGATCGGGGGTAAATATAATAATATCAGACTTTGTTCTGAATCCAAAACATGATCTCCTTGATAAAGCCTGAGCTGTTTCTGGGGGCGGAAGGAATGGCAATCATAGGAATAAAATGAGCCATTTTTGTAAGGCGGTCCACAACAACATATATGCATTATTATTTTTATTATTATTATACAGTATTTATATAGCGCCAACAGTTTACGTAGCGCTTTACAACTTGAGGATAGACAGTACAAATACAATACAATTTGATACAGTAGGAATCAGAGGGCCCTGCTCCTTAGAGCTTACAATCTAGGAGGGAAGGTCAAGAGATACAAGAGGTAATAACTATGGGTGATGTGCTGATTGAGAAGATAAATGTACAGTTGTTAGGTGGGGGCCAGATAGGCTTCTCTGAAGAGGTGAGTTTTCAGGGATCGTCTGAAAGTGGATAAAGTAGGAGAAAATCGGACGGATTGGGGTAGAGCATTCCAGAGGATGGGGGAGGCTCTGGAGAAGTCCTGAAGGTGAGCATGGGATGAGGTGATAAGGGAGTTTGAGAGCAGGAGGTCTTGGGAGGAGCGAAGAGAACGATTAGGTTGGTATTTTGTGACTAGGTTAGAGATGTAGCTGGGGGCCAGGTTGTGGATGGCTTTGTAAGTTATAGTTAGTATCTTGAATTTAATTTGGTGACTGAGCGGCAGCCAATGGAGGGATTGGCAGAGGGGTGTGGCAGACGCTGAGTGGTTTGTGTGGTGGATGAGCCTGGCAGCAGCGTTCATGATGGACTGAAGTGGGGATAGCCTATTTAGAGGTAAACCAATGAGGAGGGAGTTGCAGTAGTCGAGGCGGGAGATGACCTGGGAGTGGATTAGAAGCTTTGTGGTGTCATTGGTTAGGAAGGGGCGTATCTTGGAGATGTTGCGAAGACTGAGGCGGCAAGCTTTGGATAGTGATAGAATGTGGGGTTGAAAGGTTAGTTCAGAGTCCAGGATTACACCTAGGACCTTGGCGTGGGGAGATGGGTTGATAGTTGAGCCGTTGATCTTGACAGGGAAATCAGGGGAAGTGGCACCTGAGGGAGGAAATATCATGAGCTCGGTTTAGGATAGGTTGAGTTTGAGAAAGTGATGTAAACCCATCAGAGGGTGGTAGCTCCACTATGCAATCCATGCTGATCTGTTCCCAGGGTCTGGAGGGAACAGGCTGGGGGCATAGGAGACCCCATGATTTATTCTTTTCCGTTTTATGTAAGCGTGGAGGAGTGCAGAGCACCGTGCAAGCCTTAGTCCAAGATCCGAGCTGAGGTCAAGTCCAGTTTGGCAACAAAGTATAAAAGGGTTAATCAGTAGAAGAATGGTCGAGATCCAAGCCGGGGTCGGTTCCAATCTGGCAGCTGAGTACAAAAGGGGCAAAGAAGTTGAATGGTCAAGGTACAAAACCGAGGTCAATGGCAAGCTGCAATCAAGAGTAGTCAAATAGGTTTCCAGGTCACAACAAGTTCAGACGGAGCACACACTAGCACATGAACAAAGGGGGACTGAAGATAATCCAGCAAATTGGCAGTGTCTGGGCTGGGCGTATATAGGGAAGTTTAAGGTCACTTCCTGTGTGCCTCCTGGGCATTTTCCTGCCTTTTCCCATCAAGTTGAGGTCACTTCCTATATGCCTCCTGGGCATTTTCCAGCCTTTTTCCATCAGGTCTTCTGTGCAGGTGCGGGTTGGTGCACTGAGGCGTCTTTAGCGCATGCTCAGTTGGCATGGATTTCCTCTTGTGGCAACACGCCATTGGTGCATGCGTAGTAAGCCCTGGACTCTTACACATTCCCCAGAACTGTAGTCCTCTAGTCCCTTTATTAGCTTTGTTGTCCTTCTCTGGACTCTCTCCTGTTCCTGCACATCTTTCTTGAGGACTGGTGCCAAGAACTGGACAGCATACTCAAAATGTGGTAGGACCAGAAAGACCTGTAGAGTGTCGGAATTATCATTTTATCCCTTCAATATATCTTCTTTTTAATGTATGCTAATATTCTGCTGGCTTTGCTTGCAGCATGCCATTGCTACGCCTGTCATCTACTAGGACCCCCAGATCTTTTTCCAACCTGGATTCTCCCAGTGGTTCTCTACCTAGCAAGTAACTTGCGCTCATATTTTTAGCACCCAAATGCATGACTTTAAATTTTTCAACATTAAACCTAATTTGCCATGTAGTTGCCCAACCTATTTTTTTATTGAGGTCTTCTTGTAAGGTTTCCACATTTTGCTGTGAAGTTATTGCCCTACTTAGCTTTGTATCTTTAGCAAACACGGAGATTGAGCCATTTATGCCAACCTCTATATCATTTATTAATAAATTAAATAGAGTTGGTCCCAGGACAGATCCTTGGGGGACCTCACTTACCACACCAGACCATTCTGAGTACTCACTATTCATCACCACCCTTTGGACATCCCCCATAAACAGTTTTCTATCCAGGTACATACCCTATGGTCCATGCCGACAGACCTCAGTTTGTAAAGGAAACGTTTATGGAACTGTATCAAATGCCTATGAAAAATCCAGATATACCATATCACAGGCCTACCTTTATCTAGATGGCAGCTCACTTCCTCATAGAATGGTAACAGATTGGTCTGGCAAGAACGATCCTTCTTGAATCCATGCCGATTACTACTATTGATACGGTTTTCATCAGCAGATTCTTGGATATATTCCCTTATCATCCCCTCCAATAGATTACAAACTATTGATGTTAGACTGACTGGCCTGTAGTTTCCAGGGATACATCTCAGCCCTTTTTTAAATATTGGTAACACGTTGGCCTTTCTCCAATCAGCTGGTACCATTCCAGTGAGTAAACTGTCCATATAAATCAGGAACAACGATCTGGCTAACTGAGTTCTTTAAAGACTGTCAGGTGTAAGCCATCTGGTCCTGGTGATTTGTTTGTGTTATGTTTTTCAAGTCTATTTCTGACACTGGCTTCCATTAGCTACAAGGGTGCAGTCTGTGATTTGTTAACAATAAAGTCTTGCTTACTATATCCCCCCTTTTCTTTTGTGAAAACTGAGGCAAAGAACGCATTTAGAACCGTTGCCTTCTCGTCTTTTGTAACTAAATTCCCTTCATCTCTTTTGGGCCAATATGCTCTGGCCTCACTTTCTTACTGTTTATATAAAAAATGTCCTGGGATTTTAATTACTCTCCTCAGCTATGTGCCTTTTCATCAGCCCTGATTGTGCTCTTACATTTCTTATTGCTTTCTTTGTGTTGGAAATGCTGACAATGACCCCTCAGCATTATATGATATGATTTATACTGAATGTAATTAAACTGTGATTGCTGTTTCCTAAGTTGCCCCATGTTTTCACATCTGCGATCAGGTCTGTGATATCTGTAATCAGTGGGTCTAGTAATGCATTCTCTCTCGTAGGTGCATTTACCAACTGATCCATGAAATTGTTCTGCAAGACATTTAGTAAATTGCGAGCCTTCTACGAATGAGCAGTTCTTTCCGCCCATTTGATATCTGGATAACTGAAATCCGCCATTAATTACATTGCCCTGCTTTGCTGACATTCCTAAGTGTGACAGGGAGGTCAGAGTCCTCATCTTTCAGGTTAGGGAGCCTGTATCATACGCCAACAATTACTTTCCCATTCGTTTCCTCCCTTTGGAGCTCCAACCACAAGGATTCCACCTCCTCCCCTTGATCCATAACGTTCACTTGCAAATCCTTTTTGATCTACAGGCACACCCCTCCCCCTTTTCTACCTGCCCTATCTCTAAGATATATGGAATAGCCAGTCATGTGAGCTGTCAAACCAAGTTTCCGATATATCCCTTAAAACATTGTCAGACTGCTTTTATTTACAGCTCTAGCCGCCCGGACCATCTCTGTGTACTCAGCAATACAGCTATGATTCATCAGTGTACTAGGACTTGGAGGATCCCAGGAGGAGGACAGGGCTGGACGTACTAGACAAGCCCGGTGTACATGGATGACATTTTTTGGGCGTGTCTAGCATGCCCAGAGTCTGCAAATGGGTATTTATTGTGGTTCTCTGAGACAACTGGTACAGGATGGACATAAATAATTACAGATGTGTAGACTTCTTAAAATGTAATAAGCTGGTCAAAACTCACAAACATATTCACTGGTTTTGCCATCTAATTAAATCAAGCATAGTGAATAAAATATCTTAGGTTGCTTTTCATTACTCCAATGATAAACAAGGTTTTTACAATAATGAAAAGACCCAGAAAGGGAAAAAAAGGGCAATCACACTAGATTTTTGTACTCTGAAACTTAGAATTTGGAAGACAGAGTTTCCAGTGTTTATCAACCTTTTTTCAGTCAAGGCACCCTTTGAAAGTATATTCAGTATCAAGGCACCCTAGTCTAAGGCTAGGTTCACACTAATACAGGTGGTCCCGGGAGCAGGAATCGCAGCTGTTTCTACACCCGCAACCACCCACAATTAAATTGTGCTGCTCTTTACAGAAGCGCGAGCCTGCCACTCATTCTTAATTGCACCCCCATGCATATATGAAAACAGTGCATTTGCAAATGTGGGAACCGCTGGGAATTCACCACGCGATTTCTTGGCCGCTGCGGCTTAAAAATGGTGCTTGAACTTTTTTCCTGCATTAACCTTTTTGCTGCCAGGCCCTGTGCTCCACTTTTAAACTCAGCTGGCAGGACCATTTTTTTCCATTGCTTTATTATTTCCTTACAGCTTTAAGGGTCTGAAAAAGACCTCCCAAACCATATATTTTCTGAAAGCACATGACCTGTAGAATAAAACAAAGGGGCTACTAATTTTTAAGGCAACGCGATTTTTGCCAAAATGTTTATCAAAGCAATGTTTTTGCTGAAAATACACTAAACTCATTATTAGCTGATAAAAACTCAGCAAATTTTACAAAATACCTACTAAATATAAAAGCTTAACCTGTATTGAGTTAATAAATAACAAATATTTGTAAATTTTAAATGGTCCTTTTTGCAAAATGGTGAAAATAGAACATGCGCAAAAATGTAAATATCCATAAATCTGGGAGGTTTTAATTTTTCACTTATGCCGCGTAAACACGAGTGGAATGTCCGTCAGAAAAAGTCCGATGGGAGCTTTTCATCGTATATTCCGATCGTGTGTACACTCCATCTGACTTTTTCTGTCGAAAATTCTGACGGACTTAGATAGTGAACATTTTTTAAATTTTCCCGACAGAACTAATTACTATCGGGAAACCCGCTCGTCTGTATGCTGATCCGAAGTACGAAGTTGTGTCAAGTACGAGACGGAAGCGGTCGGTCTGGTAAAACTAGCGTTCGGAATGGACATAGCACATTCCTCACGCTGCAAATTCTGTGATCGTTTAATGCAGCCCATTCTTTTGTGCCTTATAGTGCTAGAAGAATGAACTTGTTTTGCTGCTGACAAACTTTTTTCTTTATTATTTTTCGTGATCTCATGAATAATCTTTCATTATTTAAAAGCCAGATCTCCAGAATAATGTTGAGAATTATTTTTTAGAGTCATCTTTTTTTTAAATTTCTTTTTTCATCAAGATATCTTTTTTTTTTGATTCTTGCAAAATTATTTTCTAGTGATCTTCATATTTTAATTTTTTATGGTGTGTCAAGTTACCACAATAACATTATCTTGTATTTTGTAACCTCAAGGAGGCTGATTGGTGTCCCTTGGTAATTTGACATTGTCTTTTTGAAATGTACCTGCATATTCACAATCTGTCCTATTTTTAGAAAAACACATATAGGCAAGTATTTTCTCAAAATAAAATATCCATTTATTCTGGTTAACAAAATAAAGAGGAAGGCAAGGCTGGATAAACTTTTGGAATTTGCGAAGCCTTTTGGCCCCAGGGCACACATCAATTCTGTTGAAAAAAAAATTGTTATCTTGAGGAGTCCATATAATTTTGAGCCAAATCTGGTCCAGGACTCCCAGAAATCAGGACCAGCAGCAGATGACATATATGTCCCCAGGCTGTGGTACTACACCAACCTGCGTTTTCTGTCAGACCAGACTGAAGCCAGGCCATCACTTTATTCTCTTTGCTGCACCCTTCCCTGCAGCCTTCCTTGGAGGTTGTGGCTCTGGTGGTGGACTTGTGGCAGGAGGAGGATGGGCAAGCTCAGACATATGGCTGTTCTCTGTCAGCTGGCCCTTCAAACCCTTCTGAAGGCCATCAAAAATAATTCGCTCACAGAGTAAGCGTTGGCCCTCCTCCAATTTCAATAATCTTGTGGCTATATAGCAGCCATAGGCCTCTTCAGCGTCGGGGGGGCCTCTGAGCACATCACTCGCTTCCCTAATGAGGCCCAGTGCTGCCTCCTCCGTGATCGTCCCCTTCCTGGGCCTTTTTGTTTGAAGGCAGAGGGGAGGCACCTGGGATTGGGTGAGGCTCCTACTGGGGCCAGCCACCTCCTGGCTGTCACTGGGCACGGCCACCTCCTGGCTGTCACTGGGAACGGCCTCCTCCTGGCTGTCACTGGGCAAGGCCTCCTCCTGGCTGTCACTGGGCAAGGCCTCCTCCTGGCTGTCACTGGGAAAGGCCTCCTCCTGCCTGCCACTTTTCAGACCTTCCTCCTGGCTGAGCTCATCCTGTGTATAAAAAAGAGACATAGTTTTAGTTTTTGCTTCAATCAATCTCACACAATTGTTAGCTCATGACTTGCAAATTGAATGTTAATAAATAGAAAAGACTATCATTCTGACCCCAGCATTTTTCATTCTTGTGCCAAACATTTTGGCCACTACTGTCTATTCATAAGTAAATCACTTTAACTGCTTGCTGACCGCCGGCTGTCAACTGACAGCCAGGCGGCGCAGCTCTCGTGGCGGGCGGGCGTCATATGACGGCCTCGCTTTCCCGGCCCATCAGGGGGCGCACGCGCCGTGTCACTGGGCACCCAGTGTGCGTGCCCGGCGGCCGCGATGTCCGCCGGGCACCCGCGATTGCCGGTAACACAGCAGGACCATGGATCTGTGTGTGTAAACACACAGATCCACGGTCCTGTCAGAGTGAGTCCTAGTGAGTCCCCTCCACCTACAGTTAGAAACACTCCCTAGCAAACACAGTTAACCCCTCGATCACCACCTAGTGTTAACCCCTTTCCTGCCAGTCACATTTATACAGTAATCAGTGCATTTTTATAGCACGGATCACTGTATAAATGTGAATGGTCCCAAAAATGTGTCAAAAGTGTCCCATGTGTCCGCCGCAATATCGCAGTCACGATAAAAATCGCAGATCGCCGCCATTACTAGTAAAAAAAAAAAAATATATAAATCTTATAAATCTATCCCCTATTTTGTAGACGCTATAACTTTTGCGCAAACCAATCAATATACGCTTATTACGATTTTTTTACCAAAAATATGTAGAAGAATACGTATCGGCCTAAACTGAGGAAAAAATTTGTTTTAAAGAAAAAAATATTGGATATTTATTATCGCAAAAAGTAAAAAAAATTGTGTTTTTTTTTTCAAACTTGTCACTCTTCTTTTGTTTATAGCGCAAAAAATAAAAACCACAGAGGTGATCAAATAACACCAAAAGAAAACTCTATTTGTGGGGAAAAAATTACACAATTTCATCCAGGTACAGTGTTGTATGACCGCGCAATTGTCAAAGTGCGACAGTGCTGAAAGCTGAAAATTGGTCTGGGCAGGAAGGGGCTGAAAATGCACTGTATTGAGGTGGTTAAAAAGATTAGTTATTAATTATAACATCTAGTTAACATAATTAATATTAGAACAATAAATATGTCTACAAATAATATACCTGACTCCAGCTGGGCGCATCCACTTCTTCCAGGATGGAAGGCCCAGGTTGTTCCTCGTCAGCCTCTGCTGAGGTTGAGGGAAGGGTGGAGGGAAGGCTGCAGGGAAGGGTAGAAAGTGATTCCCTGGCTTCAGTCTGGTCATCCAGAAACTGCAGTTTGTTGAAGTACCACAGTCTGGGTACATACTCTTGCGCTGCTGATGCTCCTGATCTGAGGGATTTCTTGATTTTTTTTTATGCTCCTTCTTATACATGTTCCTCAAGATCCCAATTTTATTTTCCACAAACTTGATGGTTGCATCAGGGATCCGAGTCTTCACAAATTCCCGAAGTGTCTCCAGCGATGAACTCCTAGCTTGTTTATTATAATATAAGCTGTGTTTCACCTCCCACAAATTAATCATCTCCCTGTATCTGTCTATGAAACTGCCCATGAATTCTGGGTCCTTTAAGTGATTCATCTTTGCTGTAAGACAATACACAAGACAAAAACACTAATGTCAGCCTAAACTCTCATTATCTTATCCCAATATAGGCCTCAATCTTGAAGCAGTATAGGCCACTGTGATGGGCCAAGTTCAAATTTTACCTTCGTTTACCACGCTCGCGACTTCCGTTCATCCCACCTCCACACACAGATCGTACGTACGGCACATGCGTGTGAGCTTGATATACACTGCGCATGTGTTAAAAAGCCGCCCGCGCCTGACGTTCTTTTTCTCGTATATTCCCCGCCCCTTTTCTCTTTGGTGCGCAGTAGGAGCAACATGGCAGAGAAACAGCAAGTGTGTGGAAATTATTACAGTAACAAACAGGAGGTAAGCCGGAGCCTGAAACGACACGATCACGGAGGAAGAGATTTAAGACCTCCAATATGGCCTTTGAAGAAATGGTGGAGATGGTTTACATCTTGAGGAGGAACGATTATGATGGGAAGCATGGACCGTACACCAACCCGAATTTGCGCAAGGCCAAGATCATGACAAAAGTTGTGAAGACTCTGCAGCAGAATTTTGGGGTACGACGCTCCAAGGAGCAATTAAGGAAACGCTGGTCAGACCTTAAACTGAGGGAGCAGGATCAGTACAGAAGAATAAAGAAAGTGCTTCAAAAAAGTAAGTACTTGTCGTGTGCTCATATCACTATTATTTATTTACATGCTGCGCCATGTGCTTTTCTTTACTGTTGTACAGTTTAAAATGGCTATTTTCATGTTCGTGGGCACAGTACGGTCGTAGGAAACATCATTCACTCATTAAATATGATGTTTTTGGCAGATACAGGTTTAATACATTTGGTCATGCCTATTTGTCTAAAATTAAGTTTTGTACATTGCTAGTCTAGATGTGTTTGTAACTAGAATGAAATGCAAGCTTGATTCAGTGTAATGTAAGGAGAGGACACTCAGCAGCTGTTTACACATCTGGACTCAGGAACACTAGTGTGGGACACAAGAACAAATTTTTTAAGGTGTCCCACACATGTCTTCAGCTTGGAACTCTGCCCAAAACAAACAATTGTACCCCACTTTCCAGCAATGTTTCATATTCATATATCTGGACTTCATTCTCATAGGGGAGAAAAGACTTGGAGGACACCACTCATCAGAGGTCACCAGGGACCCCCCACATTAACAAGAAGGGGAAATCAGCCCTAGACCCCCCCGAGAATCTTGAGGAAGGAGAGGTGGAGGAAGTGGGTGAGATTGACACCCAAACAGGTGAGTGTCTGACACCCCAGTGACAATGGGGCTTATTACTAGGAGAACCTAGTGCACCTATTACTGGATGCACTAGGAGAACCTAGGAGACAGACAAAAAAGAAACACAAGCAATAAAGAAAATGCAAGATTTTATCAGATCTATTTTTTTTTATTTGTTAAAAAATATTTAGGCATTGTCTGGCATTGCAATGGCCCCCCACCCGTAAAATAATTAACATATTTCTCCCGAACTTCACGGGCGCTTTGGGGTGCCAAGCCAGGACGGCCAGTATGCAGGCCCGTCAGAGGATTGAAAGTAATAAGTCCCGCCTCAGGCCCAACTGAGGCTATATAATTGGTTGAATTATAAAGTTGTGCAAAATGCAGCAGCAAAAGATTATGTGGTTGAGTTTATACTCCACCATGTGTATGGCCATTATCCCGAAGGCATTCTCCACGACTCTTCTGGCTCTGGCCAGCCGGTAGTTAAAAACCTTCTTCTCCGGGGTGAGGGTCCTCTGGGGGAATGGCCTCATCAGGTGCTCGCCCAGACCAAAAGCATCATCAGAAAGGAAGACGAACGGGAGTTCATCAACATTGTCCGCATCAGATGGCAATCTCAGCCACCACTCTGGAGCCGTTGGTAAAACTCCGTCTGGGTGAAGACTTCTCCATCTGACATCCGGCCATTCTTCCCCACGTCCACATAGAGGAACACATATTGTGCCGACACCACCGCCATTAACACGATACTATGAAACCCCTTATAGTTAAAATAGTATGAACCCCGAATGGGGTAGTGACACAATGTGGATGTGCTTCCTATCTATAGCCCCTCCACAGTTGGTAAAGCCCCAACGGTCGGCAAAATGGGAGGCCACAATCTGCCATTCCTGTGGCATTGAAGGAAACTGTGGAGTCAAAACAGAAAAAAAAATATTAGTACTTTTACACATAACATTGCAAACAGATTAGACACAAACATTCTTGGCCAACATCATTATAAATTTAATTTTAAGGAGTATTTAAAGACAAAAATATCAGGCCCACTTATCAGATTAATCCCCACTCTGATGGCCCATTGTAAAAATTTTAGGGGGGGGGTAGTGTTTGAGATGAGTTTGGGCACCCCAAAAAAAGCCTCTGGCACTCTGCCTGAGTTTAAGGACAACAATAACATTTGTAAACATTTTAGTGGGTGTTTGGGGTAAAGCACTACAATGGAGCTGACAAAATACATTGTTAAGTGACTAGGCTAGGTGTATATGGGCCCAGGATAGCATGCTAGGGAGGTTAGTGAAGAAAAATATGCATGTAGGCCAAAAAAAAGGAGCATTAAAAGATTACAGAATGCATGAGGACAAAGAGGACATTTAATGCATATTACAATCATGGCAATTAGGGAATGATGAAAGAAATACAAAACATTAGCAAGCATTAAATACATAGAATGTGATGTTAAAAGAGAAAACTTACCTTAATATAGTCCTTCTGCAGGACCTGAATAATAGTAGAACAGGTCTCTGGGATAATGATCCCCAGATCTTGGGTGGAGATGCCTGTTGAGAACTTGAGGTCCTGCAGGCTTCTCCCAGTTGCCAAATACCACAACGTGGCAACTAGCCTCTGCTCTGGAGTGATGGCTTGCCGCATGCAGGTATCCTGCCTGCTAATAAAAGGGGTCTGCAAAGCCAACAGATGGTGAAAAATGGGGTCCATCATCCTGAGAAAGTTCCTGAAATCATCAGGATTATTCTCCTGGATTATTCTCCTGGATCTCACAAAACAAAGGCACGCTGGAGTAACCAATTCTTGGTCCATGAACTCCTTCCCCACCCTGTTCATGGACTTGGGTCAAAGAATGCACCCCAACACCAAGCCTCCACACAGCATGAACTCTACGACGAGTATGTACATGCAACACGGCTTCAAAGCAGTTGGTTGGTCAGAACGCACTAACAGAATGCATTGAAGAACAGCAAGGCCTGTGAATAGCGAGCTGAAAATCAGAAACGAGCGGACAAGAACACACTGAAAAAACAGATACAAACCCACAAGTACAAACTGAAGAGCAGTAACGGACTGAAAAGCATGAAAGCTGAAAAGCGTGAATAGTCTCTCATCAAACTTCTACTAACAAGAGATAAACACGAGATTAGCAAAAGTAGCCCAAAGGGTGGCGCGCTGGCTATTGCACTTCCTTTTTCTAGTCCCGTCGTACGTGCTGTACGTCACCTCGTTCTGGACGGTCAGACTTTGGTTTGACCGTGTGTAGGCAAGACCGCTTGAATGGAATTCCATCGGAGAAACCTTCGGAGTTTATTCTGACGGCAAAACCGATCGTGTGTACAGGTCATTACATCTTTTACAGTGTGTAAAAGACCCCCCCAAAAACCATACATTTTCTGAAAGCACATGACCAATAGAATAAAAAGAAGGTGCTACTGATTTTTAAGGCCCTGCGATTGTTGTGCAAATGTTTATCAAAACAATATTTATGCTAAAAATACAATAAAATCATTAACAGATAAAAACATGCAAATTTTACAGAATTTCTACTAAATATAAAAGCTTAACCTGTGTTGAGTAATTAAATAACAAATATTTGTAAATTTTAAATTGCGCATTTTTGCGAAATGGTGAAACTCGAAAACACACACAAATTGTAACTATCCAAATTTCTCTAAAAATCTGAAGGTTTTCATATTGTGTAAAAGACCCCCCCCCCCCCCCCCCCCCAAAACCATACATTTTCTGAAAGCACATGACCAGTAGAATAAAAAGAAGGTGCTATTGATTTTTAAGGCCCTGAGATATTTGCGCAAATGTTTATCAAAACAATATTTTCGCTAAAAATACACTAAAATCATTATTAGCAGATACAAACACAGTAAATTTTACAGAATTCCTACTACTAAATATATAAGCTAAACCTGTATTGAGTTCATATATAACAAATACTTGTAAATTTAAAATGGCGCCTTTTTTCAAAATGGTGAAAATCGAACATACGCAAACATTTCTCAAAAAATCTGGAGTTTTTAATTTTTCACTTATAGCTTTCAGAGTTTATAAAAGATCAGTAGAATAAAAAGAAGGTGCCACTGATTTTTAAGGTCTCATCATATTTGCGCAGATGTTTATCAAATCAATATTTTCGCTACAAATATCATTACTAGCAGATACAAACAGCAATTTTTACAAAATTCAAGCTAAATTCCTACTAAATATAAAAGCTAAACCTGTATTGAGTTCATAAATAACAAATATTTGTAAATTTTAAATTGTGCCTTTTTGGTAAAATGCAGAAAATCCAACGTATGCAAAAGATCTAAGTAATCAAATTTCTCTAAAAATCTGGAGGTTTTCATTTTTCCCTTAAAGCTTTCAGAGTTTGCAAAAGACCCCCAAAACCATATATTTTCTGAAAGCACATGAAAGGGGGAATAAAAATATGGTCATACTGATTGTTAAGGCCACGCAAATGTTTATCAAATTGCTATTTTTACGGAAAAA
Source organism: Aquarana catesbeiana (assembly GCF_042186555.1). NCBI lineage: Eukaryota > Metazoa > Chordata > Amphibia > Anura > Ranidae > Aquarana > Aquarana catesbeiana. The sequence continues at coordinate 473,410,330 of NC_133327.1, forward strand.
ACACTAAAATCCTTATTTGCACACAAACACAGTATAACTTACAAAACTCTTGCTAAATTCCTACTAAGGCCTCATTCACATAGGGTATACTAAAGCGTACGTTGAGGGAGGGCCTTGTTTACCTGCACAGGGACGCACAGGTATTCTGTGCATCCCTGTGTAGGCAGTTCTATTTATGTCAGCTTGGACGGAGCGGCTGCATGGACAGGTCTGACATATGTGTAGGTGCATGGCCCCAAAGCAGACAGTGTGAGTTCGGGGACATGCAACCAACATGGATGTCAAGTTGGGATTAGTGGCTGTGTCCATGCAGCTGCTGCATCCCAACTTACATGGATGGGACTGCCTGCACAGGAATGCACGAACACCTGCACATTCCCATGCAGATGCTGCTGGGATGGCCTGCATGTGGATGCACGAACACCTGTGCATCTAAACACTGCCTGGCTGTAGTATGCCCTGTATTAATGAGGCTTTAGGCCTTGTTTACACTTGTGTTTGGGGGGGCAGCAAAAATGTGCGGTTGAGCTGTGTTTATCCACCCGCCACCCCTTAAAGCGGAGCTCCACCAAAATTTTTTTTTTTAAAAGTCAGCAGCTACAAATACTGCAGCTGCTGACTTTTAAAACATGGACACTTACCTGTCCAGGGTGCCCGCGATGTCGGCACCCGAGGCCGAACCGTCTCTCGGTCCTCGGGTGCTGCTGCCTCCATCTTCGGTAAGGGAATCAGGAAGTGAAGGCTTGCGGCTTCACTTCCCGGTTCCCTACTGTGCATGCGCGAGTCGCGCAGCGCAATACAGATGGTCCCTGCTGTCTCTGGGACCCGTGTGTTTCCCAGCAGACAGCGGGAGGGAACAGGAAGTGGCGTAAATAACCGCAGATTCTGCGGCTATCTATGCCGGAAGTGGGTACAGATACCTGTAATATACAGGTATCTGCACCCCCCTCCCCCCTGAAAGGTGCCAACTGTGACACCGGAGGGGGGGAGGAATCCGATGAGTGGAAGTTCCACTTTTGGGTGGAACTCCACTTTAAGCTGCAAAAGGCGGTTACATGCTGTGGGCGCAATGCTTCGTGTCCACGGCAAAGTTGACCTGACTTGTAGTGATGCCTCCTTCCGGATGCTACACATTCAGGTCAATAGGGAAGCGCCGCAAACGCCCCACAGCTGCTTGCAATGCTTGCGGATGCAGCGCATTTGTTGCCAAAAAGAGGGTTAAAACAGGTGGTGAAGAGGCGTTGCATCACACTGCCTGTCAGTAGCCATCCGTGTTCGGCTCGTGCTTCAGAGGCGAGGGAGATTTAGACGATTAGAGATTTGTCTAAATTTACCCTTAGGCCCCTTTCACGCGCCGCTGATCCCCACTGAGCAGGCAAATGACACGTCCATCTTCGCTCAATGTGCAGAACGGGGGCGGACACAGTCCCGCTCTATTCTATGAGGAAATTGAGCGAAAACGGACCGCCTGTCCGTTTATATTCGATCTGCGAGACGGATGGAAAATAGGACAACTAGCAATCTGGATCAGATAGCGTCTGATGTCAGCGGACATGTCATCGCTGACATCCGCCGCTCCATAGGGGAGACAGGAGGGTCCAATCAGGCCTGCCTGAAAAACTGACAGGAGGACCTGATCGGACAGGCCATGTGAAGGGCCTTTTTGTTTTTAATGTTTTTTATTTATTTTTATTCTTTTTTTACAATTGTATTTATTTACTTTAAATAATTTGTTACATTTTGGGTTTGGAGAGACATCAGGGGTCTAAACAGACCCCTAATGTCTCTTTTCTGAGACAGAGAAAAGGGACTGAAGACAGTCCCTTTCTCTGCATCCTGACCTGCACTGTAATGAATGACATGGAATTCTGTATAGAGCAGTGTTTCTCAACTCCAGTCCTCAAGGCGCACCAACAGGTCATGTTTTCAGGATTTCCACTATTTTGCACAGGTGATTTGATCAGTTTCATTGCCTTAGTAATTACCACAGCCGTTTCATCTGAGGGAAATCCTGAAAACATGACCTGTTGGTGCGCCTTGAGGACTGGAGTTGAGAAACACTGGTATAGAGACACACACTGTTTACTCTGTGTCAGAGATGAATGAACAGAGTGATCGCTATTGATCATTCTTGAAAGAATAGGGGCTGGTAAACACATGTGTAATAACCCCTCCCTGCTCTCCATCCTGAAGGTTACTGAGCTCCTGGGCAGCAGCTGCAGCGGGTTAAGGGAATGCTGGCCAGCAAAGCTACATGGGGGGGACACTGAAGGGTGGAGGCATTTTTAACAATTTTTTTTAATGCAATTGCCAGCGGGAGAGGCCGCAGTGGGAAGCTGGCAATTGCATCGGATCCACAAGGGATCCATGCTGGCAAGGGGGGTTAACAAGGCTGAGCTGAGAATCGGCGATAGGGGGATTGGTGGTGGAGGAAGGGGACAGTTAGGGAGGGTAAGGGAGGCATGTTAAGTGTAGTGCAGCAGGAGAAGTGTAGGAGAGGAAGCAACGGAAAAGAGGCAAAGAAGCGGTGGCGGGGGGGTATCTTTTTAGGTGAATAGCTCTGATCAGCGGCTTGGTAACCGCTAATCAGAGCTATTGATTTGATTTGTTCAGCAGCGTCTCTGCTGAACAGTTTGGCTATAAAGCTGACCATGAGCTTATAGCTGACGGAGGACTGAGGTCCATGCAGCGTACAGACCTGGCCAGGTGGAAGCAGTGAGGACCTGGCAGTGAAAGGGTTAAATGCAGGCACAGCAGCCCACTCAAATGAACGAGTTGTGCCCAAGCAAACGTGGCTCGCAGAGCCACAATAGTGTGAACCTAGCCTAAAGCTCATTCACACAAGAGGTTGGGGGATGGTAAAGCAATGTGGCCTTACCACATTTTTCCACCCCCCAACTACTCTCCCTTTACCTGCAAAGGCAGCAGCCAGGGTTGTACACATGCTGTAGCCACAATGCTTTGCCTCCTCACCCCTCTCACACTGCATGTGTCTCCCCAGCTACACTGACAGAAGCATCACATCCCAGAAAACACCAGAGCGCATCCCAGAAAGCTATGCAACCGAATGGCCCTTAGCAACAGATGTCATCGGCTGGCAGGCAGCCCACAGCTTTCTGCTTGCCTGTGGCAGCTGCATGCATGTTTGAGACAGCGGACAGCGACCGCTGTATTAAAAAAAAAGGCTTAGCTGGTGGCAAGAACAATCTTTAACTAGATGCCTGCTTACTTGAGGAAGTTTTTGGTAATTTTGCCACGGAACCATGGCACCCCGGTTAAGAAATGCTGGGGTAAACAGTAAGCTCCAAATCAAACTTTAGAACAAAATTTTAGTCAAATGGAAGATACAGATACTTGCCATGTCATTGCCAGGAACTGCAAGATACAGAAGAGGAATGCCAGACCTTTCTTTTGCCACTAAAAATAAAATAAAAAACATTAAAACACAATTCTTGGTTGCATTAGACACATGAAACTATTGCAAGGGAAGTTGTGAGGTAGGGAAAAGCTGAATGGAAATAACAGCAAGTTTACAGTCCACTGACCATGAGAAAGCACTGTAATCTCGTTTCAAAGCACTAATGTCAAAGGTTATTAGAAGAAATTGAATCTGACAAACTTAGGAGTTCTTGATTTCTGTATCAGTGGCTATGATTTAATTTTCAGTTTAAGTCCTAAAGTGACACTAAAGTCCAAAAATAATCCATACACTTCCACTACTTAAAGTGGATGTAAACCCTCACATATACCCAGTGAATTGAACAGCCTCAGATGATACACAGGGATGAAAAAAAATATCCCTACATAAGTTTTACATGTATATCTGCTGTCTTCAGCTTTATATACTGTCTAGAAAGTGCTCGTTCTGTTAGAATTTTCTCTTCCTGATTCACCTGTGGGTGTGGATTCTTTCCATACACTGTGACACAGCTGATTGGAGGAAAGGCACACACCCCCTCTCCACATAAACGGAAAAAGGAAAAAACAATGCAGAGCTGTGCTGTGAATAGACCAGCTGTCTGTAATCTATTTCTTTGCATCTACCCCGACACAAAATTCAGCCTGGTTTTATATCAGTTGACGGAGAACTTGTCAGAAGTTATCATGCTGATAACAGAAGAACGGAGCAGGAAAAAGCCACAGGACTTAGGGCTTTGAAGAGGTAAGTAAACACAGATATACAGTGCCTTGAAAAAGTATTCATACCCCTTGACATTTTCCACATTTTGCCATGTTACAACCAAAAACGTAAATGTATTATAGTTTTTTTTTTTTTTTTGTGATAGATCAACACAAAGTGGAACATAATTGTGAAGTGGAAGGAAAATGATAAACGGTCTTCAAATTTTTCACAAATATCTGAAAAGTGTGGAGTGCATTTGTATTCAGCATCCCTGAGTCAATACTTTGTAGAACCACCTTTCACTGCAATTACAGCTCCAAGTCTTTTTGGGGATGATTCTATCAGTTTTGCACATCTAGAGAGAGTGACATTTTTGCCCATTCTTCTTTGCAAAATAGCTCAAGCTCTGTCAGATTGGATGGAGAACATCAGCAATTTTCAAGTCTTGCCACAGATTCTCAATTGGATTTAGGTTTGGACTTTGGGCCAATCTAACACATGAATATGCTTTGATCTAAATCATTCCTTTGTAGCTCCGGCTGTATGTTTAGGGTTGTTGTCCTGCTGGAAGGTGAACCTCCGCCCCAGTCTCAAGTCTTTTGCAGACTCTAACAGGTTTCCTTCTAAGATTGTCCTGTATTTGGGTCCATCCATCTTTTTTTCTGTCCCTGCTGAAGAAAAGCATCCCCACAACATGATACTGCAACCACCATGTTTCACGGTGGGGATGGTGTGTTCAGGGTGATGTGCAGTGTTAGTTTTCTGCCACACAGCGTTTTACTTTTAGGCCAAAAAAATTGGATTCTTGACAATCCATTTCTCTGAGTTCATTGACAGACACAGCACTTCCTTATTCAGAACCATAGGGTTAGATCACCCCCTATGGGAGTAGGACACTAGGCAGAAAAAAAGACTTGGCTACGCCTATGGGCAGTCCCTTCTCTGCTATAGGCCTTCAGTTTAGTAACAAGCAGTGTCAGAAGTATCAAAACTCCATAGAGGGGTGGGTGCTGTGTCTGCCAATGAACTCAGAGAAATGGATTTTATGGTAAGCCAAAAATCCCATTTCCTCTTTCCATAAATGACAAAGAAATTGGGGAAATTGGCGCTGCCCTGTTTAAATGATGTTTACTGGATAAGCAGAGTATACCACATCCGCAAGATAAGTTAATTACCATAAATTATAATTTATACAACGATTAGGTTGAAAATGAAAATCCTCTGTAGTGTGTAAAGGTAAGTCCCGTGTGAACAACACGTGAATTATTAAGTGAACATTCCCTACATGCATAAAAAATTGGGTGACAGTTAACACCCCCTAAGTGGGGCTAATATCAGCAATAGTGAAAAATAATAAAAAATAATAAATAAATATATGAATTGAATTACAATTAATTGAAAAATATAAAAAATGTAAATCCTCTGATGTATAAAGGCTAGGTCCTGTGTAGGTGACACGTGAGATATTAAGTGGTCAATTTCCCGAATACCAAAAAATACTACAGTGAAATTTTTGGTGACAGTGTAACACCCCCTAAGTGGGGCTAATAACATCAGTAGTAAAAAATAAAAATAAATGAAGGCGTAATAAACCTTGCCAGCAAGTAAAGTGTTAACGTGCACAAATTCTAATAAAGTGATCCAGGACTTCCTGGGACCCTATGTTTATCATGTATCAGACCCCAAAGGGTTACAAATGATAAACAGATTTCATACTAGCAGATACATATATGGTTCATATGATAAGCAAAAATTACAAGCAGATGTATATATGGTTTAGATGGTAGTTAAAAAAGCTCTTTATGGCTGCATAGCATAATGCATATTGGGAGTGGGAATTAATTAGGGGGAGGCTGCAGCCCTTATAATTCTCCTAAGCGCGGACTTCCAACCTACCATTTCCTCTTTCGTTCACTGACAGGCACAGCGCTTCCTTATTCAGAACCACAGGCCTGACCCAAAGCAGTGCCAAAACATGAGGGGTGGGACAACCAAAAAAATAAAAAATTCCAAGGCTAAAACTAGAGCCAACCAGGTAACAGGAGCTAAACTAGAGCGGGAGCCCAATCTGGAAAAAAAAAACACCCTCAAGAGGGACAGACCCTCTAAACAGCAGCCTGCAAAACCTTGCGACCAAAAGAAGCATCTGCAGATGCCAGTACATCCACTTTGTAGAATTTAGTGAAAGTGTGCACCAACGACCAGGTGGTCGCCTTGAAAACTTGCGCCACTGACGCCTGATGACGAAGGCACAAGAAGCACTAAGAGCCTGAGTAGAGTGCATTTTAACAGGGAAAGGAGGAACCTGACCCCTGACAGAATAGGCCTGAGTCACCATCTGTCTGATCCATCTAGAAATGGTCGCAGAGGAGGAACGCTGAAAGAAGACCGCCAAGGCCAACACCTGGCCCTTGATGGTATTCAAAGCCAATTTCTGCTCGACACGCCTGTAACGAAAACGTCCCACACTGCGCTTGAGTGCTTTTGTCATATACTGATTCCTCATATACCGATTCCTCCCAGTCTCAATATAGATATCAGATATTCCAACCGCTCCCAACAACAAACAAGGCAATACTCATTTGGTTGCTGAACATGGACTAAACTGATTTATTTGAGATGACACACAAATATATACAGGAGGCTGACAACACAAACTGTAACCAGAAACCTGATTAACATGAGCTAGTTATCTAAATCATTTACCCAGACTAGGTGACTCAGAGATATGACCTTTCAGGGTAGACTTGCCCTCTCTTTACTCCCAACTTACAATACACATAAGTAGAAACACATCCCCCAATAGTTTGCTAGGAGACAAAGGTGTGTTAATGAGCACAATAAACTATTGGGTGAAAGACCCGGGCTTTCCAGATCTCATTAATCAGCATTCCTTTTCACATATATCTGTCCCGAGTCCCAAGCTGGCAGAGACCATCATGGCCTCCGTAATAATGTCCTTTTGCATTACATAACAGAATATCTTCCTAAATGCTTGTAGCTCCCTCAAATTCCAGGGCCCATAGTCGGTAGGCAAGAGGCTAGCATTCATTCCCCTCCAAAAGCCTCTGTCCCTGGTGAGTCTGTCAGCTCCCTGTGGAAGAAAGGTCAAAGTCCGAGCCACCGAACAGGAACGAGGGTGAATTCCAATCGACTCGCACCATAAAATGTACGCTTTCCACGTCCGGTGGTAGATCTTCCTGGCGGTAGACTTCTTAGATTTTAGCAGTGTCGGGACCACCGACGCAGGCAAACCTCTATCCGTCAACACCTGGCTTATAACAGCCAGGTCATCAAAGCCTGCGACTGTAAAGCAGGATGGAAAATCAGCCCTTGGGACTGTAGATCCTCCCTGAGAGGCAGCCACCAAGGGGCGTCGGTGACCAGGCGCACCAGGTCGGTGTACCAAGACCGACGAGGCCAGTCCGGGGCCACTAGAATGACCTGAATCCCTTCAATCCTGGGCAGAAGCTTGAGAGGAGGAAAGACGTAGATGAGACGATACTGGCCCCATGGGGCTACCAGAGCATCTGTGGCGTCTGCCAAAGGATCCCATGACCTGGCCACAAACCTCGGTACCTTCCTGTTGAGCTGGGACACCAACAGATCTGCCTCGGGAGTGCCCCATCAGAGACATGTCTGATGAAACACGTCCCAGTGAAGGGACCACTCCCCGTGGTCCAACACCTGTCGACTGAGGTAATCCACCTGCCAGTTTTCCACTCCTGGATTGTGAATGATGGAGATGGCCGGAATGGAGCGTTCTGCCCACTGGAGGATGCCAGCTACTTCCAGGGCCGCCAACACACTCCAGCGTAGTGACATAGTGGCCCCCAGCCAGACGGTCCAGCAGGGCATCTGTACGGGGCATCGGGTAGGCGCCGCTAACAATGTGGTCATTGAGACCTCGGTAGTCGACACTAAATCGAATGGTGCTATCTTTTCTTGGGTACAAGAACAACAGGTGAGGCCCAGGGGCTCTGGGAGGGTTGGATAATTCCCAGGCCCAACATTTCGTTCAGTTTTTGTTTTATGGTGTTCCAGATGGCTTCTGGAACTTGGTAAGGGGCTTGTTGGATGGGTTGGGTTTGTAAGGTTTCCACATGAGTGGTGAGGGTTGTCCTTCAGGGACGAGAGGAAAAGTTGGGACTGCGGTGGTGCACAACGGTCTTCATGGACACCTGCTGTACCTGGCTGAGCTGGTGGCCCAAGGGTACCTGGTGCACATCAGCCAAGTGGTGCGCTACCTCCAGGGGATCAAACACAACTTTGTTATCTTCTTTAGAGGGTAGGAGGCAGACCGCCAGGACGGGAAGGTTTATGTCATGGTATTCCTTGATCATATTGACGTGCACAGTCTTTTGCCGCTTCCCCCGATCATCCGGCGCGAGAACATAGTTGGTTCCATTTAACTTCTTGATGATTCAAAAGGGTCCCTCCCATGTAGATTGTGATTTGTTTTGGGGATTTGGGACTATCATGAGGACCTGTTGGCTCTCGGCAAACTCGCGGGTTCAAGCTTTGCGGTCATACCACGTCTTTGTACTCCTCATCTGGTTGCCACACCACACGCTTGACACCATCTGAACCAAATAAGTTTATCTTGGTCTCATCAGACCACAGGACATGGTTCTAGAATCCATGTCCTTAGTCTGCTTGTCTTCTGCAAACTGTTTGCAGGCTTTTTTGGGCATCATCTTTAAAAGAGGCTTCCTTATGGGGCTTCCAACACCCGTTGGCTTCCCAATATCATTGCAGAGACTTTAGGACCCAAGATGTATAGGGTCTGCCTGGAAGATGGTTCCATTTGTAGACGGCATGCAGACCAACTGCGTCCTCATTCTCAGCTGCCTGAATCCCTGATGTCGGCCGAATTACCAGTGTCTCAAGGGTCTGCACCCAGTGGATCAGGATGCACCAGGACTGATGTTTGGGGGGACTCTGAACTTTGGAACTCAGCTCCAACAGAGCCGCCCAGCTCTGGTCCAGAGGTCTGTCCACAATCTGAGCCAGCAGAGCCCTTCTTGGCCCCAACGGGGCCCATTCTGGGCAGCCCTGTTTCCTCCAGCCCTGAGTCACGGAGTGCCCGTCCTAAACAGCACTGTCGCCCCCCTGATCGGTTTCAGCTTCAGTTACGAGACTTTCAACGGGGCCGCCGAAAGTGATCCAATGCCATTTTATTCCTGTAGCTGTCCCTGGAAGATTGGTCCCACATCTGGACACGGGTAAAGTCCTGTGAATCTCCTGTGTTTTGTTTTTCTTTTTTGGGGGGGTGGATGGAAGGTGTTATAACCGAATGAGTTCCGCATACACTGTCACTTTAAGGCTGGCTCCACCCAGGAGTGATGTCAAGGGGCATGAAAGCCATCTTAGAGGACACTGAGATGATGCAACACAAGGTAAGGGGAGCATACTAAGATACGCCTGTCCTGGGATGCATGTTAGAGTGTACAGTGAGTACTGAAATAATTATTGGTTGCTCCAGATCAGTCTTGTGTCTCTCACAACTCAGGGAATATAACACCGTCCACTGCCCTATACCCCCACCCCTTTCCCCAAAAGCACTGTGAAAAACAAAAAATCACCTTGTTCAGTACCTACCTGCAAGGGGCTACCTAGTTATCTTATCTTATTTTGTACTCATGCAATTATTTGTGTTTTGGAAAAAATACCAATAAAAATAATTTGAAATGAAAAAATAAAACCCCCTCCCCATGATTGTAAAAAAAAAAAAAAATAGTACAAAAAAATTGTAAAAAAATAATAAAAATAAAAAAACTCTGACACTCTCCATTGCTCTACTGACACCACCCACTGGTCCCAACAAAGCATTTTGAAAAAAAAAAGAATACTAAAAAATTAAATTGTAAAAAAAAAAATTAAACATAAAAATAAAGAACTACTGACACTGTCCACTGTCCTACTGACACCATGCTGCACATACTATCCACCCCTGTACACTCCGCATTCCTCTCCTGCACATACTACCTACCTCCATACACCTTGCACTCCTCCTGCACATTATACCTACCTCCATACACTCCATACTCTTCTTCTGTACATACTACTCACCGACATACAATCCGCACTCCTCTCCCGCACATACTATTCATCGCCATACACTCCATACTCCTGTTCTGCACATACTACCCACCGCCGTCCACTCTGCACTCTACCTTCCCTATTTAACATCACCACATTCTGCGCTATGTAAGTCATCTCAGACTGTATTAAACCACACCCCTTTAAGCCAACGCCCAATTTTTATGCAATTGTAGTACCCTCTAGTAGTGTAGGTGCTAGAGTGAGAGTTGTTAGTGTAGGTAAATTTAGGCAGGCCTGGCTGGCAGCAAGGCCTGTTTGTTTTCGTTTGATCTGGGCTGGGAGTGTTTCCGCTGGGTGACTCACAGGCAGCATCACCAAGACCTCCCTCTTCTTTCCAGAGCTCTCTATAAGGTTATGGAAAGGGAGGTGGGGCAGGGGAGGTGGAGCTGCCTGGGGTATTTTGAGGAGCCTTGACCAATCCCCAACGTGAAATTGGCAGGGGGCAGGCCTCCTCAAATACCCAGGGTCAGCCCAGTTTGGGACAAGTTGTTGGGTGGAAGATACAGCTTACCTGTAAAATCCTTTTCTTGGAGTACATCACGGGACACAGAGCACCATAGTAATAACTGGGTTATACGCTACCTTTAGGTGATTGGATACTGGCAACCAATAGTAAGAAAGTTCCCCCCATTTAACACCTCCTATACAGGAAGTACCTCAGTTTTTGTAGCAAGCAATGAAGATCCCAGAAAATAGGGGAGGGGGACCTCTGTGTCCCGTGATGTACTCCAAGAAAAGGATTTTACAGGTATGCTGTAGTAAAAATCAATTTTTCTTTATCGTACATCATGGGTAGAGGTCGACCGATATGGGTTTTTCTCTGGCCGATGCCAATATTTAGAAATCGCGGCGGCCGATGGCCGATATATGATGCCGATTTTTTTTGGCCGATATGTTAAGCCGATTTTTTTTTTCCCTGCAGCTCATAAAATCTAACAGTTAGACCCCTTTCACAATGGGGCGTTTTTCAGGCGCTTTAGGGCTAAAAATAGTGCCTGTAAAGTGCCTGCAAAATGGCCCCCCTGTAGTCTCAGTGTGAAAGCCCGAATGCTTTCATTTCACACTGAGGCGATGCGCTGGCAGGATGTTAAAAAAGTCCTGCAAGCAGCATCTTTGGAGCGGTGTATACTGCTCCTCCACCATTCCTGCCCATTGAAATGAATGCGCGCCTGCAAAGCGATTCAGCAGCGGCGCTTCACGGACACATTCAACCCCTTCCTTGGGCGCTAGCTGGGTTATAAGCGCCCTGCTAGCAGCCGAATAGTGCCGCTAAAATGACGGTAAAGCGCCGCTAAAACTAGCAGCGTTTTACAGTCAACGCCTGCCTGCTCCAGTGTGAAAGCAGTCTTAAGTAATAAGTGATACAGAAAATTTCTTACATTTAAACAGGTAATCAAAATTTTTGGACGAAAAAAAAATGGGCTAACTTTACTGCTTAGTTTTTTTTTTTAATTCATTAGTGTATTTTTTCCTTTCTTTCTTTCCAAGGTGGTACAGTTTAATAGTCAAAAACAGATGACAGTGTATATAAGAATAACAGAAACGTGTAACAGAAAGGTAACAGAAACAGAAAGGGTTAGATGTTATATCAGCAGTGTCAAATAACGATTCCCTTGGTTATGCACTCTGTAGAATACATGTATGGGTGAGGCTGTATGACAGAGCTGTCCGTGTGCTAAACCGGGGAGGCTTCCAGATTATTATCTTAATAACCCACTTAGGCTAATATAGCTACCAAGGCCATACAGTGAGAAACACATTCACAGCTGATTGGGAGGGTTGCCTCCTGAATACCAGCTGAGCCCAGTCATGGGACACAGACGGTGATGTAAAACAGGATATTCATAATATCTGACTAAACCAGCCCGACTGGGAGCAATTTGGGGAAGGGACGACTAGGGGAGAGAGGAAAGGGGGAGTATAGGACTATAGGGGGGGGGGGGTAGGTAAGAAGGTAGCGGGGTAGAGAGGCGAAAAGGGGGGGAGAAAGGAAAATGGAGACGGTGACAGTGCCCCCCCGATTAGGAAGTAACCCGAGCCCCAGGGATTATTCAGACTGTGCAACCTCTCGGAGGTATGCTTCAGAATAGATGTAATGTTGCCATGGCCGCCATGTCTCCCGGAAGGCCTCCTCCCTACCGTACAAGGTGGCAGTGAGATCCTCCATGTTTCTTAGTTCATTCACCTTGGCAAACCACTGGGATTTCTTTGGTGGAGTCTCCGATCTCCAACACAAGGGGATGCATGCCTTGGCGGTGTTTAATAACTGGATGGTAAGGGAGGCTTTATATTTCTTGATGGGTCATTTAGAGAGGTGCAGCAAACAAGCCCCGGGATCCCCCTCCAGAGTGACATCAATCAGGTGCTTGATCGTGCGTGCCACCTCCAGCCAGTAGGGTTTGATTTTGGGGCAATCCCAAAAGATGTGGAGCATGGTTCCCTCTCCCACACCACAATGCCGGCAAAGACTGGGGACTTGCGGGAAGAAACGGTGCAGAGTAGTAGGCACTCTATACTAACGGGTCATAATTTTATAGCATGTCTCTTCGACTCTGGTGGCCAAGGATGACTTCTGGGCAAAGTGTAGAATCTTCTCCCTCTGTGAGTCATTGAATCACACTCCTAAATCCTCTTCCCACTTAGAAAGGAAGGAGGGGATAAACCCTTCTGCTGGTGAAATCAGGGAGGAGTAGATTAGAGATAGACAGTGGCGGATCGGTTCTCTGCGGTGGCAGATTTGTTCCAGTTCTGTGAGCTGGCGTGATATGCCCAGGGTCTGTGTGCACCGATGTAAAAAGTTACGCAGTTGGGGACCACTCGAAAAGTCCAGAAGGGGGTCTGTAGCCGACATCCCCGCTTCTGCTGTGAGTTGGCCGTTCGGGCCCAGAAAGTCGTGGAGGTGAAGCCGCCTCCCCCCGCCGTCAAACACCTAAAAATAGGACCCTGATGATCGGGTGGGAAGTCCAGGTTACCCAAGATTGGCATCATAGGGGAAGGCATCAGAGATACCAAGGAGTGTCGGAAGGCATCACTGGCTACCTGTATTGTGCTTCCTAGCGTGGGAAGGTCGGTGATGTCCCTCGGCAGAGGGGTGGCGATCCACGGCCAGCTCCTGGCCATGCCGTCGGAGTCCTCCAACTCCATTGCCATCCACTGTTTAGCCCCTGCGTGGCAATGCCAGTCAACCACTCTAGTGAGATGTGCCGCCCTGTAGTAGGCTTTCACGTCTGGGAAGCTGACTCCGCCCCTGTGCTTTGCCATGTGGAGGAGTTGCAGTCTGATACATGGTTTTCGATGCGACCAGACAAAGTCGTGAAACATCGAGTCGATTCGCTTAAAGAATGGAGGAGGGAGGCGGATGGGAAGAGCTTGTAGCAGGTAAAGCACCCTAGGCAAGGTGGTCATCTTGATGGCATTGCATTGTCCAAACCATGTTAAAGTAAGGGAATGCCAGTGGTGACGATCCATTTTGAGACGTAGAAGTAATGGGGTGAAGTTCGCCTGATACAAATTAGCAGGGTCAGAGGTAATGTCGACTCCCAGATAGGGAATAGTGTTGGTTGCCCAGCGTAGTTGGTATTCTGAACGCAGGCGGCGTACAATGTCTTTGCCCACTGTGATGTTAAGTAGGGAGGATTTGGTTAGGCTGGTTTGAAACAAAGAGAGAGCCCCATACTCCTGTATGGAATGAAGTTAGGAAGCGAAGTGAGTGGATCTGTTAGGAAGAAGATGAGGTCATCCGCAAAGGCGGCTACTTTATGGGACCCAGAAGATTTGTGGTAACCGATAATGCCTGAAATCGCCCTTATCCTACATAAGAGGTCCAGTGAGAGTATGACCTAATCGGTCCTGTGTAAGTATTATTTATTCTGTCCCATTTAATCTAATTATCACTTCCTCACCTCACGTTTTTACACCCTTAACACCCTCCAGTTGTTTTCATACACATTCCACTCCCTACTCTCTCTCTCCCCCTTGTCATCTCCGGTCCCTTCTTCCCTTCCCGTTTCCCCCCCTTCTTTTGTCCCCCTTTCTTATTATCTACACCCTATCCTTTCTCCCCTTCTTTTCCCTCCAACTCTTTTCCTCTCTTTCCCTCTTATCCCTTAACTTCCTTCCTCCCACACATCCTTCCCCCCATCTCCCTCTCCCTCCCCCTTTTCCGTTCTCTGACTATTCCACCCTCCAACCATTTTATCACTACTCCACTCACATTTCTTTCTTATGTGGCAGACTTTGGTCCCACGGCCCTCACCTGGGCCTACCCAGGCCAACTCTCCCCAATACAGCGCAATGTCCGTTTTCCTACATCTGGTTTCATCTTTTCAGCAGGTAACTATTCAATAGTTGGCAGTTGAACAATTTAGCTTTGGACAGTTGCTAACATTTTTCTTTTTCTCTCTCCTTTTCCTAATTATATATTTTTGGTTAATATTTGAATGGCTTCTAATTGTACTTTACTCTATGCAGTGACATATCCAGCTTGGTCCCTCAACACATATCCCCTGAGGAAGCCCCAACATGTCGGGACTGTAGTGCTAAGTGACCCCCCATTCTTTATGTTGATACGTATCGCTGTTTGTTTTATATTATGTGTAGCCAGCATAATAATGTTTGAACTTTGTTTATGTTCAATAAAATGTCATTTATACTTTTTATCTTGATGGTTGTTTAAATTTACTTGCCTGGCACCCACAAAATCCCACTAAATAACCTGAGTATGAAGATCAGCAGGGACAGGGGGCAGCCCTGTCGTGTACCATTGCGAATGTTAAAGTAGCTGGACCTTGTCTCGTTGACCTTGACCGCAGCCGTAGGGTGGGAGTAAAGGGATAGGATCCAACTGAGCATCGACGAGCGAAGTCCGATATGCTCTAGGGTGGCCTGTATAAAAGACATGGTCGAAAGCCCTCTCCGCGTCTGTTGACAGCAGGAGAAGGGGTCGCCGTGATGTCTTGGCCGCATGGATTAGGTTTAACACCCTGATGGTGTTATCACGGGGTTCCCGTTGTGGTACAAAACCCACTTGGTCTTTGTAAATTAGCCTTGGTATATGTAATTGTATCCTATTGGCCAGCATCTTGGCGAACAATTTTAGGTCGGTGTTCAAGAGAGCTATCGGCCGGTAGCTCCCACACCGCAGTGTGTCCTTCCCCTCCTTCGGGATAAGGGATATGTAGGCTCTTAAGGTATCTATCGGAAAGGAATTGCCTTCTGTGATCGAGTTAAAAAAGGCAGATACCAAGGGTTGAGAAAGTGTCTCAAAAAAGGCCTTGTAGTATGTTGGTGTGAAGCCGTCAGGGCCTGGGGCTTTCCCCCTGATGACGGGATCCCTGTGTCGAAGACGCGTAGGGGAGGGGCCAGGACGGAGAGACTGACACGGACTTTACATCCAGTGATTTTGCATAGAAAGCCATTATAGTATGGTGCACTGATGCACCAGTGCCATGTGAGTACCCCGGTGTGGGGAGCATTTTCTTTTAATAAAAGTATTTTGACTATATTACACTATATAGTCTCCTTTTCATTTTATGTATGGAGCCACATTGTTTCCAGCTGAAGGAGTGCAGCAGACACTGAGACTGAGCCCAGGGGTGGCTCCAAAGCATATTTGGACTCAGGGTAGAAGTTGAGTCACACGCTCTGAGGTGAGCACATCAGCTTAAGGGGGTCACGAAGGAGTACAGGAGCATGTTTTGCAGCACTCAGGATATCTTCGGCATGATGTTGGATTGTTGTCACAGCTGAACACCACCTGCACACATTGTTTTATTATCACTGCTGGACATTATTTGCACGCACTATTTAGAGTGCCAAAGAGAACTTTTTTTCATTATTTATTATTTATTAATTTTTTCATTTAAAAAAGTAGGATACTGTATATTAAGCACTAAGCACTTTTTATGTTGATTAAGACACTATGTATGGTGTAACAAGCACTAATTTATGGTGTAGAAAGCACTTGTTTTTTTCACACCTTGTTTATTTATTCAACATTCATACTATTTGTATTTAATATTATCGCACTAGTAAGCACAGAGTTGGTTATTATTAATTTTGTTTTTGGGGTGACCCAAGCGAAGCGCATAACTTGTAAATAAAAGACCAATCTACACGGTCGAAAGCCCTCTCGCGTCTGTTGACAGCAGAAGGGGTCACCGCGATGTCTTGGCCGCATGGATTAGGTTTACCACCCTGATGGTGTTATCACGGGGTTCCCGTTGTGGTACAAAACCCACTTGGTCCTTATGAATTAGGCTTGGTATATGTAATTGTATCCTATTGGCCAGTATCTTGGCGAACAATTTTAGGTCGGTGTTCAAGAGAGCTATCGGCCGGCAGCTCCCACACTGCAGTGGGTCCTTCCCCTCCTTCGGGATAAGTAGGCTCTTAAAGTATCTATCGGAAAGGAATTGCCTTCTGTGATCGAGTTAAAGGCAGATACCAAGGGCTGAGAAAGTGTCCCAAAAAAGGCCTTGCAGTATGTTGATGTGAAGCCGTCAGGGCCTGGGGCTTTCCTTGGTTTTGAGTCTGCCAGTGCTACACCCAGCTCCACTGTAGTAATGGGTTCCTCCAGTTCTTCATGAACCGCGTACGGGAGTGAGGGCATGCCAGATGTGGCTAGGTATAACCGTGGGGTGAATTCCCCAGCAGAGTTAGGGTCATGAGAAGGTGGCCTGTCTAAATTATAGAGGCCTTCATAGAATAACCGGAAATCCGCTGCCATATCGGATGATGCGGTCACTTTTTGGCCAGAGGACGTCAGGATGTGAGAGATATAGGTTTTGGTACGGGGACCTCGCAGTGCTCTGGCTAGCAACGTGCAGGGTTTGAGCATTCGTACATCGTACGGCGTGCCCATGCCAGTTTTTGTTTCATTTTGTGTAACAGAAGTGAGCGAAGTTCTTCGCGTGCTTTGAGGAGCTCCTGGTGGGTAGAACGTGCAAGACTAGCTTTATGGGAGCACACAAGGGAATGGATCTGGGTAAGGAGTTCGTCTGTGCGATGTGTTCTCTCCCGTTTAAGGCGGGCTCCTATGTTAACCAAGGTGCCCCTTATAACTGCCTTGTGGTTCTCCCATACCATCAGGGGGTTGGTAACTGAGGCTTCATTGATGGAGAAATACTCCTGCAACGTGGCCAGTACCTCTGAGCGGATCTCCTCCAATTGAAGCAGAGCCTCATTTAGTCTCCACGAAGGAGGAGTTCGGGTCACCAGGCCCAACTGAAGTGTCAGGTGTATCGGTGCATGGTCCGAAAACGAGATGACATCTATGGATGTAGACACCACCCTTGATAAGTCTTTATGAGACAATAGCAAGTAGTCCAGTCTCGAATAGGAGTGATGGACTTGGGAAAAAAAATGAATAGTCCCGATCCTGGGGATGTAGCAGTTGCCAGGGGTCTATCAGACGCAGGGCATGAAGATCTGCTTTCATCCGCTTAAGACGTGCATACGAGAGATGGGATGCGCCGCGTGAGGCGTCCAGTGATGGATCCATTGTAAAGTTGAGGTCCCCCCCGAAAGTGAGCATCCGTTCCGAGAACTCCAGTAGCTGAGGTAGCAGCTTCCACAAGAATTGTGGATGGTCCACATTGGGGAAGTAAACATTGGCAAAGGTGACTTGCACGTCAAACACCCTCCCTTTCAGGAGAAGGAAGCGGCCCTGTGGATCCACTCACTGCGCCTCAAACGTCCACAGCACCGACTTTGCCATAAAGATGCCCTTGCACTTGGAGATGGGCGATAGGCTGTGGTATGCCATCGGGAATGCCCCATTAGTTAATTTAGGAATACGTTCACCATGGAAGTGCGTTTCCAGTAAAAAGGCAATTTGAGTTCTGTCTTTGCACAAGTCAGCTAGGAGCTGTGAGCGCTTTTCTGGTACGTTAAGGCCACGTACATTGAGGGAGGTGACCTTCAGGAGACCCATAGTGCCATCTAACGTGATGGCAACCATTGTTAGCAAAAAGAGGAAAGCAATAGTCCCCGGCCAATATCCTCACCCAGTCGAGGGGCAACACCACCAGGGGGAGAATGAGACAATGAGAGGGGTAGAGGAGTAGGGAGAGTAGAGAAAGTGTGGGGGGGGGGAGGGAGACGGGTTTAGGGAAAAACTGATCTTTAAATGCAATTACTCTATGGACCCCCGATTAGCAATGATGGTGTCCAATCGGGAGGCCGCCCTAATTGAGGGTGGTCAGAGCAGTGAGGGTTGCTTTTTACCAAGCAATGGTATAACAACAGGTTAAACAGAAAAAATCATTAAGTTAGGAGATGCACAGGATGAGGGCAGTGAGAACCATACAAAATATAACATTAGAACCAACTTAACAACATATATGCTCTAATGAACAACTGGTGCTTATGCAGTGTATAATGAGGTCTAGCTTCTGTAGCCGCACAGTGTTGCTGCGCCGGGAGGGGTCCCCGAGGCAAAAGGATTTCACGTGCGTGACATGTACCAACAGGTAGAGTATGCACAGAGTCCCCACGCCACGCCCCCCAGGCACCAGGACCGGGGCACCATCTTCCTGTGGAACTGAACACTTGCTGTATTAGGGAGAAAAAATATGGTTAGGAAAGCAATAATAAGACTAGTCACATTGATAATGACGTTAAATCAACCTGATATAGGTCTCTCTGCTGGACAGGCCCCACTATTTCCTGGACAAGGGAGGGTCAGCATACAATGCCTGCTGAGAAGGGTGAGGGGGGGGGAGGTCCAGCGAACACCCAGGTGGACCCAGATACCAGGACTCTCCGTGGTGCAGTTAGGCATGGCCCTCATATTAGCTGCCATAAGATACTAAATATGGCCCATGATTCGGGGCGTGAGACCTGTCCACAGGACCCCAGCCCACATAGCCAGCCCCCCCCACCGCATACCAGGAAACAAGGCAGTCCTGGGGGGGACGACAAGCAGGACTACGTGAGCCAACTCTTGTTGCGGCCTACTACCACCTAGTGCAGAATTCCCCCCCTCCCCACCGGGTAGACCCCCCCCGTGCAAAGGTCGCACAGGGTAAAAAGTTCTACCACTGCTGGAGGCATGTCGGACCAGTCATTTACAAAAAGGGAGAAAAGAAGAAACCCCCCAAAGTCTGCAGAAACATGTCTCATAGTTTAGCCAAGATCTTGATAGTAGTCAGGGCTTCCCCGGGAGAGGTCATAAAAAGGGGATACTGCATAGTCTTACCAGTCCGTGGGGTAGGGAAAGCGGTCAGTCCTCAGATGATGTCGGATGTGATCTGGCAGCCTCGTGATTCGAAACACGTGAACGCGATCGCTTGACCCGTTGTTGCCTGGGCAAGGGTGGACCAGGTGTCTCTTGTGAGAGCAGTTAATCGAACCAGGAAGGGACACTGACAGCTGGCTTGGCGATGAAGCTAAACAGGTCAGGGAGATGGTCAGGTGTGCGGAGATGGAACTCTGATCCTTGCTTCCTAACGATCAAGTGAAAGGGATGGCCCCAGCGGTATGTGGCTTCAGCTTCCCGTATCACCTCCAGCAGTGGTCACAGCAGGCCTCGCATGACACAGGTTTGCCTGGAGATATCAGGAAAGATCCATATGGGGGCCCCGTCAAAGTCAATCGGGCCCCTTTCCCACGCCAGGCGTAGGATCTCTTCCTTGATTGTGAAAAAGTGCACCCTGCAGAGAACATCACGGGGAGATCCATGGCGGCTGATGCCCGTGGTGGGGATGGAGGGGTCCTGGTATATGGTGGACCCCATCTAGTTCCAGGTCAGCGGTAGATGGCTTACCCAGAACCTGGTTCAGGATAGCTACAACAGTAGAGAGGAGATCTGGACCCATGGTGGCCTCAGGGATGCCTTGGAGGCGCAGATTGTTCCGCCTACTCCAGCTGCAGGTGGACATCTACAAGATGGCGGCGGAAAGCCTTATGTTCTGTCTACAAGGAAGTAATGCGGACATCAGTGGTTGCATTAGAGGATTCTATCACTGTTACCCTCTCCTCCACTGTGTCGATTTGCTGTTTCAGATCATGCAGTTCCCTTGTGAGAGAGTTCACTATCGAGGCTGCCATGGCGTTTAAGTCCTGCTTAGTGGGCAGACCTGAGACCATGTCCCTTAGGGATCCTTCTATGATGTCACTTGTTCCCCCTGCACTCTCAGTGTTCAGCTGAGTGTCTGAACGGGATGGCAGGGGACTGTATTGGGGAGAGCGCCCTGTGAATGAGAAAGGGAAATTCCTCCTCCACTGCTGCGGCCCCCGCCTGTGTGCCCCTCTTACTTGATGCTGTGGCGGTGCTCGCTAGGGGAACTCGTGGCGGCGCCATCTTGCTCTGTGCGGCCGGCGAGGAGACAGGGTGTTACCGCAGGAAATAATGAGTTATTTTGGGTCTCCTCCATTCCTCAGTGGCCGGCAGGTGTTTGTGGTCCCCTGGCATGTGAAGCTGGCTCGTCTGGAGTGCGCTATGGGTGGCTCTCAGCCCGTTTCTGTGCAGAGCTCCTGTCGGTGCCTCCTCACGCTGCCATAGCTAAGACACGCCTCTTCTTATTTTTTTTACTATTTAAACCATAGGCGTTCATTGATAAACTGGCAGATCCACTGCTGAATATTCAACCTGAATGCCGCCTGCCCTTCCTGGGCTCTTCTGGCAGCCCAACCAGGATTCCTGACTTGTGACGACAACTCAAGTAGACCCTGAGTGTCTGAACTACCCCTAGAGTTAGGTAGCGATCTTTCTCCTGCCGATTGCGGATTTAGGAGAAAAATAAAAGATAAGACACTGTCCTGATTCAAGTGCAAAACTATAAATTATTTTAAGCAAGAAAAATGGATGAGGATGCAACATCACCTTGTGATGCGACACCAAGAATGGCTCCTTGCATGAAAGAGCCGCCAATACGGACACTCTACCTCGTGAAGTGATAGTAACCAAAGAAGCCACCTTCTGAGATAAAAGGACCAACAGAATCCTGATTGATTCAAAAAGTGGCCTCTGCAAGGAAAGTCAAGACCAATTCAAGTCTCAAGGACACAAGAATGGCCTGACAGGCGGGATTGTCCAAGTTACCTGCTGTATGAAGCATAAAAATAGGAGTGAGAAACAACGACCCCTGGAAAAACATGGATAGGGACGAACCCTGACCGTTAACGGTACTTAAGGCCAAACTCCTTTCTTCTACCAATTAGAAAAAGAAAGAGAAAACCTTCCACCCACATATTTCTGCGGGTGCCACTTCCTGGCTTCATGCCAGGCAAAAAAATATTTTTTAGTCCCGCAATCGAAGTTCCCCGAAGGAGCTCAACAGTGCTGAGATACAGGACTCAAGACCCTCGGGTCCTGCTGGACTGGGAGTGTCCAAAGGAGTAACCCCCGCAAGACCCGCTATGTCTGCGTAGCAAGCCGCCCCCCCCCCCCCCGGGCTAATTCGGCCAACACTAATATCAAGGTTACCACCTTATGGATTTTTCGCAACAGATGTGGCAGAATCCTAAACAGGGAAAAAAGCGTCAAATAAGGGAGAAGCAGACCTTAAGTTATTACCAGTGCATGTACCACCATTGGCAGTGGGACTCTTGTCTTGGACACACCCGTCCCAACTGTTGTAGAACTTGGAATCTAGTAGATTCCCCTGCAGAGTTCCCCTTGCCACTATCCTATACCTGAAATATGTATTGGCGCTGGAGACAGCACTTGTACTGTCCCAGACAGAATGTGGTACACCTCCCTGAGTTGCATGACCTCTGGTGCTGCCCTGGTGGTTGATATATATATATATATATATATATATATATATATATATATATATATATATATATATATTATACACACATACATACATACACCTACAAAAGCATTTCCAGATTGAACCTACAACAGGTTTAATCCTGAGCAAGGCATACTGGCCAAAAAAAATCATACCTACTGAACCGTAGCTGAACTGTAGTCAGCCTTAAGTCAACTTAGAGAGACCGGCATCAGTGATCATCTTCCAGATTCCTGAAAAGGAGGAATATCAAGCACCAATATTTGCTCTGCAATACCCTGGAAATCGAGCCATCCGGCAAAGCAATGTCTGGATCCTCAAGTCCCGACAGGGGATGAACCTCTACCAAGACCTGGAGTAGGGCTGTATGTAGAGAACGTGCTTTGACCCAAACACAGATTCCTTCTGTAGAAATATAACTAAGGAACCCCTGGAATTGACTGCTTTTTGAGCAAAGATTGAGGTAAAAACTATTGAGGTGTCTTCAGCCAGCTCAGCACTGGGGCTAGATTCTTTGGGAATTCTGAGCTGTGGCCAACCCAAAGGGAAGATTCACAAAAAAAAAACGGCTTTCCACTGCAATTACTGAAATCCTTGATGAGCCTGGAAACAAACTGCCACATGAAACCTACCTCTTGCAGAGAGGTCATCACTGAATCGTCTAACCTATCTGAAAACAGAAGGATGTTCAGCGAGTTGGGATCTTAAGATAGACCTCATGTTCCTACTGTCACCATTTAATTGTCTCACAATAAAGAGGCCATAACTTCTGCTCCAAGAGCAAATGTAAGGCAAAGACTGACGACTCTTTGACCGACCCCCACCCAAGAGGTGCCCTTAACCTACCAGGTTACTGCCGGCAAAAGATGGAACAAACCACCTCAGAGACTGCTCTTAAGTCTTACTGGTCTGAGATACTTTAAAAAAAAAACAGCAGCCTTTAGATGCCACCCTCACCCCGGTGGGGAATAGCTTACAGCATCTGGTATCCCTGGGCAGTCTCCCATCTGTATATTAACCCGGCTTGATCCTGCCGAGATCAGGCATGAACAAGGTGATGTGGCCGCAGTCGGACGAAAAATGAATGCTATCCTGTGTAATGCCAAATACCACAGTGGTTCAGATGCAGCCAAAACCACTGTCTATCAGGGGATGTGGATACCTGCCAGATCACTGAACCCGAGAGCGGTGCTCCTGCTTCCCCCAGCTGCCTCTCTTTTTTGGAACCATTTAAGTGGTATAAGGGGTATCCCAATAATCAGTCCTCCAAGGATTTTAATGGTGAAAGTATGTGGCGCTCATCTAGATGTACCATTCACAATGATAAATCAATTGCAAAGTAGCCAGAAAAAACTGAGTACTACCTTATCATAACAAATATATGTTGCCTATAGGTGATACAGCAACACATACATACTACGAGGGGATAAGTATAGCCAATATGTCTGTTATATTCACATAAATGATATGCTGCAGTGCACACTCCAACCTTCTCATGTGGAGGAGTAACTAAACAAATCTCAAGTGTTTAAGTACTAGTGGTTGGTCTGGATAAACCGTAACTAAAAATCACCTGTGTAAAATATTTCTAAAAACTTAGTGAATGAAAATTGGTCACAAAAATGATGATTAAAAAATCTTGACATAAATTACACTTCATAAATAAATACAATGTACATAATAGTCCACACTATTAGGTGATTGAGTGAAAAACAAAGTGACAAAAATACGCATATAAAAATAGTGATCATTAAAATTGGGACACACTTTAATACCCCTCCCACCTAATCAAATAACTATAAAAATAGAAATAATAAAATCAAAAAACAATCGTGACAAATATAAGTGATCAAGTCCAAAAATAAGTGTTGCTTCATGCAATGCGACTTTTGATATCCATATAAAATCGTAGCATGCCAGTAAGGTGACTTTGTGCTGAATTCGTTCACTTCACAACCTGGTGCAACACACAAGTGTTTCCCCCAGCCTCTCACCTCAATTAGCGGCCCCCAATGGGCCAAATCAAGCAGATGGTAAATGCTTAAGTGCAGGGTCAAGAAGCTGTTCACCTCCTCCAACAGGTATACGTGGGTCAGGCTTTCTATACTGGGCACCACCGCTCTCATAAATCAGTTCCAAATCACAATTGACAGCAAAACGAAAGGAGCTTCCGGGTTCGGCCGTCCCCGGGAAGCGTCGGCACCTGGCTCCTCCTACCCTGACGCGTTGTGATTTGGAACTGATTTATGAGAGCGGTGGTGCCCAGTATAGAAAGCCTGACCCACGTATACCTGTTGGAGGAGGTGAACACCTTCTTGACCCTGCACTTAAGCATTTACCATCTGCTTGATTTGGCCCATTGGGGGCCGCTAATTGAGGTGAGAGGCTGGGGGAAACACTTGTGTGTTGCACCAGGTTGTGAAGTGAACGAATTCAGCACAAAGTCACCTTACTGGCATGCTATGATTTTATATGGATATCAAAAGTCGCATTGCATGAAGCAACACTTATTTTTGGACTTGATCACTTATATTTGTCACGATTGTTTTTTGATTTTATTATTTCTATTTTTATAGTTATTTGATTAGGTGGGAGGGGTATTAAAGTGTGTCCCAATTTTAATGATCACTATTTTTATATGCGTATTTTTGTCACTTTGTTTTTCACTCAATCACCTAATAGTGTGGACTATTATGTACATTGTATTTATTTATGAAGTGTAATTTATGTCAAGATTTTTTAATCATCATTTTTGTTACCAATTTTCATTCACTAAGTTTTTAGAAATATTTTACACAGGTGATTTTTAGTTACGGTTTATCCAGACCAACCACTAGTACTTAAACACTTGAGATTTGTTTAGTTACTCCTCCACATGAGAAGGTTGGAGTGTGCACTGCAGCATATCATTTATGTGAATATAACAGACATATTGGCTATACTTACTCCCTCGTAGTATGTATGTGTTGCTGTATCACCTATAGGCAACATATATTTGTTATGATAAGGTAGTACTCAGTTTTTTCTGGCTACTTTGCAATTGATTTATCATTGTGAATGGTACATCTAGATGAGCGCCACATACTTTCACCATTAAAACATTGTACATTAGGGTGGGTGAGGACACCCCTTATGTTGGCAGCTGTTCTAATTTTGCTACCATTGTCCATTAAGCTGTGGAATTGTGGTTTTGCGCACTTGTTCTTTGCTATTTTAGTCCTCCAAGGATGCAGTCCTAAACCAATGTTGGTTTTACCTCATTGGTTTAGACCTGCAAACGCTTATGTCTGCTAGTATCTAGGCATGCAAACATGCAGGTATACTAGCGCTCTTGTCATTCCTGCGTTCATGTATGCAGTACAGGGTCAATACGCTCATACGGACGTATAAACAAGTACATATGTATACAGCTTAATGTAATAAACGTGTATGCAGTAAAAAGGAAGACATTCCAGCATGTGTTTACGCAATACGCTTCTATGGAAGCAAGAGTTCCATGCAAATATGCATTTGGGCACAATATGAAAGGGTGTGTTTTATACATGCATTCATGCAACATGTGCCCATGGAAACAGGCATTCCTGCATTAAGCAAGCATGCGTTTATGAAACCTGTTTATGCAACATGTTTTTTTTTTTTATATGTGTGATCATCTATTTTTCTATGATCCAGCATCTATATGTGATCCAGCATTTTTTATGCGAACAAGCATCTTTGTACGATCAAGCATCCTTATGCGATCAAGCAGCTTTATGTGATCAAGCAGCTCTAAGTGATCAAGTATTCATATGCAACCATGGGGATTATTCACCAAGGGCAAACCCACCCCGCACCACAAGTGTACCGCAAGTGCCCCTTGAAGTAAAGTCGCCGGAGATCCCAGGGGGATATGCAAGGAAAATAAAAAAACAGCATTGTAGCCTGCACATGATTGGATGACAAAATCAGCAGGGGTTCCCTTTATTTCAGATCTACCTCCTAGCACAGAGCGACTGCACCCCCAATTGCACCCGCAGTGCAAAGCAGATCCGCCCTCCGCAAACAACTCCTCATGTATCCTATGTGGACATGCATAATCATGTATATTAAAGCAAACATGTATAATCATGTACTTATATGCGATCAAGCATTTCTATGCAATCATGCATCTTTATGTGATTATGTAAAATCACGTGTATCTATACAAACATGTCTAAACACGTATCTTTTTGCAACCATGCATCTTTATGCGATCGTGAATAATCAATGTCCATGAAGATGTCCATGCAAGCAATAATAACCATGCATCTCTATGCTATTATGCACTCTATGCTGAACATGCATCTCCATGCAAACATGTAAATTCTTGTACATTTCTGCAAACAGGAATAAACATGCATCTTTGAGCATCCATGCATGCTTAAGCAACCATGCATTTTGTGCAACCATGATCATGTATCTCTATGCAAACATGTATAACCATGTATATTTATGCAAAATGTGACTTCTAGTGCAACCGTGCGTTTTAGCAACCGTGCCTTTTTAGCAGGTTTGCATGCACCTGCTTAACTGCAGCTGGGCCCATTCTAGACCTGCGCTATACTGGAGATACAAACTCCTTAACCACTCGGGCCTCTTTCAGACGAACGATCCCTTCAGGTCCGCCTGTCATTTTTTTAGGCGGACCTGAGAGGACCCTCCATAGACCTCTATGGAGCGTCGGATGTCAGCGGTGACATGTCCGCTGACATCCGACCCGCTCCGATCCGAAAAAGTGTAACGGAGGAAAAACCTACTTTTCCATCCGTTTTCGGATCGGATCGGGTGACAACGGACTCTACAGTCCGTCGTCATCCGATCCCCCATAGGGGAGAGCGGCATTGTGACAGGTCCGTCGCTACACAATGTGGATCCACGGAGCGATACCCGCTGAGCAAGCGGATGTTCACGGGGCGGATCATCTCGGATCCGTCCCATGTGAAAGGACCCTTAAACCCCGGACCATTTAGCTAGCCAAAGACCAGAGCACTTTTTGCGATTCGGCACTGCGTCGCTTTAACTGAAAATTGCGCGGTCGTGCGACGTGGCTCCCAAACAAAATTGACGTCCTTTTTTTCCCACAAATAGAGCTTTCTTTTGGTGGTATTTAATCACCTCTGCTGTTTTTATTTTTTGCGCTATAAACAAAAAAATAGCCACAATTTTGAAAAAAAACGCATTATTTTTTACTTTTTGCTATGATAAATATCCCCAAAAAAATATATAAAAAAAACATTTTTTTCCTCAGTTTAGGCCGATACGTATTCTTCTATATATTTTTGGTAGAAAAAAAAAAAATCACAATAAGTGTTCATTGGTTTGCACAGAAGTTATAGCGTTTACAAAATAGGGGATAGTTTTATGGCTTTTTTATTTTTAGTAGTAATGGCGGTGATCAGCAATTTTTATCGTGACTGCGACATTATGGCGGACAGATCGGACACTTCTGGCGCGATTTTGGGACCATTCAAATTTATACAGCGATCAGTGCAATCAAAAATGCATTGATTACTGTGTAAATGTGACTGGCAATGAAGAGGTTAACCACTAAGTGGTGCTGTAGGGGTTAGGTGTGTCCCAGGGAGTGATTCTAACTTAGGGGAGAGGGGCTGTGTGTGACAACACTGATCACCGCTCCCGAATACAGGGAGCTGTGATCAGTGACAGTATCACTAGGCAGACCAGGGAAATGCTTGTTTACATTAGCATTTCCCCGTTCTTTCTCTCCATGAGACGATCGCGGGTATGCCTGCGGACATAGAGTCCGCGAGACCCGCGATCACGCTCACAAAGCTCCCGGTGGGCACGTGTGCCCACAAGCCGCCTCTTGAAGGGCAACGTACAGCTACGTGATTCTGCCTGTACGTGCCCTTCTGCCGACGTATATCATCATGAGGCGGTCGGGAAGCGGTTAAAGAATGCATCCATTCTAACGTTTTCCAAAACGTGTATATTTAAACATGCATTTAAGTAAGAAGACTGCAAGCATGTACACTACACTGCACCTGCTTATAGAGCAGTCAACACTTTAAAGTGAACTGCTAACCAGTTCACTTCCAAAGTAAACTGTTTTAACTTTCAGTTGTACAGTCCCTTTGGATAAGCAGTAAATATGCAGCATAAAATCATGACTTGCCTCGTGTAGTTCTCCCATAGTAAGTACTCACACTTCGTTAGTATGCTGCTATGTCTTCCAGAGGCTAACTGAACCTGTTGCCACATGGCATGGCCACCCTTTCACTTCCTGCCTATATGAAAATAGGCCACACTGAGCGAGTCTGCTCCCTCTAGTGGTTGGAGGATAAACCGCAGTCCACATAAGTGTACATACGGTAGCATTAAACGGCACACTGCTCCCAATGGCCACCGGGAGAACAGACAGTGAGATTTCTCTCTCTTTTTTTTTTTTTTTTTTTAAAGAGAAACTGCAAGCAAATGCAGACTTGCCATTCCTGCTGCAGGACTCTGAACATAACAGGAGTCCAATCTTCACCCATCATGGTGAGCTTTGTCATAAAAGACCTTCAGAAACTGGGTCCCCCTTAATCTGGGATCCACTCCCTGGACCTGAATAGCACCCTGCAGGAAAACACCTTGGTCAGAACAAACACTGCACAGGTCTCCATTACGCAGGGTCCAGCGCCATAAGGCTGCATTACAGGCAAAACCTCAAGGAATCTCCTCTCCTTCCCATGAGGCTCGGGTACTATTAATTTTAGCTTCATGCCATCCGAATGGATCCGATCATAATGCCCTTTACTGGGACATTATTAAGTTTTGAAGAGCTTCAAACAACCATGACCATCACACCTTCAAGACACTGGTGAAAAAACTGAGGTACTTCCTGTATAGGAGGGGTTATATGGGGGGAACTTTCTTACTATTGGTTGCCAGTGTCCAATCACCTAAAGGTAGTGTATAACCCAGATAGTTATTACCATGGTGCTCTGTGCCCCGTGATGCAGTCAGGTGACCCGGGTAGGGACTTGGCAGGAGCAGCCAGGTGACCCGGGTAGGGACTTGGCGGGAGCAGCCAGGTGACCCGGGTAGGGACTTGGCGGGAGCAGCCAGGTGACCCGGGTAGGGACTTGGCGGGAGCAGCCAGGTGACCTGGGTAGGGACTTGGCGGGAGCAGCCAGGTGACCCGGGTAGGGACTTGGCGGGAGCAGCCAGGTGACCCTGGTAGGGACTTGGCGGGAGCAGCCAGGTGACCCTGGTAGGGACTTGGCGGGAGCAGCCAGGTGACCCGGGTAGGGACTTGGCGGGAGCAGTCAGGTGACCCGGGTAGGGACTTGGCAGGAGCAGTCAGGTGACCCGGGTAGGGACTTGACGGGAGCAGTCAGGTGACCCGGGTAGGGACTTGGCGGGAGCAGTCAGGTGACCCGGGTAGGGACTTGGCGGGAGCAGTCAGGTGACCCGGGTAAGGACTTGGCGGGAGCAGTCAGGTGACACGGGTAAGGACTTGGCGGGAGCAGTCAGGTGACACAGGTAGGCTGTAAGCTTTGAGCCCATTCAGCCTTACTGGGTGGAATCTATGTGATCAAAATGAATGCTGCAACTGTGAGCAGGTGACCTCAGACACACACTGCACTATAACAATAATTAAATCACTGGAGCTTCTCCTCTGCTCTGACTAGCTGAATCTTCCCAAAATCAAATCAGTTGTCTGTGTGTGTTCTGCTGGCGTCCTGTGAGATGACTGCACTATACATTTCCTCCTCTCACACTGATCTCTCTCACACCCCATGATGAGCAACATCCAGTCGAAACCCAGGAATGGCGCCACATGACTTCAGTATGCCCAATCATGCTGAGGTGTGGAGCAGCCAATCCTGGGAGAGCTGAAGAACAAAGGAGGGGGATGAGAAGCACACAGAATGCCTCTCTTACACCCATGCATGAGATAAGTAAATCACCTGTCAGTCACAGCAAGGGGGAAGAAACAGACACCTTTTTCTCTGTGTGTCCCTTTTTATCTTACTGAAAAAAAGATAAGAGGAACTCTTCTTAGCAAGACTGGGCACAGATGAAATGACATCCTATAGTCTACAAGGTGCAAGCCTTAATTGAAAAAAAAAATCGAGTTTACATCCACTTTAACATTCCTGAAAAACATCAAAGGCAAAAATTCTGTTTTTGTAAGAAATGCATTTTTATTCATATAGCATACCAGCTATACATTTTTCAACAGCTAAATTGAAAGGGTTTATTTGGCCTTCCACAGATTTTTTCACCCAGGTATAACTGACTCACATACATTTGGTCATTATATCTTTCCTAAACTTAAAATTGACAATTTTATGTACACCTTGGCTAATGTCGCTTTTCCCAAACAGGGCCAAGGACGCACTTCCTCTCTTCTGTTGTATCAAAACTTGAAAAGTTTGCAACTCAAAATCTCATTCTTGAGGATGACCTCAATCTGGCCTTGGTTCCACTTCTAAATACAGCATCTGGTAAATTCACATTTTCTCCAGTCTCTCTAAACAAAATTAAACATCTTTCATGGACTGCATTTAGTACAGATGTCTGAGAGAGACTATAGCAAATACTTTTACTCCCACAAACTATACAGCAGACTCAACTACTTTCCCAATCGCTACTTGACTAAGTGCACGTTCACAAGGGTGCGATTTTTCATGCAATTTGAAAGGTCCACATCACATGAAAAGTCGCATCCTATTGTCGGCAATGGAACTGTTCATATTGGTGCGATGGGGGCTTTTACATTGGAGTGAAAGGAGAGGCGCTTTGCAGGCGCTATTTTTAGAGCCATAGTGCCTGTAAAGTGCCTCAGTGTCAAAGGGGTCTTATAGCATAAATAAATGGAATAATACGTTTTAGTTACCATGTATTGTAGGGCTGCAACTAATTATTATTGTCATAATCGATTAGTTTGCTTTCAATTAATCGGATATCAAACTAAAAAAAGTGTGGCGTATAATTTAAAAAAAGACCTTTTATTTTGGAATATCTATATGCAGTGGCAAATATTAACCACTTCAATACCGGGCCTATTCTGGCACTCCTCTCCTACATGCAAATCATAATTTTTTTTGCTATAAAATTACTCAGAATCCCCAAACATATATTTTTTTTTAGCAGACACCCTAGGGAATAAAATGGCAGTCCTTGCAACTTTTTATCTCACATGGTATTTGCGCAATCGTTTTTCAAACGCCTTTTTTTTTGGGAAAGAACAGTTTCATGAATTAAAAAATAACAAAACAGCAAAGTTAGCCCAATTATTTTGTATAATGTGAAGAATAATGTTATGCTGAGTAAATAGATACCCAACATGTCACGTTTTAAAATTGCTCACACTCATGGAATGGCGCCAAACTTCGGTACTTAAAAATCTCCACAGGCGACTCTTTAAACATTTTTACAGGTTATCAGTTTAGAGTTACAGAGGAGGTCTAGTGCTAGAATTGTTGCTCTCACTCTACCGCACGCGGCGATACCTCACATGTATGGTTTGAACGCTGTTTACATATGTGGGAATTACGTGCGTGTTCGCTTCTGATTGCAAGCTACCGGGGACAGGGGTGTTTTAGATTTTTTTTTTTTTTTTTTTTTACACTTTTTTTTACATTTAATTTTTTTGATCACTTTTATTCCTATTACAAGGAATGTAAACATCCCTTGTAATAGGAATCTATCGCAACAGGTCCTTTTTATGGAGAGTTGCGGGGTCAATAAGACCGCACATGTCTCCTCCAGGCTGTAAAGCATGAGATCGGAAAAAAAAATTCACGATCTCATGCTGACAGCCGCAATCACGGCTTTGTTTACATGCAGGGTCCGGGCGCGACGGTCATAGGGATGACTGGTGACCATCTGGTCACCGGAAATCTCTATGGTCTTCATCCGGCGGCGTCCGATTCTTTCTCCGGGCCCCCAGTGGCACGGGAGAGCCCGGAGAAGCACCAGATGGCGGCGGGAGGGGGGTACGTCCCCTCCCGTCGCCTATAAGAACAATCAAGCGGCTGAACTGCCACTATGATCGTTCTTATCGTGCACAGAATCACCGCCTGCAAATAATGATATCTGAATGATGCCTGTAGCGGCATCATTCTACTTCTACTTTTTTTTTCTTGAACTGGAGCGCACTGGACCTGCAAGCCCTGGTGTGAACTATGCCATTGAAAATCATATAACCAACTTTCCATGCGTTTTTGATGCCGAAAAATATGCACTGGACTGCATGTGGTGTGAACTGGCCCTCAGAGATCTAATTTTTTATTTAAAGAAAAAAAAAGACCTAAAACACTGTTTTGCAGATTTACAGACAGGGCTGTAATATATTATTATGCATGACAGACTCCCTTGTCAAAGGCAGGTAGCTGGATACAACCTGCCCCTGCTGTCACTAAGACATTTAGTAGCAGCATGTTTTTTGTATCACCTGTCATGATGAGGTTAAAAAACAAAAAATAGCCCTTTATAGTTCAAAAACAGCAGATCATCAGAACTATAAGGGGTTCATTTATACCGTGAAACAGTGAAAGTAATACTATATATAAAACTTATATCACATATATAAAAAAAGTATATATTCAGATGTCAAATGTACAGGGTATTTTAATTAAGAGTCAGACAAAGAGTGGTTAGTACTAAAGGCTGAGACTTTTTGCACAGATATAGTCATTTTAAATATATTGCACAATACTAGAAAATGTTTACTTTAACCAGTTGCCAACCGCTGCACGCCGATGTACGTCGACACAATGGCACAGGTAGGCATAAGGGCTTACCTGTACGTCCCTGCCTGCCCGCGGGCGAGGGGTCCGATTGGACCCCCCCGCTGCCTGCGGTGGTCGGATTAGCGCCAGGAGCAATCCGAGGTGAGGGGGAGGCCACTGATTCATGGCCACCCCCTCACGATTGCTCCTGGCGAATAGAATGCTTCCTCTGTTGCTGTAATGTAAACAGCGGCAGAGGAAGTGATGTCATTGCTCCTCGTGAAGCCTTTTCGTTCTGGCTTCCGAGGAGAGAAGACATCAAGTAAGTCTGCACCAACATAGCACTTACAGTAGAACACTCTAGGTACACTTTTCACCCCCATCACCCCCCATGTACCCCCTGTCCCAGTGACACCAATAGCAGGTTTTTTTTTCTGATTATTGCATTGTAAAGGTTTTGACCCCCTGATTGCCCACCTAGTTAACCCTTTCACCAGTGATCACCGTATAACTGTTACGGGTGACGCTGGTTAGTTTATTTTTTATAGTGTCAGGGCACCAGCCGTTTATTATCTAATAAAGGTTTAACCCCCTAATCGCCCGGCGGGTGATATAAGTTAGGTTTTAGGATCAGATAGGGTCTGCTTCGCCCCAGGTTAGTGAGAGTACCGCCAACACCCACGCACGCAGCATACACCTCCTTTAGTGGTATAGTATCTGAACGGATCAATATCTAATCCAATCAGATCTATACTAGCATCCCCAGCAGTTTAGGGTTCCCAAAAACGCAGTGTTAGCGGGATCAGCCCAGATACCTGCTAGCACCTGCGTTTTACTCCTCCTCCAGCCCAGCCCACCCAAGTGCAGTATCGATCGATCACTGTCACTTACAAAACACTAAACACACATAACTGCAGCGTTCGCAGAGTCAAGCCTGATCGCTAACAGTTTTTTGGTAGCGTTTTGATACAGTCGCTAACAGCCAGGAGCAAATTTGCCTGTGAGTCTCACTAGTCTACCAGTAAATTTAAAGCCCAAAATGGCAAATCCAAGGTACACTAGAGAAGAGGCCTACACGTTTCTGAGCATGACAGATAGTGAAGAGGAAGTCACTTATCTGTCAGATTCAGGCTCAGAATACGAACCTGTAGACAGCAGCGGCTCCATGACAGATAGCTCTGACGACGGAGTTGTGGTCCCTGCCAAGGTCAGGCGTACCAGACCCCAATCTTCTTCTTCTGCTGTTGAGGTGCAAGAACCGCAGGGCTCTCGTATGGAGCAGAGAAGTACTAGTGCCGCTATTCCTTCTGGTGAACTGGCAAGCACCAGCGGCCTAGCACATCCTGGTTGTACATCCAGCACTGCAGTAACACTTGGTGACGTGGCGAGTCCCCCCATAAGTGCAGTTCAAGCTGGCGAGGTGGCAAGCACAAGTAGTGTCCCGCTACCACCAAGAAGACGAACACAGGCCCGTCGTACCCATAGTGCCCTTCCTGCTGCATTCGTCAATCCTAATTGGGAACCCACCACTTCTGCAGCATCCGTACTTCCCCCATTCACTGGCCAACCCGGCATTCATGTGGAAACAGTTGATTTTACGTCACTTGATTTTTATTCGCTGTTTTTCACCGAAGATCTCTATAGATCTATTGTGGACCAAAGCAATTTGTACGCTGGTCAACACATCGCCACTATTCCCCAGTCCTCCCTTGCCAGGGTTTGGAAACCAATTACGGTTTCCGAATTTAGGATCTTTCTGGTCCTTTCCCTCCTCATGGGCATAACCAAAAAGAGTGAGTTGCAGTCATATTGGTCCACTGACCCAATTCACCATATGCCCGTGTTCTCTGCTTCCATGGCCAGGGCACGATATGAGCAGATTTTGCGGTTAATGTACTTCAACAACAATGAACTCTGTCGTCCTCGTGGAGACCCTGGAAACGATCAGCCCTACAAAATTCGTCCCTCGTAAACCACTTCAACCAACGTTTTGCAGACTTGTTTACTCCCCATCAAGTTGTCTGTGTTGATGATTAAGTTTTCTGGCCGCTTGTCATTCAAACAGTACCTTCCCAGCAAGAGTGCCAGATACGGGGTCAAGATGTATAAGATGTGTCATAATGTGAGAGGGCCACAGGCTATACATGTAGTTTTATGGTTTACGAGGGAAGAGATAGTCACGTAAAGCCGACAAACTGCCCTGACTACATAGGAAGCGCTGGCAAGATTGTGTGGGACTTGGTGTCACCCTTATTCGGAAAGGGGTACCATTTGTATGTGGACAATTATTACACGAGCGTGCCACTTTTTAGTCACCTTTTTGGAGCATGTGGCACCGTGCGATCTAATTGCCGGTGCTTTCCCCAGCGGCTTGTAGATTCCGGTCTTAGGCTGGGGGAGACAGCCTGCTTGAAGTGTAATAAATTGCTCGCTATGAAGTGGAGGGATAATAAGAATGTTTTCGTTCTTACCTCCCTTCATGCAGACACGACTGTCCAAATTACTACGGCGACTGGTGTTGTGTCGAAACCCCTCTGTGTCCACGAATATAACCAAAATATGGGAGGGGTGGACTTCAACAACCAGTTGTTGGTGCCATACCTAGTTGCCCGTAAGGCCAGATGCTGGTATAAAAAAGTGTCTGTATACTTATTTCAATTGGCTTTGCTGAACGTTCATGTGCTATACAGAGCTTCAGGACGGACTGGATCCTTCTTTAAATTCCAGGAAGAGATTGTCAGAGCCCTTCTGTTTCCAGATGGTGCTCCACCTCACCTTCCCCAACCAAATGCAGTAATTCGGCTGCATGAGAGGCATTTTCCTTATGTCCTCCCGAGTAACCCTAACCAACGAGCCACCCAAAGAAAATGTTGTGTCTGTAGAAAGCGCGAATATAGGAGTGACACCCGCTATTATTGTCCCTCCTGTCCTGACAATCCTGGTCTTTGCATTGGTGAATGTTTTGAGCGCTACCATACACTAGTTGAGTTTTGGCGTAGGGTACAGCATTGCACAGACTAGGCACACTTTCACAGGGTCTCCCAAGATGCCATCGCATTTTGAGAGACCCAAACCTGGAACCGGTTACAGTTATAAAAAAAATGTAAAAAAAAAAAAATAAAAATAGTTGTTGTTTTATTGTTCTCTCTCTCTCTATTGTTCTGCTCTTTTTTACTGTATTCTATTCTGCAATGTTTTATTGTTATTATGTTTTATCATGTTTGCTTTTCAGGTCTGTAATTTTTTTTATACTTTACTGTTTACTGTGTTTTATTGTTAACCATTTTTTTGTTATCAGGTACCCCATTCAGCTGCAGCGCGGATTTATTTATCTTGACAGCAACAGCGTTTGCTCCCACGATACATACAGCCATGACTCTAGTGCTGTCAGAGGTGATTTCACCACCACAGTTAAAAAAAAGAGCATATATGCCGAAGCATGGGGGCAGCAGGGGCGGAGGAGTGATTTGCTCCTAACTTTTGGGGAGGATGCCCCCATACTTTGGCATATATAAATGGTGCATGTATGCCCATCATCAGAAGTGGGTGGATGAAGGGAGGTATTTTAATGGTGAGCATACCCACCGATCAATCTCTTTTTTTCGTTCAGCCCACAGGCTGCATGAAAAAAAAAAAAAAGATTACAATATATGCCCAACAAGGACCAGCAAAGTACTGGTATGTTGCTGGACTTTGAGTGGTTATACCAGAATGATGCCTGCAGGTTTAGGTATCATCTTGGTATCATTCTTTTCAGCCAGCGGTCGGCTTTCATGTAAATGCAATCCTAGCGGCTAATTAGCCTCTAGACTGCTTTTACAAGCAATGGGAGGGAATAACCCCCCACCGTCTTCCATGGTTTTCTCTGGCTCTCCTGTCCCAACAGGGAACCCGAGAAGAGAATGCAGCTGGTGATTCGGCCATCTGACCATAGTGCTGATCAGAGAGCGGAATGGCTCCAATCATCTCTATGGCCTAAGAAACCGGAAGCTACGAGCATTTCATGACTTAGATTTCGCCGGATGTAAACAGCGCCATTGGGAAATTGGGAAAGCATTTTATCACAGCGATTGGTGTGGTCAGATGCTTTGAAGGCAGAGGAGAGATCTAGGGTCTAATAGACCCCAATTTTTTCAAAAAAGAGTACCTGTCACTACCTACTGCTATCATAGGGGAAATTTACATTCGCTGAGATAACAATAAAAATGATTAAAAAAAAAAAAAAATGAAAGTAACAGTTTAAAAATAAGATAAAAAAAGCAAAAAAATAATAAAGAAAAAAAAAACACCCCTGTCCCCCCCCTGCTCTCGCGCAAAGGCGAACGCAAGTGTCGGTCTGGCGTCAAATGTAAACAGCAATTGCAGCATGCATGTGAGGTATCACCGCGAAGGTCAGATCGAGGGAAGTAATTTTAGCAGTAGACCTCCTCTGTAAATCTAAAGTGGTAACCTGTAAAGGCTTTTAAAAATGTATGTAATTTGTCGCCACTGCACGTTTGTGCGCAATTTTAAAGCATGTCATGTTTGGTATCCATGTACTCGGCCTAAGATCATCTTTTTTATTTCATCAAAAATTTGGGCAATATAGTGTGTTTTAGTGCATTAAAATAAAAACGTGTGTTTTTTCCCGAAAAAATGCTTTTGAAAAATCACTGTGCAAATACTGTGTGAAAAAAAAAAATGAAACACCCACCATTTTAATCCGTAGGGCCTTTGCTTTAAAAAAAAATATATAATGTTTGGGGGTTTAAAGTAATTTTCTTAAAAATAATTTTTTTCATGTAAACAATAAGTGTCAGAAAGGGCTTTGTCTTCAAGTGGTTAGAAGAGTGGGTGATGTGTGACATAAGCTTCTAAATGTTGTGCATAAAATGCCAGGACAGTTCAAACCCCCCAAATGACCCCATTTTGGAAAGTAGACACCCCAAGCTATTTGCTGTGAGGCATGTCGAGTCTATGAAATATTTTATATTGTGACACAAGTTGCGGGAAAAAGACACATTTTTTTTTGCACAAAGTTGTCACTAAATGATATATTGCTCAAACATGCCATGGGCATATGTAAATTACACCCCAAAATACATTCTGTTGCTTCTCCTGAGTACAGGGATACCACATGTGAGACTTTTTGGGAGCCTTGAGTACCCGGGTGCTGTGAGTACCGGAGTGCTACATTTTTCTTTTCTTTCTTCATTGTCAAAAACAAATTATGGCTGCAAAATACTCACCATGCCTCTCAGCAAATAGCTTGGGGTGCCTACTTTCCAAAATGGGGTAATTTGGGGGCGTTTTGTGCCATCTTGGCATTTTATGGCCTTCAAAACTGTGATAGGTAGTGAGGGGTGAAATCAAAAATTTACACCCTTAGAAATCCTGAAGGCGGTGATTGGTTTTCGGGGGCCCCGTACGCGGCTAGGCTCCCAAAAAGTCCCACACATGTGGTATCCCCGTACTCAGAAGCAGCAAAATGTATTTTGGGGTGCAATTCCGCATATAACCATGGGATGTGTGAGCAATATATCATTTAGTGACAACTTTTTGTAAATTTTTTTTTTTTTTCCTTGTCAAAAGAAGTTTATTGAGTATACAATGTTATAAAGATACATAAAGTAAGTTTACAAGGATCTATAAAGTAAGCGCATTGTTTTACAGTAGGGTTTATATAGGTAAATATCATGAAATTTCAAATATTAAACATTGGGTTCACGTAAACCTAAATTAAAGATATATATCATTTCCTTAGTTACTTTTGTAGGTATTTAAATGATTTATACCTACTATACATATTGTTTACAAGTAGAGTGTATATAGGTCAAATAAATTCTGATAATGAGCTTTAATCGTAAGGTGGAGAAAAGGAAAGAGAAAGAAGAAAAAGGGTTGAAAGGTAGAGGTATGGTCCACAAGGTTGTCCCGCTCGTCAGTTTATTATTCTTTATAGTTCTCTTTGAAGCCTTAGAATGGATGTCTCTGTAAGTCATTTAATCTGTTACCATGGCAACAGGACAGAGTCATTGAAGTTTGACAGGAACTGTTGTTTTATCCAAGGATGCCAAAGTTTTTCAAATTTTGGAATTTGATTTTGATCGATGGCTACCATCTTAGCATGGGACATTGTATTATTCATTCTGTGAATTGTTTCTGCTAGTACCAATGTAGGAGATTTCCATGCCTTGGCCACTGTTTGTTTTGCAGCCGTTATTAGTTGGATCATAAGTTTGAATTGAGAGAGTGTTAACCATTCCGGTTTTAGATTAAGTAAAGTTAAATATGGATCTGGTTGTATTATTTTTTTAAATATTTTAGATGCAATCACGAAGACTTCCTTCCAGAAGGTTTGGATTACTGGGCACGTCCACCATATGTGTAAATATGTGCCTATTTCCGGGCATCCTCGAAAACAAAGAGTTGAGGTATTAGGTGAATATTTTGCCACTCTAGCGGGTACAAGGTACCAGCGAGTTAGGACTTTATAATTTGTCTCCAGTGCTAAGATGTTGGGTGAAGATGACTTAGATGTGAGCCATATGTTAGACCAGTCCGTGTCTTCTAAAGTTCGTCCCAGGTCCTCCTCCCACCTCTGAACGTAAGAGGGTCTATTAAGATTTGCTACTCCATATAATTGATTATAAAGTGATGAAATTGTACCTTTAGCAAATGGATCTTTTGTACAGATTGATTCAAAAATGGATAATTGGGATAATGGTGTATCTCCCTTTAGGAATGGTGTACAGAAATTTTTGATTTGGAGATATCTAAATATCTCAGAGTTTGGTAGATCATATTTTTCTCTAAGTGATGGGAATGAAAGGAATGATTTAGATGCTATGAAGTCATTTAGTGTCTGAATGCCTGATGTTGTCCAAGCTTTAAAAGAATTTGGGTAGATCCATGCCGGATAAAAGGCCGGACTTCTGATAAAAGAAAGGAGAGGATTGTGTGGAGAATGTAACTGATATTTGGTTTTTAGTTTATCCCAGAGAGATAAGAAGTGTTTAGTTATGGGATTATGAATTTTAAAGCGGTCTTTAGGATCAAGCCACAATAAATTTGATATTAATAGAGGGTCATTTTCTGAAGCCTCTATAAATACCCATAATGGGATTTCCTGTTTTGCATGGTATTTGGACAGACTGGCCAAATGTGCTGCTCTGTAGTAGTTAGTAAAATTAGGGTATCCCAGGCCTCCTTTATTTTTGGGAAGATGTAGTGTGTGTATTAGGTATACGTGGTTTAGAAGAGCCCCATATAAACAAAGTTGCTCTTTTTTGTACTATTCTCAAAAAATAGGAAGGAATTGGAATAGGGAGGACTCTGAATAGATAAAGCAATTTGGGTAGAATAGTCATTTTGATTGCATTAATTTTCCCTATCCAGGATAAAGGAAGTTGCGACCATTGTTTTATTAGATTTGTGATCTGTCTTAATACAGGAGGATAATTGGTTGAGAATAAGTCAGAATGAGATGCTGATAAATGAATTCCAAGATATGGGATTGATTTTTCTGCCCATGTGAATGGGAGTGCAGCCCTAGCCGGGATCAATTCCATGTTTGTGAGTGAAATATTAAGCACTAGACATTTCTTAGGATTAATCATAAGGCCGGATAGGGCTGCAAATCCATCAAGAGCTGGTATTAAGTTAGGACCAGAGACCTGTGGTGATGATAGAAAAAGTAATATATCGTCTGCAAATATACATAATTTGTGTGTAATACCTCCTACTTCAATGCCAGTTATAGTTTGGTTTGTTCTGATGTATTGGGCCATGGGTTCGAGTATAAGGGCAAATAATAAGGGAGATAATGGGCAACCCTGTCGGGTACCTCTTTCGATATTAAAGGCTTCAGATTTGTATCCAGCATATTTTATATAGGCTTTGGGTTTATTATATAATGCTTTGATCCATGTTAAAAAGTGGGGTCCAAAACCCCATTTTTGTAATGAATATTGCATATATTGCCAGGATACTGTGTCAAATGCCCTCTTAATATCGAGAGATAGAAAACATAAAGGGATTTTCCGTTTTTTAGCAATATGTGCCAAAAACACTGCCCTGCGTATATTATCGCCTGCCTGTCTATTTGGCATGAAGCCTACTTGATCTCTATGTATTAATTTTCCTATAATGTTATTGAGGCATTTTGCTATTATTTTTGCTAATAATTTAATATCGAGGTTTAACAGAGAGATAGGCCGATAATTCACACAGGAAGTATCATCAGAAAGGGGTTTTGGGATCATACAAACAATTGCCATTAGTGTTTCTTGCCGAAAAGAATGTCCATCTAGAAGTTTGTTAAAAGTTTTAGTGAGAATGGGAGAGAGTATTTCTGAGAATGTTTTATAGTATAAAGCCGAGTAGCCGTCTGGGCCTGGTCTTTTGTTAAGTTTTAGGTCTTTTATGGCGTTAGCAACTTCATCTATAGTTATAGGCTCATCCAAACTGCTTTTTTGATTCTGAGATAACTCAGGTAAGGTTATTTTTGAGAAGAAGGATTCAGCTTCTGTAGGATTAAATTCATTGTTTGTCTTGTATAAAGTTGCGAGATGTGAGTGAAATTTATGGACTATTTTAACTGGATTACAAGTGTAAACATTTTTTGATAATTTCAAACGTATTGGTTTGAAAGATTTGTTAGTTGAATTTAATGCCCGAGCCAAATATGTACCTGGTTTGTTTGTATTCATGTAGAAATTGTGTTTGGAGCGTTTGAGGGATTTATCAACTGATTCAGTGAGAAATAGATCATATTCCAATCTAGATTTTTCCAGATGAGATTTTGTACTCTGAGATGGATTATCTTGAAATGATATGTAGGCTGCATTAAAATTGAGTTCTAGTTTTTTTGCTAGATTTTTGCGTTCCCGTTTAAATAGTGCCATTTGTCTTTGTATTGTACCACGCAAGACAGGCTTATGAGCTTCCCACAGTGTTATTGGGGAGATGTCTGTTGTATTATTAATTGATATGTATTCCTTTAAAGCTTGTTCAATGGCCATCTGATGTAGTGGGTGTTTGAGCATTATGTCCGGTAAGTACCACGTTGGGTCATGCGCTTTTGGTATGGCTGAGGCTATAGTAGTGTATACTGCATTATGGTCAGACCACGGAATCGGAATTATATCTGATGCAATAATTTCTGGTATCATTCCTATTGTTAGAAAAATATGATCTATTCTGGTGAAGGTTTGATGAGGGTGCGAGAAATAAGTGAATTTCTTTTTCATTGGGTTACTTTCTCTCCATGAATCTACCAGATTGTATTTGGAAAGAAGTTGAGAAAAAGGTAATCTAGAGGTTATTTTGGATGGTGTAAAAGGTGATTTATCTAGAAATGGGAGGAGGACCTGGTTCGAATCCCCACACATTATCACTGTTCCTATTTTGTGTGTATTAATCACTTGTAATATATGTGAGAGGAATGGTGTAGGTTGTTTGTTAGGAGCGTAGCAGGAAATCACCGTGATTGCTGTATCCATTATATAACCCATGAGTATCAGGTATCTACCTTCTGGGTCTTTAATTTCTGATGATAAGGTGAATGGTGTGGATCGGTGAAATGCAATTAGAGTTCCCCTTTGCTTGGTACAGGCAGAAGCCGTGTAAATTTGTTGATAAAAAGGAGAAATATATTTTGGAGTAGAATCTTTGGTGAAGTGTGTTTCTTGGAGGCATACTATGTGAGCCTTCTTGTTATGGAAAGTACGGAAGGCTTTGGTCCTTTTTTGAGGGACATTTATTCCCTGAACATTCAGGGAAAGTATATTCAGTGGTGCCATGGCAATAGATCAAATAGTTTTGACTTACTTTTTGTTATGCAGAGCTGACTGCGCAGATCAACCTGTGTGGACTGAAGAGATGAATAGATAGAAAAGAAACCAGTGAATTCTGGAGTAAAGAGTAAACAAAAAACATATGAGATTAGATGATACATTGTATAAATTATTTTTTGCAAGTAATCACAATTTACCCGTGAAAGAGAATAAATATCTCTCTCAGGGGAATAAGTGCCTTCGTCACACTCCCACATAATATGGTTGGGAGAATGAGGAGGGCTAATGGGGGTACACGGATCTTCCGCTTACAGGAGAGAAGTGCTATGTCAAAAGACATCAAAATGATGTTTCATTAATTGGAGTGCAGAATATAGTTTTTGTTG
This sequence comes from Aquarana catesbeiana, assembly GCF_042186555.1. Lineage (NCBI taxonomy): Eukaryota > Metazoa > Chordata > Amphibia > Anura > Ranidae > Aquarana > Aquarana catesbeiana. The sequence goes on from NC_133327.1 coordinate 473,453,164, forward strand.
AAATTATTTATTCCAGGGTGGTTGTATATGGTTAGTCTTGCCCTAGGCTAAATAATTCAGTTAGAAAGGTACTGTTAATAACTTTGGTATTGATGAAGATAGTTTGAATTATTTTGGGATTTTAACCCTTTTAGAGTAAACAATTACATATTTTATTCATATGTAACTGTTTAGATATGTTAACTCATAAAATTGAGGTTGTATTGCTTCAGATTAGAATAAACAAAAACATAATTCTAGGAACTAGTTAGGTAATAATATATTTGTTTTAAGAAAAGAAAGAAAAAGCTTCCATTACTTCTGGATTATTGAACATATTTGTCCTAAAAAGTTATAAATCTATTGTTATTACCTGATAATATATAACTGAACAAGAATTTCCTTATTTCACTTATATATTCTAAGGCTATATGAATCAGAAGTAATAAGAAATATAACTGGAATGTAACATGATCCCACACAGTGTGTGACTATCAGAATGCAGTTACATTCAGTTATAAATATAGGTTTTTTATAGAGAACCATCTCTTAGTATAATAAATGAAGAGATATCAGGAATTAGGATGTCAGTCCATTGAATCTTCTTGGTCCATGGATGATGTGGCATAACGGCCTCTTTTGTGAGAATGATGATTCCCATTTTGTTATGAAATTTTCTGGGTGCTGCCTGAAGGTGAAGATGACGCCATTTTTCTGCGTGTGGGAGTGTTGCTGCTTGTGGGTTCTGTCAGATTTAATTTTAAAAGGGTTTGTTGTAGTTCATCTGCTGATCTGCTTCTGTAAATTGTACCTTGGTAGTTAAATCTGACTGAAAAGGGGAAGCCCCATTGATACATAATGTTGTGGCGTTGCAGTTCCATTAGTTGGGGTTTCATGGATCGTCTTTTAGTAATAGTAAGTTGGGATAGGTCAGCAAAAATTTGATAATTGTGTCCTTGAAAATTAAGTTCCTTTTTTTCTCTTGCAGCAATTAGTATTTGTTCTTTCGTTCTGTAATAATGAAATTTTGTGATTATATCACGTGGGGGTCCATCTTTCTTTTTGGCTGTGAGGGCTCTGTGTACTCTGTCCAGTTCTAAACGTTCAATAGGGATATCTGGCTTTAGTTCTTGTAATAGAGCAGTAATAGTAGATTGCAGGTCTGTCACAGTTTCAGGTATTCCCCTTATGCGTAAGTTTGAACGTCTGGCTCTATTTTCGTAATCTTCGAGCTTAGTTTGAAGTATTAAATTCTCTTTTTTTAATTGTTCCAATTCTGTTATATTTTCTTGGGTTGTAATTTCAATTTCATCCATTTTTATTTCTAAGGCTGCGGTGTGGTTTCCCAGCTCTCTTATTTCTTTGGTTAGGCTTTTTGTTATTTGGTCCGAGGTTTGTTTTAAAGCCTTATGAAGCATCTTTTCAAATTGTAATAATATTACTGGGGATACTGAGGAGGCTTGTGGAGAAGTTTGTGAGAGGATTTGTTCTGTATCTGACTCAAAAGGAGAGTCTTGCTGTGACATTTTCTGTCTGTGAGAGCGCCCTGATGCTGTATATTGTGAGGTGACTGGAGCTGCTTCAGCTGCAGTGAGTGCCTGTGAACTCTTTGTGAGGTGATTTTTATTTCTGCCACGGTTTCCTCCCAGTACCATATTTCCTGCCCAAGCTTTCACAGTTTGTTCCCTGGGGCAAAAAGGTTCAAATGGATACCTTTTGAGCCTGCAGGCTCCGCTTTGTCCTTCTCTTCTCTCCTCAGCGGTGTGGAGCTCGAACAATGCATGTCTGCTCCACTAGGCTCCGCCTCCTGCCCCCAATTTTTTTTTTTTTTGTCATTATTCAATCACTTGGGACAAAAAAATAATAATATTCAATGGGCTCAACATGCCTCTCAGCAATTTGCTTAGGGTGTCTACTTTCCAAAATGGGGTCATTTGGGGGGAGGGGTTGTACTGCCCTGCCATTTTAGCACCTCAAGAAATGAGATAGGCAGTCATAAACTAAAAGCTGTGTAAATTCCAGAAAATGTACCCTAGTTTGTAGACGCTATAACTTTTGTGCAAACCAATAAATATACACTTATTGACTTTTTTTTTTTTTACCAAAGACATGTGACTGAATACATTTTGACCTAAATGTATGACTAAAATTGAGTTTTTTTATAACAAAAAGTTGAAAATATCATTTTTTCTCCAATTTTTTGGTCTTTTTCCGTTCATAGCGCAAAAAATAAAAACCGCAGAGGTGATCAAATACCATCAAAAGAAAGCTCTATTTATGGGAATTAAAGGACGCAAATTTTGTTTGAGTACAACATTGCATGACAGCGCAATTAGCAGTTAAAGCCAAATTGTAAAAAGTGCTCTGGTCAGGAAAGGGGTAAAACCTTCCGGGACTGAAGTGGTTAAATTTAATTGTAATGCCTTACATTACCTCCAGTCTATCAGCCTCCAGCTTTTCTGGGTTCAGATGCTGATCTTACCTGCACAGAGCCCTTAAAGTGATTTTAAATGTTTGATATTTTTCTTTTAAACAACAAACATGTAATACTTACCTGTTCTATAATGGTTTTGCACAGAGTAGCCCCAATCCCCCTTTTCTGGGGTCGCCTGCTGATGCTTCTAGCTCCTCCTGTCTTCATAGTGCCCCTATAGCTAGCCACTTGGGGCTACTTGTGAGCTTCTGTTGACACACAGTGCGTCTTGGCTCCACCTCCTGCTCCCTTTTCACAGGCTGTGATTTACAGTAGAATGTGCCAATGGCTCCCGCTGCTGCATCTGAGTCCTCTGTTAAGAGGGAGGGAGGAAGGGAGGGAGGGAGGAAGAGAGAGAGAGAGAGAGAGAGAGAGAGAGGGAGGGAGAGAGAGAGGGAGGGAGAGAGAGAGGGAGGGAGAGAGAGAGAGAGGGAGGGAGAGAGAGAGGGAGGGAAGGAGAGAGAGAGGGAGGGAAGGAGAGAGAGAGGGAGGGAGAGAGAGGGAGGGAGGGAGAGAGAGAGGGAGGGAGGGAGAGAGGGAGGGAGGGAGAGAGGGAGGGAGGGAGAGAGGGAGGGAGGGAGAGAGGGAGGGAGGGAGGGAGAGAGGGAGGGAGGGAGAGAGGGAGGGAGAGAGGGAGGGAGGGAGGGAGAGAGGGAGGGAGAGAGGGAGGGAGGGAGGGAGAGAGGGAGGGAGGGAGGGAGAGAGGGAGGGAGAGAGGGAGGGAAGGAGGGAGAGAGGGAGGGAGGGAGAGAGGGAAGGAGGGAGGGAGGGAGAGAGGGAGGGAGGGAGAGAGGGAGGGAGGGGGGAGAGAGAGAGAGAGAGAGAGAGAGAGAGAGAGAGAGAGAGAGAGCGCAGTGCTGCTGCTCTCAGGCACAACGCTAGATTAAGATCAGGGTCAGGTAAGTATACGGGGGGCTTGGGGGGGGGGGGGAGCTGGTCACAGAAGGTTTTTACCTTTATGCATGAAGGTAAAAAAACTTCTGCCTTTAGAATCAGCTTAACTACTGACCGACCAGCTCACGCACATTTACGGCCGCAGGTTGGCTCGTTCCCGCAAATCGCTGTACCTGTATGTTGGCTCCTTTAAAAGCCATAGCAAGTGCGCGCGCACGCCCGCTGCACGTCGAGGGACCTGATGCGTGTGGCCGGCGGCCGCGATGTTTGCGAACACGAGAGCCAGAATGGGGATCTGTGTATGTAAACACACAAATCGCCATTCTGACACGGGAGGAGAGACAGATCTGCTGTTCCTAGGAACAGCGATATGTCTCCTCCTCCAGTCAGCCCCATCCCCCCACAGTTAGAAACACTGATGAGGGAACACATTTAACCCCTTGACCGCCCCCTAGTGTTAACCCCTTCCCTGCCAGTGACATTTATACAGTAATCAGTGGCTATTTTTATCTCCGATCGCTGTAAAAATGTCAGTGGTCCCAAAAAAGTGTCAAAAGTGTCCGATCTGTCCGCCGCAATGTCGCAGTCCTGCTAAAAATCGCAGATCGCCGCCATTACTAGTAAAAGAAAAATAATAATAATAAAAATGCCATAAATCTATCCCTTATTTTGTAGACGCTATAACTTTTGTGCAAACCAATCAATATACGCTTGTTGCAAATTTTTTTTTACCAAAAACATGTATAAGAATATATATTGGCCTAAACTGATGAAGAATTTTTTTTTTTTTTTTTTCATTTGGGATATTTATTATAGCAAAAAGTAAAAAATATTGTTTTTTTTAAGTTGTTGCTCTTTTATTGTTTATAGCGCAAAAAATAAAAAACGTAGAGGTGATCAAATATCACCAAAAGAAAGCTCAATTTGTGGGGAAAAAAGGATGTCAATTTTGTTTGAGTACAGCATCGCACAACTGCGCAGTTGAAGTGACGCAGTGCCGTATCGCAAAAAATGGCCTGGTCATTAGGGGGTGAAGTGGTTAAATCACGTCTTTCTCCTCCCCAGGATTACATGACCCATAAGGCATTGCTCCTCACACATTCACAGGCACTTACTGACATGTATGAATGGTGTACTCAGCTTCATGTGTGCTGCACTGTATTTCCTGATATGTAAACAAATAATGCATTCTGTATGCAGACCAACTAATCGATTATGAAAATAGTTCTTATGGCAACCGGGACAAATTTGACATTATGAATTTGTCCTCACATCCCTTGACAGAGGATGAGACTACCCTATTGGAACTAGGTCTCACTTTCTGTCCGGATGAGGAGGCCAATAAATTTGAACTGATCAAGGATCTGCACCTTTTCGCCAGACGCCTTACGTATAAAGTTTTATATGATAAAGATCCAAACAATGTGGAGATATCGAGCCCACACAACTCTAATTTGGAAGGTGTAACCTTTGAGGACTTACGAGCCCTTCAGGACTTAATGGATTTGTTGGATGAGAGTAACCCGGAAGAGGTGGGTTGGATTTTCAATCCCCATGGACCGGATGTTACTCAACCTGGTGACCAGGGGGCTGGTCCATCTAACAATCCTCTCCACCCCTTCAATCCCTCCCTTATACCCTCTGCTGGAGTTACTTTTGGTACACCAAAGTCATACAAACCTAAATCCAAGTCCTTCCCTGTTTTACAGGGAAACTCCAACTTATGGGCCTTTGTGATCCAGGTCACTAAAGAGATTGAATCCACTAATTGGCAAACTGGACCTCCAGGTAATTTACCTAAACATCTGAAAAAGGCACTATGTGATTTGAGATCTAATAAGAATATCGTAATAAAGCCATCTGACAAGGGTGGCAACCTTGTTCTAATGGATATAAAACAATACGAACAAATGTGCTTTGACATTGTGCGTAATACCAATTGGTATAGACCAGTTCCGAGATCCCACGTAAATTACTATATGAAGCTTTATAAGGACATTCTGGCTAAGGCACATTATAGGGGGGTTATAGATTCTAATACACTCAAATTCTTTGATTCTACCAATCCGGTCACTCCAACGTTCTACGCACTACCCAAAGTGCATAAAAATTTACAGAACCCCCCAGGCCGACCAATAATTTCAGGGTGTGGGTCATTGACTGAGAAGGCCAGCCAACTAGTGGACGAGTATCTATACCCCCATGTAAAGGGGCTTTTTTCATTTGTTAAGGATACCATTGAGTTATTGAAAACATTGAATGGGTTACAGCTGCCTCAAGGATGTTGGCTAGTTGCGATCGATATAGAGGCCTTGTACAATTCCATACCCCCACACTAGAGGTGTGGAAGTTGTGCGAGAATTCTTGAACGAACGAGATCTTGATTTATGGAAGTACAATGAATTTGTGATTGAAATACTCAACTTTATACTTACACACAATATTTTTGTGTTTAAAGGTTCCCACTACCTCCAGGTACAGGGCGTGGCAATGGGGGCGAAATGTGCCCCCTCCTACGCAAACCTGTACCTGGGGGGGTGGGAACGAGACCTTTTCTTTGATGAGTCCAAATGAGAGTTTATTGGCCAGATTGTATCATGGCATCGATACATAGATGATGTTTTTATAGTGTTGGCAGGATCAAGAGAACAACTATTAGAATTCCTTGTTGGTTTACAAACACATACAATCTGAAGTTTACATATACATTCGATCAGTCAAGAATTACCTTCCTAGATGTAGAGATTTTCATTAATGAAACGGGGACACTCTGTTCCACACTATATAGAAAACCCTCAGCAGAAAACAGCTTACTGCATGCCAACAGCTCGCACCCTGAAAAGCTGATTAAAAGTATCCCTTTTAGTCAATTTTTTAGACTGAAACGCAATTGTACATTGGACACAGATTTTCAAAAGGAGGCGAATTTGCTACGCGATCGCCTCCTAGCCAGGGGTTACAGTAGAACTTGTTTGAAAAAAGCCTTTAATAGAGTAAAAAATCAGAATAGACAACTTCTATTGTATAAGCCTAGACGAGATAAAGCATCAACATCGACGAGGGTGATCACTAAGTACAATAGACAACATGCCAAACATGCCAAAGTGCGACATATTTACAATAAGTTTTGGTACTTATTGGCAGCTGATCAAAAGATCTCCAAATTTGTCAAATCCCATCCAGAGATCACCTTTAAACGTTCTCGTTCCCTGAGAGACACTCTAGTGAGCAACCACCATAGCAATCAGACCATTTCAAAATCTAAGCCATCGGGTACCTACTCTTGGCCACTGGAAGCACTATTTACTTCCGGGTTTTGGGATCCGGTTCCGGGTATTCAGTTCATGGACCTTGGACCTCCCTTTTGTGTCCACTTGACGCCGGTGCGGCGTGACGTCATGCGCTGCATTTTGGCGCCATGGGGAGGGATATTTAAACCCCACACATTTTGATGCCTGTGTTAGCAGCCTGGGAGCTCATGTTGAACACGGACGTCGGCACTAGGTAAAACTACAATGATTGATAGCTGGTCTAGCATCTTGCGGTATACTTAACTGGGAACTAAGCACTGTTTTGGGTGCCTGTTTTCTTGTTTCTTTTTCTTAGATTGTCATCAGCCATCTCCTTGCTCTATTTGGAACATAGGAGCTGACTACCCTTTGAATTTTATTACCTTTGGGTTTTTCTCCAGCTGTACCAGTAGGAATGTGATGCAGTCTCTTACACAGCGGTGTGATATCTTTAAGGTGAGCATGTGCTCTTAAAGTGGTGTTCCAGCCAAAATTATACTTTTTAAATAAAAATACCCATATAATACACAAGCTTAATGTATTGTAGTAAAGTTAGTCTGTAAACTAAGGTCTGTTTTTTTCATTTATAGCAGTAGTTTGTTATTTTATAAACTTACAGCAGGAACTACAGGGAAGACGTGTAGGTGCTAAGCTCTGCTCAAGGGATATTCATCCACGGCCATCCTAGCTAGTTCCTGATCTCCAGAGCTCCATCCTTCCCTCTACCACACCGACCTCCCTCCTGCTACTGTTGCCGAGGTGTATTGGCAGATTTCGCCAAGTTCCGCGGTCCCGAGCCTTCGGCCGGTCTTAGGCCTGGTGCGCCCGCCGCCATATTGGGCCTGACAGACGCCCGATATAAGCTGCCTTCCTCCCCCTTGCATCGGTGGAACAACGGAGCCCTCACCTCTACTCCTTAATTGGGACGCCATCGGAGATTTCGCTGGCTCCTCTGAGCGCTGTGGTGACGCTGGCTGCTCCCCTCTCCAGCCTCAGGCCTGTTTTCAGTGGGCGCCATCTTCCGGCCTGCTGCTCCGGTTTCTCCCAGTAAAGTACGGTGACATTTCTATCCTCTTCCCTCACTCAGTATCCTTGGCAGTGCCAGTACTCTGCAGCCCCAATAAGATACTGAATTTAGACCTGCACAGTGCCGTTCCGGACCTCCGAGAATCGGCATACGCCAGGCCGGACACTAATCTCAGGAAAGTCCACGGCTTCGGCCTACTCCTGGAAGTCGGCGGCCATCTTGGTGCTCCACAGTGTTCTCCCTGTCCTCATCCTGCTCTACTATCTTACTCATCAACGAGGAAAATCTAAAAATCTAACCCATCTTTGGGGACCTTCGGCCATCTTGACACACCAAGTGCTGCTACTGCCCCTACCCAAGGTAAATTTTTTGCTCCTCCTTGTACCTTTTAAAGTGACCCTATATCAGTACTTGCATCTACACCTTTCCACATGATTGTGGCATCTTAATGCATGTCTGACTATAAACAGATGTGATTAAGAAGTACTCCCTACAGCTAGCGGCCGTATAGGTCCAGTGATGCCCACCAAAACGCCTAAACTTCGTGCTGCCACAGGTAAACGTCCAGGCAAGAGATCACTGTCCGTTCCAGTCTCTACAGGCTCCATCCAACAATATTTGGCTAACGCACGTGACGAACAGGTTCGAACCTCGCGCACAAGTGCCTCTCCATCGTCTCAAGTGGCCTCTGTGCGAGAAAGCTCTCCTGCCTCCTCATACTGCTCTGACCTTATGGATGATCCAGGATCCCTAGCCGGTTCCGAGATGACTACACTAATGAGCGGCCTTAAAAAAGAACTTGCAGGTATGTTTCGCAGTTTGGAGAAATCCATCAAAAAAGAAATAACTGCTGTTAGATCTGATATGTCGCATATCCTGGTCAGAGTTGAGGAAACGGAACAACGGTAAGACGCACATGCTGTGGCCATTAAAGAACTACAGGACACTGTTACTCAGCTGGCCTTCGCCCGTCGAGCCTCTCTCTATAAGCTTGAGGACCTCGAGAACCGCAACCGTAGAAACAATATTCGTATCAGAGGTCTGCCGGAAGCCACTGGGGATAATGATCTAGAACCGTCTATAAGAGGCATTTTTAATACCATCTGTCACTGAATCGCTGCGTTTTGACCGTGTGCATTGGGCTCTAAGGCCTAGAAATGCTAACTCAGATCAACCTAGAGACGTTATCTGCCGCCTACATTACTTTGAGGAAAAAAACGTTATCATGATGAAGATGCGGGGTCTGCCTAATGTTGACTTTGACGGAGCAGTCATTACCATCTTCCCAGATCTCTCCAAGGATACACTAGATTGTCGTAGAGCTCTGAAACCGCTTCTTGACCAGTTGCGCTCTGATGGGATCATATACAGGTGGGGATTCCCAGCCTGCCTGATTGCCACGAAACATGGTCGCTCCTACACATTAAGATTCCCGGAGGAACTTTCAACTTTTCTACATGATCTTAACCTCCCACCAATGGAGCTCCCAGGCTGGCAAGACCCAATTCCTAAATTTCTGAGCCCTCTGGACCCACCCTGGAGAAAGACTCCCTCAAAGAAGCAATGTACCTCACTTCCAGGCTCTGCACAAAAGCATGGTTGATAAGTGGTCTTCCCTTTTTTGTTTTTTATTCATCCATGTAGACCACCAATTATTCACAGGATTATATTCTGAGTCGTATTGGTCACAAGTTTTTTCTACTTTTACACATACATATATGGCCAAAACCGATGTACTATTGCACTGACCAATGCTTTTCGGTATTTTAATTTTTTCATTGTTTTTTGTGTTTACTTTAATCTTTTGTTCTATAACTCAGGTACCAAGCTGGACTACAGTTATATATTACTTTTTCAGGTTATGTGTTGTTTACAATGATCCTGGTCCGTTATAAGTAATCTCTACATTATTAACTGGAACTTATTCTGTCCCCACAGTTGTAGGTTATATGTTTTTTATAGGCCGTGCGCTGTTGGTGCGTACTCCTCTTTTTACCCCGTCTTAAACACAGTAAACCCGCCCCCCCTTTCCTTCTGGGGTTGGAGACTGCGATTGGCCTTACAACTGTTCTATTCGAACCCTGCCCAGGGGTTGAGATGGCCTCTCGTTTTCTCTCTCCCCAATAGGAACACTGCAGATTCCTGCATGATGTTCATATGTTTCCCACAAGATGCTTAATTTACATATGTGATTTCTATATATGCTCTTTTCTCCTCTTTTTTTTCTGTCTCTCTCTCCAAAACTCTCCCTCTTCTCCCCCGCTCCCGCTCCCCTTTTTCTGCTGGCACGCATGGATAGGTTGGCTGAAGGACCGAGCTCTGCTTTAGCTATGGCTACCTTAAAGTGTGTATCATATAATGTTAGGGGTCATAATGTCGCTGTTAAGCGTTACCAATTAGCTTGTGAACTAAAACAAGCCGCGTGTTCAATTGCTTTTCTCCAAGAAACGCATCTTACTCACACAACTTCTGTTAAGCTAACTTCACCCCATTTTCCACAGTGGTACTATAGCTCATCAGATACTAACAAAGCTAAAGGTGTTGCCATTGGATTCTGCAGAGGTGTGTCCTTCAGGCTGTCTGATATGTTAGCAGATGATCATGGTCGCTTTCTTTTCCTTCGAGGTTTCATAGGAAACACTCAATGTACTTTAGCAAATGTATATTGTCCAAACCACAATCAACCAACCTTTTTCTCACAAATCATTACTAAACTCTCACAGTTTGCCAAGGGTCTTACTATCTTAGCTGGTGACATAAACATGCCCCTAGACCCTACCCTGGATACCTCCCAAGGTCGCTCCAGTGTTTCTTTCAAACGTTTGAAATTTGTTAAAAAGAAACTTTTGAGTCTCCAACGAATGGATGTCTGGCGTCTCCTCCATCCTAAGAAAAAAGGATTTCTCCCATTTTTCTACAACACACCAATCCTATTCCAGAATAGATAACATGTTTTTAGATCATTATCATCTTCCCCTCCTGCAATCCGCTCATATAGGGACTGCTTCTATATCTGATCATGCCCCTGTATCGATGATATTGATCAAGCCCTCCCTACCAAGACGTACTAATAACTGGAAACTTAATGACTCCCTTCTTTCCAACGAAGCTGAGGTCTCCATATTAGCCTCTCATTTATCACAGTACTTTAAGGAAAATAAGCCTGCTGACACATCTCCCTCCATTGTGTGGGAGGCTCATAAGGCTACTATAAGGGGTCGTCTCATTGAACTTGGCACTTGGAAAATAAGGGAGCATGGTCAACAAATCGCCCAGGTCTTGCAGCAGATAGCGACCCTCGAAAAACAACACAAATTATCTCTACATATTGAACACCTTCAATCCCTCACACTTAAACGAGAAGAGTTGAAATCTCTCCTCAACTTAGATACTAAGAGGAAATTCCAACGCCTATCTCAGAAATTCTATGAGTGGGGGAACAAACCAAGTAAGATATTTGCTCGATCCTTAAAAACTAAACAGGCGCAGTCGTTTATTTCCAAAATCAAACTCCCATCAGGAGAACTAGTCCACGCAACCCCAGATATCGCTAAGGCCTTCAGAGATTACTACACGGGCCTCTACAATGTTAAAAAACGATTTGTCCTTTCTTTCTCAAAAAGAGAGAAGAAGTCGCATATTTTCTTATCTAAAATATGCTAACCTACCTAAATTGCCCCTGTCCATACTAAAAGAAATGGAAGACGATTTCTCAGTTGAGGAATTTCAGACAGCATTAAAATCTTCCCCATCCGGTAAAGCCCCTGGACCTGATGGGTTCACTATTTTATATTACAAAACATTCAGTGATGTACTGCTCCCTCGTCTATGCGCCTATGCAAATTCTATCTCTCACTCTTCAGGTTTACGCCCAGAATCTCTCTCCACTCATATCACTGTCATCCCCAAACCTGATAAGGATCCTACCCTATGCAATAGTTTTAGGCCCATATCGTTGATAAATGTGGACATTAAATTACTTGCCAAAGTAATGGCAAATCGATTGTTGCCTCTTTTGCCTAGCTGGATTTCAGCAGATCAATCGGGTTTCATACCTAATAGGGAAGCAAAAGACAATTCCCTTTGTGCAATCTCGTTGATCCAATATGTGCAGAGGTGCTCCCAGGGAATACCTTAAAATGACCCTACGATACTTCGGGCTGGGTCTTAAGATGTTTCATCGAATTTCATCCCTATATTCTAATCCCACAGCGCAAATTAGGATAAATGGGATGCTGAGTGACCCTTTCGTATTACACAATGGAACCAGGCAAGGCTGCCCCCTTTCTCCCCTTCTCTTTGCTATTACCTTAGAACCCTTTCTAGCAACAATTAGACATAACGTTGATATCAAAGGCATACAAATAGGTAACAGATCACATAAATAAGCTTATGCTGATGATATATTATTCTTTATTCAACAACCACGCATTTCAATTCCAAATTTAATGACAGCATTCTCCAATTTCCTTGTCAAAAGAAGTTTATTGAGTATACAATGTTATAAAGATACATAAAGTAAGTTTACAAGGATCTATAAAGTAAGCTCATTGTTTTACAGTAGGGTTTATATAGGTAAATATCATGAAATTTCAAATATTAAACATTGGGTTCACGTAAACCTAAATTAAAGATATATATAATTTCCTTAGTTACTTTTGTAGGTATTTAAATGATTTATACCTACTATACATATTGTTTACAAGTAGAGTGTATATAGGTCAAATAAATTCTGATAATGAGCTTTAATCGTAAGGTGGAGAAAAGGAAAGAGAAAGAAGAAAAAGGGTTGAAAGGTAGAGGTATGGTCCACAAGGTTGTCCCGCTCGTCAGTTTATTATTCTTTTTAGTTCTCTTTGAAGCCTTAGAATGGGTGTCTCTGTAAGTCATTTAATCTGTTACCATGGCAACAGGACTGAGTCATTGAAATTTGACAGGAACTGTTGTTTTATCCAAGGGTGCCAAAGTTTTTCAAATTTTGGAATTTGATTTTGATCGATGGCTACCATCTTAGCATGGGACATTGTATTATTCATTCTGTGAATTGTTTCTGCTAGTACCAATGTAGGAGATTTCCATGCCTTGGCCACTGTTTGTTTTGCAGCCGTTATTAGTTGGATCATAAGTTTGAATTGAGAGAGTGTTAACCATTCCGGTTTTAGATTAAGTAAAGTTAAATATGGATCTGGTTGTATTATCTTTTTAAATATTTTAGATGCAATCACGAAAACTTCCATTCTCCAATTTCCATTCCATTTCTAACTTCAAAATAAATTTATCCAAATCTGAAATTTTAAACATTAATATCCCCAAGTCGGAGGCTCTCTCTCTTAAACCTCTGTTTCCCTTTAAGTGGGAACCAAAATGTATGAAATATCTGGGTATTTATCTTATTCCTCACCCCCATTCTCTTTTTCGATACAATTATATCCCCTTGCTAAATAAGATTAGAGATGACCTAAGGAAATGGTCCAATTTATCACATACTTGGCTGGGGAAAGTAAATATAATTAAAATTAATATATTACCTCGCATCCTTTTTATTTTCTAAATGCTTCCATTAGGTGTACTGGTAGGGTTCTTCACTATTTTACAAACCATGATTTCCAAATTTATTTGGAAGAATAAGCACTCCAGAATATCCAGAGAGCTATTGTTCCGCTCCAAATGTTCTGGCGGTCTGGCTCTTCCTAATTTCAAAACATACTATCAAGCAGTTCTTTCCAGATTGGCGGATTGGAAATATGCTCTCAAAATGAAATTGTGGGTACAAATTGAATATTTTCTAAGTGGAATGGACCTTTCTATAGCTCCATGGATATCCCGCTCTTGCAGAAATCTGGCTCATAATACTTCGGTTCTTACTATATCCTCTTTAGATATCTGGGATGCATTACACAAAAAATTTTCATGGAACTATAACTCCCCTTTATTGCCCCTTCTCAACCATAAATATTTTTTACCTGGTCTATTAGATCCAGGTTTTAAATCATGGAGATCTGCAGAACCCCTACTACTACATCATGTTCTCCGTGACAACACACTTAAACCGCTGAGTATGATTCTAGCCCCTAAACCTGCTACATTTATGCATAAATGGAGATATCACCAATTACAACATTTTTTAAATTCCCTTCCTAACCCAATTAGAGGTATTGAGGATTTGCATGCTATAGAAGAGATTTTCTATCCAAAAGATCCACCTTTACATAGTATATCTCTATTTTGCAAAGCTCTCATTGCTCTACAAAATCCCAACCTTCCACCTTTCCTTGCTAAATGGGAATCTGATTTAAATTCTTCCCTCACTGACAACCAAAAAGACAAGGTTCTTCAACTAGTCCATACTTCTTCCATAGCCTCGAAAATGTCAGAGGTTAACTATAAATTGTTGACCAGATGGCATTACACCCCAGCTAGATTACACCAAATGTTTCCAGCCAGTACCCCATTATGCTGGAGGAACTGTGGGAACAACGCTACACACGCGCACGTCTGGTGGTTTTGCCCACTGATTCCACCTTTCTGGGATGCCATTCGTACTCTGATAACACAGATTTCAGGTACGACTATACCCAATGACCCTTGGGCTATTCTCTTTCACTCTACGACTACTCCTATAAGATTATATAAACGTTCAATTATCCCTCACTTGCTGAACACTGCCAAAGCTTTAATCCCAACTTCATGGGGACAACCAACAAACCCTTCTGTTCGAGTTTGGTTACAAATGGTCGATAACGTACATCTTATGGAGAGTATTACACACAACCTCAGAGGTACCTCCAAGAAACATTCTATAACATGGGATTCTTGGATAAAATTTCAATCCACTTCCACCTATAAAGACATTATAAAACAAACCCCTTAAATTGATTTACCAGGAGTAGCTGTATATATTCTGATGTTTAGGCTCTTTTCAGTATGATACCATGTGTGCCAGCAATTCATCCCCCCCCTCCCCCTTCCTACTTCTTGCTCTCTCTTTTCCTCTATCTTCTCTTTTTATCTATACTCTTTTTTCTCCCCTAATTCTTTTATTCCCTCCTTTGCCTCTTTCTTTTATTCTATACTTTTGTTAAACCAATGCAAAGATTTATTTTCACTATGTTTGATTTAAGGGCTCAAATACTATGAACCCCCCTTTTTTTTCTTCGCTTTTTTTTTTACTTAGATGCTGCAATAATACTTTTTATAACTATATAGTTACATGATGGGTTTGTGGTTCATATTTTCTTGTCATAGTTGATACAGTCTGAAACCTAAGTCTTTCATTTTGACTTCTAAACATGTATCTTTTATGTGCCTTATGTTTGTCTTTGCTCTGTTTTTCTTTGATAAAAACTTATTAAACAAAAAAAAATAAACTTACAGCAGGCCGTGGCCATCTTAAGTGTGGGCATCTGAAGCCAGACTGTATTTCTTCCTGGATCTCATCCTTGCAGATCTAGCAAACTGCTCAGTGCAGCACAAGCAGTGTAATAGGTTTCAGGTCAGGTTTCCATAGCAACGGCAGTGTCAGAGGAAGTTGCCGCCCCTTCCCAGAAGGCATTGCAAACAGGAAATGATGCAATGAGCCACGGCTAGGGAGGAGGAAGTGAAAAATGAATACAGCAGATATACAGTAGGTGCTGAGAAAAAAAATTTAAAAATATCCAATTCGTTTGCAGTGCACAGTTTAGTGAGGGATGCTGAAGAGTTGTAAAAGTGGGTGGTTGTTTGCGTTAGTTTGGGGATCATGGAGGTGGTGGGTGTAAGGTTGGGTCAGGGTTGGGTTGGGATTGGTGTGGGTTTTTTTTTTCTCTCCCTTTTTTGATGGAGTCATGGTTGTGCAAGCTAAAGAGCTATTAATATGTATAAATATAAATGTTAAATGTGTTATTTTCATGTAATCATTCATTTTTTGTTTTTTCTTTATACATCCAAGGTTGTTCTTATCATATGTATTGCTTTTGAATAATCAAATATCCTCATCCATTTTTCTGATGAAGCCTTCCTGGCGAAACATGTTGAAATTTGTGGACGTGGCTACGCTTAGATCTATGTGATTACAGTTTTTTTTCTTCATTTGTCAATATTTGGTTATGGATGTTCACCTTTGACTATGAATGTAAACTGTTTTCACATTTTATTGCTTTTTTCTTAAATTGTTTCAATAAATATTTACATAATTTTTAATCGATAGTGTTTTTCATATATTGGGTGTACCTCTAAAGTCCCACATTCTACACACATTTTTGCTTTACTATCTTTAGGGATGTTGGTACACAAAAAAACCTTTCAGTATTTCTGGAAAACTGTTCTCTACCCATTTTGCTTATGAAAATAGTTGTCAACTTATTTTATAATCAATTAGTGGTTTCAGTCCTAATGTATTGTTTTTAGAAGATGGGCTTCCTCTTGTCATATGCTAATTAATGTGTGTTGACTGGCTTTGTGCAGACTAGCAAAACAGGAAATGATGTTGGCCAAGTTGAAACACACAATAGGAAGGAAAGGCCTATGATCTCAGTTTTAGGTGGGGGTCCCTAGAGGGGAAATAGATGGGTTTTATATGCCAGCTTTGCGTAAGAGGTGGAAGCAAGTGGCTGGGAACAGTAAGTTCAGTCAAATCAGGTGTTTTTGTTGTCATAGACTGAGGCATATTGCTAGAGAGTGCCCTGCCGTGAATATTGACCAGCAGTAGGACAGTGTTCCCAGAACAGAATGGAGAGAGATGCTGGTTTATTCTTCCTGCTGAAAATCTAGTGCCGTGCCGCCGGGGGGGTGGGGGTGGGTGTTGTTTGCTGCCCCCCAAAAGGAAAAACCCATCAGCCGACTTTAACCCAAGTTAAGCAAGTTAAGTAACTTTTAGTGTATCCCCATACCATTCATTGTCCATGCTCATTAGCTAGGAAGGATAGGTAGCTTGCATGTGTATATTGTATGCATATTTGTAACATTGCATGCTGTATATTGTTTTCCTAAAATTGTAAGCAGTTTGTATGTACAGCATTATTGTTTAGTAAAGCATATTAATATACTACACAGGTTTTTATGCTTCCTTGCTTTACTGCAAAGTAACCTTAAAGCGTAACTCCACTTTTGTTGAGAAAAAAAAACATTCCCCTCTGGGTGATCAATGTACATTGCAAGGATTATAACAAACTTTTCTGCAGATTCCTACCTTTTGTTATTCTGAAGAAATCAATGTGTGTTTCTCTGTGCCTCTGTTCTGAGTAGGTCTAATGGGAGTGGTTTCATAATTAACTGTCAAGTGTGAAGCTACAGGGCATTAATGAGGAAATCTGCTGGGCCTGCATTCCTTTAGATGGGTTCCTATTAAAAGTATCGCTCAAAAAATTACATTTTTTGCAAGGGATGCCTGAAATCTGACTTGCATCTTAGGCAGACTTCTGGGAAAACCGGTGAGCCAATCACACAAGCAGGAAATTATGTTTCTGGGGAGTGGTCAGTAAACACTCTGTGTACAGAAAACTCCAGGTAGCTATATTGCAATGTATTCTCAGAAAAATTACATTGGCTGCAGATTGAAAAGAAAAGGTAATTTTTAATAACATTCAATCATAAAATGATTAGTGTCGCAATCATATGCGCTATATGATTTTTTCTTTATTTGCTATTTTTTTCCCCCACGAAAGTGGAGTTACCCTTTAAAAGAAAAAAAGCTAAACAAAATTTACTGCAATTTAGGAATCTCAGCTGAATTACTCTGCTTACCCTCACCTACAAACTCGGATGGGCAGAGAGATTTAGAGGATTTCCTCAACTCCTACATCCAGGAAATGGCTCTGCTGACTTTAGACACTCAGGTCTCCTCTTCTATAGATACTCCCTGGGATCAGACCCCCCCTTACTTATCAAGGCTTACAATTTGGGAAATGTCCTGGATCAGATGGCTTTACGCCACAAATCATCTGCTTTCATTGTATTCCCAATTATGGCCTAAGCATTTAACTCAACAGATGACACTCCTGCCTCTTGCAGTAATTATAGACTAATTTCACTTTTAAAAATGGTATACACCAAAAGGTTATTGAATTGAATGTCTCCTCTCCTACCCAGTTTGATTCATAAAATCAAGTGGGCTTTGCATCTGGTTGCCAAGCCAAACATAAATACTGCCAAAAACCTACACCTCATCTCTTACATTCAGTGGCACAATCTACAATCAATAGGGCAAGTTTAAAATTCCGTCATCACTCTCTTTAGCAAGCCAGGCTAGACAGTTTAACCCCAGCATGCCCAAGCCTTTTTCTGACACTTGTTGCTTACAAGTTAAAAATCAGTATTTTTCGCTAGAAAATTACTTAGAAACCCCAAACATTATATATATATATATATATATATATATATATATATATATATATATATATATATATATATATATATATATATATATAATGTTGAGGCAGCATTAAATCTGTACTTTTTTCAATAAAACATTTGTTTCATTGTTTTTTTTCTTCTTGTGTAATGTTAACTATTTTTATTTTTTAATTTTAAATAGTTTGGTTTGGTGAAATAAAAAAAAGGGGGGGAGTATGGGGAACATTATATAAAGAACATTTAAAACAGTTAAAAATGTTGATATAGAACATTAAAGCTTCCCTATAGCATTTTGGGGACTCTTTCGACATTGAATAATTGTTTTATACAGTGGGGCAAAAAAGTATTTAGTCAGCCACCAATTGTGCAAGTTCTCTCACTTAAAAAGATGAGAGAGGCCTGCAATTGTCATCATAGGTATACCTCAACTATGAGAGACAAAATGTGGAAACAAATCCAGACAATCACATTGTCTGATTTTTGAAAGAGTTTGCAAATTATGGTGGAAAATAAGTATTTGGTCACCTACAAATATGCAAGATTTCTGGCTCTCACAGACCTGTATCTTCTTCTTTAAGAGGCTCCTCTGTCCTCCACTCATTACCTGTATTAATGGCACCTGTTTGAACTTGTTATCAGTATAAAAGACACCTGTCCACAACCTCAAACAGTCACACTCCAAACTCCACTACGGTGAAGACCAAAGAGCTGTCGGAGGACACTAGAAACAAAATTGTGGACCTGCACCAGGCTGGGAACACTGAATCTGCAATAGGCAAGCAGCTTTGTGTGAAGAAATCAAGTGTGGGAGCAACAATTAGAAAATGGAAGACATACAAGACCACTGATAATCTCCCTCGATCTGGGGCTCCACGCAAGATCTCACCCTGTGGGGTCAAAATGATCACAAGAACGGTGAGCAAAAATCCCAGAACCACATGGGGGGACCTAGTGAATGACCTGCAGAGAGCTGGGACCAACGTAACAAAGGCTACCATCAGTAACACACTACGCCGCCAGGGACTCAGATCCTGCAGTGTCAGACGTGTCCCCCTGCTTAAGTCAGTACATGTCCGGGCCCATCTGAGGTTTGCTAGATGATCCAGAAGAGGACTGGGAGAATGTCATATGGTCAGATGAAACCAAAGTAGAACTGTTTGGTAGAAACACAACTCGTCGTGTTTGGAGGAGAGAGAATGCTGAGTTGCAACCAAAGAACACCATACCTATTGTGAAGCATGGGGGTGGCAACATCATGCTTTGGGGCTGTTTCTCTGCAAAGGGATGACTGATCCGTGTACATGAAAGAATGAATGGGGCCATGTATCCTGAGATTTTGAGTGCAAACCTCCTCCCATCAGCAAGGGCATTGAAGATGAAATGTGGCTGGGTCTTTCAGCATGACAATGTCCCAAACACACCGCCCGGGCAACGAAGGTCCTGGAGTGGCCTAGCCAGTCTCCAGATCTCTACCCCATAGAAAAACTTTGGATGGAGTTGAAAGTCCGTGTTGCCCAGCGACAGCCCCAAAACATCACTGCTCTAGAGGAGATCTGCATGGAGGAACGGGCCAACATACCAGCAACAGTGTGTGACAACCCCTGGACACTTGAAGGGTACACACAGTGGTATTCAGCAGAAGGAGGGGCAGAGTTACTTGCAGGCATATGACAATGGAGGAAGAAAGATGGGGATGGAAATCAGACAACCTGGCTGAAGGGCGTAACCATTCAATTTGTTAAATGTGTCAATGGGAAAGGGTCTCATTATTATGTTGCAGTATATCTATAACAATTTTAATCAAAAGTCCTTAATACCCAGAATGACAAAATGAGCATTCATTTGAATGCATATGTCTTAAAGTGGTTGTAAACCCGTCCCTACTCACCGACTCCCGCAACCCCAAAAGGGGCAAACAGCGTAGGGTATCACGGCCACAGACTCCTCTCCACCGCGATCATCTGGGGTATCCGGAATGGTCTCCGCTCAACGTGTTCTATTTAAGGTATGTTCTCAATGGCTCCCTTTTTTTCATCAGCTGTATAAAGGAGAGTCGGTGAGTGGGGACCCATGAGGGGGAGCACAATAAGTCACTAATATCACCTGAGAGCACCCCAGTCACAGCTTTGGAGATAATTCTGAACATCGGATTTGAACATTTTGATTGATTATTATATGGACTATAATTTTATTATTTTTTAAATTTTATTATCATTTACTACTTATTACTAATTGCTTTGCACACACCTGCACTGAGTGCATGTGATATAGGGGTTTGCAGGAAATCATTGTTTTAGCACATTTAGGATTACGATTATTGGTTTAAGGTGTATGTATGGGTTTTGCGGATAAGTCAGTATTTGTGCTGGCTTGTTGGTGAAAATCTAATATTTAATTAGGGGTTCAGCACATAACCCCCAAACATTAGTTTGGTTATATATATTTTTTAACGTGATCACATGTATGAATTATGAAATGGTTCACTGAAGATTGCACTATTGCACATTAAGTTTCTGCACTTTATAGGGGTGAGGGTATTTTGCACCACCAATAGGGGTATAATTAAAGTCAAACTGGTCCTAGGTACAAGGAATTATACATAAACCCCCATACCACACTACCCCATTATCCTAAAGGGAGAGCCATACCCCAGTATATAAGTTAAACATTTTGCAGAGTCTCCTTAGAGAAGCTCTTTTAGGGGGGCTGCATACCTTACACCCGGTCCTAAGCGCAGCGGCCTCATATATACTTAACTTGTGGGTATTGCGGCTCCGGCGCTGTGATTGGTTGGAGCGGCGATGACGTCATTCCTGCGCATGTGCGCGGGAGCAGCCGGTAACGGGACAGTGCCATTGCTTCAGTTTGCTTAAGTGCGCATCTGCCGATGATGTCAGCACATGCAAATACAGGGATATCTCCTAAACTGTGCAGGTAAGCCTAATTATAGGCTTGCCTGTAGTATAATGTGGTTGTAAAGGGTTTACAGTACTCGTGTTTTTCTTTCTCTACCTTTGTCCACATTAATAAAGTATAATCTCAGAAAGCCAGGAAAGCTGGACCAAAGGCCATTACTGTATGATGTTTCCAATTGGAATCACCATGGAAGGCTGTCCCAGAAGCAAGGGCAACGTGACCAGATTGGCATTATGGACTTTCGTACTATTATTATTGGACTGTTGAGAACAAGGATCCCCATGTTTTTTTTTCTTTGTGTTTTTTTTTTTTTTTTGGTGTTCTTTCTCTTATGATTTTTATTATGGACTTATTACATCCATAACAAGTGATGACTACCGATACTGGGATTCAGAAAAGTGAACTGTAGAGATTGAGAGTTTAAAAGTTTTTTTCCCCCTCAAAGAGTTTTTTTTTTGTTTGTTTTGGAAGGCAAAGCCAAAAGTTCCAAATATTAACCTCTTCGCGCCCGCGCTATAGCCAAAAGACAGTTGCAGCACGGACGCTAATTGCCAGGAGGCCGTCCCTGGACGTCCTCCTGTTTACTTCCTCGATGCGCGGGGAAGTTCTGTGCTGGCCATGTCCCTTGGACACAGCCAGTCACAGATCGCTGAAAACAGCCAATCATAGCGGCTATTTTCAGCGCAATCGGCGGTGCCAATGAGAGATGATCTCATATGTAAACATATGAGATCATCTCTCATCGCCGGCTCTCTCTCCTCACACAGAGACAGCGTGTGAGGAAGGAGAGCGAACCGCTACAGTGGTGAGAAAAAAAAAAGTGTCCCCACTGCCATCTGTCCCTGCCATCTGTCCCCACTGTTATGTCCCTGCCATCTGTCCCCACTGTCATCTGTCCCCACTGCCATCTGTCCCCAGTGCCACGTTTAAGTGCCATCTGTCATCAGTGCCACATATTAGTGCCATCTGTCATTAGTGCCATCTGTCATCAGTGCCACATATTAATGCCATCTGTCAGTATCAGTGCCACATATCAGTGCCATCTGTCATCAGTGTCACGTGTCATCAGTACCACGTATTAGTGCCATCTGTCATCAGTGCCACGTATCAGTGCCATCTGTCATCAGTGCCACATATTAGTGCCAGCTGTCATTAGTGCCATCTGTCATCAGTGCCACATATTAATGCCATCTGTCAGTGTCACGTGTCATCAGTGCCACATATCAGTGCCATCTGTCATCAGTGTCACGTGTCATCAGTACCACGTATTAGTGCCATCTGTCATCAGTGCCACGTATCAGTGCCATCTGTCATCAGTGCCACATATCAGTGCCATCTGTCATCAGTGCCACGTATCAGTGCCATCTGTCATCAGTGCCACGTATCAGTGCCATCTGTCATCAGTGCCACGTATCAGTGCCATCTGTCATCAGTGCCACGTATCAGTGCCATCTGTCATCAGTGCCACGTATCAGTGCCATCTGTCATCAGTGCCACGTATCAGTGCAATCTGTCATCAGTGCCACGTATTAGTGCCATCTGTCATCAGTGCCACATCAGTGTCATCAGTGCCACGTATCAGTGCCATCTGTCATCAGTGCCACATCAGTGCCACGTCTTAGTGCCATCTGTCATCAGTGCCACGTCAGTGTCACGTGTCATTGTCCTAGTGCTCTAGGGCCTTCAAAAGTATAATAGGTAGTCAACAAGTTAGATGTGTAATTTATGCTCCTAGAACACCTGATGGTGCACCCTGCATTTTGGGCCTCTCTATATGGCCAGGCTGTAAAAAAGTCCCACACATTTGGTATTGCCATACTCAGGAGTAGCATAATGTATTTTGGGGTATTATTTGTGGTATATACATGCCATGTGAGAGAAATAACCTATTACAATGACAATTTTGTGAGAGGAAAAAAAAAAATCTTCATTTTGCAAAGAATTGTGGGAAGAAATGACAATATCAAAAACCTCACCATGCATCTTACTAAATACTTTGGATTGTCCACTTTCAAAAAAGGGGTCATTTGGGGGGTATTTGTACTTTCCTGACTTGTTCGGGTCGCAAGAAATTAGATAGGCCACCAGTACATCAGGTGTGATCAATTTTTTATGATTTGCACCATAGATTGTAGACTCTCTAACTTTCACAAAGACCAAATAATATCCACTAATTTGGGTTATTTTTACCAAAGATATGTAGCAGTATAAATTGTGGCCAAAATTTATGAAGAAAAATTAACAATTTGCAAAATGTTATCACAGAAACTAAGAAAAATTTGTTTTTTTTCAAAATTTTCGGTCTTTTTTCATTTATAGCGCAAAAAATAAAAAAACCCAGAGGTGATCAAATACCACCAAAAGAAAGCTCTATTTGTATGAAAAAAAGGACAAAAAAATCATTTGGGTACAGTATTACATGACTGAGTAATTGTCATTCAAAGTGTGAGAGCGCTGAAAGCTGAAAATTGGTCTGGGCAGGAGGGGGGTTCAAGTGCCCAGTTGTCAAGTGGTTAAAGGAGAGTACACAAACAATTATTTTAGGTGTGGCCGAGTCTCATTCTCAACTGGCCACAAGGGGCCATCTGTTGCCTTATGAGTTTATGTGAAATCTCCATTAATAGCTGTAAATAATTGTAATTATGAATATATTTCAATTAGCTTGTATCTATGGAGGGCGTGCAACATAGCTTCACAGTCTGTTAGACCAGACAATTTGGTGCCTAGGCTTGTATATTTAAACAATGGGACCCAAACATCATTGTCCTACCCATATTCACTTCAACGGATCCCATGTTTGGATATGCAATGAAGGGAGGCCATGTTTTCCTTGGGGTATTGTTTACCATTGGCGATGGCTCTTGTTTGGTGTTTGTTGTCTGTGTCGCTAACCACAACATATTTTTTAAATTTGTTGTTCATTTGTATTTATTCCTTGTGTGAATAAAAGATTCTTAATCAATTATTTTTCTCATAAACATTTTCGCTGCTTAAAACCACCCCTGGGGAAATACAGGTGTATAAGGCAGAAACATCTGCTGTTACCAGAATGTAGTCCCTGGGATAGTCTACACTTTGCAATTATTTGATGGCATCCTTAGTATCTCTTAAACAAGATTGCATTCTCTTGACTAAAGGCTGGAGGTAAAAATCAATATATTTGCCCATTCCTGCAGTGACAGAATCAATGCCACTCACTATCAGTCGTTCTGGTGGGTGTAAAGGGTATTTGTGTACCTTAGGAAGGTAGTATTCTACAGGGATTCTAGGGGCGGCATGTACCAAATAAGATTTCTCTCTTTTGTCTAGGATCCCCTTACTCGCACCTTTATCTACCAACTTAATCAGTTGTCTCTTCTATTTAATAGTGGCGTCACCAGACAACTTTGTATACATATTAGCATCACCGAGTATCCTGGACATCTCATTCTGGTATTCCACCTTGTCCAGAAGTATGATGCCCCCACCTTTATCCGCTGGGCAGATAACTATATTTTTTCTTTCACATTATTGTTTCAAACCTAATTTAATGTCTGGGTGTTCACGTATTCTCTTAACGGGCAAATTATCTAAGTCTTTAAAAGTTAAATCTCAAAAAACATTGATAGAAGGGGCCAAGGAGCTTGGAGGATTAAAGAGGGAGGGATTTGAAAGACCTGAATATTTTATTCGCTTGTTTGGCTCCTTGCTGCTGGCAGAGGGCCCATACTATCTGGTAAGAGTTTCCGATCATCCTGTCTGGTGGTGGCTGCACATTGGATGGTGAATTCTTTCCATGGTGGTTTCCTTCTCCCAGGGGCATAGTGAAATCATGGTGGCTCTCCTTCATAGAGGCAGAATATCTATCTTCCACCATTCATGAATTATTTTTCACTTGAAGTCACTTTTACCCGTTTGGACTTGCGTCTTTTTTAGATTCAGTCTGATGGACATTGTGATTCATTATTGCTTTGTACAATTTTTTTATCACTATTATTTTACACATGTTGTAGGTGCCAGTCATTGGCCATCAATATAGTGCTGCAAGGTCACTAATTGTTTGCATATTTGCACTTATATTCATTTTTCAGCACTGCACTTTATCCCTCATTCACACTGCACAATTTGTCTAATTGTAGTGCTAGCAGCGTGCCAGTTTCGATGGGTGGCGCAGTAGATTTTATAATTCACATTCTCCTTTAGACTAATTATTCGAGATGGATGTCTTCGAATATAGAACTACTCGAAAATTGTTTCTTTAAATGCTGACTCAGAACTTGGAGGCATTTTATTACGTCTTAGGAACCTAATGGTTAGTAAGTTACATCTTGAATGGGATGTAGTTTTCTTACAGCAATATATTAAAGAACATATGGTCCCTAGAGGCTTACGTTGGGATGTACATCCCCAACAAGGCGATCCTGATCTAGACAGTTTATTTAAATATTTTAACAAGGCAGGAATTGTGTTCATGGGTTTCTTAATTGAGAAGAAACATTTATGTTTCACCACCTCAATACAGTGCACTTACACCCCCTTCCTACCCAGACCAATTTTCAGCTTTCAGTGCTCTCACACTTTGAATGACAATTAGTCATAAAACACTGTACCCATATGAAATTTGCATCCTTTTTTTCACACAAATAGAGGTTTCTTTTGGTGGTATTTAATCATTAGTGGGTTTTTTATTTTTTGTGCTATAAATAAAAAAAGATTGTAAATTTTGTGAAAAAAATGCTTTTTTTGTTTCTGTCATAAAATTTTGCAAATTAGTAATTTTTCTTCATAAATTTTGGCCAAAATTTATAATGCTACATAGCTTTGGTAAAAATAACCCAAATTAGTGTATATTATTTGGTCTTTGTGAAAATTATAGAGTCTACAATCTATGGTGCCAATCACTGAAAATTGATCACACTTGATCAGGTCTTCATTACATCAGGTGTTTTTCAATTCTTGAGACACTCAGAGCCGGTTCACACGGGGGCGACTTGTCAGGCGACCTAGCCGCCTGACAAGTCGCCTCCCGTTCTGTACAATGGAACCGTTCTAATTGGAGCGACGCAAGTCGCTCCGACTTAGAAGAAAGGTTCCTGTACTACTTTGGGGGCGACTTGCATAGACTTCTATACAGAAGTCGTCTTGCAAGTCGCCGTGGCAGTCGTGTGCAGGTCGCCTCGGTGAGGCGACCTGCAAGTCGGCCGCTTCTAGTGTGAACCGGCTCTAAGGCCCCTTTCACACGATCGGACAGTCAGTTTTGACGGCGGACCTGAACGGGCGCTCCATGTTAGCCTATGGAGCGACGGATGTCAGCTGAGCTGACCCGATCCGATCCGCTAAAAGCAGACAGATTTTTTTTTTTTTTTACAAAATTGTCATACTATCAGGTTATTTCTCACACACAGCATATGCATACAAATTACACCCCAAAATACATTTCTCAACCACCTATTACACTTTTGAAGGCCCTGGAGCACCAAGACAATGGAATTGCCCACAAAATGACCCAATTTTGGAAAGCAAACACACCAACGTATAATGAGTCTTTTGAACGGTTCATTTTTTTTTCCAGAAGTTTTTGGGAAATGTGTAAAAAAAATGAAAACGCATTTTTGTTTTATACAAAGTTGTCAATTTATAAGATTTCTAACACATAGCGTGTATATAGCAAAAATTACACCCCAAAATACATTCTGCTACTCTTCCCGAGTATGGCAATACCACATGTGAGACTTTTATACAGCCTGGCCACATACAGAGGCCCAACATTGAACCTTCAGGCATTCTAGGAGCCAGTGTTAATTTTGGCAGCAAATTTTGATTCAGTTTTAGTCTTAGGACTAAAATGGCATTTTAGTTTTAGTCCCATTTTTTCTTCTGCAATTGTTTTAGTCGTATTTAGTCGACTAAATCTCCAGTACATTTTAGTTGACTAAAACTCTATTTAGTCATCTAAAATCTAATGGGTGTAATTAAATTGTAATGCATTAGTTAACATTTCTCTACAATTTCCAAACTCATTATATACTGCTGGAGTGAAAAATCTCATATATTATTTAAGGTATTGAGGTATGAACATGCACTACAGACCAGCGTTAATTTTGAAGTCAAATTTCAATTTAGTTTAATCTTCGTCTTTTGACTAAAATGCCATTTTAGTTTTAGTCGTATTTAGGCATCTCAATTGTTTTAGTCGACTAAAATAGTATTCATTTAGTCGACTAAAATGTTTTAGTCGTTTTTGTCGACAAAATTAGCACTGCTAGGCGCATAAATTACACATCTCATTTCATTCCTACCTATCACACTTTTGAAGGTCCTTGAGCACCAGGACAGTGGAATTACCCACAAAATGAACCCATTTTGGAAAGCAAACACCCCAATGTATATTCTGAGAGGATTGGGATGCAGATAGGTACTTGGGTACTCTGATGGGTTGCAGATCGGTACTCGGGTAACTTGATGAGCTGCAGACAGGTACTCGGGTACTCTGATGGGCTGGTGACAGGTACTCGGGTACTCTGATGGCCTGGTGACAGCAAACACCCTGTCACCGCCCTGGAGGGCAGTGACAGGTACTCAGATAGACTGTGACAGGTACTCAGGTACTCATATGGACTGACAGGTACTCGGATGGATTGTGACAGGTACTCGGATGGACTGTGACAGGTACTCGATTACTCAGATGAACTGTGACAGGTACTCGGTTACTCAGATGAACTGTGACAGGTACTCGGTTACTTGAATGAACTGTGACAGGTACTCGGATGGACTGTGACAGGTACTCGGATGAACTGTGACAGGTACTCGGATGAACTGTGACAGGTACTTTGATGGGTTGTGACAGGTACTTTGATGGGTTGTGACAGGTCCTCTTTATTAGGGGGGGCAATCAATGCGATTGGTGTACACTGTGAGCGGTAACGAGATGTTACCGCAATCTCCTTCTCACACACAATCGGTACGCGAGGAGGAGAACCCGGTAACATTTAGTGATCGGCTGTGAAAGGATCACAGCCGATCACATGGCGTCGGTGACGAGCAGTGTTCCCGGGAACGCGCCACCGCGCAGCGCACATGCGCCGTGCAAAGTGGTGTGGTACCATCTGTGATCGTCCGTGAATTCATCATGGCTGATCACATGGTAAACAGCCATGCCCAATGGCTGTTCACCCCCCTCGGAGGCGAGCGGTGTCTCCGTGACACGCTGCCACTGAAGGTACAGGGCTGCGAGCACACGATCGTGTGCATGCCCTGTTTAAATGGATGGACGTCATGACGCCCGCCCAGAACGAGAGCAGCGCCGCCTGGCCGTCATATGACGGCCGGTGGGCGGCAAGCAGTTATTGACCATTAATAAGAGATCACCTTAAAGAGAAACTCTCACCCCACAAAGCCTCTGTAGAATGTTTCTCTCTCCTCCAATCTGAAAAAACATTTAGAAAAAGAGGAGAGAGAACAAAGGACTAAAAAACAGATGAAATACAACCAAGATATGTAAGCGATTACAAAACGGGGGAAGTCTACAGCTGACAAAAAAAAGAAGCCACTCCTTCCATCAATGTGGAGGGGACGTCTAAAATGGAAATCTCTCAGGGACCAGTCCCTAATAATGGTTCCACTGATGTACGCACACACACCCAACCCCACCCCCGCCCCCCCAGACAGGGGAGAATCCCTCAAAAAATACTACCATTAGAAATCGTCATCCTAGCCTCCATACCCCTAAAAATCATCCGCCCAATAGAGGTGCACCACATAACAGTAGTGGGAGGGGTTCCTTTAGAAATAAAGGTCATGGGTACCATCAACGCTCAATGAACACACATTACCAATATATTAACGCCTTCCAGGGGCATTCTATATACCCTCATGGCAGAGACAGAAATCACGGTGATTATCATTGTGATAACTATCAGGAGGAAAGATCCCCTGTATATATATGCTAGGGCCAAAACAACTAATCGATTATGAAAATAGTTGTCAACTATTTTCATAATCAATTAATCGGCCTGCACACAGAATGTATTATTTGTTTACATATCAGGAAACACAGTGCAGCACACATATAGCTCAGTACACCCTCCATACATGTCAGAAGACACAGTGCAGCACACATACAGCTCAGTACACCATCTATACATGTCAGTAAGTGCCTGAGAGCATGTGAATGTGTGAGGAGCAATGCCTCATGGACATGTAGTCCTGGGCAGGAAGTGAGTGGTTCTAAAGTCAGAAGTTTTTTTTACCTTGCTATAGGGGCACTTTATACTATACTTTGCAGCTTGCTATTGGGGCACTCCAAAGGCAGGACTAGCCAGTAGAGCCAGAAGAGTCGGTGGGGGACCCTAGAAGAGGAGAATCAGGGCTGCTCTGTGCAAAACCATTACAGAGAGCAGGTAAGTATAACATGTTTGTTCTAAGAAGCGGGAGAGGTGGTCAGCGCAGCTGAAAGGAGAGCATATAGAACAGATATCAAGTGTCTTTGCGATGTTTTGCGGTGACGTAGGGTTTTGAAAGGAGTGAGTTGCCTGGCCCAGCAAGAATGATGTGAATGGGTCGAGAAAAAATGTCGAATTTGTCTATATGAGCAAAACGAAAATGAGGCTGTTTTAGAAATGTTTGCCAGGTTCTCAAAGGGAAGAGGGGATCCCTTCAAGAAAAAGTGGAGAGCTAGAACGTCATCATGTGGCCATTCGTGGAGCAAGTAGGAGCGGGAATCCCCCGGAGGGAAGGCTGGGTTTTCTCTTAATATGGTCAAGGGTCCCGGGACCGAGACCGATAACCCAGACCTCGTCGCTCCACCAAAGGCCAGAAGGGAGGGGTAAATGAGCAGGTGCGTGGAGATAGCCTGTGGCCAGTATTTGGGAGAGGATAAGGGGGGTAGATGTAAAGGACCCAGTATAAGTGATTTTTCCAGGGCTACCCAGGTTTTTCTGGTTGTATGTACGTTCCAATCCAGTATCCTAGTCAGGTGGCATGCCAGGTAGTATCTGTGTAAATCTGGAAGACCGATGCCCCCACTGTTTTTTTGCAACGTAAGGCGGGAATATTTCATACGAGGTGGAATGTTTTTCCTGATAAAGGCAGAGAAAGCTTTACGATAAGCTGAGAAAAAGGCTGCAGGGAGGTGGATAGGGATGGTTTGCATTAGATAAAGTAATCTTGGCAGAATGATCATTTTAATCAATGCAGAGTGGCCGAACCACGAGACGCTCAGGCCCATCCAATCTTTGAGATGGTTTTGAACCTGGGTAAAGGCTATGTGAAAATTAGATATATAGAGGTCTGACAGTCGGGGGGTAATTCTAATTCCCAAGTATGTGATTGCCTCCTTCTCCCACCGAAATGGGAAAGCCTCTTGACAGTGAAACACTTCCTGAGTGGCAAGAGTTATATTCAGGGCATGTGATTTTGAATGGTTAATCTTGAGGTTGGAAAGACTGCTAAAGAACTCAAGGTCTTTCAGCAAATTGGGCAGGGAGGTGCGGGGCGATTTCAGGGACAGTAGGATGTCGTCTGCAAAAGCTGCAACCTTGAATTCCCTATCACCGATAGTCGAATATAGGGCCAACACATGCAAGAGCATACGAGGTGCAAGGACGACTGCTACGAGCACCTCCCGCATGTAGTCCCAGGCCACTCTGTCAAATGCCTTCTCGGCATCAAGGGAGAGGAAAAAACCTTGTGATTTAGACGATGTGAGCCAGTGGTGGAGATTTAGGGTGTGGATAGTGTTGTCCCTGGCCTCCCTACCTGGGACAAATCCCACCTGGTCCAAGGAGATGAGTTCAGGAATCAAGGGGAGCAATCTATTGGCCAAGATTTTTGCGTAGATTTTAATGTCCATGTTCAATAGAGATATGGGTCTATAGCTCGAAACTTGGGCAGGGTTCTTTACCTTCCTTTGGGATTACGGCTATGTGTGCCACCAACATTCCGTCTGGTAACACCTGGGGATCAGAGAATGCATTAAAGGTGGAGAGAAGTTTGGGGGCTAGGGTATCTTAAGGCCCATACACACAATAGGACTTTTTGACAACCACGGTCCGACTGACCTGTTTTATTGGACAATCCGACCGTGTGTATGTTCCATCGGACAATTGTTTTAGTTTTTGCAACAGACAAATGTTCACTGTGCATAGTCCATAGGACTAAAGTCCAAAGTACAAACATGCATGTTCAGAACCAATGCTAAGGATCAGACAATAGCAGAAGTTGCCTAAAGGGTGGAGGTAAAAAGCTGAAAAACCACGTGATTTGGTGAAGGTTGGCTGAAAATGTTCTGCCATTTGTATGCATTACAAGTTCACGGCCAACGCCCCTTCGGACAAAAATCCATGGAAAAGTCAGATGGAAGTCCAATCGTGTGTACGAGGCTTAAGAATGACTTCTAATACTGGAGAGTAAAGTCATCCGGCCCTTGGCTCTTGCCAGTTTTCATTTGTTTAATTGCCAGTTCAAGTTCACCTATAATAAAGGGGATCTCCATATCCTGGGCTTGTTGGGTGAATATTGGTTTCGGGGTGTATTGTGAGAGAAATTCTCTAATGCGGAGAGAGAGGAGAGTGTAGTAATTCCTGTAGAGTGGACTGAGCGTGCGTTTGTGAGAGGTTTCTAAGTTTTTGATTTTTAAGATCAGAGAGGTAATGGTTTCTTTTTGGCTTTCCCAGCTAATGCAATAAGTTTGCCACAAATCACACATTTATGTGCTTCCCAAAGGGATACAGGAGAGATATCTGGAGTTGTGTTTTCCCTAAAGTAAAGATGTAGGCGGGACTTCAAATAGTCTATTGTCTTTGGGTCGTTGAGTAGGGAGGGGTTCAATCTCTACGTTTTGGATCTAGCGCAAGTCTCTGGGTAGGAAAGTGTGATCGTGATGGGGTGATGGTCGGAAAGGAACATTGGTTCTATAGTTGTCTGTTGAAGGAGGGGTAAATTTGATTGGGCGAAAAAGAAATAGTCTATTCTAGAATATTTACCGTGGGGGCCGAATAATAGGTATAATCCTTATCGGAGGGGTACATAGTGCGCCGAGTGTCAGGTTTTGGAGTTGTACTTTGATTTGCCGGAGAGCCCGGTATGGCAAGGTAGAGGTGCCCGAAGAAGAGGCCAGAAGGGGATTCAGCGGGGCATTAAAATTGCCCCCCTAATAGGACTAGACCTGTCTGGAATGAAGAGAGAAGGTCACAGATTTTCCTGAAAAAAAGAAACATGGCGTTCATTAGGGCAGTATATATTGGCTATCGTTATTGGTTTTGAGGCGTATGTACCTTCGATAAAAATGAATCTGCCTTCTGGGTCAACGAGCGAGTCAGACTGGTGAAAGTTGGCATGTCTGGAGATTAATATAGAGACGCCTTTTGTTTTGGCTTCTGGGTTGGTGGCATGGAGTGCCGTGCAGTAGATTTCATTTGATAGCTTAGGAACAGAATCAGAACGGAAATATATTTCTTGAAGGAAAATGAAATGCTTTGCGTTTGGTGAGGAAGGACAGGACTTGGGACCTCTTTTCCGGGAGGTTAAGACCCTTCATGTTCAATAACACACACTTCAATGATAGAGACGGAGTGGGGGCCATTCTCCTCTTCATGTTAATGGGGGGGGGGAGATAGGGCAGAAGGGGACCTGCTTGAGATCGGTGGACGTGGGACTCGGTCATCCGGGGGGTGGGGGGGGGGACTCAAGGGGTGAGCGAACCAGCCTCAGGGGTAACGGAGGATGTGGGAGGGGGGGAGAGTAGGGGAGGCGAAGGTATAGGGGAGGGAAAAAGGAGGGGAGGGGATCTAAGAGAGGGGGAGAGAAGAGGGTAGGGGAAGGAGACAAGAAAATGCAGAAGGAAAAGGGGGAAAGAAGCACGGGGTACAGAGGTTTACCAGAGGTGGAGATAAAAATACTATTCCACCTATAGAGGGACAGGCTGGAATGTCAGCGGAGGTCCAAAGGGAACCGCTGTGTGGGGACGTAAGTACAGACGGAATACCACAGGGGCTTCCGCAAGCTAGGGACCGTGAGTACTGCATGAGGTAGAAAGATGTGGTATTGGGGAGCCACAACAAGTTGTGAATGCATAATTTAACCAGAAAACATATAACCCGTAACACCAGATTAACACTTGAACTAGTAGGATAGCACCTCTGAAACACGTGGAAACTTTCGGAGACTATAAAGGCCTGTGGATAACTCGATGCCCGAAGGCCCTATATGTTTACATTAAAGTGTTCGATATCGATTTAGAACTCCCCCAAAACACACAGCTCCCTCCCATGAGAAGAGAAAAAAAAACACACAGACACCTCAAGGTCATAGTGAGGCAAGAAATAATAATGAAGGGATCTATATCGGTAAATCTCTGTGCCTTACACCAATAAAGGGTAATTGGTCCCAACAGTGCAGCTCCTCATTTAATCTGTGGTGATAAAGTTATCTGTAGCCTCTGCTACCTCTATCATTCTGATGGGGGGGGAACTAAGCGTGTTGTACCCCGAGAATCAGGAGTGTTTAGGGGAATCTAGAGGAAGGGTGTCATTGACTGGCATAAGAATAGAGCAAGTCTGAACAGTTCCAATTGGGCAAAAGGGACAGTCTCGGATTCTCGGTGTACCCCACGCTTCAGCAGCCAATGTGGAGTAAACCGCCTGTCTGCAATGGATACAGATGCTGTTCCAGAACCTGTTAGAGCAGGCATGGTGCAAGAGACGCCACACTAATTCTCTACTCGGCATAGCAAGCATTAGATATCTACTATAAATGGGCAATTGTTCTGGGGGGGGGGGGCAAACATGTCACACTGACTAGGTAAAGAGCATGCAAGGTGTCTAAAAGTTAATGTGAAGTAGAGTATAAGCGGAGTCATGGTGAATCGGGTTGCTAGGGTTAATAGAGTAAGGACTCCACAATGGGTTAGCATCCTACCTGTTTTCTGGGAAGGTGTGTGCCATGGAGAATGCGTGTGTGTTCCCAAAGTTTAGGTTTTATTTGTGAGGGGGGGTCACAAAAAGTGTATGCGGGAGCACATTAACACATAACCTTGCAGAGGCATACAGTTTCCCTCATTATACATAGCATGTCCCCTCTTACCACTAGAGAAAACAAGAGTTCCATCTCATTACCTGGAGTAGATTACTTGGGTTTAGTCCATGTTTATAGGCATATAATGGTGACGAATACCACAGCCATGTGGTCAGTAATAGTTGGGTCAGTTAGGGCGTATTGAAGTCCTTGTGTTGGTGGACTGGTATATTAGGGTAAGGGAGCAGGTGTTCAGAAATTGGGAGCACATATTTGTGGTTGGAAGAAGTTATACACGGTGCTATGTCAGCAACCCACTGAACCAGATAACGCCCCCCTCATGTTCTGAAAAAATTTATGAGGGATCCGGGGGGGTGTGTACCAAAATGCCACAGGGGTAATTGAGGAGGAATCTCGCAAGAGTCCGCTGCAAAAGGGGGATGGGGCATACGGAGCAGGGCACCAGGGATGAGGAAGTCTCTGAAATCCACTGATTCGCAGGTCCGCCATCACTGTGCTAGTTAAAAACTTGAGATGGGAACTGGAGGCTATCGCGGTGTATGCAGAGTTCAGTGTAGCTTGCCTTCCAAGTGGGATTGTCTACCAGAGGTGCAGTTTGTAGTAAACTTGTAGACAGCCAACTGTCAGGTTCTCAAACAGCCACGGCAAAGTCCAGAAGGTGAGCAGGCAAGAGGATATGTGTGCAGGTGCTCCGTCCACTCCGACCAGAGGTGATTGCAGCCGGCCCGGTCTAGCATGTCTATCAGGCGGAAGAAGGGGGGCGTAGGGAGAAAAAAATGGGGCAGGGATGGAAGGAGCGGGGTGAAGATTAAAAAAAAAAAGAAATTGAAGAAAAAGGGGAAACAAATGTGGAGACTGGTGTAAGGAGCACTTACGCAGACAGGGCTGCTTCATGGCAGAGTGAGAGCGTCACTTGTTAGTCCTCCATGCGGTCTCGTCTCACAGATGGGGATGGTGGAGAGCCAGGGTTATGTTGGTACAGGTCCCGGCGCGATGATTGGTTGTTTGGGGAGGGCAGATCCACCCTATGTCTCCTGGATTTTGTCGTTGGGCTTTCGGCGACGGGTTGAGAGAGACAGGTAGCCATGGTTCCGTCGGATAGTAGAGGGAGTACCATTCTGGAAGGTCGATGCGGGGGAGATCGAGTTGATCACAAAAGGCATGCAAGTCTTCCAGCCTGCAAAGTAAGGCTGAGCGCCCCTTGGCGGTCGCAGACAGCCCGAATGGGAATTTCCAGCGGTATTGTATGTTCTGGGACCATAGCGCTTCCAGCAGGGGGCGCAAAGTCCTCCTGTTCTGTAAGGTTATCTGGGATAAGTCCTGGAACAGTTTAACTTCAGTGCCATTGTGTACAATCCAACCCTTTTCCCGTGCTTTTCTAAGGATTTCCTCCTTGAGGGGGAAATTCACAATGCAGCATATTACATCTCTGGGCGGTTCATTATTCCGAGGTTGAGGGCGCAAGGCCTGATGCACTCTTTCCATCTCTATTGGATAGTCAGCTGGGAGGTCAATCAGTTCATCAAGATGTTACATACGGTTTGTTGAAGAAGTCCAGGGTCATTATTCTCAGGCACACCACGCCCCCTGATATTATGTAAGCATCCACGGTTGTCTAGATCTTCGACATGTCTGTGAAGATCTAGCAGGTATGTGAGCTGTGCGTCGTAAGTCGTCTGGACCTGGCGGATGGCTGCAGCATGGGTCTGTGTGGTGTGCTCCACGTCGCTGATGCGATGAGCTACTGCCTGGATGTCTGAACGGAGGTCAGCAATAGCAGCCGTGACGGTGCTTTGGATGTCGGAGGCGATTTTCCCCAGGTCCAGCAGGCTAGGCGGTTGGGTCTGCGTGAGGGTGGGTGTCTCCACTCCTGACATCTGCATCTGCAAGGTGTGGGGTCCGGAACAGCTCCGGGATGTTTCGGCTCAGCTGTGTCCTGGGATCGGCGGATGTACGGGAGGTAGAGGAGCTCCTGGTTGATGTGTTCATGGTGATTTAGTGGTACAGGCCCCCCAAAAAGGCGAATCACGGTCCCCAGGTTACAGGAGCACTAGATTCAATCTGCCATCTTGGTCTCCGTCCAGGTCATGCCCTTCACTTGCTTTTAACATTCAGTTTTAAAATGAATGTATTTCTGAATGAAAACCACATACACTGTCTGAAAATTCCTTTGACCTGCTCCTTTGAACTTTCCCATTGCTGTGGTTGAAAAGAACATTTGACCCCACTAACGATTAGAAAATCAAACAAACGTTCATAAAATTACATTTTTTTTTAAGGAAGACATTGTTTTTGTACGGCCAGCTTGTCTGAAAATTGGCAAAACAGCCTTTAATGTTTTTTTCCTTTACATAAAAAATTTGTCTGATGATATTTACCAGATTCAACCTCTAATACAGTATTTTTTTTTTGTTATTCTCAGGGTGGATTAGAGATTTTTCTCTATAACCATATAGTTGGTTATTTATATTTACCACTGCATATAGATATTTAAGAATAAATTGCCTTTTTTTAAAAGATTATCCGATTAATTGATCAAAACAATAAATCGGCCAACTAATCGATTATGAAAATAATCGTTAGTTGCAGCCCTAATATATGCATAACTGTTTTTCTCCTCTCAGGCATGAGAATCCATAAGACACACGTGACGATTATCCCTATATGAGTAGAGAGGACGATAGTGCGAGATCCCTGTATAACTATCATCAGACCAACCCTGGTCAATACAAACATTGGGGTTTTCCCATGGAAACACACGGCTACCAAAGAGGCCCCGAACCACGATAGGCTCCAGAGGGGGAAGGCGAGCCCAAAGGAAAAAGGCAAAGAACTTAATAGGCCAAGGGATTTTCAATCTTAGCCAAGTATCATTGACTGATTCTGAGAAATTAACCATTGATAAAGAATTAAAATTTGTCCCACTCAGAAAATTTAATAAATTTGGCACTTTTATAGATGTGCATAAGTACATTAGAAAATTAAACATACAGACACATTTCATTACTAACTCAGGAGGAACACAATCTCCGGCTTTCGCGGATAATACTGTACGTACATTCAGGCCTTTGAAATCCCTCCCTCTTTAATCCTCCAAGCTCCTTGGTCCCTTCTATTAATGTGTTTTGAGATTTAGTTCTTTAAGACTTAGATAATTTGCCCATTAAGAGAATACACAAAAACCCAGACATTAAATTAGGTTTGAAACAATTATGTGAGAGAAAAAATATAGTTATCCACCCAGCGGATAAAGGTGGGGGCATCATAGTTCTGGACAAGATTGAAGATCAGAATGAGATGTCCAGAATAATCGGTGATGCTAATACATATACAAAGTTGCCTGGTGACCCCACTATTAAATAGAAGAGAGAACTGATTAAGTTGGTAGATAAAGGTGTAAGTAAGGGGATCCTAGACAAA
Organism: Aquarana catesbeiana; assembly: GCF_042186555.1. NCBI lineage: Eukaryota > Metazoa > Chordata > Amphibia > Anura > Ranidae > Aquarana > Aquarana catesbeiana. The sequence continues at coordinate 473,490,503 of NC_133327.1, forward strand.
AAGAGAGAAATCCTAGTGGGAGGAGGATGTTGTCTATGCCCATAGGAGACCAGAAATGGGCAAGGCACATAGACGACATCCTCCTCCTTTGGGATGGAGACCTAGATTCTTTAAACAGTTTATGACATTTGAATATTAACAATAGGGGCATCTCGCTAACTTATGAGGCTAGCACAACCAAAATCAATTTTCTAGACTTAGAAATAATGTCATTAATCATCAGTTGGAGATCAAAATGCATTTCAAATCAACTGATAGGAACGGTTACATCCCAGTTGACAGTTGTCAACACAACGCTTGGTTAAAGTCAGTCCCCCCGTAGCCAATTTTTGCAATTACGTTGCAACTGTACTAATTTATCTGACTTTATAGATCAGTCTTTGGTCCTCATGCATAGATTTATTGATAAGGGGTATCTACCAAGGATATCCATGCTAAAATTCAAAAAGTTTCCATTTTGGATAGGATATCGTTGTTGGCGGATGGGGTCTGCCGGAAAGATGATCAAAAGTTCAAATGGTCTTTTTTTTATGATGTTTTCAGTTCAACATAGACAGATTAAAGACATCATTAGTAAGCATTGGAAGGTCTTGAAAAATGACTGTTATCTTGGTCCTGTACTTCCAGATTGAGCCGGAGTTATTTATAGGGGTGCCACATCTATGCAGGAGAGTGTCGCACCAAATGTGGTGGACCCTCCAATGAGAACTTTTTCATCAGTTGAAAGGTTTTTATTTTATTAGGTGTAATGTATGTCATAATAACACTTGTGGTAGGAGGAAAACCGAGGTCTTCAAGTCCACTGCGACTGGCTGTTCTTATTGGATGAAACATTTTACCACCTGTGCCACACACCATATAGTTTATCTGTTAACTTGCCCTTGCAAGAAACAATATGTTCTATATCCATTTTAGGTATATTTTTGTCTATATTTTTAACCTTTTTTTTATGACGTTTTGTTTTATCTATCACCAAATCCATTTTTAATTTACATTACACATTACACTGCATTCTACTCAATTTCTTGTGATCACATTTATACAGTGCCTGTATTTGTCTACATTGATGTAAGTGCATTACTTTATTCAATAAAAATGTAGTTAAGGATTTTACGCTATGTGGCGATTTCTTCCTTCTATGATCCTTTTTCTGATTGGGGAGCCTAAGACTTTCTGGATGCTGGACTAGTGTTCCTGTGAAGTCCAAGTCTCTCCAGATTTTTTCGCTTGTTTGGCTCCTTGCTGCTGGCAGAGGGTCCATACTATCTGGTAAGAGTACCCAATCACCCTGTCTGGTGGTGCCTGCACATTGGATGGTGAATTCTTTCCATGGTGATTTCCTTCTCCAAGGGGCATAGTACATTCTTTCCATGGTGGCTCCCCTTTCATAGAGGCAGAACATTTATCTTCCACTGTTCATGAACTGTTTTTCACTTAAAGTCACTTTTACCTGTTTGGACTCACTCACGTTTCTTTTAGATTCAGTCTGATGGACATTGTGATTCATTATTGCTTTGTACAATTTTTTTATCACTATTATTTTACACATGTTGTAGGTGCCAGTCATTGGCCATCATTATAGTGTTGCACAGTCACTTTAATGGTTTGCATATTTACACTTATATTCATTTTTCAGCGCTGCACTTTATCCCTCATTCACATTGCACAATTTGTCTAATTGTAGTGCTAGCAGCTTGCCAATTTCAATTGGTGACACAGTAGTTTTATAATTCACAGATTCCCCAATCCCTTTCTCATCATTGAAGATGAATGGAGAGGAGACAGAGGCTCCTCTCTATTCATAAACTGAAGCAGAGTAACACATAGGTTACTCTGCTCAGTTTTCACAGGTAATAGAGAGCGATCGGTAATGAACGCTCTCTATGTCCCATTGAGAAAAGGAAGGGGCCAGTAAATTACATATTTACCGGCCCCTTCCACTGCTCTCCATCCTGACAGTTCCCCACCACAGCCCTCGGGAGAGGAGGGAAGCTGGCTGCGAGGGACGAGGGGGGGGGGGGAGACACAGGGCTGCATGAGGACACGGAGGGGGCCAGTGAAGAAGGGGGGGTGGAGAACACATCAGGTGCTGGGGGAGAAGGAAGACACAGGGTACAGTCAGAGATGATCGGTGCAGCGGGGGACAGCTGTGAGCACCGATCTCCCTGCATAGCTTTTCATCAGCAGCTTCTTCTCTCCCTCCTGTGGCTGTCAGCTGGACAGCCATGCAGGTGGAATTGGTGCTTACAGCTGTTCCTCCACCGCACTGATCATCCCCGACTGTCACTGGATACATGCAGGAGACATGTATATCAAAGAAAATTACAGTGAATTCTAGGCCTCCTTCCACTATCTCAGCAAATTAACCCCAAAAGTGCACACATTTCATACTCTCAGCGAGTGCAAGCAACCTAAGGTGTCACTGTAATAACAGTAATCAGGCATAGGGGACTCTTATATATGCTCATATTCAGCACAAAATAATTGCAATAATACAATATGTATTTATAAAACATAAGAACATAATTAAAACCATCAATAAAAAATGACAAATAACCGTATTGATATATACTTGGGCGTTTGCAAATGTGTGCTAACTAAACCCGTTTTTAATGCACACTGTTGGACAGGTTAATTTGGTCAGTTGAGCTATGGAATGTTCTGTTTTTGTCTTTCATGTGATAGCCCTTCCATGTGCTCCTGCTGTGAAGGCCAGTTATAGGTGGGGGCAGGGGCCATTTGTTTGTTATTGGTATATATTGGTCCGGGGAAACACTGTACACCTATGTTCCTTTAAGGGGGATTGGGCTGCCTCTAGGCCCACCTGCTCCTCATCTATCCATTTAATGCATGTGCTTCCATTGTGGAGACGCTTATAAATTCAGTAGTGTTAGGACTGCAAGCAAACACAGGGTGCCGTGAAGAGGCCTTGAAGCTTATGCATGCATTTGCAAATGCATGCTAACTAAACCCCTGTTTTTAACGCAGACTGTTGGACAGGTTAATTTGGTCAGTTGGCAGACTGGTTGGTGAGTTGAGCTATGGAATGCTCTGTTTTTGTCTTACTTTATAATTTCAGTAATCACCAATAAAGCAATTTATATCTAACTCCAGATTTAACCCCTTAGTGGTAAGTGTATCAATTAAAAAAATCCAATAAGTTTCGCGTTTGGAGAGTTCTCTCACTTGGATGGACCCTCTCCATACTGGTTTGACATGATCTACTACCCAAAACTTTAATCCTGATGGATCTTGATTATGATGCAATGTAAAGTGCAATGAGACATTGTGGTCTTTAAAACCAAGTTTGATAATCTTTATGTTTTGCAATACGGACCTTCGATGGTCTTTTTGTGTGGCCCACATACATCAACCCACATGCAGGTTTGAGGTTCTTATCTAGATCAGGATATGCCAGTGGGCTTCGACTATGTCCTCCACTGCTCTATATTGGGAGTGGAATGATGAAATAAAACTCCATTCGTGATCAGTACGTGTCCTAGCCACTGCTGAGTCCCTTAACCACTTAAGGATCAGCCTAGTTTTGAGATTTTGGTGTTTACATGTTTAAAACTGTTTTTTTTCTAGAAAATTACTTAGAAAAAAAAACAATATATAATGTTTGGGGGTTCTAACACCCTAGAGAATAAAATGGCGGTCATTGCAATACTTTTTTTCACATCGTATTTGCGCAGCGGTATTTCAAGCGCAGTTTTTTTGGAAAAAATTCACTTTTTTGAATAAAAAAATAAGACAACAGTAAAATTAGCCCTATTTTTTTATATTGTGAAAGATAATTTTACGCCAAGTAAATTGATACCCAACATGTCACGCTTCAAAATTGCACTCGCTCGTGGAATGGCGACAAGCTTTTACCCTTAAAAATCTCTATAGGCGACGTTTAAAAAAACTCTACAGGTTGCATGTTTTAAGTTACAGAGAAAGTCTAGGGCTAGAATTATTGATCACGGCGATACCTCACATGTGTGGTTTGAATACCGTTTTCATATGCGGGTGCTACTCACATATGCTTTCGCTTCTGCACGCGAGCTCGTCGGGATGGGGCGCGTTTAAAAAAAAAAAAAAAAATTATTTATTTTACCTTTTATTTTTTATTTTTACACTGTTTTAAAAAAAATATAGCCACTTTTATTCCTATTACAAGGGATGTTTTTAGCATGACAGGACCTCTTAAATATGAGATCTGGGGACAAAAAGACCTCAGATCTCATATTTAGACTAAAACGCAAGCTGCTGCCATAACAACCATATCCTCCTTCAAACAGCCGCCGTAAAACTGCGGCAGGCGGTCCGTAAGTGGTTAAACAGTCCTCACGTGGAATAGCCTTTACTTCATTAATGTCCACATCTAATTTCTGAGGATCATATCCTTTCTCTATGAACCGTTCTCTTAATATTTCAGACTGAGTCTCAAAGTCACCTATTGTTGAGTAATTCCTCTTAACGCGCATTATCTGCCCCTTGGGGATGTTCTTTAACCATAAAGGATGGTGACCACTCTGAAGGGGCAGGAAACTGTTCCTATCCGTTGGTTTAAAATAAACCTTAGTTTTCAACTTATCATTTCCTGCCCCTTCAGAGTAGTCACCATCCTTTATGGTTTATCCTTTATGTCATACCTGTGGTTCCAAGTTTATATATAGAAAGGCCCCAAATGTGGGAGATAGAGTGGTAAAAAGAATTTTAGACTCTCCTTCTAGACCATCTAGTTTTTGGGACAAAGATGGCTGGTATGCGTGTCGAAAATATAAGGCATGCAGGGAAGTGACTACTCCTATGAGAGGAATGGTTAACTTTACCTCAACACCGAACCACAGGGAATTTGAAATAAAGCAGTTTATAACGTATAATGTTACACATGTGGTGTATGTATTGACATGCCCATGTGGGTTGATTTATGTGGGCTGCACAAAAAGACCATTGAAGGTCCATATTGTGGAACATATACAAAATATCAAACTTGGTTTCAAAGACCACAATGTCTCATTGCACTTTAAATTGCATTATAATTAAGAACCATCAGGATTAAAGTTTTGGCGAGTAGATAATGTCAAACCGGTATGGAGAGGGTCCAACCAAGTGAGAGAACTCTCCAAACGCGAAACTTATTGGATTTTTTTAATTGATACACTTACCACTAAGGGGTTAAATGTGGAGTTAGATATAAATTGCTTTATTGGTGATTACTGAAATTATAAAGTAACTGACTCCACTTTTCTATATACATGATATATGGGTATTACTTGAGTACTGTATAGTACATTTTATATTAATACATTGTCATTTTAGTATGTCTTTACCATTACTGTGTAATGTGGTGATATTTTAATATTCACAGTGGTAACAGTTATGTCTTATCAATGATTTAGGGTTATATCTAGTATATCTAGCATATTTTATATTTTCTGACACCTTAATATTTTAATATTTAATTTTTTCAATACAGTAGTATATGGGCACCTCTATAATATTGGGATGTCCATTTTAGATGTGATATAGTTTTGTCCTTTTTTAATCGAGTATAAGTTAATACTTTTTTGTAAATTTTTTAATGATGGTTTTAATGATGTCTTAATGATGTTCTTATGTTCTATAAATACATATTGTATTATTGCAATTATTTTGTGCCGAATATGAGCATAAGAGTCCCCTATGCCTGATTACTTTTAATACAGAGTGACACCTTAGGTTGCTTGCACTCGCTGAGAATACGAGATGTGTGCACCTTTGGGGTTAATCTGCGCCTGTCATTCTGTGGGTATAAGAAGCTGGGACGTCACATCGTAAGGCCACACCCTCAGAGGAAGTCGTAATGACGAAACTAGTCAGGGCGTGACCTTACGACGACTGGACATGACCAGGAAGTGACTTACCAGGAAGCAAGCGGTGGACGCTGCTCCCTATAGAATGTGAGTTACAACATTCACTGTGCTGTGAGGAACGTTCGTCAAACTTGCCTTTATAAAAAACGGAGTTATACTATTGGAGCCTTTTTTCTGTCCGAGAAACCAGTGGAATCCACATGATAAGCGGTGACACCTGTCTTGATGCTGAGGTCAGCTGTGGTAAATCTATCCGTGCCTGAGATATCCATCCCTCTGGTGAGTGTGAACCCCGAAGGGGAGTGTGACAAACGGACTTCGGTGTGGGGAGACTTATTGTGTGACATAGAAAGATTATCATCTGAGGTTTCTGGGACTTTTCTCACACCATCTGTCAACCTTTTTTCACCCTGTGTGTTGTATACACATGAAAGCTTATCATAGACTTTATGATAGTAGTGCTGCTATAACAATCATAGACACCTGAGCTAATCTTGTGCTAAATTTACTAGTGTTATCATTTCTATTAGGAGACATGTATATACCTATAGATCAGCACTATGCCAGTACTTTGAAAATGATTAGAGTGGGTTTACATTAGAGGTCGACCGATATATCGGCCGGCCGATATATCGGCCGATATTTGGCTTTTTTTATTTAATCGGCATCGGCCGATTGTGCTGATAAAAAAAGCAGATTATAACTTCAGCGGGACTTGCAAATGACTTCTGTAATAGAAGTCAATTGCAAGTTGTCTGAAGGTTTCTTCTCTCCTCCCTGGGCAGCCTGCCAAATCTGATAAGAAGATACATTTGTATCTCTTCGGGTTCTTTTATCAATAGACTGAACTCCGTGTGTAGAATTTCTCAGTTTAACCATTTAAAGACTAAATCTTTTTTGACATTTGTTGCTTACAAGTAAAAATCCTGTATTTTCTGCTAGAAAATCACTTGCAACCCCCAAACATTATATATATATTTTTTTTAGCAGAGACCCTAGGGAATAAAATAGCGGTTGTTGCAATATTTTATGTCACACGGTATTTGCGCAGCGGTCTTTCAAACGCAATTTTTTAAAATAAAATACACTAACGAATTAAAAAAAAAATAAAATAAGCAGTAAAGTTAGCCCATTTTTTTTCGTCCAAAAGTTTTGGTTACCTGTTTTTGTGTATTTAATATTTAAGATATAGTTATTTTTTTTTAAATCTAAATTCTACATACAAGTGAACTGATTGGAGGTTTGTTTTGTTCAATAAATGTTTAAATGTAAAAAATTTTCTGTATCACTTATTACTTAAGGTTGCTTTCACACTGGAGCGGGCAGGCGTTGACGGTAAAACGCTGTTAGTTTTAGCGGCGCTTTACCGTCATTTTAGCGGCGCTATTCGGCTGCTAGCGGGGCGCTTATAACCCAGCTAGCGGCCGAGGAAGGGGTTAAATGCGCCCCTGAAGTGCTGCTGCCAAAACGCTTTGCAGCCGCTTCGGCAGCGGTGCGCATTCATTTCAATAGCCAGGAGTGGTGGAGGAGCAGTATACACCGCTCCAAAGACATCCTGCCAGCGCATCGCCTCAGTGTGAAAGCACTCGGGATATCACACTGAGACTGTAGGGAAGCCGTTTTACAGGCACTTTACAGGCGCTATTTTTAGCCCAAAAGCGCCTAAAAAAAGGTCCCAGTGTGAAAGGGGTCTAACTGTTAGATTTTATGAGATGAAGGGGGAAAAATAAGAAAAAAAAAAAAAATCGGCATCACATATCGGCCATCGGCCACCGCGATTTCTAAATATCGGCATCGGCATCGGCCAGAGAAAAACCCATATCGGTCGACCTCTAGTTTACATCATCTTTAACTAGGCTATATTGACGTACATTACAGCTACCAAACGATAGGGGGGACTAGCTACTTTATTTTTATATTTGGAATTATTTTCTTGTGGAGCAGTTGCAACACTTGAGGAATTGTGAATCATTATTGGGGCTGACACATGCAGAGACATGTTGACATGCACTTGACACAAGACATTAATAGAGGCTTTAGAAGCAGAATCTTTCTCTCTGAAATGTTTTACAATTTTGGTATTCATAAAGTTATGGAAAACAGTTAAAGTAGAACTATGGGCAAAACGTTATTTTTCATTTGATTTCCCTTCACTTCCTGTCCCATAGCCAAACAGGAAGTGAGAGGAAATCCCCGCAAATTAAGGTGATTTTTGGGGACTCCCAGGTCACCAGAACTTCTGTCCCCATTGGAAGATTTCCCCTCCATTACTTTTCTGGGGACAGCCCAAAATTTGGGATTTCCTTTAATGTTCACTTCCAATGATAATGATAAACTAGACAAATAGAGAGGGTGAATCTCCTTAACGGGGGCACAGAAATCGATAAAAACTGACAGGGGCTCTAATCCCTCTCCACTCCATCCAAAACTGGGAAAAAAAAGGTTTGCCTTTTGTTATACTTTAACCACTTGCTTACAGGGCACTTAAACCCCCCTCCTATCCAGACCAATTTTCAGCGCTGACGCACTTTGAATGACAATTGCGCGATCATACAACACTGAACGCATATGAAATTTTTATCATTTTTTAACCACAAATAGGGCTTTCTTTTGGTGGTATTTGATCACCTCTGCAGTTTTTACTTTTTGTTAAAAAAATTAAAAAAAACTGAATTTTTAATTTTTTTTTTTTTTTTTATATTTTGTTAAAAAAAAATTTAAAACAGGTCATTTTGTTCCTTCATTGATGTACGCTGATGAGGCGGCAGTGATGGGCACTGATAGGCGGCAGTCATGGGCACTGATGGGTGGCAGTGATGGGCAGCACTGCCAGGTGGCACTGATTGGCACTACAGGTGGGCATTGATAGGTGGCACTTGTGGGCATTGATAGGTGGCACTTGTGGGCATTGTTAGGTGGCACTGTGGGCACTGTTATATTACACTATTATGGTGGCACTGATGAGGCAGATGTGGCTCTTCCACTTGGGGACCGATGTCCCTCACATCCGAGCCGGTGATCGGCTTTTTTTTCTACTCACGCTGTCAGCGTGAGTAGAAAAAAAAAACGATTACCAATCTTTTATTTACATCATGTGATCAGCTGTCATTGGCTGACAGCTGATCACATGGTAAGGGGCCGGGACCGGCCCCTTACTCGGATCGGTGATCACCTGAGCAGGGCGCGCGCAGGGAGCGTGCACAGGGGAGGCCGTCATATGATGGCCTCCCGGGAATTCAGGTCCGCGCTGTGGCCGTCATTCGGCCATAGCGCGCATGTGTAGTGGTTAAGTCCTTACTAGACTTAAGTCCTTATCAAGGTCTTACGGAATTTTCCCCTATTTTGCCCCGTACACACGATCGGAAATTCCGCCAGCAATAGTCCGATATGAGCTTTTGGTCGGAAATTCCGACCGTGTGTATGCTCCATCAGACTTTTGCTGGCGGGTTTTTCTGACGGAAATTCTGATCATGTTTACGCAACATTTGCAGGAACTTATTACACAGTGTAGGGAGAATCAAGAAGTGGGAAAACTGTGGGATAAATCACTTTGTTCAGTTATATAAATCTACAGTTTTAAAAAAATTTCAAGAACCAAGAGAGGAGTATGCCATCCTGAACCAATCTTTTTATAAGTACCTACAAGTTAGACATGCTTCAGGTATACAGCTTAAAGAAAAGACATTAGAATGGAGTGAGGTATCCCTTCTCTGCTCAGTAATTAATGCAATCTCCTCCAAAGGATTGATCTCTGATCTCTCTGTCACACATATTGCGGCATTAGAAGGAAATGATTATCTTCCCTGGAAGGAGTGATGGGTGGAAGATCTGGGGAATATAACATGAGCAGTGAAAAAGTATATTAGAATTAGTGCCATTAGTGTCTTTGTCCACCTCAAGTAATTTCACACCTATTTTTGTTACATAAGATGTACCCCATACTCCCAAGAAATTGCTTTTATTTGGTTGGCGGCCTGATCCTAATCGCTCGCGGTGTGGAGATTCAACTGGGGACCTCATCCATATGGTCTGGAGGTGCCCCAAATTGTATAGGTATTGGTTGGATATTCTTTGTACTATAAATTCAAGTTTTGGGGCATCTCTTAGTTTAGATCCAAAGCTATGGGTATTTATTATTATTATTTTTTTTTCAAGCATTGAAAAATTATTGTGCAGAGATGGTTTGCACCAGCTCTACCAACTTGTGCTGAGTGGGTAAAAGCAGTTAATGATACGTTAAAAGGAAAGAAAAGTTTGTTTATACTAAATGGGGTATTAAGAGAAATTTAAAAAAAAATATGGAAACCGTGGTTAGACTAACTAGCCCCTAGTGATATGGTGGCAAATTGATATTAAATTATGAATTTTGAATGTCAGGTTAATATTGAGGGTAGAATATGTAGATAAAAATACACACTGGTATGAGAGAGAAAATATAATTGTAAGTTGTATTCAAATAACGTATTACACTGTAACAATGAATAAAAGTAATGATGTTTATTAATAGAAACATTGTGAGTTCTTGTATATTATGGTGGTTAGGAAGGTGGTGCACCAATTAGACATTTGATATGTGTATTATAGGTTTTGGTTAAGTGTTGTCTGTGTCTTGTATGTACAAAAGAAAAACTTTTCAATAAAAAGTACTTGATTAACAAAAAAAAACAAAACTAACTATCTTCAGCGTTAAGAAGAACAAGGAGTCCTGGAAGTGATGGCTTGGCCCACACAGAGCCCTCAACATCGAGTCTGTCTCGATCTGAGGCAGCAAAACATCCACAGATGATCTCCAATATGTTTGGAACAACCCACCTGCTGAGTTCCTTCAAACACTTTGTGCAATTGTACCTAAAATGAATGCTGTTTCAAAGACAAAGAGTGGTCACATCAAAGATTGATTTGCATTGGATTTCTCTTCTGTTCATTTAAATTTCCAGTGTGTTAACCACTTACCGACCGGCCACTGTATATATACGTCATTACTTTGAAGATGGATATCTCGGTAACGGCAGCAGCTGCCGCCACAACCAAGGTATCCATCTTTAGGGCCGGTGGTTCTGTACACGATAACGGTGGTCTCTGCGGCGAGATCACCATTATCGGCGGCGGGAGAGGTGGCTGCGGGAGAGGCGATCGGGTCCTTCGCTTCTTAGGTATGGAGACGAGTGAGGCTAAGATGGCCCCCACCCGTCTCCATACCATAGGAGGGCGGAAGTGACGTCATTACGTCAGCTCCGCCCATTTGTCTTAAAAGGCACATTTTTTTTTTTTTTCAAACGACTTTTTTTTTTTTTGCATTAAAGTCCAAATATGAGAACTGAGGACTTTTTGACCCCAGATCTCATATTTAAGAGGACCTGTCATGCTTTTTTCTATTACAAGGGATGTTTACATCCCTTGTAATAGGAATAAAAGTGATTTTTTTTTAAAAAACAGTGAAAAAATAAATAAAATAAAGTAAAATAAATAAGAAAAAAAAACATTTTTTAAAGCGCCCTTTCCCGACGAGCTCGCGCGCAGAAGCGAACGCATATGTGAGTAGCACCCGCATATGAAAACGGTGGTCAAACCACACATGTGTGGTGTCACCACGACCGGTAGAGCAAAAGCAATAATTCTAGCCCTAGACCTCGTCTGTAATGCAAAACATGCAACCTGTAGAATTTTTTAAACATCGCCTATGGAGATTTTTAAGGGTAAAAGTTTGACGCCATTCCACGAGCGGGCGCAATTTTGAAGGGTGACATGTTGGGTATCAATTTACTTGGCGTAACATTATATTTCACAATATTAAAAAAAAATTGGGCTAACTTTACTGTTGTCTTATTTTTTTATTCAAAAATGTGAATTTTTTCCAAAAAAAAGTGCGCTTATAAGACCGCTGCTCAAATACAGTGCAAAAAAAACTATTGCAATGATCGCCATTTTATTCTCTAGGGTGTTAGGAAAAAACAATATATAATGTTTGGGGGTTCTAAGTAATTTTCTAGCAAAAAAAACTGTTTTAAACATGTAAACACCTAAAATCCTAAACGAGGCTAGTCCTTAAGTGGTTAATTAATAAAAATAAAATATTAACATTTTTATTTCTGTCAAACAGAGTCATAGTTCGTTAGGTAGTTAGTCTAGTTGAAAAAAGACACAAGTCCATCCAGTTCAACCAATCGAAGGGGGAAAAAACAATCCTATAAATACAAACAACCCACAGTTGATCCAGAGGAAGGCAAAAAATCTTAATAATGCATGATCCAATTTGCTCCAGCTGGGAAAAAAAATTCCTTTGTGATCCCCCAAGAGGCAATCTGATGTTCCCTAGATCAACTTTACCTATAAATATTAGTATCCAATTATATTATGTGTATTTAGGAAAAAATCTTGGCCTTTTTTAACCACTTCCCGCCCAGCATATAGCAAGATGACGGTTGGGCGGGACTCTTGTCGACCTAGGTGGATGTCATAGGACATCCTTGCTGGGTCGTGCTGCGACACAGCCAATTACTGATCACTGTACCGGATCCCTGACAGGACCATGTGACCTCTGTAATCACAGAAAGTCACATGACAGTTGTAAACAATGGATGGCTCCTCATCCATTTTGTACAATTGTGTTGCCAGCTATGATTGATCACAGTAATCACATGGTACAGACTGGGCCAATCACAGCCCTCTGTGCCATGTGATCAGCTGTGGCCAATCACAGATAATCACAACAAAAAAACACTGAATTCATCGATATAATTTAGTAAAGTGCTTGCTTATAGCAAAGAAATTCATTGCTTTAAAGCATTTGTTAACCCAAAAAGCAAAAAAAAAACTGATCCTGTTCCCTTAGCATGTTATACAGCAGAGCGCTTGTGCTGTGTCATTTGGTTCCCTGTATACCCTCCCCCCTGCAAACAGATCATGGCTGCTAAACTACTGATACCGTGGTCTATTTGCGTGATTCCGTCAGCCGCAGCTCTCCTGTCTGCAGCTCTCCCTGTCTGTGTCCTCTGTCCTCCTCCCCCCTCCCCTCCCTGCTCGTACCTGGGCCGCCCCCCCCTCCTGCTCCTCTCTTACCTATCATAAATCTTCTTATGCCCTCTGTATCATTAGAACATCTGTCCCTGTGTAATGTAAAAACTCCACCGATTTGTACCTGTATAAAAGGCTCACGATGCCCAGCTGATCGTCGGCTCTCTCTGCTCTTTCCCGCCTCCGCAGCTGATGTCAGCGGGACGGCTCGGCCCCGCCCACTGCAGCTGTGAGCCGAGACAGAAGAGAGGAGAGCAATCAGCTGTGCGCATGGAGCAGGGTTTATATTGTTACACAAGCACAGGGACACATGTTCTTATGATACAGAGGGAATATGATGATTATATTTCAGTGGCTTAACAACCACTTTAACCACTTCAATACAGGTCATTTTCACCCCCTTCCTGCCCAGGCCAATTTTCAGCTTTCAGCGCTGTAACATTTTGAATGACAATTGCACGGTCATGCAACACTGTACCCAAATTCAATTTTTATCATTTTTCTCCCACAAATATAGCTTTCTTTTGGTGGTATTTGATCACCTCTGCAGTTTTAATTTTTTGCGCTATAAACAGAAAGAGCGACAATTTTGAAAAAAAAAAACAACAAAAAAAAACAATATTTTTTACTTTTTGCTATAATAAATATCCCAATTTAAAAAAAAAAACGGCATTACGGCATTTTATTATTATTTTTTTTCCCTAGTAATGGCGGTGATCTGCGTTTTTTGTCGTGACTGACATTGTGGCGGACAGTTCGGACACTTTTGACACTATTTTGGGACCATTGACATTTATAGAGCGATCAGTGCTATAAATATGCATGGATTACTGTATAAATGTCACTGGCAGGGAAGGAGTTAACACTAGGGGGCGATCAAGGGGTTAAATGTGTTACCTAGGGAGTTATTCTAACTGTGGGGGGATGGGACTGACTAGGGGAGGAGACCGATCGGTGCTCCTCTATATACTAGAAACACACAATCTGCCTCCTCTCCCCTGAGAGGATGTGGATCTGTGTGTTTACACACACAGATCCATGTTCCTGCTCTGTCACGAGCGATCGCGGGTACCCAGTGGACATTGTGGCCTCCAGGCACGCGCATCGCCTCCTCGGTGACAAGGCGGGTGCTTGCCCCCTGTACCACCGGGAAGCTGACATCATATGATGCCCGCCCAGGACGGGAGATTCCCATCTGCGGACGTCATTTGACTATGGGCGGGTATTGAAGTGGCTAAGCAAACAAAGTGTAAAGAAAAGAAAAAAAAAATACTGATCACTTCCTCAGAGTAGTACAGCTGTGGCCAAAAGTTTTGAGAATGACACGCAATCATTTTCACAAAGTCTGCTGCCTCAGTTTTTATGATGGCAGTTTGCATATACTCCAGAAGGTTATGAAGAGGGATCAGATGGATTGCAATTTATTGCAAAGTCCCTCTTTGCCATGAAAATTAAATGAATCCCATAAAAAAACGTTCCCACTGCATTTGTGAAGAAGGCTACAGGGCGCCCAATAAAGTCCAGCAAGCGCTAGGACCATCTCCTACAGTTGAATCAGCTGTGGGATCGGGGCACCACCAGTGCAGAGCTTGCTCAGGAATGGCAGCAGGCAGGTATGAGTGTATCTGCAAGCACAGTGAGGCAAAGACTTTTGTGGGATGACCTGGTGTCAAGAAGGGCAGCAAAGAAACCACTTCTCTCCAGGAAAAACATCAGGGACAGATTGATATTCTGCAAAAGGTACAGGAATTGGACTGCTGAGGATTGGGGCAAAGTGATTTGGGGCATCCGGAAAAAAACTTTTCCTGAGAAAAAAAGGTGAGCGCTACCATCAGTCCTGTGTCATGTCAACAGGCATCCTGAGACCATTCATGTGTGGGGTTGCATCTCAGCCAAAGGAGTGGGCTCACTCACAATTTTGCCTAAAAACAGTCATCAATAAAGAATGGTACAAAAACATCCTTCGAGAGCAACTTCTCCCAACTATCCAAGAACAGTTCGGTGACAAACAATGCCTTTTCCAGAATTATGGAGCACCTTGCCATAAGGCAAAAGCGATAAAAGTGGCTTGAGGAACAAAACAACAACATTTTATGTTCATGGCCAGGAAACTCCCCAGACCTTAATCCCATTGAGAGCTCGTGGTCAATCCTCAAAAGGTGGGTTAACAAAACAAACCCCACAAATTCTGACAAACCCCAAGCATTGATTATGCAAGAATGGGCTGCCATCAGTCAGGATGTGGCCCAGAAGTTGATTGACAGCAAGCCAGGGGTGAATTGTAGAGGTCTTGAAAAAGAAGAGTCAACACTGCCAATATTGACCCTTTGCATACACTTTATGTAATTGTCAATAAAAGCCTTTGACACTTAAGAAAAACGTATAATTATACTTCAATATACCATAGTAACATCTGAAAAAAAGATCTAAAAACACCGAAGCAGCAGACTTTGTGAAATAAATTGTGTGCTATTCTCAAAACTTTTGGCCACGGCTGTACAATGTTACTATGGTAACATTATATTGCTGTGGTCAAATTGTGTTAATGAGTTGCGGACTGCCCACTGTACATTTTCTGCGGCAGTGCGGCCGCTCTGCACCAGATCACATACCTTATATGTGATCTGCACTCCCAGGTCCTGCTGACCCAGCGGTGCTGTGATTAGCATTGACCAGTCTTCAGGTCCAGGCCAACGATATGGTCTGGACCTGCTGATCGGTTCTGACAAATCACAGAACCATATGTGCCTGTATTTACAAAACACAGGCAGAGGATAGGACAGCCACTTCTCTCCTGGAGTCCTTTTCAGGACCAGCGTGAGAAGAGATAGCATCTACTGTGAGTATAAAGCACTACACTGACACCAGATCACTTAGACAGGCACATTTATCCAATTGATCGCCCCCCAGTTAACCCTCTTCACTCCCTGTCACAGTGTCATTAGGTAAAGTGTACCAGTTTATTACTGATCACTGTATTAGTGCCACTGGTGACACTAGATAGTGTTAGCGGCAGCCCAGATAGCGTAAGGGTACCCACCACATAATTCCCTTATAAAGTTTTAACCCCCTGATCTCCGCCAATTACTAGTATAGTGTCTGAACAGATCAATATCTTTGATCAGATCAGAGCTAAACTAGCACCCCCAATAGAATAGTGCCCCCAAAAACACAGCGTTAGCAGTATCAGCCCCAACACCCGCCAATGCCTGCGTTTAGCCCCTCCAGACCCCCTAACAAATGCAGTGGAACCCCCCCCCCCCCCGGTGCCTGCAGCGGTCGGATTTTTGTCAGGAGCGATCCGAGGTGAGGGGGTGTGGCCAATGATTCATGACCACCCCCTCACGATCGCTCCTGGCAAATGAAAAGCTTCCTCGGCTTCTGAACTGTAAACAGAAGCAGAGGAAGTGATTCATTGCTCCTCGTGTCGGTCTTTTCGTTCCGGCACCGAGGAGAGAAGACATCAAAGTAAGTGCACCAAACACTAGACATACAGTAGAACACTCTAGGCACACTTTTCACCCCCCATCACCCCCCTGTACCCCCTGTCACAGTGACACCAATAGCAGTTTATTTGTTTTTTTTTACTGATAACTGCATTGGTGTCAGTTTGTGACAGTTATAAGTGGTAGGGCAGTTAGTGTTAGGCCCCTTTAGGTCTAGGGTACCCCCCTAACCCCCCCTAATAAAGTTTTAACCCCATGATCACCCCCCCGTCCCCAGTGTCACTAAGCGACCATTTATCTGATCGCTGTATTAGTGTCACAGGTGATGCTAGATAGGGAGGTAAGTATTTAGGCTTGCCATCAGGGACCCCCATATACTACCTAGTAAAGGTTTTAACCCTCTGATTGCCCCCTAGTTAACCCTTTCACCAGTGATCACCGTATAACTGTTACGGGTGACGCTGGTTAGTTAGTTTATTTTTTTAGTGTCAGGGCACCCATCGTTTATTAACTAATAAAGGTTTAACCCCCTAATCGCTCGGCGGTGATAAAAGTTAAGTTTTAGGGTCAGATAAGGTCTGCATCGCCCCAGGCAGCGTCATGTTAGTGCCAGTACCGCTAACACCCACTCACGCAGCATAGCCCTTCCTTAGTGGTATAGTATCTGAACGGATCAATATCTGATCAGATCTATACTAGCGTCCCCAGCAGTTTAGGGTTCCCAAAAACGCAGTGTTAGCGGGATCAGCCAAGATACCTGCTAGCACCTGTGTTTTGCCCCTCCGTCCAGCCCAGCCCAGCCCACCCAAGTGCAGTATCGATCGATCACTGTCACTTACAAAACACATAACTGCAGCGTTCACAGAGTCAGGCCTGATCCCTGCAATCGCTAACAGTTTTTGGTAGCGTTTTAATACAGTCGCTAGCAGTCAGGTGCTTTTTTACCTGTGAGTCTCACTAGTGTACCACTAAATTTAGAGCCCAAAATGGCAAATCGAAGGTACACTAATGAAGAGGCCTACATGTTTCTGAGCACGAGATACTGAAGAGGAAATCACTCATATGTCAGATTCAGGCTCAGAATACGAACCTGTAGACAGCAGCGGCTCCATGACAGATAGCTCTGACGATGGAGTTGTGGTCCCTGCCAAGGTCAGGCGTACCAGATCCCAATCTTCTTCTGCTGTTGAGGTGCAAGAACCACAGGTCCCTCGTATGGAGCAGAGAAGTACTAGCGCCGCTATTCTTTCCGGTGAACTGGCAAGCACCAGCGACCTAGTACACCTTGGTCGTACATCCAGCACTGCAGTAACACTTGGTGACGTGGTGAGTCCCATAAGTGCAGTTCAAGCTGGCGAGGTAGCAAGCACAAGTAGTGTCCCGCTGCCACCAAGAAGACGAACACAGGCCCGTCGTGCCCACAGTGCCTTTCCTGCTGCATTCGCCAATCCTAATTGGGAACCCACCACTTCTGCAGCACCCGTACTTCCCTCATTCACTGGCCAACCCGGCATTCATGTGGAAACAGTTGATTTTACGTCACTTGGTTTTTATTTGCTGTTTTGCACCAAAAATCTCTATAGATCTATTGTGGACCAAAGCAATTTGTACGCTGGTCAACACATCGCCACTATTCTCCAGTCCTCCCTTGCCAGAGATTGGAAACCAATTACGGTTTCCGAATTTAAGATCTTTCTGGGCCTTTCCCTCCTCATGGGCATAACCAAAAATAGTGAGTTGCGGTCATATTGGTCCACTGATCCAATTCACCATATGCCCGTGTTCTCTGTTTCCATGGCCAGGGCACGATACCAGCAGATTTTGCGGTTCATGCACTTCAACAACAATGAACTCTGTCGTCCTCGTGGAGACCCTGGATACAATCGGCTCTACAAAATTCGGCCCCTCGTAAACCACTTCAACCAACGTTTTGCAGACTTCTTTACTCCCCATCAAGTTGTCTGCGTTGATGAGTCCCTGATTAAGTTTTCTGGCCGCTTGTCATTCAAACAGTAACCTTCCCAGCAAGCGTGCCAGATACGGGGTCAAGATGTATAAGCTCTGTGACAGGGCCACAGGCTATATATGTAGTTTTATGGTTTATGAGGGAAAAGAGCCACGTAGAGCCAACAAACTGCCCTGACTACATAGGAAGCACTGGCAAGATTGTGTGGGATTTGGTGTCACCCTTATTCGGAAAGGGGTACCACTTATATGTGGACAATTATTACATGAGCGTGACACTTTTTAGTCCCCTATTTGATCATCAGATTGGAGCATGTGGCACTGTGCGACCTAATCGCCGGGGCTTTCCCCAGCGGCTTGTAGATTACCGTCTTAGGCTGGGGGAGAGAGCCTGCTTGCAGTGTAATAATTTGCTCGCTATGAAGTGGACGGATAATAAGAATGTTTTCGTTCTTACCTCCCTTCACGCAGACACGACTGTCCAAATTACTACGGCGACTGGTGTTGTGGAGAAACCCCTGTGTCCATGAATATAACCAAAATATGGGAGGGGTGGACCTCAACGACCAGTTGTTGGCGCCGTACCTAGTTGCCGGTAAGGCCAAATGCTGGTATAAAAAAAGTGCCTGTATGCTTATTTCAATTGGCTTTGCTGAACGCTCATGTGCTATACAGAGCTTCAGGACGGACTGGATCCTTCCTTAAATTCCAGGAAGAGTTCGTCAGAGCCCTTCTGTTTCCAGGCGGTGCTCCACCTCACCTTCCCCAACCAAATGCAGTATTCCGGCTGCATGAAAGGCATTTTCCTTATGTCCTCCCGAGTACCCCTACCCAACGAGCCCCCCCAAAGAAAAAGTTGTGTCTGTAGAAAGCGCGGATATAGGCGTGACACCCGCTATTATTGTCCCTCCTGTCCTGACAATCCTGGTCTTTGCATTGGTGAATGTTTTGAGCGCTACTAGTTAAGTTTTAGCGTAGGGTACAGCATTGCACAGACTAGGCACAGTTTCACAGGGTCTCGCAAGATGCCATCAAATTTTTGAGAGACCCAAACCTGGAACCGGTTACAGTTACAAAAGTTACAGTTAGAAAAAAAAAGTAAAAAAAAAAAAAAAAAAAATTTAGTTTTATTGTGCTCTCTCTCTCTCTATTGTTCTGCTCTTTTTTACTGTATTCTATTCTGCAATGTTTTATTGTTATTATGTTTTATCATGTTTGATTTTCAGGTATGTAATTTTTTTGTACTTTACTGTTTACTGTGTTTTATTGTTAACCATTTTTTTTGTTTTCAGGTACGCCATTCTGCTGCAGCGCAGATTCATTTATCTTGACAGCAACAGCGTTTGCTCCCACGATACATAAAGCCGTGACTCCAACGCTGTCAGGGGTGATTTCACTGCCACAGTTAAAAAAAAAAGAGCATATAAGCTGCAGCATGGGGGCAGTAGGGGCGGAGGAGCGATTTGCTCCTACCTTTTGCGGGGGGGCATGTCCCCATGCTTCGGCATATATATTAGGCACAGGTTGCGTTAAAAATGTTTTATTTTTTACAATTTTTTTTTGTATTTGCTTTGCAGGTATGGTATGTCTTACTGTTATACTGTAATGTTACTTTGTTATTGTTAACCACCATTTGCTTAGCAGGTATGCCATTCAGTTGCAGCGCGGATATATTTATCTTGACAGCAACAGCGTTTGCTCCCACGATACATAAAGCCGTGACTCCAGCGCTGTTGGAGGTGATTTCACCACCACAGTTAAAAAAAAAAAAAAAAAAAGAGCATATATGCCGAAGCATGGGGGCAGCAGGGGCGGAGGAGCGATTTGCTCCTAACTTTTGGGGCGGATGCCCCCATGCTTCGGCATATATAAATAGTGCATGTATGCTCATCATTAGAAGTGGGTGGATGAAGCGAGGTATTCTAATGGTGGGCATACCCACCGATCAATCTCTCTTTTTCGCTGCATGAAAAAAAAAGATTACAATATATGCCCAACAAGGACCAGCAACGTACTGGTATGTTGCTGAACTTTAAGTGGTTATACCAGAATGATGCCTGCAGGTTTAGGTATCATCTTGATATCATTCTTTTCAGCCAGCGGTCGGCTTTCATGTAAAAGTAAAAGTGGCGAATTAGCCTCTAGACTGCTTTTACAAGCAGTGGGAGGGAATGTCCCCCCCCACCGTCTTCCATGGTTTTCTCTGGCTCTCCTGTCCCAACAGGGAACCCGAGAATGCAGCCGGTGATTCAGCCAGCTAACCATAGAGCTGATCAGGGACCAGAATAGCTCCAATCATCTCTATGGCCTAAGAAACTGGAAGCTATGAGCATTTCATGACTTAGATTTCGCCGGGTGTAAACAGCGCCATTGGGAAAATGGGAAAGCTTTTTATTACACCGATCTTGGTGTGGTCAGATGCTTTAAGGGCAGAGGAGAGATCTAGGGTCTAATAGACCCCAATTTTTTCAAAAAAAAGAGTACTTGTCACTACCTATTGCTCTCATAGGGGATATTTACATTCCCTGAGATAACAAAAATGATAAAAAGGAACAGTTTAAAAACAAGATAAAAAAGCAGAAAAAATAATATAGATTAAAAAAAAAAAAAAGCACCCCTGTCCCCCCCTGCTCTCGCGCAAAGGTGAACGCAAGCGTCGGTCTGGCGTCAAATGTAAACAGCATTTGCACCATGCATGTGAGGTATCACCATGAAGGTCAGATTGAGGGAAGTAATTTTAGCAGTAGACCTCCTCTGTAAATCTAAAGTGGTAACCTGTAAAGGCTTTTAAAGGCTTTTAAAAATGTATGTAGTTTGTCGCCACTGCACATTTGTGCGCAATTTTAAAGCATGTCGTGTTGGGTATCCATGTACTTGGCCTAAGATCATCTTTTTTATTACATCAAACATTTGGGCAATATAGTGTGTTTTGGCGCATTAAAATTTTAAAAAGTGTGCTTTTCCCAAAAAAAAAATGCCTTTGAAAAATCGCTGCGCAAATACTGTGTAAAAAAAAAAATGAAACACCCACCATTTTAATCTGTAGGGCGTTTGCTTTAAAAAAAATATATAATGTTTGGGGGTTCAAAGTAATTTTCTTGCAAAAAAAAAAAAATATTTTTTCATGTAAACAAAAAGTGTCAGAAAGAGCTTTGTCTTCAAGTGGTTAGAAGAGTGGGTGATGTGTGACATAAGCTTCTAAATGTTGTGCATAAAATGCCAAGACAATTCAAACCCCCCCCAAAATGACCCCATTTTGGAAAGTAGACACCCCAAGCTATTTGCTGAGAGGCATGTCGAGTCCATGGAATATTTTATATTGTGACACAAGTTGCGGGAAAAAGACAATTTTTTTTTTTTTTTTTTTGCACAAAGTTGTCACTAAATGATATATCCCTCAAACATGCCATGGGCATATGTGAAATTACACCCCAAAATACATTCTGTTGCTTCTCGTGAGTACAGGGATACCACATGTGTGAGACTTTTTGGGAGAGTGATGGATGAAGGGTGCGTGATCAATTGCTCACATCAAAAAGTATAAAATTTATTCATATGTAAATAAAAGCAAATAAAATCAAATAAAAGCAAATGAGTAATACCAATACTACGTATCATGCAAATAGGTAACAAAATATAGATAACATGGAAATTAAAAATGGGTTAAAAGTAACATAAGCCCATGTTGAGGAGGGTGTTTAGAGTCGGCTGACGCGTTTCGAGGTTAACCTCTTTATCAGAGCCTTTGAGAACCAGGGCGCAGTCTCTATGGGCCAGTAGGCCAACATATGTACATAGACATAATGGCTAGTTGGAGAGTGTGGCCTGAGATGGGAAATACGTTTTTCTGTGTTCCATACCAGTGCACGTTCAAGCGTTCTATGTGGTAGTTGATGGTATGTGTGTTCTCCTTTAAGATGTTGAAACAGTATTGTAGGGTGGTGTGGACCTGTCACGGGCTGGATGGAGGAGAGATTTCGGCCTGTCTGCGTCCTCCTGGGAGAGTGCTGTCCTGTACTATAGGAGGATGGAGGGGGTGAAGATCTCTTAAGAGGATACTGGAGCCATATGTGTCTGCAGCGGTCTCTCTGCCTCAGATATGGATGTCATCCACCCATATCTGAGGCAGAGAGACAGCTGCTTTTATTTGCTTTTATTTTCATATGAATAAATTTTATACTTTTTGATGTCAGCAATTGATCACGCGCCCTTCATCCATCACTCTCCTTATAATCTTACCTGACCACCCCAGGGTCAGTTTCTGGGCAGCGGGACACGCAACACCATCTCTTTTAGCTCTACTACAGCTCACAATACTACTTTTTTAAACCCAAACAGACCCTCACAAGCGCAGGAGTATTCTTTCCTTCGCCAGACTTTTTGGGAGCCTAGCTGCGTACGGGACCCCGAAAACCAAGCATCACCTTCAGGGTTTCTAAGGGTGTAAAATTTTGATTTCACTCCTCACTGCCTATCACAGTTTCGGAGGCCATGGAATGCCCAGATGGCACAAACCCCTCCCAAATGACCCCATTTTGGAAAGTAGACAACCCAAGCTATTTGCTAAGAGGTATAGTGAGTATTTTGCAGACCTCACTTTTTGTCACAAAGTTTTGAAAATTGAAAAAAGAAAAAAAAAAATTATTTTCTTTCTTCATTTTCAAAAACAAATGAGAGCTGCAAAATACTCACCATGCCTCTCAGCAAATAGCTTGGGGTGTCTACTTTCCAAAATGGGGTCATTTGGGGGGGTTTGTGCCATCATAATAGATATAAATTATTCCTGCGCTACCATGTATAAACTGTAGTGTTGATAACGGAAAAGCAGCCTGCACCGAAAAGGGTCCAGCCTGACCCTAAAGACAGAGAAATGTAACAGATAAGGGTGGTGCTGCGCTAATCCTAATGTTCCTCACACTTTACCGGAACAAGAAGGTAATAGTGGTAGGTGGCTTAGGCACACAAGCTGATAGCGGTGTGATAATGAGCCTAATATTCACAAGATAGCAATAGTGACTAGAGTGCTATATAAGTATGAACGTCTATCTGTGGGGATAAAATAAATGATGTGTAAAACATACGGTGTCCAGTCACTCCCCATTCATATATCTATAAAAAGTAACCAAAATTATAGTGGGGTCAAGAAAAAGTTCAATAAAACGTCAATAAAGACCCTACACATCTGAAATTCTGGGGGATTGAACCCTATAGCAGACACTGGCGGGGGGGACATAAGGTGAGGACCCTCAGCCAGGCCGAATCCAGATGGATATTCACGTTGGATACACTCACGCCACGGGGTCTCAACATAGAATTTGATTTAAATTGTTTCTTAAGCGATTTTTAAATCAAAAATATACACAATTTTAACCTCGTTCCGTGATTGGGACTTATAGCTGTATCTCTCCTCCTTATGGATAAAATCTCCGACTTTTGCACTTTTATCGATGGTTTTTTAATATTACAGTACACTAATAGTCTTTTATGGAATATTAATGGTTTTTTTCCTTGTGTAAATTTACCATATAGGCTGCTTTTTAGTATTAGGGCGGTTTTAGATTTTTTATATATATATTTTTATAGACATTATTTTTATACAAATGACATTATAATATGCGATACTGTTAATGCTGTGCTTTTATTATTTTTACCTATTTCCTTTCTTCTAGTTTTTAAATGTGTTTTTTAACGCTCTATTATACTTAGAGTTTAGATACTTGATGTCGATGCATTACTGAATCATTGTAAGAGTAGTATATTGTTTACTGTGGAAGGTATTTAGAATAAATACAGCGGGGACCTTTTGATTAACTTTTACTGCCAGATCATGAACGGTTGTGATAAATCTAGTATGCTTAGTGGGACGTAAATTGTCATTGGGCCGACTATCCCCTCTGGCTTATGCTAATTCCATCCTGAGCCACCCTTATTGTGAACTAATTATAAGCTGCGACGCCGTAGTTGTGGATCCCCCAGCCGCTATGACGGCTGACGCCTGTGTGCGATCTTTTATAACCAAAAAAATGGCCGCTCCCATACATCCCCAGGAAAATGGCCGCTATGGCAATTTCCCATTGAACTTCGCAAAAATGGCCACCATCAATTGATTATACCTGGTCTATTTAAAGACAAGTCTGAGTGCCTATTAGCACCCCTGATGAAGCCACGTGACGCCACGCGTAGGGATAGGCACAACCCTCCACTGTCAGCAGTGTACGAGCTCACCGCTCGTCCGGATACACTGCTCAATCTGTTATTTCCCTGTGTGAGTACCGATTTTACTTTACTAATAAAG
This sequence comes from Aquarana catesbeiana, assembly GCF_042186555.1. Classification (NCBI taxonomy): domain Eukaryota; kingdom Metazoa; phylum Chordata; class Amphibia; order Anura; family Ranidae; genus Aquarana; species Aquarana catesbeiana. Next base: position 473,515,066 of record NC_133327.1, read on the forward strand.
CGTTTTGATAAAACTACTACACTATATGGCATCCTTGTTTCCCTCTAACTACTATATATGTGGAGAACCTGAGGCTGAGTGAGAGACAGCGCTGTGTGCAGGACACATCCCCACAGGAGACACCAGCGGTGCCTGATTGATTACATGCTGTAACCTCAGGTCTATGAGGTAAGGGGCCATTACCCCACAGTGTAGGAGCATCTGCATGGAAAGCACCTTTATACACTTCACATCTCTACCTCAGCTAAATCGTTATATGAAACAACTCAGTTTATATCTCCTCACCGTTCAGCATGTTCTAGAAGCATTCAGAGCTGCTTGAAATTGCACAGATCACCTTTGGATTTTTGTGACACTTTATTATTGCACAATGTCACTTTCTTTGAAGAACTTTTACTTTTAACTTGAGTTTTTTTTTTTTTTTTTTCTTTTTGCACTCACTGTTGGTATTGATAATTAAATCACATCTTTTATGGATCTCTATGGACACTCATTGTAATATTGCACGCCGTATTTGTATTTATTTTTAGTGTCTTCACTATTATGGTATATGTATCCCTTTTTAGGGCACGTTTGTATCAATAATTTATTTGCTTTTATTGCACAAGTCACTTTTTAGTATTTTAAGATTGTTGCTGCTATATATATCACTGTTTGATGAATTTGAATATTGTGTTTTGAAATACTCATTATAGTTATGAGATAACCGATTACAGCAACTGTAGATCTCCACGGTCATTCAGTGTAACCTTGTATTTTCAACATATACCATACACGTTTTAATGAACTTTTTCTTGACCCCACTATAATTTTGGTAACTTTTTATAGATATATGAATGGGGAGTGACTGGACACCGTATGTTTTACACATCATTTATTTTATCCCCACAGATAGACGTTCATACTTATATAGCACTCTAGTCACTATTGCTATCTTGTGAATATTAGGCTCATTATCACACCGCTATCAGCTTGTGTGCCTAAGCCACCTACCACTATTACCTTCTTGTTCCGGTAAAGTGTGAGGAACATTAGGATTAGCGCAGCACCAACCTTACTTGTGCCATTATAGCATTTTATGGCCTTCAAAACTGTGATAGGTAGTGAGGAGTGAAATCAAAAATTTACGCACTTAGAAATCCTGAAGGCGGTGCTTAGTTTTGGGGCCCCGTACGCGGCTAGGCTCCCAAGAAGTCCCACACATGTGGTATCCCCGTACTCAGGAGAAGCAGCAGAATGTATTTTGGGGTACAATTCCACATATGCCAATGGCATGTTTGAGCAATATATCATTTAGTGACAACTTTGTGCAAAAAAAAAAAAAAAAAAATTGTCATTTTCCCGCAACTTGTGGCAAAATATAAAATATTCTATGGACTTAACATGCCTCTCAGCAAATAGATTGGGGGGTCTACTTTCCAAAATGGGGTCATTTGGGGGGGTTTGTGCCATCTTGACATTTTATGGCCTTCAAAACTGTGATAGGTAGTGAGGAGTGAAATCAAAAATGTAAGCCCTTAGAAATCCTGAAGGCGGTGATTGGTTTTCGGGGGCCCCGTACACGGCTAGGCTCCAAAAAAGTCCCACACATGTGCTTTCCCCGTACTCAGGAGAAGCAGCAAAATGTATTTTGGGGTGCAATTCCACATATAACCATGGCATGTGTGAGCAATATATCATTTAGTGACAACTTTTTGTAAAATATTTTTTTTTTGTCATTATTCAATCACTTGGGACAAAAAAAAAATATTCAATGGGCTCAACATGCCTCTCAGCAATTTCCTTGGAGTGTCTACTTTCCAAAATGAGGTCATTTGGGGGGGGGGGGGTTGTACTGCCCTGCCATTTTAGCACCTCAAGAAATGAGATAGGCAGTCATAAACTAAAAGCTGTGTAAATTCCAGAAAATGTACCCTAGTTTGTAAACGCTTTAACTTTTGCGCAAACCAATATATGCTTATTGACTTTGTTTTTTACCAAAGACTTGTGGCTGAATACATTTTGGCCTAAATGTATGACTAAAATTGAGTTTATTGGATTTTTTTTATAACAAAAAGTTGAAAATATCATTTTTTTTCTAAATTTTCGGTCTTTTTTCATTTATAGCGCAAAAAATAAAAACCACAGAGGTGATCAAATACCATCAAAAGAAAGCTCTATTTGTGGGAAGAAAAGGACGCAAATTTCGTTTGGGTACAACATTGCATGACCGCACAATTAGCAGTTAAAGCGACGCAGTGCCAAATTGTAAAAAGTGCTCTGGTCAGGAAGGGGGCTGAAGTGGTTAATTGTCAGAAAACTGGCAATCAAATTTTTAGAGGCCCTATCTTGGAAAGTTTACAGGTTTTTTAGTTTTTTCAGTTACAGGAAAGTCAAAAAAAGTTTTAAAAAATTTAATAGCCAAAAATAGTTATTTTATTGAGTTAATGTTCTGTTCTTATGCCCCGTACACACGGTCGGATTTTCCGACGGAAAATGTGTGATAGGACCTTGTTGTCGGAAATTCCGACCGTGTGTAGGCTCCATCACACATTTTCCATCGGATTTTCCGACACACAAAGTTTGAGAGCAGGATATAAAATTTTCCGACAACAAAATCCATTGTCGGAAATTCCGATCGTGTGTACACAAATCCGACGGACAAAGTGCCACGCATGCTCAGAATAAATAAAGAGATGAAAGCTATTGGCCACTGCCCCGTTTATAGTCCCGACGTACGTGTTTGGTCACCGCGTTTAGAACGATCGGATTTTCCGACAACTTTGTGTGACCGTGTGTATGCAAGACAAGTTTGAGCCAACATCCGTCGGAAAAAATCCTAGGATTTTGTTGTCGGAATGTCCGAACAAAGTCCGACCGTGTGTACGGGGCATTACTGTTGTTACTGTGTTTTATTGTTAACCATTGTTTGCTTTGCAGGTTAACCGTTGTTTGCTTTGCCCATGGGCTGAACGAAAAAAACAACAACATTGCATGTATGCCCATTATTAGAAGTAGGTGGATGCAGGGCGGTATATTCTAATGGTGGGCATACCACACACTTTTTCTGGCAGAGATTTCTTCATCCACATCGATCTATGTGAATGGTGGAATCTGTTAGGTTCTTTTTTATATTCAGCCCACAGGCTGCATGAATAAAGAACATTACATATACGCCTAACCAGGACCAGCAATGTACTGGTACGTTGCTTGAATTTGAGTGGTTATACCGAGGTGATGCCTCCAGTGTAGGCATCACCTTGGTATCATTTTTTTAACCGGCGGTCGGCTTTCACAAACAGTGGGAGGGGACGTCCCTGCCCGCTACTGCTGCCTTCCACGGTTTTCTGTGGCTCTCATGTCCCACCAAGGAGCCTGAGCATACCGCCGGCCGTTCCGCTAGTTGACCATAGAGCTGATCGGAGACCGGAATGGCTCCAATCATTTCTATGGCCCAAGAAACTGGAAGCTACGAGTATTTTATCACTACATTTATAATCAGCGCCATTTTTAAATTGGAAAAGCATCTGATCACATTGATCTTGGTGTAGTCAGATGCTAAGGTCAGAAGAGAGATCTAGAGTTTAATAGACCCCAAATTTTTCAAAAAAAGAGTACCTGTCACAGGGGATATTTACATTCCCTGTGATAACAATAAAAGTGATTAAAAAAAAAAAAAAGAAAAGAAAGGGACAGTATATACATAAAATAAAAAAGCAAAATAAATAAACAAAAAAAAAAATTAAAGCACCCGTCTCCCTGTGCAAAGGTGAACACAAGCATCGGTCTCATGTCGTATGCAAACAGCAATTGCACCATGCATGTGAGGGATCACCGAAAAAGTCAGATCAAGGGCAGTAATTCTAGCACTAGACCTCCTATGTAAATCTAAAGTGGTAACCTGTAAAGGCTTTTAAAAATGTAAGTAGCTTGTCTCTGCTGCACGAGCGTGCTCAATTTTAAAGCATGTCATGTTTGGTATCTATTTACTTGGTGTAAGATCATCTTTTATATTGTGCCAAACAATTGGGCAATATATTGTGTTTTTGTGCATTAAAATTCAAAAAAGTGTACTTTTTCCAAAAAAACTATGTTTGGAAAATTGCTGCGCAAATCCTGTGTGACAAAAAAGAATTGCAACACCCACCATTTTATTCTGTAGGGCCTCTGCTTTAGAAAAAAAATAAATAATGTTTGGGGGTTCAAAGTAATTTTCTAGCAAACATGGTTAGAAGAGTGGGGGATGTATGGCATAAGCTTCCAATGTTGGGAATAAAATGGCAGGACAGTTTTAACACCCCACAAATTACCCCTTTTTAGAAAGTAGACACCCCAAGGTATTGGCTTAGAGGCATGTTGAGTCCATGGAATATTTAATTTTTTACACAAGTTTCTGGAAAATACAATTTTTTTTTTTTTTTTTTTTTTTTTTTACACAAAGTTGTCACTTAACCCCTTTGCGCCCACGCTATAGTCGAAAGATGGCTAGAGCGCAGACCTCAATTGCTGGGAGGGCGTCCATGTCCATGTGGCTTGTTACATTGTTTTTATGCACTTTATACCTGTTTTTATTGCATGTCCTTTACAATAAATACTGCACTACGAGGCATATTTTTGTTTATTGCCTTTGGTATTTGGGGACATACAAATGGAACTCTACCCTATAAAGTGAGACAGATTGGGAAAAATCTTTTCCATTGAAGCCGGCGGATATTACGAACTTCACCCTTGTTGCCTTAAAGGATCTTTTCTTTGGTGAGTGTGCATTACATGGGTGTGAAAGCTGGTGAAGGCTGGTGATTGAGGTCTGCACATATATTTTGCATGGCGTGTCATTCACTTGGGTGTAATTCATTTGAATTTTAACAGTATTATACCATACAAGTTTTTTTTTTTTCTTTCTGGCATATCTGGAGTTTCATCAATAAGGATAAAGGAGAGGACACACCAATTCCACATGATTATCAATGCGTGTTTGCTGCACTGTGTAGCCAGTAATTCTGGTAAATACACTGATGGGTGAAGAGATGGCATATAACCCATCCCCAATAACCCTTGTAGTCCCTAAGTGCTACCATTACAACAGCCTCAATTACTACTGCAAAATCCCTGTCCAGAAGGCCATATATTTTTTAATGCAAACACATTTATCTCCAGATAGGAAAAAGAACAAAAAGAAAAAAAAGAGGAGGGAAAAAAAGAGAAAAAGGAAAAGTGACACTGCAACCACACCACGTCACCAAAGATTTTGAAGAGCCCTTGATATCTGGATTGCATGAGGCGTTAGATCAGTGAGTGTGGATGACCAGCGGGCAGATCATAGTGAAACATCTGCGTTACATGCTTTCTACTCACCTAATTGTGGCAAGTGTGAATCCAGTGGGAGCAGGACGCACTCGTGGTGATTGTGGATGAGGACCGCTGTATAGCTTATATCCACGGATGTTATATCTACTGAAAGACTTTATTCTCTTATGCCCCGTACACATGATTGGAAATTCCGCCAGCAAAAGTCCGATGTGAGCTTTTGGTTGGAAAATCCTTCCGTGTGTATGCTCCATCTGACTTTTGCTGGTGGAATTTCCACCAGCAAAAGATTGAGAGCAGGTTCTCTATTTTTCCCGACAGAAAAAGTTCCGATTGGAAATTCCGATCGTCTGTAGCAATTCCGACGCGCAAAATTTCTACGCATGCTCGGAAGCATTGAACTTCATTTTCTCGGCTCGTCGTAGTGTTGTACATCAGCGCGTTCTTGACAGTCGAAAGTTCCGAGAAAATGTAGTCGGAAAAACCATCCAAGGTTTTTCTGACGGAAATTCCGATCATGTATACTGTACATGGCATTACACTTGGTGGACTATCATCACTCTCTTTTTTTTTTGTAATATAGAGCATTACTGCATGAAGGATAACACACCCTCAGGGTGGTGTCCTGTCGTTTACTACTCAATTTTTATTGTAGAGGCATGATGATAATAGGTTTAGACCTATAATTATTTTACACTGATTGTTGCATTTATTCCAGAGAGCTGCTTATGTTGGTTATTCCAGTAAGCTTTCAATCTCTATAGTGGCTGGATAAGTTTGCACCTATGGAGTTGGATTACTGGACTTTATTTGGATTAACGCAGAAGGACTATTTTTATAGTTTCACTTTTGTGATAATATTTTAATTTCATCACAGCTCTGCATATTTTGTATGTTTATTGTTTTGAAGGATCAAGTGTATAGCCTTTTTGCTAGCAGCTGTTTATCTTTGGTTTCGTGCTCACTTCATATATTTTAAAGATAGCACAAATCCCCCCGCAAATGATCCCTTTCTAGAAAGTAGACACCCCAAGGTATTTGCTGAGATATGAGTGTTTTGCATATCTCATTTGTTGCCACAATTTTTTGAAAAATGAAGAAAGAAAACGAAAATGTATTTTTCCTTTTCTTTTTTCAATTTTTCAAAAAACCTTGTGACAAAAAAATTAGATCCGCAAAATATTCAACATGCCTCTAATCAAATTCCTTGGGGTGTCTACTTTCTGAAAAGAGATCATTTGGGGGGTTGTGCTATCTTGGCACTCCAGGGGCTCCAAAACTGTGATAGGTAGCGAGGAAGTGAAATGAGCAATTTACGCCCTTTCAAAGCCCTTTGAAAGCCTGAAAGTGGTGATTGGTTTTCGGGGTTCTGTACACGGCTAGACTGCCAAAAAGTCTCACACATGTGGTACCCCTATACTCAGGAGAAGCAGCAGAAGGTATTTTGGGGTGTCATTCCCAACACCCATGGCATGTGTGAGCAATATATCATTTAAGTGCCAACTTTGTGAGAAAAAAAAAAAAAAATATATCGATTTTTTTTTTTCTTGTCATTTATCAAAAACTTGTGACAAAAAATAAAATAATCAATGGGCTCAGCATGCCTCTCACCAAATTCCCTAGGGCGTCTACTTTCCATAGTTTGTATACGCTATACCTTTTGTGCAAACCAATCAATATATGCCTATTGGTATTTTTTTTACCAAAGACATCAGCTGAATACATTATGACCTAAATGTACAGTCAGGTCCATAAATATTGGGACATCAACACAATTCTAATCTTTTTGGCTCTATACACCCCCACAATGGATTTGAAATGAAACGAACAAGATGTGCTTTAACTGCAGACTTTCAGCTTTAATTTGAGGGTATTTACATCCAAATCAGGTGAACGGTGTAGGAATTACAACAGTTTGTATATGTGCCTCCCACTTTTTAAGGGACCAAAAGTAATGGGACAATTGGCTGCTCAGCTGTCCCATGGCCAGGTGTGTGTTATGCCCTCATTATCCCATTTACAAGGAGCAGATAAAAGGTCCAGAGTTCATTTCAAGTGTACTATTTGCATTTGGAATCTGTTGCTGTCAACTCTCAATATGAGATCCAAAGAGCTGTCACTATCAGTGAAGCAAGCCATCATTAGGTTGAAAAAACAAAACAAACCCATCAGAGAGATAGCAAAAACATTAGGTGTGGCTAAATCAACTGTTTGGAACATCCTTAAAAAGAAAGCACGCACCGGTGAGCTCAGCAACACCAAAAGACCCGGAAGACCACGGAAAACAACTGTGGTGGATGACCGAAGAATTCTTTCCCTGGTGAAGAAAACACCCTTCGCAACAGTTGGCCAGATCAAGAACACTCTCCAGGAGGTAGGTGTATGTGTCAAAGTCAACAATCAAGAGAAGACTTCACCAGAGTGAATACAGAGGGTTCACCACAAGATGTAAACCATTGGTGAGCCTCAACAGGAAGGCCAGATTAGAGATTGCCAAACATCATCTAAAAAAGCCTTCACAGTTCTGGAACAACATCCTATGGACAGATGAGACCAAGATCAACTTGTACCAGAGTGCTGGGAAGAGAAAAGAGTATGGAGAAGGAAAGGAACTGCTCATGGGCCAAAGCATACCACCTCATCAGTGAAGCATGGTGGTGGTAGTGTCATGGCGTGGGCATGTATGGCTGCCAATAGAATTGGTTCTCTTGTATTTATTGATGATGTGACTGCTGACAAAAGCAGCAGGATGAATTCTGAAGTGTTTTGGGCAATATTATCTGCTCATATTCAGCAAAATGCTTCAGAATTCATTGGCCGGCGCTTCACAGTGCAGATGGACAATGACTTAAAGCATACTGCGAAAGCAACCAAAGAGTTTAAGGGAAAGAAGTGGAATGTTATGCAATGGCCAAGTCAATCACCTGACCTGAATCTGATTGTGCATGCATTTCACTTGCTGAAGACAAAACTGAAGGGAAAATGCCCCAAGAACAAGCAGGAACTGTCTACTACAACTCTAGTCCAGTTGCAGTAGAGGCCTGGCAGAGCATCACCAGCGATGAAACCCAGCATCTGGTGATGTCTATGCGGTCCAGACTTCAGGCTGTAATTGACTGCAAAGGATTTGCAACCAAGTATTAAAAAGTGAAAGTTTGATGGATGATTGTTAATCTGTCCCATTACTTTTGGTCCCTCAAAAAGTGGGAGGCACATATAGAAACGGTTATAATTCCTACACCGTTCACCTGATTTGGATGTAAATACCCTCAAATTAAAGCTGAAAGTCTGCAGTTAAAGCACATCTTGTTCATTTCATTTCAAATCCATTGTAGTGGTGTATAGAGCCAAAAAGATTAGAATTGTGTCAATGTCGCAATATTTATGGACCTGACTGTATGACAACATTTGAGTTTATTGGATATTTTTTATAACAAAAAGTAAAAAATATTGGGGTTTTCAAACTTTTCAGTCTTTTATTATATTATATTGCAAAAAATAAAAATCCCAGTGGTAATCAAATACCACTAAAAGAAAGCTCTATTTGTGGGAAAAAAGGACATACAATCCATTTGAGTACAGCGTTGCATGACCACACAATTACCAGTTAAAGTAGCGCAGTGCCAAATAGCAAAAAATGCTCTGGTCAGGAAGGGGGTAAAATCTTACGATGGTCAAGTGGTTAAAAAAAAAATTATAGAAAAAAAAATATATAATTTTTTTTTTTTAAATATATATATTTTAGTCAGTGTCCCCGATCACTGCTACACCAGTAGGACAATGCTGTGCTGCACTGGTGACAGTATGTAAAAAAAAAAATAAATAAATAAAAAAATATGGCAAAATCACAACTTCAAAAAACTTGCCATGCCTCTTACTAAATACCTTGAGCTGTCTACGTTCCAAAAAGGGGTCATTTGGGGAATATCTGTACTGTCCTGACATTTTTGGGCCTCAAGAAAGTGTCCAGTATTGAAGTGGTTAAAACAATCTACTAAGCTAGCTAGAACCACCTCTTGAGGGACTCTGTATTTGGAGATGAAATCTCTTTTCCTTAAGGTGTGAAGAGTGCCCCTTAAAGTGAATAGCTCAACACCAAGTTCACTATATGGACCACTCATGTGATTATACATGTTGATCCCATCCCCCTTAATCTCCTTATCTCAAGAGAGAATAAATTCAGTTCAGCTAATCGTTCCTCATAGCTGAGCTCCTCCATGCCTCTTATTAGTTTGGTTGCCCTGCTTTGCACTCTCTCTAGATCCCCAATATCCTTTTTATGAACTGGTGCCCCAAACTGCATATTCCAGATGAGGTCTTACTAATGATTTGTACAGGGGAAAATGTATGTCTCTTTCTCTCTCTCTCTGCAGTCCATGGTTCTCTTAATACAAAAAAATGAAAATTGTTTCCTCACCTTTCCATAATTTTCCTTTCCTGACGCATCTTCATGGCAGCACACACTGGGTTGTGACTCTGCCTCCACAACCTGACAGGATTGGTCTAGCTATAAAAGTTGAAGAGAGATGCCCCCCCCCCCACACTATTCTCTGTATATATCATCTAGAAACAGGGTGGGTTTCTGTGTGCTGCCATGAAGATGTGTCAGAAAAGGAAAATTGCGTAAAGGCGAGTATACAATTTTCCATTTCCCTGACGCCTTCATGGCAGCACACACTGGGAAATAACTCGCAGTCGGGTGGGTGCAAAAAAATTAAAGTTTATTTATCAAAGAGCTGTAGAATTGGCTCTAATAATGGATCTGCCAAAGTCTGCCATTGTTAGCTGAGCAGAATCTATCTTATAGTGAGAAATGAATGTATGTCTAGACGATCAGGTCACTGCTTTACAGATTGTTTCTGGTGAAACTCTACAGTATGCTGCCCATGAAGTCGCCACTGCCCTGGTTGAGTGTGCCCTGATGCCTTCCGGAATAGCCAGTTGACGAATAGAGTATGCCTTCTTGATAGAGTTAACCAGCCAGGATGCAATTGTTCAGGAAGTTGCTGGGTGACCTTTCCTAGGCCCATGTGGAATTATGAGGAGAGTATCAAACTTCCTGAAGAAAGCTGTGGCTTCCAGATAGTTGGTAATGCCAGTTTTAACATACAATTGATGGGGTTCGCCTTGGTTGTTAGTGAAGGATGGAAGGATGATATCCCGATTGTAATGAAAAGAGGATGATACTTTGGGGATGAAATGGTCCGAGGGTCTCAGTACCACTCTAACGGGATAGAAGATTAGATATGGTTCCGTTATCAATAGTGCTTTAAGTTCCGAAACTCTTCTTGCCGATGTAATGGCGATAAGGAAGGATAACTTCAAAGTCAGGTTCCAAAGAGAGATCGACTCAGCCGGGAAAAAAAAGGAGGGTTTGACAGCGCGTCAAGTACCGTTGAGAGATCCCATGCCGGAAATGCTGTTTTTTTTTGGAGGTCTGATTTTTAACAGGCCTTCATGAACTGGATTACCAGGGGGTATAAGTACCATCTAATGGCCGTTTTAGCCGATAGCATGGAAACATGAACTTTAAGGGTACTCAAACTCAGTCCTTTATTAATACCAAATTGAAGAAACTCTAGAACTTGCCGCGGTTCTGGTGATATTGGGTTCCAGTTCTTTTGTTGGGCCAGCGAACAAAACCTACTCCAGACTTGTGAGTATGTTTTGTTGGTGGTGTTTTTTCTGGCCTGTAGAAGAGTCGAAATTACTTCTTGTGAGCATCCCTGCTATAGCAGCTGAGTCCTCTCAATTTCCATGCTGTCAAGTGTAACTTCTCCAGTGCTGGATGCAGGAATTGACCCTGGGATAGGAGGTCTGATGTTACCAGGAGAGGTTGTTGCAGGCTGAGCTGTAGTAGGGTTGTGAACCAAGGCCTCCTCGGCCAAAAGGGAATTACTGCTATCACCGTGGCTGATAATCTCCGAAGCCTGGATAGGAATTTTGCGATTAAGGGAATTGGTGGAAAAATGTATCCCAATATTGAAATTCCACAGGTGGATCAGGCAGTCTATTCCTTCGACTGATGGGTAGGTTGCTCTGGACAGAAATCTCCGACATTTGGTGTTCACAGGAGTAGCTGCCAGGTCGATCTCCGTTATTCCCCAAGTTTCTGAAAGGAGAGAAAAGGCCTGCTGGTTCAACGACCACTCGTTGTTCGAGAGAAGTACCCTGCTTAGATAGTCGGCCAGCATCTTCTGTGTTGCCGGGACATACACTGCCCTTAGGTCTACCAGATGTACTTGTGCCCAACCCAAGATAGGGGGAGTGTCTCCCATTAGTGTTCCTCGTACCTCCTTGCCTTTGAATATATGCTACAGCAACTCTGTTGTCCATTTGAATCAGAATGCTCTTCCCTGCCAGGTATGGAGAAAAGGCCAGAAGTGCTTGAAAGGCTGCTCTGAGCTCCAGTATATTCGATATTATACCATGAGCTTGAAACTGCCACTGCCCCTGGGTTGCTAGATTTTGGTAATGGGCTCCCCATTCCTTCTGACTGGCATCTGAAGTAACAACTTCCGGCTGTAGAGGGACTATAGGCTTGTACCTCTTGAGGTTGCTGAAACGTGTCCACCACCACATAGATTGTTTCACATATCAGTGGATGTAGATTGTCTGAAGCATTGATGCTCCAATTCACTGCTTCAGAAAGGAATTTTGCAACACTCATGTACCACTGGATCATGAGCAGAGTTGCAGACATGGAACCCAGGAAGCTCATACAAACTCTGGCTGGTAAACGTGTTGCTGAGAATAGCCTCTGTATTTTTTTAATTAGAGGCATAACCTTCTCCTGAGGAAGCTGTACTCTGTTCAGAACGGTGTCCAATTCCGCCCCCAGGAATACCATATTCTGTGTGGGCAGCAGTTTGCTTTTCTGCCAGTTGACTAGCCAACCGAAATCTTGCAGGGTTGTCAGTAAGATCTCCCGATGCTGGATCATGACCTGGCAATTTGCTGCTTGCTATCAGTAGTAGGTCATCCAGATAATGGTGTATTCTTGGACCTTTCTCTCTGAGATATGCAATGATGGGTAGAAGAACTTTGGTGAAGGTTCTGGGAGCCGACGAGATGCCGAATGGTAGGCACTGGAACTGGAAGTGATAATGGTTGATTGAAAAGCGGAGAAATCTTTGAAACGCAGGATGTATTGGGATGTGTAGATAGGCATCCGACAAATCTATGGACAGCATCCAATCTTTTAGATTCACTGCTAATAGTATGGACTGGAGGCTTTCCATCTTGAAGGACTCTAATTTGATGTTCTTGTTGAGTCTCTAAGTCCAGCACTGGTCGTAAATCCCGTTTTCTTTTTTACAAGAAATGGGGGGAGTAAAATCCTCTGCCCCTTTGACATAATGGAACCTCCAGGATAGCCTCCTTTTGTTTTAACACTGTTATATATTTTAGAAGGATCTTTCTCTTGACTGGAGAAGATGGGAGTCTGGTTGGGTAAAATTGGTTTCTGGTAATTCTGTTTAAGAACCTCCACTTGTGACCGAACTTGATTGTGGAAATGGTTCAAGGGTCTTTGATGTTTTTCGACCATATTTGTGTGAATCTCTTGAGTCTGGCACCCACCCTTGGAGGACGGGGGGGCGTATCTTCAAAAAGACTTCTGCTGTTCCCCAGAAGGGGTTGTCTTGGTTTTTTGCATTTTCAGGAAGGATGACTGTGTTCCTCCAGTTTTGCTTAAACTCTTTACCTGGTCTATAGGTCTTGGCTTCCCTGTATCTTTCGGGAAGGTTGCGTTTGTAGGCAGGACCTCTTGGAGTCTTGGGTCTCCTGTCAGAGGGAATAAGGTCCGCCTCCCCCGTCACCTTAGAAATGGCTGCATCCAATTTGGAGCCGAAGAGATTAGATCCGTCATAGGGAATCTTGCACCAATTTGATTTTGATGCAGCGTCGGCTATCCAAGGCTTTGACCACAAAGCTCTTCTTGCCATCACCGAGGCTAACATTGCCCGGGCCGAGCATCTGATAACATCCACTGAAGCTTGAAAATCAGATTAGAGGGGGAAGAAGTATAGGTATTATGGCGGTGCCAAGAGAAACAGGATATAATACTTGAGAATAAAAAATTATATTTATTTAACAAAATTCAATAAAATTACACATAACAATCACATAGACAAGGTGTGCGGAAAATTCTAAAATCAATTCTGTAGCAAAAAATATTTCACATCACTTGGCCTGATGATTGTGACGGCCAGTTCAGTGAGTGGGTATTCAGATGCCCGACATGTTTCGCCAGTATTGGCTTCTTCAAGGACAGTTGTTTGATACCTAAGGCGCTACAGAGTTTTCTATGAAGAGAGATATAACAATCAATGAATGTTTATAGAACAATTGATACATTAAAGTACAAAATAATTGGGATGAGGTGTCGTATTACACCAAGGGTTGCTCAGCCAGACTCTAAATCCACTGAAGCTTCTACGACAAAATCGCCTGCCAACTTGAGTTCTTACAGAGAGGTATTTTCTCTTGGTCTGCTCCTTCCTGAAGAGATTTCTCAATATTTGGAAGCCCAACCCGAGATGGCTCTACCAACTGCTGCCGTGGCGACTGCTGGTCTACAGGCGCCTCCTGCCATGAAGTATGCTTTTTTTTAGTTCCAGATCAATTTTCTGATCCAAAACATCCCGGAAGGAGACTGCGTCCTCAATGGGTAGAGTGACATGTCTTGCCAAGCGCATTAGGGAAGCATCCACGATAGGAGCATTAAGTAGGTTCTAGGTTCTTTCAAAGGATACAGCTTTGTTAGCCTATTGTTAAGGCTGGGCCTTTTGTCAGATCTTTCCCATTCATCCTTAATGAAGTCTTCTAGTTCCTCAATGAAGGGGAAGGTTTCTGGATCCCTTTTTAAATTTGGAAAATATTTTTGGGATTTCTGAGGTGCTTACTCAGGTTCCTCTCAACATATGGCCTCCTTGACTGACTTCGCAAAGGGTTCAACCAGAGCAAAGTCAAAACCCGCTGGCACTTCTGGATCCTCGTTCTCGGAAGGGAATTCTGGCTCTGCTGAGCGAGCAGGAGCTGCAGAAGGAGTGCTTGGTCTGGCCGGCGCAGGTGTTGCTGACTCCACTACGGATTCTCGGATTAGCTCGGTCACCTCTCTGGCATCTGATTCTTTTTCTCTTGTGGCTTCATTGAAGCATGTGCGACATGCTAGTTTATCTGGCAAAGCAGGGGCGCCACATACCCAGCAGGCATTTGCTGCAGGACGGGTGTGTTGGCTTCGTCCGCGACGTGGTGAAGGTGATCTTCTATGACGTGATCAGCTATGCTGTGAGCGGCTGTGGCGTGAGTGACCATGGCGTGAATGACCATGGCGTGAGTGCCTATGATGGGATAAGGAGCGGAGCGTGACCGGCTTCTGCTGGATCTTCTGCATGGCTCGACTGTTCTTTACGTCTTGACGTTGACCTGGAAGGGCTGCCAGAAGGTGTCATGTTAGTAGATGTGCTCCCTTTTTTCTCTCTTCAATACTTAGCACTCAAGGCGGACAGCCTCTTACCTTATTGGATGAGGGTGGTCTGCGTTGGGCAGTGGTCTCCATGAGCAGAGCAGGAAAAAATAGGAACCCTGGAAGGATACACAAGGATCAGGAAAAAATAGAAAAAAAAACATAAAATCCCTGGAATATAGGGAAGGATTAGGGCACTTACCTGGAAATTTAGGGTGATACATACAACGTTTGCATGTAATACAGTGACCTGGGATCACTCACAGGCATTGTTGTGTTTTTAAAAACGCCGCCACCATGGCGGCGGAAATGACGCGCATGCACAGAGCGCCATTCTGGGATCTGGCAAAGGTCTCTGAACGGACAAATCTCCTCCCCCCGCGTGTGCACAATGCAGAGGGAGAGACGCGGCGGCCATGACAGTCCCAGAATGTAAAAAGGAAGAAAATGACATAAGTTTATTGCCGCAGGGGGAGCAAAATAATAGAAAAAATAAAGAGGAGACCACTGCAATATCTAAAGCTTTTTTAAAGCGAACTTCCATGCCAGATGATTCTGTTGCCGATGCCCCTGAGACCACCAGAGCGGGGTTCCCTTCATAGAAGCTCCTTTAGAGACTGTACAGGAGGGACTTCCAAACAGGCGAGGCTTGAACCTGCAGGGGGGATTCGGTAAGAGGCTTGCGATGTCCCTCCAATCTCAAAAGAAGGGGCGAGAACAGGGTGGTGGGACTTTAAATGAAGCATATGATGACGATAAAGTACAAATGGTGATGTAATTGGAAGGATTTTAATAATTGTCATGAGGTACAGTCAAATATAGAACATGTAAAATATACAATACATAGCATTTATAGCATAATAATGTAAAACATAAAATGTTACAAGTTCATTGTCACATTGTATAATAGGCTATAACTTCCAAAATTTCACCAAGAAAGGTAAGGGTAGAAGTTGGTAATACATAGTAATCCTTGCACGGCCTATGACCACAAGATCCAAACCAGAAAGGGTAAAGAGGGTAAACATAATATCATGGGTACTAATTGGTAATCAAAACGTGTGGCAGCTCAACGCGTTTCGTGACTAGGCGGTCACTCGTCAGGAGCAAGCACATGATGAATCTGGGGGTAAGAGGGTTGGTTCAATTTAATAGGTTGTAAACATATATAAAAAATAGCGGGGTAAAACCCCCTATCTAAATGCCAATAGACTCACTAGGTTCGTATGGTGGCGGTGTGGTGCCGTGAAGCAAAGCCATCCGGAATGGCACTCCCACCCGGGAGCCGCGGCGGACATCTCCCCCGGAGCGCCCCCCCCGAGGCGACAACCATGGCAGGCAAAGGAACAAGGCAACCTGGACGAAAGAATGGGTGAAGGGGTGGGGCAATTAGTACCGGGGGAAAAAAGTGTGAGGAAGAGAGTGAAAGACCCAATTGGGGAGTGAAGGTGTGAGTAAAGTGAACAGCGAAAGGGGGCTGGATGCAGAGTGGAGTGCAGCTGGGGGTGAACCAAAAGGGGGTAGTGGGTGACAGTGAGAGAAGTGAGAGTAGAGACCAGAGATAGTGGTAAAAGTGACTGTACCTGAGTATTGGGAAGGGGTGTCAGCGAGGCAGAGCCTGGAACAAGTGTACAGGGAGCCTTGAGTGACAGAACCTGCCCGGAAGACGCTCAAGTAGGCGCCACGACGAGGACGCCGCCGACGTCACGCCAGCGTAACAGGATGACGGGGGGGAGGGGGGAGGAGGCAGGGCGGGCATGGACCGCTCCACCCCCCAACCGCCGCCGCCCCCCTGAACTGCTCGCGAGCGTGGCTACCACGCGCCGGGCGCCGAAGCATCAGGCGTCCAGCACGGGATGCGTGACGCTGACGTGCGGTGACGGCGCCACCACCCCTCCAAGCATGAGGAAGGCAGAGGGTGGGAGGAGGCCCATCAGGCACGTCACAGCTCCCGGGAAAGGAGAACGCCCGGACGGCAAGCAGCACGGCCCAACCCACAACCAAGACGGACCAGCGCATGGCAATATTGACACTCGGTGGTATAAAGTACAAAACCAGAATAAAAAATGTGATAAAGCTGGAATTAGATAAAAAATATATATATGTAAGGAGCTGGGTAGTTAAATAACTATGATGTACACTATGGACTAGTAAAGATGAATCAAGGGAAATTGGTCATAGGATCAGGGTTGCAAAAAAGAGGGGAAAAAGGGTAATTACATGCTTCCATCCCTATATCTAGTATTTCAGCAAAGGCAAGGGGGTAGGGACATTAAGGACATCTGGCCTGGTGAGGCTGATAGTCCATCCCTTGGGACTTTAATTGAAATTGTGGCCTGGTAAGGTCACATATTTCCATCCTTATTGTATATCAAAAGAAGGGGCGAGAACAGGGTGGTGGGACTTTAAATGAAAATGATGCTTCGGCGCCCGGCACGTGGTAGCCACGCTCGCGAGCAGTTCAGGGGGGCGGCGGCGGTTGGGGGGTGGAGCAGTCCATGCCCGCCCTGCCTCCTCCCCCCTCCCCCCGTCATCCTGTTACGCTGGCGTGACGTCGGCGGCGTCCTCGCCGTGGCGCCTACTTGAGCGTCTTCCGGGCAGGTTCTGTCACTCAAGGCTCCCTGTACACTTGTTCGCACGCCAGTCCAGGCTCTGCCTCGCTGACACCCCTTCCCAATACTCAGGTACAGTCACTTTTACCACTATCTCTGGTCTCTACTCTCACTCCTCTCACTGTCACCCACTACCCCCTTTTGGTTCACCCCCAGCTGCACTCCACTCTGCATCCAGCCCCCTTTCGCTGTTCACTTTACTCACACCTTCACTCCCCAATTGGGTCTTTCACTCTCTTCCTCACACTTTTTTCCCCCGGTACTAATTGCCCCACCCCTTCACCCATTCTTTCGTCCAGGTTGCCTTGTTCCTTTGCCTGCCATGGTTGTCGCCTCGGGGGGGGGCGCTCCGGGGGAGATGTCCGCCGCGGCTCCCGGGTGGGAGTGCCATTCCGGATGGCTTTGCTTCACGGCACCACACCGCCACCATACGAACCTAGTGAGTCTATTGGCATTTAGATAGGGGGTTTTACCCCGCTATTTTTTATATATGTTTACAACCTATTAAATTGAACCAACCCTCTTACCCCCAGATTCATCATGTGCTTGCTCCTGACGAGTGACCGCCTAGTCACGAAACGCGTTGAGCTGCCACACGTTTTGATTACCAATTAGTACCCATGATATTATGTTTACCCTCTTTACCCTTTCTGGTTTGGATCTTGTGGTCATAGGCCGTGCAAGGATTACTATGTATTACCAACTTCTACCCTTACCTTTCTTGGTGAAATTTTGGAAGTTATAGCCTATTATACAATGTGACAATGAACTTGTAACATTTTATGTTTTACATTATTATGCTATAAATGCTATGTATTGTATATTTTACATGTTCTATATTTGACTGTACCTCATGACAATTATTAAAATCCTTCCAATTACTTCACCATTTGCACTTTATCGTCATCATATGCTTCATTTAAAGTCCCACCACCCTGTTCTCGCCCCTTCTTTTGATATACAATAGGGATGGAAATATGTGACCTTACCAGGCCACAATTTCAATTAAAGTCCCATGGGATGGACTATCAGCCTCACCAGGCCAGATGTCCTTAAAGTCCCTACCCCCTTGCCTTTGCTGAAATGTCCCTCCAATCTCGTCAGGTGAGGATAAAAAAGAGAATAGTGGGGGGCATCTCTCTTCAACTTTTAAAGCTAGACCAATCCTGTCAGGTTGTGGAGGCGGAGTCACAACCCAGTGTGTGTTGCCATGAAGGCGTCAGGAAAAGGATTTTGCTCACTTTGGAAACTGCAGCTTGGCATTGCATGCTATTATTAAGCCTATGATCTACCAGAACACCCAGACTTTTCTCCACCATTGACTCCTCCAGCTGTTCTGCTCCTAGTATGCAAGATGCATGCATGTTTCTAGCCCCCAAGTGCATAACTTTACATTTATCAACATAAAACCTGATTTAATTCAAAAGTGCATTGAGGTTGGCTTATAAGTTAGACACATCCTGTATGGATGTTTTTCCACTGCATAGCTTGGTGTCAATCCCAGACCCTATATCATTTATAAGTATATTAAAAAATAAGGGTCCCGATACTGAACCTTGAGGTACACCACTAACAACCTTAGACCATTCAGAGTATGAATCATTAACCACTGCTCTTTGAATTCAGTCTTTTAGCCAGTTTTCTATCCATTTACAAATTGATTTTTCCAAGCCTGTAGACTTTACCTTGCACATTCGCCTGTGTGGGGAACTGTGTCAAACACTTTGGCTAAACCTATATTACGTCCACAGCTACTCCTTTGTTCAAGGTTTTGCTCACCTCCTCATAAAAAGAAATCAGATTTGTCTGACAACTTCCGTGTTTCATAAATCAATGCTGTCTGTTACGTAAAATGTTTTTTTTCCGTAGGGCGTAAAAAACTTCCCTCGGCAACCGTTAGGAATCCACCCTCTTTCGCCAATTAACCAGGAGTTATGCCTTTTTCGACACCTGGCGCACCGCCTATCCATCAGCTAAACAATTCACCTTCTACTCCTATCCCCACAAGTCCCACTCGCGTCTAGATTATTTTTTTGTCAATGACCCAACCCTGAGAGCCTGTACAGGCTCGGATATCCAAGCAATTTCATGGTCTGACCACGCCCGATCACTGGCACTCTCCCTGGGATCCTTTAGAACCTGCCACTGGCGCTTAAATGAGTTTTTGCTCAAACATGACCCTTCCAAAATGGAGCTGGAACAAACCCTGCCGCTGTACTTTACAGAAAACAGCTCTCCTGATGTTTCTTCCGCTTCCTTATGGGAAGGTCATAAAGCAGTCTTCAGAGGTCAGTGCATATCACTCTCCACTGCCCTAAAATGTAACGCCAATGCAGCCCGCCGACTATTATTAGACAAACTCAGACAATTGGAGTCACGCTTGCTATCCTTCCCGTCCCTAACCATCCTTAGTGAACTTATAAGCACTAGGGCTGGGCTGAGGGACATTGACCTGGGTAAGACAGAGAAAGCACTACTTAGGCTGCAACAGACCTATTATGACAAAGCTAATAAACCACATATGCTTCTAGCAAGACAACTTCATGAATGGGCAGCAGCTACTTCATCCACCCCTCTTAAAGTTGCAAATGGCACCCTTCAGTCTCATCCCTCTAAAATTGCCCAACTCTTTTACAACTACTATTCGACTTTATATAATGATCCGAGTGTGCCACATAAGCCTCCATCTCCTGACTTATCCCAAGCCATCCACTCCTACCTAGCGGACTGCGATCTTCCTATTCTATCCTCCTCCGCCCTAACTAGCCTCAACTCCTCTATTTCTGAGGAAGTATCTGACATGATTAAATCTCTACCAAATAACAAGGCCCCCGGGCTCAATGGCCTACCATACCTCTACTACAAAACTTTTCTACCACTTCTTCTCCCTCACATCACACTTCTGTTCAACTTTTTTGACCGATACACCTATCCCGAGAGACATGCAGACCTCCTTCCTTACGTTGATCCCCAAATCGGGAAAAGACCATACACTATGCTCCAACTACAGGCCAATCGAACTCCTTAATATAGGCCTGAAAATTTTTACAAAGCTACTGGCAAAAAAGGTTAAACAACTTCATGCAATTACTAATTTACAAGGATCAAGTAGGATTTATTCCCCTTCGCCAGGCAGGGGATAATACTCGGAGAGCCATTGACCTCACAGAAGTTGCAAACAGGAATAGGTCAGAGGCACTGCTTCTCAGTTTAGATGCAGAAAAAGCCTTCGATAGGCTGAGCTGGTCTTTCCTGTTTGCAACACTCCACCGTGTCGGTATTAAGGGCCCTTTCCTTCGAGCCATTGCTCACCTATACTCATTCCCCTCAGCCCTAGTTCAAACCCAGTTTGCCTCCACCTCCACTTTCCCGATTACTAACGGAACTCGACAAGGCTGCCCACTTTCCCCTCTCCTCTATGCCCTATGTATTGAGCCCCTAGCAGCCCATATCAGAAAGAACCCAGATATTCACGGCATTCCTGTACGTATTAGGGACTTTAGGATATCCTTATTTGCGGATGATGTTGTGCGCAACCCCATGTTTTCCTCCCGAATCTACACATAGGGCTAGATCAATACAACGCCCTCTCAGGATACAAAATTAATCATTCGAAGATGGAAGCCCTCCCCCTCAATATACCCCACCAGACACTGTCTGCCCTTTCACAATCATTCAATTATGCGTGGAAGACTCCTTCCTTAGCTCGGGGTCCACCTCACAACCACCTATGACACTCTCTATAAGGCCAACTTCCCCTAACTACACACCTCCATTACAGCCTCCCTGGCCAAGTGGAAATCTCTAAAGCCGTCTCTTTTTGGCCGCCTTGCGACCATAAAGATTACGATTCTACCTAAACTTCTATACCTCTTTGAGACACTGCCCATCCCCATCATCCCAGCTTTGCACTTTGAGAACCTTCAGGGCGATCTGATTATCAGTGCAGTCCCAACAGTGCCCACCAGTGCTGCCACTCTGTGCCCATTAGTGCCTCCTCAGTGTCCCCTATCAGTGCCACCTACCAGGACCACCTGCCGCCTACCAGTGTTGCAGCCTCGCCAGTGCCACCTTATCAGTGTCCATCAATGCCCATCAGTGCAGCCTCATCAGCGCACATCAAAATTTTATAACAAACTGTGAAAAAGTTTTGTTTTTCAAAACTTTCTTTTTTCATTGATTTAGCAAAAAAAAAAAAAAAAACAGTGGTGATTAAATACAGCTCTATTTGTAATAAAAGACAGCTCTATTTGTGATAAAAATGTCATAAAGGTACAGTGTTGCATGACCGTGCAATTGTCATTCAAAGTGTGGCAGCACTAAAAGCTGAAAATTGGCCTGGGCAGGAAGGGGGTAAAAGTGCCCAGTAGGCAAGTGGTAACACATTTGCCTTCCCTTTGTCCCCAGTCACTCCAGATTATTTTGTAAAGGCCAACATGCTCACACCTGACCTTTTTACTATTAATACATTTTTGGGGGTTGTTCTACTTTTGCAATCTGTCGTTTGTTTTGCATTTATGCATCCTTTATTTCCTTTTTACATATTGTTATATTCTTTGTAACAATTAAACGATTATCGTGTTCCTTCACTTTTATATTTTTTAAAAGACCTTTTTTTATTATTTATAGATTTTTAACTCTGGAATGTGAGCCAAATAAATTTTATTTTTAGCCTTTTAACTACTTAACAACCGGCCCATAGCCAAATGACGGCTCTCGCGCGCCCCCTAGGGCGCGAACTCGAGAGCATCCGTGACCGCCGGGTCCAGAGGACTCGGCGCATCACGGATCCCGGTAAATGGCCGCTGATCGCGGCCGTTTACCATGTGATCGCGCCGTCAAATGACGGCGCGATCACATGTAAACAAACCGGCGTCATCTGATGACGCCGGTTCCTCTCCTCCCCTCCTGTTTACCGATCGGTACACTGTGAGCGGAGAGGGGGATGGATGGATGGCTGCAGCGTTGTAGGCTGCATCTGTAGTGCCCACAACGCTGCACAGAGACATCCAGCCATCCATCCATCCATCCATGCTCAGCCATCCCCACTACTCTGCATGCCCTGCAATGCTGTGCAATACTCTGCAATGCCCCACAATACTCTGCCATACCCCGCAATACCCCTGCAATACTCTGCCATACCCCGCAATACCCCGGCAATACTCTGCCATACCCTGGAATACCCCGCAATACTCTGCCATACCCTGGAATACCCCGCAATACTCTGCCATACCCTGGAATACCCCGCAATACTCTGCCATACCCTGGAATACCCCGCAATACTCTGCCATACCCTGCAATACCCCGCAATACTCTGCCATACCCTGCAATACCCCGCAATACTCTGCCATACCCTGCAATACCCCGCAATACTCTGCCATACCCTGCTATACTCTGCCATACCCTGCAATACTCTGCCATACCCTGCAATACTCTGCCATACCCTGCAATACTCTGCCATACCCTGCAATACTCTGCCATACCCCGCAATACTCTGCCATACCCCGCAATACTCTGCCATACCCCGCAATACTCTGCCATACCCTGCAATACTCTGCCATACTCTGCCATACCCTGCCATACTCTGCCATACCCTGCAATACCCCTCAATACTCTGCCATACCCTGCAATAACCCGCAATACTCTGCCATACCCTGCAATACTCTGCCATACCCTGCAATACCCCGCAATACTCTGCCATACCATGCAATACCCCGAAATACCCCGCAATACTCTGCCATACCCTGAAATACCCCGCAATATTCTGCCATACCCTGCAATACCCCGCAATACTCTGCCATACCCTGCAATACCCCGCAATACCCTGCAATACCCTGAAATACCCCGCAATACTCTGCAATACCCTGAAATATCCCGCATTACTCTGCCATACCCCGCAATACCCAGCCATACTCTGCAATACTCTGTGATACCCAGCCATACTCTGCCATACTCTGCCATACCCAGCCATGCTCTGCAATACCCCGCAAAAATCTGCAATACTCTGCCATAACCCGCAATACTCTGCCATACCCAGCCATACTCTGCAATACCCGGTGATACCCAGCCATACTCTGCCATACCCAGTCATACTCGGCGATACTCTGCAATACCCAGCCATGCTCAGCCATACTCGGCCATGCTCAGCCATACCCAGCTATACCCAGCCTCTGTATGTGGCCAGGCTGTGGAAGTCTCACACATGTGGTATCGCCTTACTCAGGAGTAGGAGAATCTATTTTGGGGTGTCATTTTTGGTATGTACATGTTATGTGTTAGAAATATTGTATAAATGGACAACTTTGTGTTAAAAAAAAAAAGCGCGTTTTAACCACTTCCCGCCTTCCGTCATACGACGTCCTTGACTTTGTGCGGGGATATCTGAATGATGGGTGCAGCTACAGGCATCATTCAGATATCAGCTTTTTCAGCCGGCGATTCCCTACACCATAAGAACGATCATAGCGGCAGTTCCACTGCTTGATCGTTCTTACGGGAGGCGAGAGGGGACGTCCCCCCCTCCCGCCGCCCTCCGGTGCTTCAACCGACTCACCGCTACGATCGAAGCCAGGATCTTTTTTTTTTTTTTTTTTTTTATTTCAGGCACAGCCTAGAAGGTGAGATGTGGGGTCTTATTGACCCCATATCTCACTGTAAAGAGGACCTGTCATGCCATATTCCTATTACAAGGGATGTTTACATTCCTTGTAATAGGAATAAAAGTGATCAAAAACATTTTTTTTTTGGAAAAAAGTGTCAAACTAAAATAAATAAAGTAAAATGAACAATAAAAAAAAATAAAAAATTTTTAAAGTGCCCCTGTCCGTGTGTTTGCATGCAGAAGCGAACACATACGTAAGTCCCGCCCACATATGAAAACGGTGTTCAAACCACACATGTGAGGTATCGCTGAGATCGGTAGAGCGAGAGCAATAATTTTGGCCCTAGACCTCCTCTGTAACTCAAAATTTGTAACCAGTAAAATATTTTAAAGCGTCGCCTATGGGGATTTTTATCTGGCGAAGTTTGGCGCCATTCCACAAGCGTGTGCAATTTTGAAAGGTGACATGTTAGGTATCTATTTACTCGGCGTAACTTCATCTTTCACATTATGCAAAAACATTGGGCTAACCTTACTGTTTTGTTTTTTTTTTAAAGCAAAAAACAGTTTTTTCTCCAAAAAAAACACGTTCAAAAAATTGCTGCGCAAATATCGTGCGAGATAAAAAGTTGCAATGACCGCTATTGTATTCTCTAGGGTCTTTGCTAAAAAAACATATATAATGTTTTGGGGTTCTATGTAATTTTCTAGCAAATAAATGATGATTTTTCCATGTAGGAGAGAAATGTCAGAATTGGCCTGGGTGCTCCAGAACGCCTGAAGGTGCTCCCCTGCATGTTGGGCCTCTGTATGTGGCCACGCTGTGTAAAAGTCTCACACATGTGGTTTCACCGTACTCGGGAGTAATAGCAGAATGTGTTTTGGGGTGTAATTTGTGGTATGCATATGCTGTGTGTGAGAAATAACCTGCTAATATGACAATTTTGTGAAAAAAAAAAAAAGAAAAAAAAAAAAACTTGATTTTTGCAAAGAATTGTGGGAAAAAATGACAACTTCAAAAAACTCACCATGCATCTTTCTAAATACCTTGGAATGTCTTCTTTCCAAAAAGGGGTCATTTGGGGGGTATTTGTACTTTTCTGGCATGTTAGGGTCTCAAGAAATGGGATAGACCGTCAGTACTTCAGGTGTGATCAATTTTCAGCTTTTGGACGCTATAACTTTCACAAAGACCAAATAATATACACCGATTTGGGTTATTTTTACCAAAGATATGTAGCGGTATAAATTTTGGCCAAAATATATGAAGAAAAATTACTAATTTTCAAAATTTTATAACAGAAACGAAGAAAAATTTATTTTTTTACAGATTTTTCGGTCTTTTTTCTTTTATAGCGCAAAAAATAAAGAACTCAGCGCTGATTAAATACCACCAAAAGAAAGCTCTATTTGTGTGAAAAAAAGGACAAAAAATTCATATAGATACAGTGTTGCATGACTGAGTAATTGTCATTCAAAATGTGAGAGCACCAAAAGCTGAAAATTGGTCTGGTTATTAAGGGGGTTTAAGTGCCCAGTGGTCAAGTGGTTAAACTTGTTGCCCATGCACCTGTGACTAGGAGAGCCGAGGCTGCCAAGCCTGGGAGCGGCGGGCTGTGAGAGGGATTTGGGCCCGGAGCCGAGGTGCAGGGAGAGCGGATACATTCCAATAAGAAGTGCCTTTTTGATGTAGTCACAGGGCAAAGCATATTTATTTAAAGTCACAGGGGCACATGCTGTTGTAATGGCAGCCATCTGTTCCGGTGAGTGTTGATCCCACAGGAAGGTGGTGACTGGCCTCTGAACACACTTTGAGAAGCATTATTTACACGTGTGAAGGTGTTTTATCTTTTCTGCAAGATTATTGCACTGGATTTCATCGGTTTTGGGACTTTTTTCTTTTACCGACACATATCGGTTTTAATTAAAATGTTGATTTATGTTTGCCCTTTTGCTTTGTTTTTGCTTTAAGTTGCACTTTATTATACACTATACAGTATATAGTGGCACTGCACATTTTTTATTTTATACTTTTATAGCTGAAAGCATTCCTTATTGACAGCATTCTTCACACCTGCCTAAAACCTTTGCACAGTACACACACACACACACACACACACACACACACACACACACTAGGCAGTTACTGCCTCTATTGGAAGTTTTGTATGTCTGTTACTAGTGTGTTGTTTATGTTACTATGCTATTTCTGATGAAGGAACAAAGCCACTTTCAAAAATGTGTTGAAGTGCTGCTACAGTATATATCTGTTCACTGTGTCACCAAAATTTTCAATACCCCGCCAGAAGTCCAGAAAACACAGAACGGAACTGCAGGGAAGCAGTGACATACATGAATCTCCTAAGCTCGTTCACTGTAATGCAAGCACACGTACAGTGCGACAGCCCCATTTGCATCTGTGGATCCTATTTATTATCCAAGATGGTGGTGCCAAAAAAGTAGGGCCGAAACAACTAATCGATTATGAAAATAGTTGTCAACTGTTTTCCTAATCGATTAATCAGCCATACAGAATGCACTATTTTTGTTTATATATCAGGAAATACAGTGCAGCACACATAAAGCTCAGTAGACCATCAATACATGTCAGTAAGTGCCTAAGAACTTGTGAATGTGTGAGGAGCAGTGCCTTATGGGACATATAGTCCTGGGCAGGAAGTGAGTGGTTCTAAAGTCAGAAGTTTTTTTTACCTTACTCTAGGGGCACTCTATATTACACTTTGCAGCTTGCTATTGGGGCACTCTGAAGGCAAGAAGAGTCAGAAGCATCGGTGGGGGACCCCAGAAAAGGAGAATCAGGACTGCTCTGTGCAAAACCATTGCACAGAGCAGGTAAGTAGAACATGTTTGTTTTTAAAGTGATTTTTTTTTTTTTTTAAACGAGTCTGTGCAGGGAAAATCAGCATCTGAACCCAGAGAAGGTGGAGGCTGATAGACTGGAGGTAATATAAGGCATTACAATTACATTTAAAGTAAACTTTTACCAGTATTGTGCATTATATTTAAAATGATCATAACCATGAAAAAAAAAGTCTCAGCTTTTAGTACTACTTTATTATAAAAGATTTCTATCTCCCTTCCACCCTTCATATAGCTTCATGTCTGACTTCTAGTTATATTGCCCATATATCCTACTTCTGGGTGTATCTATCTATGATAAGTAATATATATTATTACTTTCACTGTTTCACAGTATAAATGAACCTCTTATAGTAGAGATTAGCTGCGTATTTGGAAAGGGTCAAGGACTTTAACGCAAATGGTGCTTTTATTGGTTGAATAGACTTCAATGGAGAAGCTGCAGTTTACTGCAGCTTCCCCACTGAAGTCTATTCAACCAAAAAAAGCACAGTTTTGTAGTGTGTTTTTGCAGAAATTTGAATTTTTTAATCTGCCCAAACAAAAAAAGGCATACGCAAAACGCAAATCACAGCAAAATAGCGTGTACAAAAATGCAAAATGCACAGCAAAAAGCACTGCTGAAATGGATCAAAAGCAAACTGCATAGGTGTGACCCGAGCCTTATGCTGGGCAAACATGTATTGATTTTTAGACGAGAATATTTGTACAAAAAACCTCTGAATGAAAGAATATCATTTGAAAATTACATTTGCTTTTAAAGCAGAATTTTGGGATTTTCAAAAAATCCCCCATTAGTACACCCACACACACACCACTAAACAGTTATTACATTTGTGAAATTTCTTACCGTTTAAGAGATATGACTGATTTCATTTTCAGGAAGTCAGCTTTGTGATTCAAAAAATGCATCATCTTTTCTGGCAGGGAGGATCTCTTAGCCCACAACATGTCTGCTTCCTCTCTGCTCGCTTTACAGAGAACTAAAACTGGGCGTGTCAGACCACTGGCTGAGCTTAGGAGAGGGATAGAAGCCAGCATTCTTACAAACAGGATGTCACCAGGCAATAACTGTTTTTCAGCAAATTCAGCAGCCTATTACAGGTGAACTACAGAGCTCAGAAGAACATGGATGGCAAAGTTGGTGAAGGTAGATCAGCCACAAGGACAGAGAAAACAATTTTTGGCCGGAGTTCTGCTTTAACATTCAGTTTTAAAAATTAATGAATTCTGAACAAAAGCTACATACACACTGTCTGAAAATTTATATGATCAAGAAGTTTTCTAATCTGCGCCTTTGAATTTTATCACCACTGTGGTCCAAAAGAACATTGATTTGACCCCACTAACAATTAGAAAATCGAACAAACTTTCTTAAAATTACATTTTTTTTGAAGGACGAAATTGTTTTTGTATGGCCAGCATATAATGATACAGTTCTGTCTGAAAATCGGCAAAACAGTCTTTAATTTTGATCTCTGAGTGATGATATTTACCAGTTTTAACCTCTAATAGTATATACAGTATATCTCTTCTGTATGTTATTCTCAGAGTGAATTAGAGATTTTGCTCCCCAAACATATAGCTGGTTATTTATATTTACCACTGCATATAGATATTTAAGAATTCCTTTTTTTTTTTAAACTTTATATATTAACTAAACTATACACCACACTGGCCATGCCAGGATTAGCTTGCAAATGTTGCAGCGACCAATAAATGTAGGGGGAATGGCTGTTCCCCATCCGTATAGCTATTATTTAGCAGCTCAATTGTAGCAATTGGGGGATGTGCTATGTTGGGAGGGGAAAGCCAGTGGTAAAATGATGCTACAGGAGGTTCCACATAAATTAGGAGTGGGAGCGTTAGAGGCAGATTCTCTTCCAAGTGGGAGTCCAACACTAAAGATGGTTACTAAAGTCTTGCAGTCAGTAAAGAGAATGATGGGGTACAAGGAAGTTACAGAATACTCGCCCATTTGGTATAATAAACACTTGCAAGAATTATTGACCATAGGGAAGATCAAGGAATGGGAAAGGCAGGGTATAAACCAGTTGATCCAATTGTATGAGGGTAATACCTTAAAATCATTCGCAGAGCTGAGAAACGAGTATGGGATATCAAATGAATCATTCTATAGTTACTTACAGATCAGACATGCTTTGGGTATCCAGTTTAATAACCAACCATTACAATGGAGTAAGATTCCCCTTCTCCAAAAAATAATTAAGGCAGATATTTCTAAAGGGCTTATATCAGAGGTGTATGTGCAAATAATGGGCAGAATCACTACTGAGTTAGGGTCCTCTAAGAATAAAGAAGGATGGGAAGAGGATGTAGGAGCAATAACTATGAAGCAATGGAAGAGGATTTTAGAATTTGGACCGTTGGTGTCGGTTTCTCTCTCACAAAAAGTATCACATTTGTTTTTATTGCAGAGTTTATACCCCTAAGAAAATGTATATGATTGGCTGTAGACCTGATGACAAGTGCCCTAGGTGTCAGGAGACGGGGGATCTAATACACATGTTGTGGAGATACCCAAAACTGTTCCGATATTGGACAGAAATGCTAAACATTGTAAATGCGACTTTCAGGGTTACATCAGAATTAGAGTATGCGTTTTGGGACACAGAAGATACAGGTCAATAGGTACCTTAACAGCGATTGCAAGATGCCTATACCAGGCAAAAAATTAATTGCACAAAACTGGTAATCATTGAAATCCCCGACTCCTGAAGAGTGGGTTGTGGCCATAAATATGTTAGCATGGAAGGAAAAAGCAACTTTTACCAGACATGGCAATTATAGTAAGTTTGTGAAGATGTGGAAACCCTGGCTGCAAAAAATGGAATGCCCCCTGTGAGTGTTGGATAAGGAACTGAAGCTAAAGGTAGCCCATAATGGGCAGTAATACAGTAATAAGTAAAAGGAATAAAAAAAAAAATAAAAAGTGATAGAAACCAGGGAATATTATGTACACCGGAAACTTGTATCCTCCATGAGAAGGGGGGGGGGGGGGGTCAGAGGATGGATGGCAAAGTACATAAGGAAGTATGCAATAATAGCGGGTGGAAGATAATTATAAAAAGTAGAATGTAATGTTTAATTGCATGTTTTAAATCTGTGAAAATAATAAAGATTTATTTGAAATATAAACTATACACCACCTTTTTAAAGGTTATTGTCCGATTAAATCAAAACAATAATCGGCCAAGTAATCGATTATGCAGCAGCAGTTCAAAGGCTTTTGAATGTCACAACGGAGGCTTTTACATCATACCTAAAATATATTAAATACATATATAATCTTATGACAAAGCTTCTGGCGATAAGGCTTATTTAGGATGCTGTAAAAGCACTGCTGGTAACCCGAACATAATAAAGATTTTAATATCTATTTAACTTCTCATCACTTGGTGTCTAAAGTACATTAGTAAATTGATTGCATTTGTATGTGTATATATATATATATATATATATATGACTTACCCAAAACACAGCACATAAGGTACAAATTAGACAAAGCTGTAAAATAAAAAAATAAAAAGAAAAGAAAAAATTAAGTAACGCCAACTGTATTAATTTTAGATTTACATTGATTACAGCTCAACGTAGTTAAAAACCCTTACATATGCCCAGTGAAGTGACTAGCATCTGATGATACCTAGAGATGAAATCAGTCCTCCTACATACTGTAGGCTGAACCTGTTTATGTGCAGCCCTCCTCTCTTCCTACAGTCTTCCAAAACACATTTTACACAGAATATCTTAGCTCTGAAAATCAAGGGGCGGGAACCTGTAGTCTCACACTGCAGAGGAGAGATCTGAGCCCTGACTGGAGGGAAGGGACACACCCCCTCCTCACAGTACACGGGAACATGCACAGTTGTGGCTGTCAATCACAGGCTGTGTGCTGGGGCTCTCCCCCCTGATCACCAATTATCTCTAGGAGCAGGCAAAGGCTGTCAGAATTGACTCATGCAGATAACTGGGGAGTAAGGCAGCAGAGAGAAATCAGACTCAGTGCTTTGTATAGAGACATGTATACAGTATAGGAAGGATGTGCTTTATTCAAATTTCATGTCTGAGGTTTACAACCACTTTAAATGATGTGTGTTCAAATGTGTACTTTAATTAATAAATATAAACATTTTAGGTTTGTAACAGTGGAGATTTATAACTATTTACTAAAGTTATTAGAAACAGCATTCAAATAGGCAGATTAAGGCTCCATTCACATATATGTGGTTTTTTAACAGCATCCGTTTGGCATGAACTAAAGTAGCTTTTTTTGGAGCCAGTTCACATATATGCAGTGCGAATTCATTGTGAATTAAAAAAGAGACCTGTGTGTTTTCTGAGCACCGTGATGCATTTTAGATGCGAATTCCAGGCACATTGCCTTCTATGGGAATGCATCTGAATCGCACATCAGTGTTGAACACAAATTCTATCAGAAAAAAAAACAGCATGGGGCTCCCCCCTTTTTGGGTCTGGTATGGATTTTAAGGGTAACCCCACACAAAAGAAAATTTGCGTGGGGTCCCCGCAAAATCCATACCAGAACCCTATCTGAACATGCAGGAAAGACAAGCAAGCGCTTCCACCTCCTGAACCATACAGGCCACATTCCCTTAACATGGGGGGGTGCTTTGGGGCCTCTGCCCAACCCCACCCAAAAGCACCTTTTCCCCATAATTTTTATATGTAGTAGAGAAATGTCAGAGTTGGCCTGGGTGAGAACTGGTTAACAAAAAAGGAGGGGTGGAGTAGCTTCAGGGGAATAGCATTGCTCTATCTAGGCAGGAGGACAGGGGAGGGGCTGGGAGGAGATCAGCTCTCACACAGACCACAGAAGAGACAGGAATGGGAGATGCAGAGACACTGAGGAGATGGATGACAGAGGCACATAAACTGACCACGCTATCAGAGATCAGTAGCCATGATAAACGTGGTGAGTTTATAGATGGGAAGACAGGAACATGCAGGATCAACCAGGTATTTTACAACATAGAAAGGGACAATTGACATGGCAAAAGCACTATGCCATATCTCGTGCCCTAAAGGGCCAGGAGTATGTCTTTTTTTTTTAGGGTTACAACTACTTTAAAGCTTCAAAAAAGCATCACTGAAGCATCACAGAAGCATCAAAAACACATTAAACATCCACATTGTATGCAGATAAATATCTAAAAACCCAAGACATTTGATTCATTATAGTGTGGTGTGCCATTTCATGTGTAATGCCCTGAATTGTGCTACATAACTGTGTATTGCAATGTAACAACTGATTTGAACCCTCCTCCCCCCCGAGTTCACAGTGCATTGATTGATAGACTGAGCAGCTCTTTCAAGGCCTACCTTTTTGTGCGTGCCAGCAACAAATGCAGCTACTACTTGACCACCCTGGCAGTATGATTATGTAAGATTTTTGCATCTCAAATCGGTGCATTGTTTTGCATAGAAATTTGGCGTTTTATGCTTTAGACCTGTAATTCTTAGTAATAACACACTTAAAGTGGTTGTAAACCCACAAACAAATAAAACCTGCAAGACAAAAGGCATAATGAGCTAGTATGCTCATTATCATGCATAGCAATGAAATTGAAATATTGGCAAGGATGGGTGTAACCCTGGTTGTCAGGGCTCAGAGGATACACAACTGAAGTTATCAGCTGGGGAAACCAACCCCCGTCACAAATGTGACCTTATTCATTTGACCAGGAAGTGGCCATAGCCAGAAACTTTGTCCGGACCAAAAACTGTGGAACAAGTGGTCATGGACAACTTTCTGCGGTCTCTCCCTACTGCCTTACAAAAAAGGGTTAGCCATGGCGATCCGGAAACAGCAGACAAACTTGTAGACCTTGTGGAAAGGTACATAGCGACTGAGAATCTTACATCTTCCCTCAAAGACTCCAGGACTTTCCACCCTAAAGCCAGACCATTCCCAGCTATGGGTGAGACTTCACCAAGGAATGGGGGTGGAGAGAATGGAAAAGGGGGAACTAAAGGCACTTTGGGGCCTGCTTCTAATGTTTGGCCTGGAAGGCCAAATCTGCAGGAGGTGACCAGAAGGATAATTTGTTACCATTGCCAGGAAGAGGGACACGTAGCGGTAGACTGCCCAGTTGCTGATAAGCCAATGCATTTTGACTTTCTTAGAGAGAGAGACGTCAGTCCCTATTTGCATCCGTTGCATGCACTGCAGTAAGGGGAAATGAGAAACCTTTATGCAAAATGTGTATAGATGGTAAAATTGTTGTTGCATTGTTGGATTCTGGTAGCCTGGTCACCTTGGTAAAAACTGAACTAGTGGCAGAAAAAGTCTTGAAACTTAGAAAAATGGTGGCAATTTGTGTACATGGGGGGCACTCAAGAGTATCCAGTGGCAACAGTGTCCTTTGAAATCTACCTGGGTAACCTGTGTCATCAGGTGTGTCTGGTTCCCTATCACATGATGCCATTGTGTTTTGTTTTTTGTTTTTTATCGCCTGGCTTCTGTAATCCTTTAGGGTTTGACCCTTTCCCCTGGTACGGTAATAATGTCATGTGCAATCCCAGACACCCAACCCAGCAATTCTGAAAATTTCTCTTTATTGCGGAGTGCAAATTCTCTAGCTTCCGGTAGCTGAGTTTTGTACAGAGTCTTCTCTATCCCTATCTCCCCTATCCCCATTAAGCGTTTCTTTACAGTCTGAAGGTTCTCCTAGGGAATCCTCTGAGTGTGAGCATTCTACTGACTTTCCCTTGACAGTATTAGCAGGGAAAACAACAGGGCCTAGAGAGGAGTCTGTAACCTCAGAGGAGAATAAGTGATCCCTAGTGTTTGATGATCTAGAGGTAGACAGAGAAAAATTTGCTGTTAGGTTGTTACTGGTGTAAAATATGGTCTGGGGACACACTGTACACCTTTGCTGCCACTGTGCTCTTGCTGGGTGTCCAGTGTGCTCCTGTTCCTTTAAGGGGGATTGGGATGCCTCCAGGCCCACCTGCCCCTCATCTATCCATTTCATGCATGTGCTTCCATTGTGGAGACTCTTATAAATTCAGTAGCGTTAGGACTGCAAGCATACACAGGGTGCCGTGAAGAGGCCTTGCAGCTTATGCATACGTTTGCAAATGCGTGCTAACTAAAACCCTGTTGGACAGGTTAATTTGGTCAGTTGGCAGACTGGTTGGAGAGCTGAGCTATGGAATGTCCTGTGTTTGTCTTTCAAGAGAAAATTTTGCCGCTGAACAATTGAAGGACCCCACATTACTAAGGGCATGGGAGCATGAAGTAAAAATAAAAGGGTAAGTAGTTAACCCCCCGATGAGAGGATTGTCCTTCTGTACTTAATCATGGAAAGGAACCTACTATACCGGGTGTCAGAGAGGGCAGAGGAAACCATAGAGTA
Organism: Aquarana catesbeiana; assembly: GCF_042186555.1. NCBI lineage: Eukaryota > Metazoa > Chordata > Amphibia > Anura > Ranidae > Aquarana > Aquarana catesbeiana. The sequence goes on from NC_133327.1 coordinate 473,549,317, forward strand.
ACTGGAGGTGCCCAAACTTTCCTGTAAGTTGGTCTTAGAACTGCCCATGGGCACATTCTTGGGGGACATTTAGAAGCTGGAAAGACCAAATAAAGAATCACGCAGATGTTCTATTGGCCTGGGGTCCCTAAGGAAGTGGAAATGTATTGTTCTTCCTGTCCAGTGTGTCAGATTTCAGCACCCCTACATTTCTGTAGACCTTTGGTTCCCCTGCCCATCATTGAGGTCCCTTTTGAGAGGATCACCATGGATTTGGCTGGCCCCTTTCTGAAGTCCGCTAGAGGGCACCAGCACATCTTGGTGATAATGGACTATGCCACCTATTACCCAGAAGCGATTCCTCTCCGAAACACCTCTGCCAAAACAATTGCCAAAGAGGTATTTCAGGTTTTCCGCCGTGTGGGCATTCCCAAAGAAGAACTAACCGATCAGGGCACCCCATTTCCGTCCAAAGTAGCTAAAGAGCTTTGCAAACTTCTAAAGGTGACCCAATTACGTACTTCAGTGTGTCCCCCTCAGACAGACATTGTGAGGGTATGCTATAGGCCACCCAACATGAAGGAGGAGTTGGAGCTGAAATTACTATCTCAGTTAGAAATGGCAAGGAAACAGGGTAATGTAATCATAATGGGAGGACTTCAATTATCCCAATATCGACTTGGCAGAGGGAACAGCTCACTCACTAAAGGACCGTCACTTCATGAATGTTTTACAGGGCAACTTCATGTCCCAAATGGTGGATTCCCGAACGAATGCCAGAAAGAATGCCCTGTTAGATCTATTAATTACGAACAAGTCTGATCTCAGATGTGCAGATAGGCGATAACTTGTGATCTAGCGATCATAGGATGATCACATTTACCATAAAATCACAGGAAAACGAGGTATATGGGTAGTACAAAAACACTACATTTCAAACGAGCCAATTATCCATTGCTACATGACATTAATTGGGACCAAATTCTGGAATCATTGAACACAGAAGTGAAATGGGAATGCTTTAGGGATATATTAGAAAAAAGGTATCAAACAGTGCATTCCATTGCGCAATAAATATAGTAAAGCGGAAATTAGACCTGGGTGGTTAAACCATAATGTGAGTAGCCTCGTCAAGGAAAAAAGTATCGCCTTTAAAAAAAATATAAAGGGAATGGGTCACCACCAGCATTCCTACACTACAAGGAATGCAATAAGAAATGTAAAATCGCAATCAGGGCGGCTAAAAAAGATTACAGGAGACACATAGTGGAAGAAAATAAAAATAACCCACATCTTTTTTTTAGATATATTAACAGTAAAAAGACAAAATTGGAGCACATTGCACACCTAAAAGAGGAGGATGGGAGGATGGTTACAGATGACACAAAGAAGGCAACTGTACTAAATGCCTTCTTCTCCACAGTTTTTACACAGGAAAAAGAAGGGTTTTCCGACAGCGCCTATAGTGTTAGTGGCACAACACGTGACATACCCACGTGGCTAACAGAGGCCGGAGTCAACAAAAGACTCAATAAACTTAACACAAATAAATCACCAGGACCAGATGGCTTACACCCACGAGTCCTCAGAGAACTCAGTCAAGTTATAGCCAGGCCATGTTCCTAATCTTTGTGGACAGCATACTGACCTAATTGGTGCCAGCCGATTGGAGAAAAGCCAACGTGGTACCGATATTCAAAAAAGGGCAGAGTCATATTCCTGGGAATTATAGGCCAGTTAGCCCAACATCAATAGTGGGTAAATTATTGGAGGAGATGAAAGCTTTACTGAGGAGAAAATCATCATTAGTGGTAATCAGCATGGGTTTGCAAGAGGACGTTCCTTGCAGACCAATCTGCTACCATTCTACGAGGAAGTGTGCAGGCATCTAGATATGGGGAGGCCTGTGGATGTGGTGTATCTGAACTTTGCATTGGCATTTGATACAGTCCCCCATAAACGCTTACCGTATATACTCGAGTATAAGCCGAGTTTTTCAGCACATTTTTTTGTGCTGAAAGTGCCCTCTCAGCTTATACTCGAGTCAAGCACTTTTCTGCAGCAAAAAAATTAATTTTCCGAACCGACTTTTGGACCACTTGGTGCTAGGAACCCAAAATTTGGTGTGCAAACCCAGTGGAACTAGTACCACAACATATCTAAATGGTGTTCCTAGCACTAAGTGGCCCCGAGATACGGGGCCCAAAGTCGGTTCGGAAAATGTCATTCTCTGCTGCAGAAAAGTGCTTGACATTTTCTGAACCGACTTTGGTGCCCCGTATCTCGGGGCCACTTGGTGCTAGGAACCCCAGCTTTGGATATGTTGTAGATAAGCAGAGTAATAAACTCACATCAGGACATAGAAATTATGCAGAAAGACCTGAACATAATAAAAGAGTGGGCAGACAAATGGCAAATGAAGTTTAATGTGGAGAAATGTAAAGTAATGCACTTGGGGTTAAAAAACATTAATGAAAAATATTCACTAGGTGGAGAACAGCTGGGAGAATCAAGGATGGAGAAGGATCTAGGGGTACTAATAGATGACAGATTGAGCAACAGCATGCAGTGCCAAGCTGCATCTACCAAAGCAGGCAGAATATTAGCATGCATAAAAAACTGAGTTACTTACCGTTAACATCCTTTTCCAGGAGTCTTTCAGGACAGCACCACAAAGACACTGGCTCCTCCCCTCTTAGGAAACACCACCTTTCAATTCAATATTTAAATCTCACCATCCCGCTGGCCCCTCAGTTCTTCAAGAGTACCTCCAGCCAACTGGGGAGACACAAGAATACGTCATACATATCTATAGCTTACCTGACGCTCTCATGCAATGAGTTCTCATAGATATCCAACAATTTGTGTGGGTACCGGTGCTGTCCTGAAAGACTCCTGGAAAAGGATGTTACCGGTAAGTAACTCAGTTTTTCCCCATTCATCTTTCAGGACAGCACCATAGAGAGGATAAGCGAGCACCTTACCTTAGGGTGGGACTACTGCCTGCAGCACTTTATGCCCAAAGGCCTGGTCTTTGGCTGATAGCAGGTCCAACCTGTAGTGCTTCACAAACGTGACAAAACTGGACCACGTTGCAGCCCTATAGATCTGCTCCGGAGAAGCACCAGCCTACTCTGCTTGAGAAGTCGCCACTGCCCTGGTGGAATGTGCTTTAATCCCCTCCATGGGCTCCAATCCCCCTATTACATAAGCCTGACTGATGGCCAACCTTAACCATCTGGCTAACAATCTGGACCCTTTCCTAGCCCCTGAAAATAACACAAACAGAGAATCTGATTTTCTAAACTGTTTTGTACTACAGTATCTAAGTACTGAAGGATGCACCTTCTAACGTCCAATTTGTGAAAAATATGTTCCTGTTTCCTCACAGGATTCGAACAGAAGGTAGGTAAAACAATTTCCTGACCTCTATGAAAACTAGAGTCCACCTTCGGCAAAAAAGCCGGATCCATTTTAAAAATCAAACGGTCTGGGAAATCCTGAAAATAAGGTGCCCTAATAGAAAGGGCTTCGAGTTCACTCACTCTCCTTGCCATGGTAATCGTCACTAAAAACACCGTTTTGAGGGTGATCAACTTCAACGTACAAGACTCCAACGGCTCAAAAGGATCCCCTGTAAGGGCCTGCAAAACTAAAGAAAGATCCCACACTGGGAAGGAAGAAATTCTGACTGGCATCTGTCTGCCTAAGGCTCTAAAAAACCTAGATATCCAAGAATCTATTGTTAGCGGCTTTTCCAGAAAAATGCTCAGGGCGGACACCTGTCCTTTTAAAGTTCTAAGGGCTAATCCTTTGTCCGCTCCTGCCTGCAGAAATTCCAATACTGCTACAGAACTGCGTACATCGAAGGGGCTTTCTGTGCACCAACTATTGAAGCGTTTCCACACCTTTAGGTAGATAGTTTGCGTCTCCCTTTTTCTGCAATTTAGGAGAGTCGCCACTAGCTGATCCGAGAAACCCTTGCCTTTTAGCAACTCCTCCACGCTGCGAGGTTCCATCGCTCCACCAGGGGGCAACAGATCGGTCCCTGAGAAAGAAGATCCTCCTGGATAGGTTGAATCCAGGGACGTTCCACCGCCAGACCCATCAAGATGGAGAACCACGGCCTCCTAGGCCAGTGTGTTGCGATCAGAATGAGGGCTGTATCTTCCAACTGAAACTTTCTCAGAACTGCTGGAATCAGTACAGGAGGGGGGGAAGGCATAACACCTTGAGAAACGCCAGCTCTGAGCTAGTGCATCCACCCCGGCTGCTCAGTCCCATCTGTTTAGGGAAAAGAATAGACGCGCTTTTCTGTTCACTCTCGAAGCAAAGAGGTCCACACAAGGTACCCCCCACGTCTGAGTGATCATCTCAAAGATGTCCTGGTTCAAAACACAGTCGCCTTCCCTTAGCATCTTTCTGCTGAGAAAATCCGCTACTTGGTTTTGTTCCCCCTTCAAATGTACTGCCGAAAAGGAGAGAATGCTTGCTTCGGCCCACCTGAGGATGGATTCTGCCAGAACCCACAAGGTTCTGCTCCTGGTACCCCCTTGCCTGTTGATGTAGGCCACCGCTTAGGAATTGTCCCAGGAGTTCTCTCTGAAAAGCTCTGAGAGCCAAGTCTATTGCTCTTCAGTTCCATCCAGTTCGAGGACTTTTGTGTCTTCTCTCCTCCAAGTACCTTGCACCATCCTGGAATCCAGGTGTGCTCCACAACCTGTCCGCTCGCATCGTTTGTGACCGTCCTGGAGACTGGAAGGACCCACTCCAGGCCCTGTGAGAGACTGAACCCCTTTCCCCACCACCAGGGGGACCTCTTGACCTGACTCGGCACAGATATTAGGGAGTCCAGGGACCCCGGACTGTGGTCCCAGACCCTCAGGATAAAAAGGGCAAAAATACAGCCCTGCCCACTGAACTGCCGGGAGCGTGGAAGTCAATAAGCCCAAAGCTGACATCGCTTTTCTTACTGAGACCTGACGGCTGCCCTGGAGCAACAACATTGCTTTGTCCACCTTCTGGATCTTCTCTACTGGAAGGAACACTTTTTGCTTTGTTGAATCCAACACATAGCCCAGGAAGGTGACCTTTTGGGACAGAACCAAACTGGATTTTTCCAGGTTCAAGAGTCACCCCAAGTTTTCTAGGATGTCTCTTTCTACCTAAAGATCCTGGGACAACTGCTCCGGGGAAGAGGCAAACAGAAGTAGATCATCCAGGTATGCGACCACCGAGATGCCTCTGAGCCGCAAGAAAGCCAGGACCTCCACCATAACTTTGGTGAAGATGTGGGGGGAAAAGGATAGTCCAAAGGGGAGTGCTTTGAACTGTAAATGAAACGTCCCTTCCCTGGTTTTTACCACCAGTCTGAGAAAACTCTGATAACTTTCTGCGATTGGAATGTGCAGATAAGCGTCTTTCAAGTCTATCGATGCCATAAAGCAATTCGGAGGAAGAAGGCCTTCACCGAATAGACAGAATCCATCCGGAATCTCCTGTAAGTGATTGAGACATTCAGAGGCTTTAAGTTCATGATAAGCCTGAACTTTCCGGAAGGTTTGCGGACCACAAAGATGTGGGAATAAAAGCCTCTGCCTATCTCCTCTGTTGGAACTCTTACCACCACCTCTTGCTCCTCCAGCTCCTGTAGGGAGGATAGAAGAGCTGATGATTTTTCTGCGCATTTTGGCAGCTTGGTGACAAGGAGACTGTGCGGAGGAGGTTCTGAGAACTCCAGCCGGTAACCTCTTCTTATGATCCCTAACACAAACTGGTTGGAGGTGATCATCTCCCACTGTGGAAGGAAAGCCCCCAATCTTCCTCCCACCGTGGTTACCCCGTCATTGGGTTTTCTTGGGCTGTTCAGGAGGGCGAAAAATCGCCCCTCCACGACCTTTGCCCTTCTGCCCCCAAGCCTTTTTTTGCCGTTCCACTTTTGGGGCTTCAAACTTTCTCTGAGACTTTTTTAGTTTGCTCCCCAAACTTTTTTTTAACGGGAAAGGCCTTTTTCTTATCGGCCGTCCGATCCAAAACAGCCTCCAACCCTGTGAGTGGAATTCCACAGAGTTTAACTTTAGATGCGCTGTCCCCTTGCCACGTCTTAAGCCATAAGGCCCTTCGAGCTGAATTAGTGAGGGCTGAAGACCTTGCGGACATGCGCACTGATTCAGCTGAAGCGTCCGCAATATATGCTACCCCCTTAAGTAGCATGGGGAAGGAAGACAAAATAGTTTTTTTTGGCATCCCTGCTTCAATGTGTGCCTTAATTTGAGTAAGCCAATATTCCATGTTGTGGGCCACTACTGTGACCGCCATGGCAGGCTTAAGGTTTCCCTGTGACGAATCCCAGGACTTCTTCAAAAGAGTCTCCATCCTTCTGTTCATGGGATCTGAAAGAACCCCCATATCCTCGAAGGCCAGGTCCGTATGCCTGGAAACCTGAGAAAAGGCAGCATCTAGTCTAGGAGATTTATTCCAGACTAGAACATGCGGAACTCCTCCAGTCTCCTTCTGAGTATGTTGACTACTTCCTCATTTTTCCCCTGAGTCCCTCAACCACCGTCTTCAAAGTGTGACTCAGACTCACAGCATTTCCTATGCTCTGAAATCTAATATGCTTTCTACCTGAATGCCCTACAACAACCATTTCAAAAATCAAATGGCTGAACTTCCATCTGCAGATGAAGTCAGTGACCTAAACTACTGGAGTCACTAGATCAGTAGAACAGCCAAGAAAATAGCATTTTCAGAAAGAAAGGAGGACAATCCCCCCCTTTTCTTTGATAGGTATCCATCATTGAGAAGAAAATTCAGCCATCACAGATGCTAAACCTGGACAACTAATACGCTACCACATACAGCAATCATTAAAGAAACCTTTTGATGCCTGAATTTGCTTCCCTTAAGGTGAGAGTTCTGAGAGCCTGGTTAGATCGGCACTCCCCGCAGGAAGATTATCATTATCTCCCCCCACATTTGATCCCAGTTGATGTGACACATCTATTATGAACTATTTCACTACACGATGGGAATTCAATAATTAGTTCACTTGGACTATTTTTATTCACAGATTTTTCTTGCACAGCTAAGTTATAGCTTTCCATATATGTCATTTTGAATTTTATTGATTATGTGATAGATTTGAAGCACGAAATCCTCTTATTGTCATAGTTTTGCAGAGTGTAATGTGAACACTTTTTTGATTTTGCTGCAGTCTATTTAGACATCATCACTATTACTCACGTTGACACTATTAATATAATTTAATTGTTGTTTTGTTGTCATCACACTTCTTATACTCACAACAGCGCGAGGGATATCACTACATATATTCCAGACTAGAGCCTCCTCTTCTGCAAAAGGAAACCTTTGTTTCAAAGCCCTTGAAAAGAAAGGGTTCCTTTCAGGATCTTTCCATTCTTTCTTGATGGCTTCGACCAAGACATCATGGACCTGGAAATCCCTCCTTTTTTGTTCCCCTAGACCTTTATACATCTGGTCATGGAGTGATAACACCTTCTTTTCCTCCTGTATACCCAAAGTGGTGTGAATAGCTCCCAAGAGATCCTCCACTTCGTCAAGGGAAAGTTTATAGCGAGAGGTTCTTGTGGATGCCCCATCCACCTCCTCTGCATCTGACTCCCCTTGGGAATTTGAAGCGGCGCTGTCTGGCTCCTCCTCAATTTCCTCTCTGGAGCCCCCTGGTCTCTCTCCACTAACAGAGGGAGTATCCACTGGGCTAGGTGTAACACTCTGTTGCACTGGTGAAGGATTGCGCTGGGCTTGTGGCAACTGGAAGCTAGAAAAAAGTGCTTTAAAGGACTAAAAAAGTGCTAGAGAGCTCCTTGACAGACGCAGCCAGATCCGTACCCTCCTCTGCTGCCTGCTCCCTAACTAATCCCTTAACCACTTTAAGACCAGCCTCGTTTTGGATTTTAGGTGTTTACATGTTTAAAATAGGTTTTTCTGCTAGAAAATTACTTAGAACCCCCAAACATTATATATGGTTTTTCTTCTAACACCCTAGAGAATACAATGGCGGTCATTGCAATACTTTTTTTTGCACCGTATTTGCGCAGCGGTCTTATAAGCGCACTTTTTTTGGAAAAAATTCACTTTTTTGAATAAAAAAATAAAACAACAGTAAAGTTATCCCAATTTTTTTTTATATTGTGAAATATAATGTTACGCCGAGTAAATTGATACCCAACATGTCATGCTTGAAAATTGCGCCCGCTCGTGGAATGGCGTCAAACTTTTACCCTCAAAAATCTCCATAGGCGACGTTTAAAAAATTCTACAGGTTGCATATTTTGCGCTACAGAGGAGGTCTAGAATTATTGCTCTCGCTCTACTGGTCGCGACGATACCTCACATGTGTGGTTTGACCACCGTTTTCATATGCGGCGCTACTCGCGTATGCGTTCGCTTCTGCGCGCGAGCTCGTCGGGACAGGGGGGTTTTAAAAATTTTTTTTTTTATTTTTATTATTTATTTTACAATATTTTATTTATTTTTACACTTTAAAAAAAAAAAAAAAATTGTGTCACTTTTATTTCTATTACAAGGAATGTAAACATCCCTTGTAATAGAAAAAAGCATGGCAGGACCTCTTAAATATGAGATCTGGGGTCAAAAAGACCTCAGATCTCATATTTACACTAAAATGCAATGAAAAAAAAAAAAAAAAAAAAAAAAAGTCATTTAGAAAAAATATGCCTTTAAGAGGCGTGGACGGAAGTGACGTTTTGACGTCGCTTCCGCCCAGCAGTGTCATGGAGACGAGTGAGCGCCATCTTGGCCTCATTCGTCTCTATACACAGCACGGCAGAGGACGCGATCGCACCGGATCGCGGCGGGAGGGGGGGGGCCCCCTCTCCCGCCACCGATAAAAGTGATCTCGCGGCGAATCCGCCGCAGGGACCACTTTTATCTGAAAGCCGGCCGTCGCACGAAAACGGGGATACCGGGGTTATGGCAGCTAGCTGCTGCCATAACAACGATATCCCCGTTCAAACTTAGGACGTACATAGTCGTGCGGCGGTCGGGAAGTGGTTAATGCACTCTTTACAGAGTGCCCTGGTCCAGGATTCCCTCATGGTGACTCTACAAGAGGGACATTTTTTCTTAGAACCATGAGGCGACTTGCTTTTCTCTGTGGCTTTCTGAAAAAAGAAAGAGAGAGAGCTGCCATAAATGCCCAATCCTACCAGTGCATTTACAGAGGGCTACCAGGAGTTCCCCCCCAGGACCAACCACATCCAGGGTTCCAGACACACTCCCCTTCCCTCCTGACCACCGGGGAGGGGGAAACACCCGTGAAGCTATCGGGATTAAGGTAAGGGAACACCACCCCAGGGTCCCACTTACCTTAGCATGGCTGGTGCTGGTATCTCCAGGAGCAGTTAGTGAGACCTCTGCCTCCGACATGTCCGCTGAGGATGGTGGTCGATCGTGTCCAAAACAGCTGACTCTACAGCAAAGATAGGGCCACACCAGCCGAACGCTCGGTCCGTTTTCTATCCCACATCCGGAACCAGAAGACGCGGGATCATCGGAAGTGCCCGCCCCCTCCGGAACTGACGTCATCCGTCATCCGGCCCAGCCATAGAGCTCCACACGCTGGCTGTCTGAACAGACAAAAGAGATCCGGGCACTTCCCACAACGCCCCCCTGGGCAGAAGAACGCGGACCTATTCAGCTGTCCTCCTTCGCTAAGAGAAGCTGAGGCGCACCAAACTGCAGTTTGAACAGGTAATGGCGGCTCCATAGCCTTTACCTGACTGCACAAAAGTGAGAGTGAGAGAGAGAGACCCGACTCCCCCCCCCCTTGAGACATTTGGCTTCAGCCTCTCTGGCTGACCTAGCCACGGCTCCTAGCAGTGTCTCCCCACCGGAGGAAACACCTGAACTGAGGGGCCGGCGGGACGGTGAGATTTAAATATTGAATCGAAAGGCGTGTTTCCTAAGAGGGGAGAAGCCAGTGTCTCTCTATGGTGCTGTCCTGAAAGATGAATGGGGCAAAAGGGGATATGCTCCAGGGACAAAACTATAATTCTGCCGCTCTATAAAGCTCTGGTCAGACCTCATCTGGAGTTCTCCGTTCAGTTCTGGCCACCAGTCCTCCGTAGGGATGTGTTGGAGCTAGAGAGAGTCCAAAGAAGGGCAACAAAACTTATAAGGGGGACTGCAGGACCTTAATTATGAGGAATGGCTGCAAACACTAAATTTATTCTCTCTGGAGAAAAGACGTTTGAGAGGGGACATGATAGAGATCTACAAATATCTCAATGGGGATCCCAGCATAGGAAATAAACTATTAAGTCCTAGGGGGTGTAAAAGGACACAGGGCCACATAATGAGACCGGAGGAGAAGCGGTTTAACCTTAAACTGTGTAGGGGGTTCTTCACTGTCAGGGCAATAAGGATGTAGAACTCTCTCCCACAATTGGTGGTGGATGCAGGGAGTATGGATATCTTTAAGAGACTCTTAGATATACATCTTAAAAAGGACACAACATACAGGGATATGGGAAATCAGCATAGACACTGATACATGCACCTACACAGGTTGAACTGGGTGGACTATTGTCTTTCTTCAGCCTTATCAACTATGTAACCATGGATTGTCTACTACCTTATTTAACCACTTGCTGCCCGCCCACCGTCATATGACGGCGGATCGGTGCAGCTGTTATCCTGACAATGGCCCTTCCAGGACCCCCAGGGGGCGCGTGCGCCGCGTCACTTGGGTCCCGATTCGCGTGCCCGGTAACCGAGCAGGACCGTGGATCTGTGTGTGTAAACACACAGATCCACGTCCTGTCAGATGGGAGGAGACCGATGGTGTGTTCCTTGTACAGAGGAACACCGATCGGTCTCCTCCCCTTCTGAGTCCCCTCCCCCCACAGTTAGAATCACTCCCTAGCAACATGATTAATCCTACAGCGCCCCCTCCTGGTTAACCCCTTCATTGCCAGTCACATTTATACAGTAATCAATGCATTTTTATAGCACGGATTGCTGTATAAATGTGAATGGTCCCAAAAATGTGTCAAAAGTGTCCGATATGTCCGCCGCAATATCGCAGTCACGATAAAAATCGCAGATCGCTGCCATTACTAGTAAAAAAAATAATAATAAAAATGCTATAAATCTATCCCCTTATTCTGTAGACGCTATAACTTTTGCGTAAACCAATAAATATACGCTTATCGCGATATTTTTTACCAAAAATATGTAGAAGAATACGTATCTGCCTAAACTGAGGAAAAAATTTGTTTAACCACTTGCCGCCTGCCATATAGCAGAATGACAGCGGCAAAGTGGTTTCAATATCCTGAATGGGCGTCATATGACGTCCGCAGGATATTGAGCCACTGCGCGCCCCCGGGGGGGCGCATCGCGGCGATCGTTGTTGCAGGGTGTCAGTCTGACCCCCCCCAACACTGATCTAGGTAGAGAGTCTCTGACGGAGACTCTTTACCACGTGATCAGCCGTGTCCAATCACGGCTGATCACGATGTAAATAGGAAGAGCCGGTGATCGGCTTTTCCTCATTTGCGTCTGACAGACGCGAGTAGAGGAGAGCCGATCGGCTGCTCTCCTGACAGGGGGGGGTCTGTGCTGATTGTTTATCAGCACAGCCCCTCCTCGGATCCTACCCAGGACCACCAGGGAAGCCGCCCAGGACCACCAGGGAAGCTGCCCAGGACCACTACGGAAACCAGCCACACTGGACCACCAGGTATGCCCCCTAGACCCCCAGGATAATACTAATCAGTGCAAAGGCAGCTGCCAATCAATGCCCAGGCAGCTGCCAATTAGTACCCACTCCAATGCCTATCAGTGCCACCAGGGATGCCTATCAGTGCCGTGTATCAGTGCCCATCGGTGCCACGTATCAGTGCCCATCAGTGCCGCCTATCAGTGACCATCAGTGGTGCCCATCAGTGCCACCCATAAGAACCCATCTTTGCAGACTTTCAGTGCCACCTATCAGTGCCCATCAGTGCCACCCAATGCCACCCATGAGTGCCCATCAGTGCCGCCTATCAATGCCCATCAGTGCTGCATATCAGTGCCACCCATCAGTGCTGCCTACCAGTGCCGCATATCAGTGCCCATCGTCAGTGCCCGCTCATTAGTGTCACCTCATTGCTGTTGCCTTATCAGTGCCTGTCAGTGCCCATCAGTGAAAGAGAAAACGTACCTATTTACAAAATTTTTAAACAGAAACAAAAGCAAAACTTTTATTTTTTTCAAAATTTTCAGTCTTTTTTTATTTGTTTCGCAAAAAAAAAAAAAAAAAAAAAAACACAGAGATGATCAAATACCACCAAAAGAAACCTCTATTTGTGGGAAAAAAATGATAAAAATTTAGTTTGGGTACAGTGTTGTATGACCGCGCAATTGTCACTCAAACTGTGACAGCGCTGAAAGCTGAAAATTGGTCTGGGCAGGAAGGTGTCTAAGTGCCCTGTATTGAAGTGGTTAAAAAAAAAGTGGATATTATAGCAAAAAGTAAAAAAATATTGTGTTTTTTTCAAACTTGTCACTCTTGTTTTGTTTATAGCGCAAGAAATAAAAACCGCAGAGGTGATCAAATACCACCAAAAGAAAGCTCTATTAGTGGGGAAAAAATGATAAAAATTTCATATGTGTACAGTGTTGTATGACCGTGCAATTGTTATTCAAAGTGCGACAGCGCTGAAAGCTGAAAATTGGCTTGGGCAGGAAGGGGGTGAAAATACCCTGTATGGAAGTGGTTAAAGTGGTTGTAAACTCTCTAGTTTAAACCGCCTGTGAAAGTTGACTTACTTGTATAATCTTGTGACAGTCCGTCCTGAAATCTTTTATGATGTCACAGGCGCATGCTCAGTTCAGCGTTTGATTCACGGCATGCTATGTGTGCCGTTTCTGTAACAGCATGCCAGGTCTGTCATTTCCCCTGAAAACGGCAAAGCTAGGAAGGATCGCGATACTCTGCATTCCCTCTGTGAGACGTCACACAGGGGAAGTGAACCAGTGTATCTCGTATCTCAGTTCATACGAGGAAGCATCTGCAGCTGTTGTTATACTGAGAGGAAGGGCAGAAATGACGTCCACAGCAGAGACAGGAATCCATGCCCAAGATGGCGCAGCTGATACCCGGAAGAGGATTTCATTGCTAAAACTTCAAAAAGGTAATTGCAATGCAGCTTTTACTAAGATTACAATCTGCAAGGCGTGTTAATACTTTGTTCTATTATAATATTCTAAAAAAAAAAGAAAAATAAAGCAGAGTTTACTTCCTCTTTAAAGTAGAACTATAGGAAAACACTTTTTTTCATTTTCAAAAGAGTAAGGGAGGGTTAAAACCTCTGTAAGGTTTACTTTTGCCATCTGCGTCCCACTGGGGAGATATACTTTTACTTCCTGTCCCATAGCCAAACAGGAAATGAGAGGAAATCTCTGAAAATTAAGGGAATTTCTTGGGGACCCCAGGTCACCAGGACTAGTGTCCCCATTGGAATATTTTCCCAGTTACTTTTCTGTTGGACAACACAAAATTTGGGATTTTCTTTTACTTTCAATGGTAATGGCGAACAGGACAAATAGAGAGGGTGGATCTCCTTAAGGGGGGGGGCATAGACAGCAATAAAAACTGACAGGGGTTCTAATCCAGCTTCACTCCATCCAAAACTAAAATAAAAAAAGGTTTTCCTTTAGTTAGACCTTAATGTTTGCGATCAGGGAGGTTCCCCAATCATCCACAGGGTTCTATCCTTTTGAGCTACTGTATGGGAGGCACCCACGGGAGTTATTGGACATTGCCAGGGAACCATGGGAGAGTGAGCGTTCCCCGCATAGAAGTGTGATTGAACATGTAGCACAAATGCAAGACCAAATTGCACAAGTAATGCCTATTGTGAAGGAACATTTAGCTCAAGCCCAGTTAGTTTAGCAGAGGATTTACAATCATGGGGCCCAGGTACTTTTTTTTTTTTTTCACTTGGTGACAAGGTGCACACGCTCGAAAAGTAAATTCCAAGGCAAAATGGCAGGGTCCCTATGAGGTGTTGGAAAAAATAGGTGATGTGAATTATAAAATTAGCCAACCAGGAAGACAGAAACCTGAGCAGGTATATTATGTGATAAACCATGGAAAGATGCATGTCAGGGAGGACACATGCATGTGGGCAGGCACATGGTCCCTGTAAGTCCTATTCGTGGCCAATTAGAGGGTGCACGTGAGCGAACCTGTGCATGCAATTGTGCACCCGCTAATTGGCCACGAATAGGGCTCACAGGGACGATGTGCCTGCACACATGCATGTGTCCTCCCTGACAATAGGGAAACCTTGGTTCGCAGAGCCCACCCCACTTGCCGCTCCGCCTAACTTGGTAATCCATGAAGTCGGGATAGCGGAGACTTTGCCCATAACAGCAACATTAAGCTAGAGAATTTGCGCTCCGCAATAAAGAGAAATTTTAAGAATTGCCAGGTTGGGTGTCAAAGATTGCACATGACATTGTTACCTTACCAGGGGAAAGGGTCAAGCCCTATAGCATTCCAGAAGCCAGATGAGTTTAAAAAAAAAAAAAAAAAAGCTTTAACTGGGGATAAGAGAGGAGTCAAATAGTAATGGAAGTTGGCGGTTTTCTAATGATTTTCGCCACTTGAATAAGATCACCAAGTATGACACCTATCCCATGCCACGCATAGACTAACTGATCGATCGCCTAGGGACAGCCTGGCATATGACGACATTGGACCTCACCAAAGGGTATTGGCAGATTCTGCTCTTGGAATTGGCCTGGAAAACACATTTGTAACTCCAGAGGGGTCTTTCTAGCATCGGAGGATGCCCTTTGGTTTGCAGAATGCTCCGGACACATTTCAACAGGCGATGAATAAGACCCTTCGGTCCCATCAAGCCTATGCTGCATATGACGTGATCACCCATAGTGAGGATTGGGACTTATAATTACCAAAGTTTCAGGCCATATTAGATTCTGGAAAGCTGGGTGTACAGCGAATCCAACATAATGTACCATTGGGCTAGAGGAGGCCAAGCATCGGGGTGGAAGAGGTATAATAAAGGCCCAGGTAAACAAAGTTGCTGTAAAGAGCTGTATTGTCTCAGGTTTTCATGGCTGAAGAACACCCAATCATTTACCTCAGCCAGAAATTGAAACCCCATGAAGTAAATTATGCCACCACTGAAAAAGAATGTTTAGCTATAAAATGCACTTTAGATTCTCTTCGAAACTATCTCTTGGGTAGACTGAGCTGGCAACAGATCATGCTCCATTAAAGTGGATGGCACAAAACAAGGAGACCAATAGAAGGGTGAATAGGTGGTTCTTGGTCCTTTAAGAATTTAGCTTTACATTGAAACAATGCCCAGGTGGTATGATGGGGAATGCAGATGCCTTGGAGCAAGTTCTTGCATGCCTGGCAACTTGTGTTCCAACCCTAGAGTGGGGGTATGTGACAGGAAGCCAGGAAAAACTATGGGTTGTGTCCATGATCTGTGATATATTTGTCCCAGATTTATGCTGTTTACAAATTGTTTTCCTTCTTGTGCTGTGTAGTTAGTCTGTTTGGGTCACTGAGGGGTTAATGAGCTCAGCTGAAGCAGGCTGAGCACTCCGGGCTTTATAAACTCCCAGGCTGCTTAGGGAGGATGCTCTACTCTGGAACTAGATTTCCGACAGTGCATGGTAGGCTGAGGAGCAGCATCTTTTATATGGTGAGATTAATGCCTAGTACGCAGGGGCCGTGTGTATGTCAGCTAGAAGCCTGGCTTCTGTCAGACGAGCATACTAAAAAAACAGCAGCCAAACATCTCCCAAACAACACTCTCAGCCAATGGCACTTTCAGACGCACTTTTTTGGGGAAAAAAAAAAAAAAGACACTTTCATGAATTAAAGAAAAACTAAACAGCATTGTTAGGATAATTTTTTTGCATGAAAGATGAGGTTAGGCTGAGTAAATAGATACCCAACATGTCATGCTTTAAAATTGCGCACACTCGTGAAATGGCGACAAACTATGGTACCCAAAAATCTCCATAGGCGATGCTTTAAAAAAATTTAAAAGTTACCAGTTTAGAGTTACAGAGGAGGTCTTTTTCTAGAATTATTTCTCTCGCTCCAACGATCACAGTGATACCTCACGTGTGATTTGAGCATTGTTTACAATATGCGGGCGTGACTAACGCATGCGGTTTCTTTGCTGCATGAGCTCGCGGGGACGGGGATGCTTTAACCACTAGAGGACCAGCCACTGCAGTAATACTGTGGCAGGTTGGCTCCCCTGGGCAAATCGCCGTAGCAATATGTCAACTGCTTTAAGACCACTAGGGGGCACCCGCGACACAACGATGAAGCCAATGTCTGTCGGGCACCCGCGATCGCTCCTGAGAGAAACAGAACGGAGATCTGTCAATGTAAATAGACAGATCTCCGTTCTTTTAGGGGAGAGGAGAGAGATCTGTAGTTCATACTAAGTACGAACAACGATCAGTCTCGTCCTCCAGGCACCAGGCAGTCCTATCCCCCCCCCAGTTAGAATCACGCCCTAGGACACACATTTAACCCCTTGATGTCAATTGTGTTCGAGTACGTCATTGCACGACCGCGCAATTGTCAGTTAAAGCAACGCAGTGCCGTATAGCAAAAAATGGCCTGGTCATTGAGGGGGCAAATCCTTCCAAGGCTTAAGTGGTTAAAAAAAATCTATTTATATATATATAGATAGATAGATAGATAGATAGATAGATAAATTTTTTTTTTTTTTTTTTTTTAAATTGTCGCTTTAAAAAAAAAAAAAATAAAATTTCTGATCACTTTTATAACAGGTACTCTTTATGAAGGGATCGGGGGTCTAAACGACAAAAACAGCGACGATTCTGAACACTGTAATTTTTTTAAATCGGCACCATTGGCAGCCGAGTAAACCTGAAGTAACGTCGGGATGTTGCTTCTGTGTTTTTACATAGGAGACTGGAACAAAGCTGTTTCTGGCTTTGTTTCAGTCTCACTCTAGCCGGCGGATGCGCCGGATCATGGCTCGGGTTTCCCGCTGGGATGGGAGGCCTGGGAAGAGCGGCGGAAGTTGGGGAGGGGACTTCCCTCCGGCTCCTTCGAAATAACAGCAGAGCAGGCATCATCCCATTAGAACCACTAAAGCCGAGGCCACATATGTGTGTATGGTCGGTGCTAAGGGGTTAAGAATGTATTGTACTTTGTAATGTCCAGCATTTGTAGTTAGACGCCCAAGGTGGCAAGGGTTTTTTTTCTGTTTTGTTTTATTTTTGCTGTTTTGATATCTGCACATTAACCACTTGCTTACTGGGCACTTAAAACCCCCTCCTGCCCAGACCAATTTTTAGTTTTCAGTGCTGTCACACTTTGAATGACAATTGCGCGTTCATGATACTCTGTACGCAAATAACATTTTTATCATTTTTTTCACACAAATGGAGCTTTCTTTTGGTGGTATTTAATCACCACTTGGGTTTTTATTTTTTGCCAAACAAAAAAAGACAAATTAAAAAAAAAAAAAAAAAACGTTTTTAGTTTGTTATAAAATTTTGCAAATGGGTCATTTTTCTCCTTCATTGATATTTGCTGATGAGGCTGCACTGATGGGCGACACCGATAGGCACAGATAAGGCAACACTGATAGGCACTGATAAGACGGCACTAATCTGTGACACTGATGAGTGGCACTGGACATTGGTAGGTGGCACTGATGGGCAATGGTAGGTAGTATTGATAGGCAGCACTAGTGATGAGGCACTGATTGGTGACATTTATTATAGGTGACACTGTGGGCACTGATGGGTGGTGCTGGTGGGCAATGGTAGGCGGCACAGAAGCCTCCGCAGAGGCTCTCCACGATCGGGACTGATGTCCCTCTCACAGCCGCCGGTGCTACCAGCATAAGGAGAAAAAAATAGCAGATAACATCACATCATTGGCTGACAGCTGATCATGTGGTAAGGGGGTCAGACTCGCAGGGGGCACGCAGGCCGCTCGAGTAAGGGAGGACGTCTATGGATGCCCTCCCGGCAAAGTAGGTCCGCGCTGTAGCCGTCTTTGGGCTATAGCGCAGGCAGGAAGAGGTTATAAACAGACTTTGTAAATAAACCACAATTGTGTTTCACCAAGATCCTGCTGTGACTCATCCAGGGGGTCACGCACAACCCACTACTGAGCTAATTTCTCACACTATATATACAGTGTGTGTGTGTGTAATATATATTATATATATATATATATATATATATATATACACACATATATATACACACACATACATATACATACATACATACACAAACACATATACATACAGTTCGGCAAAAAAGTAATTAGTCAGCCACCAATTGTGCAAGTTCTCCCACTTAAAAAGATGAGAGGCCTGTAATTGTCATCATAGGTATACCTCAACTATGAGAGACAAAATGTGGAAACAAATCCAGACAATCACATTGTCTGTTTTTTGAAAGAATTTATTTGCAAATTATGGTGGAAAATAAGTATTTGGTCAATATCAAAAGTTCATCTCAATACTTTGTTATATATCCTTTGTTGGCAATGACAGAGGTCAAATGTTTTCTATAAGTCTTCACAAGGTTGTCACACACTGTTGCTGGTATGTTGGCCCATTCCTCCATGCAGATCTCCTCTAGAGAAGTGATGTTTTGGGGCTGTCACTGGGCAACATGGACTTTCAACTCTCTCCAAAGGTTTTCTATGGGGTTGAGATCTGGAGACTGGCTAGGCCACTCCAGGACCTTGAAATGCTTCTTACGAAGCCACTCCTTCATTGCCCGGGCGGTGTGTTTGGGATCATTGTCATGCTGAAAGACCCAGCCACGTTTCATCTTCAATGCCCTTGCTGATGGGAGGAGGTTTGCACTCAAAACCTCACGATACATGGCCCCATTCATTCTTTCATGTACACAGATCAGTCGTCCCTTTGCAGAGAAACAGCCTCAAAGCATGATGTTGCCACCCCCATGCTTCACAGTAGGTATGGTGTTCTTTGGTTGCAACTCAGCATTCTCTCTCCAAACACAGCGACTTATGTTTCTACCAAACAGTTCTACTTTGGTTTCATCTGACCATATGACATTCTCCCAATCCTCTTCTGGATCATCCAAATGCTCTCTAGCAAACCTCAGATGGGCCCGGACATGTACTGGCTTAAACAGGGGGACACGTCTGGCACTGCAGGACCTGAGTCCGTGGCGGCGTAGTGTGTTACTGATGGTAGCCTTTGTTACGTTGGTCCCAGCTCTCTGCAGGTCATTCACTAGGTCCCCCCGTGTGGTTCTGGGATTTTTGCTCACCGTCCTTGTGATCATTTTGTCCCCACGGGGTGAGATCTTGCGTGGAGCCCGAGATCGAGGGAGATTATCAGTGGTCTTGTATGTCTTCCATTTTCTAAGTATTGCTCCCACAGTTGATTTCTTCACACCAATCTGCTTGCCTATTGCAGATTCAGTCTTCCCAGCCTGGTGCAGGTCTTGTTTCTGGTGTCCTTCGACAGCTCTTTGGTCTTCACCATAGTGGAGTTTGGAGTTTTCGCTTCTCGGCCTTTTGGCTAAGATCAAGTGAAGTATCTGTTCTTATCAGTTTCCAGGAGGTGGCGCTTGCTTCCGTCCCTGATCCATGGCGAGATGGAGATGGGATGGCGGTTGCTATGCAAAACCTGCTGGAGTAAAGGTGACCTGGACAGTTCGTAGCTGAAAGGGAAGCCTTCCGATGGGGATGGAGAACCACGGGGTCTGAACCGGAGGGTCCGGACCCTGGCCTTCTGGCCTGGATTGGGGCAGCTCTAGCTCCGGACAGTTATTCGGGAGAGAATGCTGGCTCCCCTTTCTCCCACCGGGGGAGCGGCCAGTATTTCCCGAATGTAATTAGGTAGGAGGGACGGAACGACCGTGAGGCTTGATGGTAAAGGGCTCTCACCAAGCTTCCAGAACTCCATGCCTTCCTGCCTGGGGTGGGGGCTGCTGTGGTCTGGGCTGGTGGCCAGGGTTGGTCTTTGAAAGCCTTTGGAGTAATGCCTCTGGAGTGGCAGTCCAGGGGTGCCATAAAATCACTGTGAGTGGCAGTCACTTTGATTTGAGGCACCACGGTCACTGCACTATAGAACACGCTTTTTTAGCACCTGACTCTTGGGCCGGGCCTTTTGGCTAGGATCAGAGGAATTTTTTATTCCTGGCCGGAGGGCCTGGTCATTGTTTTACACAATGGCCACCTTTTTCACTCTCCTCTCCACTATTCCTTCCCCATTTTTTATTTATTTTCTTTCTTTTTGATTGAATCCTATGTTTTGTCACGTCTTGTACACGTTTGTCTCACTGTGTGATGAGTAAGGTCCTCGGGCCAGCCCTGAAAGTCTTGGGAAGGGGTGGATATGGCCTTCTGGCTTTGTTCGCCCTAACTCATGGGGTCTCCTTTTGGGGGAGCCCCACCTAGTACTTGGGTGGGTTCTGTTTCGGCAGACCCTCCTGAGAGCGGGGTCAGTCTGGTTTCGGCCAGATAGACCATTGTAAAGTACCTTTGTCCCCGTATGGAGCCTAACGCCCCGGGGGATCAGGGAATTGGCACGTCTGTGTACCCGTCGCACTTTTTTGTGACCACTCTTTATGTGTGTGCACATTTTTTTGGCACCAGGTGAAGTTTTTTGGATGTGTTATGCACGCCATAGGCTTTCAATAAAAAAAAAAAAAAAATAAGAGTTTGGAGTGTGACTGTTTGAGGTTGTGGACAGATGTCTTTTATACTGATAACAAGTTCAAACAGGTGCCATTAATACAGGTAATGAGTGGAGGACAGAGGAGCCTCTTAAAGAAGAAGATACAGGTTTGTGAGAGCCAGAAATCTTGCTTGTTTGTAGGTGACCAAATACTTATTTTCCACCATAATTTGCAAATACACTCTTTTAAAAATCAGACAGACAATGTAATTGTCTGGATTTGTTTCCACATTTTGTCTCTCATAGTTGAGGTATACCTATGATGACAATTACAGGCCTCTCTCATCTTTTAAGTGGGAGAACTTGCACAATTGGTGGCTGACTAAATACTTTTTTGCCCACTGTACACACACATATACACACTCACACACAGTTGTGCTCAAATGTTTGCATACCCTGGCAGAAGATCCCCAAAATTTTCCACTTCTTATTAAGGGATTGAACAGTACTGACTTGCATAGTCAAGGCTTTGGATATCTTTTTATATCCTTTTCCATCTTTTTAAAGTTTCATTTCTTGTTACGCAGGTCTTTTGACTGTCCTTTTCTACATCCTCATGGTTCAGTGTCTAGCCTGCTTAGTGCATCCATGTAAAAGTTAACAAACTCATTGACTATTTATACACAGACATGAATTAACCTTTAATTGCCATAATAACCTGTGTGTGCCACCTTCTGTGTCTGTACCAAGGCCAAACATTCCAGGGTATGTAAACTTTTTATCAGGGCCATTTGGGTGATTTCTGTTATTATGATTTAAAAAGGATCCAAAAAACTATGTGTTTGTTATCCTTAAATAAAAGACTTTTTTTGGCATGATCAGTCATATTTTTAATATTAATGCCAAAATTTCACAATTTCTGCCAGGGTATGCAAACTTTTGAGCACACCTGTACATATACATACATACATACAGTGCCTTGCAAAAGTATTCACCCCCTTGACATTTTTCATGTTTTGTTTCCTCACAACCTGGAATTAACATGGATTGTTTGAGGATTTGCATCATTTAATTTACAGAACATGCCCACAACTTTGAAGACTTTTTTTTATTGTGAAGCAACCAACAAATAGAACAAAATAACATCAAAAGTCCATGTGCATAACTATTCACCCCCCCCCCCCCCAAAGTCAATACTTTGTAGAGCCACCTTTTGCGGCTATCACAGCTCCAAGTCGCTTTGGATAAGTCTATGAGCTTGCCACATCTTTCCACTGGGATATTTGCCCATTCCTCCTCACAAAACTGCTCCAGCTCCTTCAAGTTTGATGGTTTGCGCTTGTGAACAGCAATCTTTAAGTCTGACCACCGATTTTCTATTGGATTAAGGTCTGGGCTTTGACTAGGCCATTCCAACACATTTACATGTTTCCCCTTAAACCACTCAAGTCTTGCTTTAGCAGTATGTTTTTTGGGGTCATTGTCCTGCTGGAAGGCGAACCTCCGTCCTAGCCTCAAATCACACACACAGAGTGGTACAGGTTTTACTCAAGAATATCCCTGTATTTAGCACCATCATTTTTTCCTCAACCCTGACCAGTTTCCCAGTCTCGACTGCTGAAAAACATGGTGTTCTTTGGGTGATGTGATGTGTTGGGTTTGCGCCAGACATAGTTTTTTCTTTGATGGCCAAAAAGTTCAATTTTACTCTCATCAGACCAGAGCACCCTTTGGGAGTCTCCCACATGCCTTTTCGCAAACTCAAAACGTGCCATTTTGTTATTTGCTAAAAGTAATGGCTTTCTTCTGGCCACTCTGCCATAAAGCCCAACTGGAGCATATGGCTTATTGTTGTCCTATGTACAGATACTCCAGTCTCTGCTGTGGAACTCTGCAGCTCCTCCAGGGTTACCTTAGGTCTCTGTGCTGCCTCTCTGATTAATGTCCTCCTTGCCCGGTACAGGAGTTTTGGTGTGGGGCGGCCTCTTGGCAGGTTTGCTGTTGTGCCATGTTTTTTCCATTTGGTTATGATATATTTGATGGTGCTCCTAGGGATCATCAAAGATTTGGATATTTTTTTTTTATAACTTAACCCTGACTTGTACTTCTCAACACCATTGTTCCTTACTTGTTTGGAGAGTTCCTTGGTCTTCAGGGCAGTGTTTGGTTAGTTGTGCCTTTTGCTTAGGTGTTATAGCCTCTGGGGCCTTTCAAAAAGGTGTGTATATGTAATGACAGATCACGTGACACTTAGATTGCACACTAGTTTTTTTATGGGCTTCATAACAAAGGGGGTGAATACATACACACATGCCAATTATCAGTTTTTTATTTCTGAAAAATAGTTTTAATGTATATATTTTTCTAATTTTACTTTACCAACTTATGCCCTGTACACACGACCGGTTTTGCCTTGGAATAAACTCCGAAGGTTTCTCCGACGGAACTCCGAAGGAATTCCGCTCAAGCGGTCTTGCCTACACATGGTCACACCAAAGTCCGACCGTCCAGAACACGGTGTACAACATGTACAACGGGACAAGAAAAAGGAAGCGCAATAGCCAGTAGCTTCCGTCTCGTACTTGCTTCAGAGCATGCGTCGTTTTTGGTCTGTCGGAACAGCATACAGACGAGCGGGTTTCCCGATAGGAATTGGTTCCGTCGGAAATATTTAGAACATGTTCCATTTCTAGCTCCGTCAGAATTTTTGAAAAAAAAAAGTCCGATGAGGCATACACACGATCGGAATAGACGATGAAAAGCTTCCGTCAGACTTTTTCTGTCGGACATTCTGCTCGTGTGTACGTGGCATTACACTATTGTGTTCTAATACATCACATATAATTCAGATTAAAAAAAACATTGAACTAAAGGCTGTTATATAACAAAATAGGTAAAAAACCAAGGGGGTGAATACTTTTGAAAGGCACTGTAGCCCTAACTGCCTGCTTTTAAAGTGGAGCTTTCAGTAACTTTGCAAGTCTGCATAAAAAAATTAATTCCTTACATGTCATAATATACATCAGCAGTATCATCATCAAAAAAAAAAAAAAACCTGTACATTGTATCATTAAAATGTAGCCCTTCGGCTGCATTTTAATCACTTCACTTTTGCACCCAGGCCAATTTTCAGCTTTCAGCGCTGTCACTTTTTAAATGACAATTGCGCAGACATGCTACACTGTACCCAAATTAAATTTTTATCATTTTGTTACCACAAATAGCGCTTTCTTTTGGTGGTATTTGATCACCCCTGCGTTTTTTATTTTTGGCTAAACGAATAAAAAAAGACCGAAAATTTTGAAAAAAAAAAAAAAAATAGTTTCTTTGTTTTTGTTATAAAATTTTGTAAAAAAGTAAGTTTCCTCCTTCACTGATGGGCACCGATGAGGTGGCACTGATGGGCACCGATAGGCGGCACAGAAAGGCTGCACTGATGGGTACTTATGGGTGGCACTGATAGATGGCACTGCTGGGCACTGATAGGTGGCACTGATGGGAATTGATGGGCACTGATAGCTGGCACTGATTTAACTGATAGGCATCAGTGGCAGGCATTGGGGATGGGCACTGATTGGAATATCCCTGGTGGTCTAGGGTGGCATACCTGGTGGTCTAGGGTGGTGGCCATCCCTGGTGGTCCTGGCGGCATCCTGGTGGTCCTGGGCGGGCATCTGAGGGGGGCTGCGCTGATAAACAATCAGCACAGACCCCCCCGTCAGGAGTGCAGCCGATCGGCTCTCCTCTACTCGCGTCTGTCAGACGCGAGTAAGGAAAAGCCGATCAATGGCTCTTCCTGTTTACATCGTGATTAGCCGTGATTGGACACGGCTGATCACGTGGTAAAGAGTCTCTGTCAGAGACTCTTTACCTAGATTGGAGTTGCGGTGTGATACAAATATGCGTCAGCATTAGCATCCAGGATTTAGCCACTACTGACCCTGGATACCACCTAAAAATTGTGGCACCATCCCTATAAAGAAGAAACCAAATTAAACTATGCTAAGACTGCTTTAATGTTATTTCTAGTACCGTATTTGTCACACATTGTTTAATTTTTCCTATTTTACCAACTGTCTCCTGCTTTGTTTTTCATTAGTTGACAAAAAATGAGAGATTGCATATAGATAGTATATGAACTATATATATTACTGTTTGCAGAATAACAAAAACCAAACAGACTTGGTATATTCAAACATGAAACTCTAATGCCCCGTACACACGATCGGACTTTCCGACAACAAAACCGTGGAATTTTGTTCAAAGGTTGTTGGCCCCAACTTGTCTTGCATCCACACGGTCACACAAATGTTGGCCAACAATTACGAACGTGGGAGCGTGGTGACGTACGATGAGCTGATAAGAAGGAAGTTCAATAGTCATGTGATATTTCCATTACGAACGCTAGTTTTACAAGACCGAGCGCTTCAGGCTCGTACTTGATTCCGAGCATGCATAAACTTTTGTGCGACGGACTTGTGTACACATGATCGGAAAGTCCAACAACAAAGTTTTGTTGGCGGAAAATTTGAGAACCTGCTAGCAAACAAGCTCACATCCAACATTTCCCGTCGGAAAGTCCGACCGTGTGTACGCGGGCATTAGGCCTCATGCACACTGGACATTTTTACAGCTGCTGTTTTTGGCTTCAGTTGTTTTTTTCTGCAGCCAGTAAACTCTACAGCATGTTATCCTATGTGTCCGTTTTTTGGCAAGGGCGTTTTCTGGCTGGAAAACTCCCCAGAGCTAGTGGGTTTGAAGAGAAGATTTTCAGCTGTAAAAACGCTCTTATGCCCTGTACAAATGATAGGATTTTCCAACAACAAAATCCATGTGTTTTTTTTCCGACGGATGTTGGCTCAAACTTGTCTTGCATACACACGGTCACACAAATTTCGTCGGAAATTCTGAACGTCGGAAAAATGAAGTTCAATAGCCATTGCGGCTCTTCTGCTTGATTCCGAGCATGCGTGGAACTTTGTGCGTCGGAATTGTGTACACACGATCGGAATTTACGACAACGGATTTTGTTGTCGGAAAATTTGAGAAACAGCTCTCAAATTTTGTGTTCCGATGGAAAATGTCCCGATGGAGCCTACACACGGTCGAAATTTCCGACAACAAGCTCCTATAGAACATTTTACACCGGAAAATCCTATCGTGTATACAGGGCATAACTCTGAAAAACACTGGGTATTCTGCATTTAAGAGAGTTTGAGCCATAAGCTTTCGTGGGAGTTTTTCTAGCTAAAAAGTAGCTAGAAAACACTACTGCAAAACTCATTCTACAGCTAACGCCAATAGCATTATTATAACGTCAAGTGTGCATGAGGCCTAATTTGCCTTTAATATTGGTTGAATAAAGTTTGGCACATTTTTTTTTTTTTTTTTTTTGTAAATCTAATGGCTCGTTTTATTTTCTATCAAGTTCAAGACAATAAAATGAAACAGTCCTAATGCTGAAAGGAAAAAAAAAGCTGTAAATACAAATACAACTAGGTAGTGTTGCATACAAAACATGTCTGTGTGTTTCTGTCATATTCACATCATTATATAAGTCCGCTATACTTACCAACATAACTACAGTAGCAATAAGTCTGGTTGGTTCGAACATCTTTTTAAGCTGTTTCACCGGTCCCATAAGAAAACAAGTGCTAGTAAAAAATAAGAGAAATAACTTTCTTTGAATTTTCATATAGATTGGTTATTTTATATTGTATGTGCATTACAATCATTTGTACAGGTACCAAGGATTCTATCTGTCTATAAACCACAATGTCTGGGCTATATCTACCCACACACAACAAACATAATTACCGGGGGTCATTTAAGAGGGCAGTACATTTGAAAACTTGGGGCGTGGCTGTACGGCAACCAATGATGAGATTCTACGTCTGATGCGGTGTCACGAACGGGAGAGGTGAGAGAGACAGCTAGGAGGATTTACAGCGCTAAGCGTTCCGGGTCTGTTTGACCACAGCATACGGCTCTAAGCTCGGTGACCACCTATCTGCACTCTTGGCAAGCTCTTTTATTATGTGACACATCTGAGTGCAATATTTAAGGATTTGTTTTGGTTTTTAAATAAATGGTTTGCAATATCACACTATTGGAAGCTTTTTATCGTTTCATGCTTACTGATGGGAAGTTCCTCCCCTATTGAATGGTGCTGGAAGCCGAGGTTTGATTAAAACCCTGTTGGTTTTCTAACAGCTTGTTTGCCGCGCATGAGAATGCAAGGCATAATCTTCTGGTGAGTGCGATTTCAACAGGGAGTGGAACACAATCACAGGTGGTGTGGTGGAAGATATTCTTAATATTCAAAGAAGAAGACTAGCTGAGGCGGGTTTTTACCAAGCCTCCCATTTTAGCCTTGGAGGACGTTGGAAGACGAGCGCAGAACTTGCTGAACCTACAGGCCCTTACCACCTAGATTTCTTGAGGGCTCTTCAGTTGAGCCACTTCCTCAAATCTATTCCGCCTCCCTTGAATGCCCAACCACTTACCACATTTGAGGACATATGTTCAACATCGGTGGTATTACCGCATACACGTTCTCTGACATATGCCATCCTGAATACTTCCGCACCAGACTTTGTCCCACCGGGCTTACTTAAATGGGAAAAAGAACTAAACTGTAGCTTTAACATAACCAAAAGACAACAAATTCTTAGATTTGCGCACAAATCTTCGATATGTGCCAAGACTCAAGAAACGAATTACAAAATTTTATCACGCTGGTATAGAACCCCAGCACTCTTACACAAATACTTCCCAACGACATATGAACTCTGCTGGCGATGCCAAGCAGAAAAAGGGACACTATTACACGTATTCTGGTCGTGCTCTAAACTGACGAACTTCTGGCAAACAATAGAGACGACGATACAGAAATTCACAGACTATAACATTACTAATGACCCAGCATTTTTTCTCTTACATGCATCAAATATACCCACAAAGATATATAAAAAGTCTGTGCTCCGACATCTTCTGGACGCAGCTAAAGCTTGTATCCCACTACATTGGAAATCCCCAAAACCCCCAACTATAGACCTATGGATCAAAAAAGTAGAAGAAATGAAACTAATGGAAGACCTTATCCATACCGCTCAAAACAGACATGAGAAATTTTCTAATACATGGCAGTTGTGGAATATGTTCATATACTCTAGTGAGGGCCAGGCCCTGCGAGAAACCTTTATAACTCACTAACCAACCACAACGTAAATTAAATTACCGAAATCTGCACCTGAGATACAAGATAAATGTGTTTATAGCTATACCTAAGCGACTCCTTCAGATACTCCATGATCGCGGAGAACACCCCCCCCCCCCCCACCTCTCCACTCCTCCTCTCAATCTTTCTCTTTTCCTAATCTTAGGACTCTACTGTAATGTTTTGAGAAAAAAGGAAAAAGACGGGAGGGAGCCCGGGGGACTGTACCAGCCTAACCCACTATACTATAAGGAATGCGTAAAGTCTTAACCAAAGCGGAGTGGGGCCCGATATTAACGGGCACATCCCACAGCGTCATCTTAGTAGTGTCGCACAATGAATAAGAATGTTTGTTGACCAATACAGCAATTGTGCCCACCAGGATACGTACAATTATCTTCCAATAATAACGCTTATTGTATTATATAGTTGTGTTATGCGCTATGTTTGACGATGTTTTACTGTATACTATTTTATGTCGGTCCATGTGGGCCCCTTTGCCTGTTATAAATAAAAAATAAAAAAAAAAAATAAAAAATATTCAAAGAAGATTTTTCCTGATATAAGGACTTCATCACTATGCACGAATTGTTCACTTGATTTATTTATGGACACATTCACACATGGAGATTTTTTTAAATATTTTATTTATTTAATTGGTTATTTATTGGTTTGAAATTTATCACAGATTCAGTTATTCAGCGCCACTGTTTTGTCTTTAAAACACTTTATTGATTCATTTGAAAACTTAGTTTGTTCAGGATAATCTATAAAGTTTTACTAAACCTAGGACCCTGCACTCACTATATCTTGTCTCTCACAGTACACAGAACATGGTAATGTAATTATTTTAGTAAATATAAACTGCTAAATACCTTTTCTCAACAGCAATATATTGCAGTCTTGTGACTTCCAGTGTCTAGCCGAGCACTGGTTAACCATTTGACAACTGGGCACCTTCACCTCCTTCCTGCCCAGGCCATTTTTCAGCTTTCAGCGCTGTCGCACTTTGAATGACAATTGCGCGGTCATGCAACACTGCACCCAAAATGAAATTTTTATACATTCTTTGAGACCGATAGAGCTTTCTTTTGGTGGTAATCACCAGGGTTATTTTTTGCTAAACAAACTAAAAAAAGACTGAAAATTTTTGAAAATAAAAAATTTTTTTCTTAGTTTTCCTTATAAAATTTTGTAAATACAGTGGAACCTCGGATTATGAGCATAATACATTCCAGGAGTATGCTCGTAATCCAAAGTGCTCGCATATCAAAGCGAGTTTTCCCATTGAAATCAATGGAAACGAAAATTAGTTCCGCATTGACTTCAATGGGATGCAATACCGCATGCGGCCAGAGGCAGGGAGCGGCGGACAGCCTCGGAAATGGCCGAGAAGGCTCGAGGACACTTCGGCGGACCTCGGAAAGACTTCCTACCCGAGATTTGCGAGGTCAGATGTGCTGTACTCTGGCCTTTCTGTGCATTTCTGAACATTACGCTCGGCTCTGCTCGGCTCCGGCTCGCCCCCCAACTCAGGCCAAAAGCGGTACTGCACACCACTTTGGCCGAGACAACACTCGCAAACCGAGTTACGATTTTTAAACATACAGTGCTCATATTGCGAAATGCTAGTTAACCACGTTACTCGCAATGCGAGGTTCCACTGTAAGTAATTTTTCTCCTTCACTGATGTGCGCTGATGAGGCTGCATTGATGGACACTGATATGTTGCACTGAGACACACTGACAGGCAGCACTGATGGGCACGGTGGGCACTGTTGGGGCTGCACTGATGATCAGTACCCCGATTACCAGTGTAGATGTCCCCTGTGTGGATTGCCACTGATCAGCTCTCCTCTCGCCCCGTCAGCTGTGTCCCAAGAATGTGGCGATCACAGAAAACTGCTGATGCGCGCTGCAGGGGGCGCAGGAAGCATGAGCACAGGAGAACGTCATATGACACCCTCCCAGCAATGTGTGGTCACGCTGTAGCTGTCATTCGGCTATAGCGCGGTCGTGAAGGGGTTAAGGTGGTTGGAAACCCTCACATATACAAAGTGAAGTGAACAGCCTCAGATGATACAGAGTGAAACCAATCCTCATACTTGTTTATCTGTAGTCTTCTCAACACCCCTTCAAAAGGGTGGATCATTTTTTTAAATCTTTCTTTATATTTTAGGAGCACAGAAGGGGGCCGGAAAGACTGCACTTACAGTATGTGAGAGCTGATTGAAGGAAGGGAACACACCCCCATTTACACAGCAGAAGAACGGTGTTCTGAATAGAATGTTATCTTGTATCAGGAAAACTTCTCAGAAGTGACTCATGCTCATATTAGAGGAAGGAAGTAACAGAGAGAGACACGACACTTAGGCCCTGTTCACACCTGAGCGATTTTCTGCTTGAAACTTGTAGCTCTAAAACGCTCAACAAGCCAAGTCCTATTCATTTCAATGGCCCCTGTTCACATATAAGCGTTCTGTTGTCTGAAGCAAAACACCTGTCACTCAAAAAAGTACATGAGCTTCTTTTTGGCAGATTACAAGTGTTTTTGGCCCTATAGACTTCAATAGAAACACCTGAGCTTGAGCATTTTACAAGCACTTTGTCGCTCGTTTTCTGCTCAAACAACAGATCCCCACCCCTAATTTCCGTCTCCTCCCCCTAATGCTTTCTATTAGCTAAACAAAAACACCTGAAGCTGTAAAACGCTTGTAATTTGCTTCTAAAACTCTTTAAAAATGCTTGTAAAAATCTGCAAAAAAGGCTCAAAAAATATGAAAAACACCAGTAAATCATTATGCTCAGGTTTGAATGGAGCCTTAGAGCTTAGGAGAGAGATAAGTAAACACTGCAGATACAGTATCTCACAAAAGTGAGTACACCCCTCACATTTTTGTAAATATTTTATTATATCTTTTCATGTGACAACACTGAAGAAATAGTGGTGCACCAAATGGGAATTTTGATGCTGAAACCGAAAATGCAGGATGCACTTTGCCGAAAACCGTAACTGAAAATGACAGCTTTTAAAAAATATTTATATTTTTATATATAATTGCATTATATTCAACTTTTAAATTAATATTAATTTAAATACAAGTTTATTGTTGGCTAATATTGGCTCAAGAAAAATGCAGTCTAACCATCTCTTGTATCATATCCACAGTCACTAACCATCTCTAGTATCATGTCCACAGTCTCTAA
This sequence comes from Aquarana catesbeiana, assembly GCF_042186555.1. Lineage (NCBI taxonomy): Eukaryota > Metazoa > Chordata > Amphibia > Anura > Ranidae > Aquarana > Aquarana catesbeiana. Next base: position 473,580,430 of record NC_133327.1, read on the forward strand.
CCATCTCTTGTATCATGTCTGCAATCTCTTACTTAACCAGTTGCAGACCACCGCGCGACGGGTACGTCCTTGCCTGCCCGCGGGTGGGGGGCCTGCGGCGGTCGGCAAATCTTCCCCGGCGATTCGTGGCCCCCCCCCTCGCAATCGCTCCCAGCCAATGGGATCATTTCCCTGCCTCCAGCGCCGAGGAGAAAAGACTGTAATGTGAGTGCACAACACACACACACATACAGTAGAACATGCCAGGCACACATTACATCCCCCCCAATCACACCCCCCCCCCCCCGTCACACTGACACCAAGCAGTTTTTTTTTTCTGATTACTGCATGGTGTCAGTTTGTGACAGTTAGTGTGGTAGGGCAGTTAGTATTAGCCCCCTTTAGGTCTGGGATACCCCCCTAACCCCCCCCAATAAAGTTTTAACCCCTTGATCACCCCCCGTCGCCAGTGTCGCTAAGCGATTGTTTTTCTGATAACTGTATTAGTGTCACTGGTGATGCTAGTTAGGGAGGTAAATATTTAGGTTAGCCGTCAGCATTTTATAGCGACAGGGACCCCCATATACTATCTAATAAATGTTTTAACCCCTTTATTGCCCCCTAGTTAACCCTTTCACCAGTGATCACCGTATAACTGTTACGGGTGACACTGGTTAGTTCGTTTATTTTTTATAGTCTCAGGGAACCCGCCGTTTATTACCAAATAAAGGTTTAGCCCCCTGATCGCCCGGCGGTGATATCCATCCCCCCAGGCAGCGTCAGATTAGCGCCAGTACCGCTAACACCCACGCACGCAGCATACGCCTCCCTTAGTGGTATAGTATCTGAACGGATCAATATCTGATCCGATCAGATCTATACTAGCATCCCCAGCAGTTTAGGGTTCCCAAAAACGCAGTGTTAGCGGGATCAGCCCAGATACCTGCTAGCACCTGCGTTTTGCCCCTCCACCCAGCCCAGCCCACCCCACCCAAGTGCAGTATCGATCGATCACTGTCACTTACAAAACACTAAACGCATAACTGCAGCGTTCGCAGAGTCAGGCCTGATCCCTGCGATCGCTACCAGTTTTTTGGTAGCGTTTTGGTGAACTGGCAAGCACCAGCCCCAGGCAGCGTCAGGTTAGCGCAAGTAACGCTAACACCCACGCACGCACCGTACACCTCCCTTAGTGGTATAGTATCTGATCCGATCAGATCTATACTAGCATCCCCAGCAGTTTAGGGTTCCCAAAAACGCAGTGTTAGGGGGATCAGCCCAGATACCTGCTAGCACCTGCGTTTTGCCCCTCCGCCCGGCCCAGCCCAGCCCACCCAAGTGCAGTATCGATCGATCACTGTCACTTACAAAACACTAAACACATAACTGCAGCGTTTGCAGAGTCAGGCCTGATCCCTGCGATCACTGTTTTTTGGTAGCGTTTTGGTGAACTGGCAAGCACCAGCGGCCTAGTACACCCCGGTCGTAGTCAAACCAGCACTACAGTAACACATGGTGACGTGGCAAGTCCCATAAGTGCAGTTCAAGCTGGTGAGGTGGCAAGCACAAGTAGTGTCCCGCTGCCACCAAGAAGACAAACACAGGCCCGTCGTGCCCATAATGCCCTTCCTGCTGCATTCACCAATCCTAATAATTGGGAACCCACCACTTCTGCAGCGCCCGTACTTCCCCCATTCACATCCCCAACCAAATGCAGTCGGCTGCATGAGAGGCATTTTTATGTCCTCCCGAGTACCTCTACCCAACTAACCCCCCCAAAAAAGATGTGTCTGCAGCAAGCGCGGATATAGGCGTGACACCCACTATTATTGTCCCTCCTGTCCTGATAATCCTGGTCTTTGCATTGGTGAATGTTTTGAATGCTACCATGCACTAGTTGAGTATTAGCGTAGGGTACAGCATTGCACAAACTAGGCACACTTTCACAGGGTCTCCCAAGATGCCATCGCATTTTGAGAGACCCAAACCTGGAACCGGTTACAGTTATAAAAGTTAGTTACAAAAAAAAGTGTAAAAAAAAAATAAATATATATATAAAAAATAAATAAATAAATAGTTGTCGTTTTATTGTTCTCTCTCTCTCTATTCTCTCTCTATTGTTCTGCTCTTTTTTACTGTATTCTATTCTGCAATGTTTTATTGTTATTATGTTTTATCATGTTTGCTTTTCAGGTATGCAGTTTTTTATACTTTACCATTTACTGTGTTTTATTGTTAACCATTTTTTTGTCTTCAGGTACGCCATTCACGACTGAGTGGTTATACCAGAATGATGCCTGCAGGTTTAGGTATCATCTTGGTATCATTCTTTTCAGCCAGCGGTCGGCTTTCATGTAAAAGCATTTCTAGCGGCTAATAAGCCTCTAGACTGCTTTTACAAGCAGTGGGAGGGAATGCCCCCCCCAACCGTCTTCCATGTTTTTCTCTGGCTCTACTGTCTCAACAGGGAACTTGAGAATACAGCCGGTAATTCAGCCAGCTGACCATAGAGCTGATCAGAGACCAGAGTGGCTCCAAACAGCTCTATGGCCTAAGAAACCGGAAGCTATGAGCATTTTATGACTTAGATTTCGCCGGATGTAAACAGCGACATTGGGAAATTGGGAAAGCATTTTATCACACCGATCTTGGTGTGGTCAGATGCTTTGAGGGCAGAGGAGAGATCTAAGGTTAATAGACCCCAATTTTTTCAAAAAAAGAGTACCTGTCACTACCTATTGCTATCATAGGGGATATTCACATTCCCTGAGATAACAATAAAAATGATTAAAAAAAAATGAAAGGAATAGTTTAAAAGTAAGATAAAAAAGCAAAAAAATAATAAAGAAAAAAAAAATTTAAAAAAAGCACCCCTGTCCCCCCCTGCTCTGGCGCTAAGGCGAACGCAAGCATTGGTTTGGCGTCAAATGTAAACAGCAATTGCACCATGCATGTGAGGTATCACCGCAAAGGTCAGATCGAGGGCAGTAATTTTAGCAGTAGACCTCCTCTGTAAATCTAAAGTGGTAACCTGTAAAGGCTTTTAAAAATTTATTTATTTTGTTGCCACTGCACGTTTGTGCGCAATTTTAAAGCATGTCATGTTTGATATCCATGTACTCTGCCTAAGATCATCTTTTTTATTTCATCAAACATTTGGGCAATATAGTGTGTTTTAGTGCATTAAAATTTAAAAAAGTGTGTTTTTTCCCCAAAAAATGCGTTTGAAAAATCGCTGCGCAAATACTGTGTGAAAAAAAAGTGAAACACCACCATTTTAATCTGTAGGGCATTTGCTTTAAAAAAAAAAAAAAAAAAAATATATATATATATATATATATATATATATATATATATATATATATAATGTTTGGGGGTTCAAAGTAATTTTCTTGCAAAAAAAAATAATTTTTTCATGTAAACAAAAAGTGTCAGAAAGGGCTTTGTCTTCAAGTGGTTAGAAGAGCGGGTGATATGTGACATAAGCTTCTAAATGTTGTGCATAAAATGCCAGGACAGTTCAAACCCCCCCAAATGACCCCATTTTGGAAAGTAGACACCCCAAGCTATTTGCTGAGAGGCATGTCGAGTCCATGGAATATTTTATATTGTGACACAAGTTGCGGGAAAGAGACAAATTTTTTTTTTTTTTTTTTTTTTTTTGCACAAAGTTGTCACTAAATGATATATTGCTCAAACATGCCATGGGAATATGTGAAATTACACCCCAAAATACATTCTGTTGCTTCTCCTGAGTACGGGGATACCACATGTGTGAGACTTTTTGGGAGCCTAGCCGCGTACGGGACCCCGAAAACCAAGCACCGCCTTCAGGCTTTCTAAGGGCGTAAAATTTTGATTTCACTCTTCACTGCCTATCACAGTTTCGGAGGCAATGGAATGCCCAGGTGGCATAAAACCCCCCAAATTACCCTATTTTGGAAAGTAGACACCCCAAGCTATTTGCTGAGAGGTATAGTGAGTATTTTGCAAACCTCACTTTTTGCCACAAAGTTTTGAAAATTGAAAAAAGAGAAAAAAAATGTTTTTTCTTGTCTTTCTTCATTTTCAAAAACAAATGAGAGCTGCAAAATACTCACCATGCCTCTCAGCAAATAGCTTGGAGTGTCTACTTTCCAAAATGGGGTCATTTGGGGGGGGTTGTGCCATCTGGGCATTTTATGGCCTTCAAAACTGTGATAGGTAGTGAGGAGTGAAATCAAAAATTTACGCCCTTAGAAATCCTGAAGGCGGTGATTGGTTTTCCGGGCCCTGTACGCGGCTAGGCTCCCAAAAAGTCCCACACATTTGGTATCCCCGTACTCAGGAGAAGCAGCTGAATGTATTTTGGGGTGCAATTCCACATATGCCTATGGCCTGTGTGAGCAATATATCATTTAGTGACAACTTTTTGTAATTTTTTTTTTTTTTGTCATTATTCAATCATTTGGGACAAAAAAAATTAATATTCAATGGGCTCAACATGCCTCTCAGCAATTTCCTTGGGGTGTCTACTTTCCAAAATGGGGTCATTTGGGGGGGTTTTGAACTGCCCTGCCATTTTAGCACCTCAAGAAATGACATAGGCAGTCATAAACTAAAAGCTGTGTAAATTCCAGAAAATGTACCCTAGCTTGTAGACGCTATAACTTTTGCTCAAACCAATAAATATACACTTATTGACATTTTTTTTACCAAAGACATGTGGCCGAATACATTTTGGCCTAAATGTATGACTAAAATTGAGTTTATTGGATTTTTTTTATAACAAAAAGTAGAAAATATCATTTTTTTTCAAAATTTTCGTTTTTTTTCCATTTATAGCGCAAAAAATAAAAATGGCAGAGGTGATCAAATACCATCAAAAGAAAGCTCTATTTGTGGGAAGAAAATTACGCAAATTTCGTTTGGGTACAGCATTGCATGACCGTGCAATTAGCAGTTAAAGCGACGCAGTGCCAAATTGTAAAAAGTGCTCTGGTCAGGAAGGGGGTAAATCCTTCCGGGGCTGAAGTGGTTAAACCCACTGCTAATAGTATTAGCAAAATTTCCATTTGGTGTACCTCTAGCAGACATTACATAGGAGATGGTCAGAGAATGCAGACATGATACAAGAGATCAATGCAGCCTACCAATGCACGTCAGATGCAGCCTTGCCAGTGCATGTCAGATACAGCCTTGCCAGTCCCTGTGGGATGCAGCCTGCCTGTGCCCATCAGACACAGCCTGCCTGTCAGATGCAGCCTCACCAGTGCCTGTGGATGCAGCCTGCCTGTGCCCATAAGATGCAGCCTCTCACCAGCGCCTGTGGATGCAGCCTGCCTGTGCCCATAAGATGCAGCCTCTCACCAGTGCCTGTGGGATGAAGTCTGCCTGTGCCCATAAGATGCAGCTTGCCTGTGCCCATAAGATGCAGCCTCTCGCCAGTGCCTGTGGGATGCAGCCTGCCTGTGCCCATAAGATGCAGCCTCTCACCAGTGCCTGTGGGATGCAGCCTGCCTGTGCCCAGATCAGAGTGGCAATCTCCCACTGTGTCACGGAGCTGGATTTGAATTGTCTGGGCCATAGTAACAATGTCCCGACTCCTGTGATCACGTCACACTGATTCAATGTCCCGGCATTGGATCAGTGTGCCGTCTATTACAGGAGGTGGGTCATTGTTACTGCAGCCTGGGCAATTCAGCTCCCTGACACAGGGAAATCGCCGCTCTACAAGGAGAGGAGGAGGAAGGGGAGGACAGGACCTTGAGCAGCCAGGATGACACCCTGCAATGGAGAGCACCCAGCGGTGCAGCCACCACTACTGTGCCTTATCTCAATTTTCTTTTTTTGGCTGCCAAAATTTCAGTGCATCCCTAGAAATGACACTTTGCTACAATGTAAAGTAGTGAGTGTACAGATTGTATAAGTGTAAATTTGCTGTCCCCTCAAAATAACTCAACACACAGCCATTAACGTCTAAACCGCTGGCAACAAAAGTGAATACACCCCTTAGTGAAAATGTCCAAATTGAGCCCAAAGTGTCAATATTTTGTGTGGGCACCATTATTTTCCAGCACTGCCTTAACCCTCTTGGGCACGGAGTTCCCCAGAGCTTCACAGGTTGCCACTGGAGTCTCCTCTACTCCTCCATGACGACATCATGGAGCTGGTGGATGTTAGAGACCTTGCGCTCCGCTACCTTGCATTTGAGGAAGCCCCACAGATGCTCAATAGGGTTTAGGTCTGGAGACATGCTTGGCCAGTCATCACCTTTACCCTCAGCTTCTTTAGCAAGGCAGTGGTCATCTTGGAGGTGTGTTTGAGGTCCTTATGTTGAAATACTGCCCTGAGGTCCAATCTCCAAAGGGAGGAGATCATGCTCTGCTTCAGTATGTCACAGTACATGTTGGCATTCATGGTTCCCTCAATAAACTATAGTCCCCCAGTGCCGGCAGCACTCATGCAGCTCCAGATCATGACATTCCCACCACCATGCTTGACTGTAGGCAAAACACACTTGGCACCATCTGAACCAAATAAGCTTGTCTTCAGCAAACTGTTAGCGGGCTTTCTTGTGCATTTGAGGATGCCCCACAGATGCAGACACCAACACATGGTCTGAGCACTGACAGGTTGAATCCCCCCACCCCACCCTCTGCAGCAATGCTGGCAGCACTCATACGTCAAGTTCCCAAAGGCATCCTTTGGATATGACGCTGAGCACGTGCACTCAACTTCTTTGGTTGACCATGGCGAGGCCTGTTCTGAGTGGAACCTGTCCTGTTAAACCAGTGTATGGTCTTGGCCACCATGCTGCAGCTTAGTTTCAGGGTCTTGGCAATCTTCTTATAGCCTAGGCCATCTTTATGTAGAGCAACAATTCTTTTTTTTCAGATCCTCAGAGAGTTCTTTGCCATGGGGTGCCATGTTGAACTTCCAGTGACCAGTATGAGAGAGTGAGAGTGAGAGTGAGAGTGATAACACCAAATTTAACATACCTGCTCCCCATTCACACCTGAGACCTTGTGACACTAACAAGTCACATGACCCCAGGGAGGGAAAATGGCGAATTGGGCCCAATTTGGAAATTTTCACTTAGGGGTGTACTCACTTTTGTTGCCAGCGGTTTGGACATTAATGGCTGTGTGTTGAGTTATTTTGAGGGGCAGCAAATTTACACTGTTATACAAGCTGTACACTCACTACTTTTCAAAGTGTCATTTCTTCAGTGTTGTCACATGAAAATATATAATAAAATATTTACAAAAATGTGAGGGGTGTACTCACTTTTGTGAGATATGGAATCTGAGCAAAGCACATACACAGTGACTGAGGTTTACAACAAGCTTGTACTTGGAGTTTTCATTCTCATGACTGTCCTATGAGGCTGCACGACCCCTCACATTCTGCCTGGACATTGTTGATTGGCCCTGTGCTGATCACATGCACCCTCCCCCCATAAAAAGAAAAAACTCTCTAGCAATACACATCAAACTGAGCATGTGCAGAGCGTGCCCAAGGTTCTGTACTATCAGGAGATTTCTTGGGGACAGTAAAAGAAGGGGAGGATCAGAGAAAACAGGATCAAACAGCCTTTTTACACAATGCAGAGGATTAACCCCCTAGGTTCCACAATAAGTATAAAAAGCATGCCTTACTGCATATACATACTGATTTTACTCTTGTGGGTTTAGTAACACTTTAACCACTTCAATACCAGGCACTTTCCCCACTTCCTGATCAAGCCAATTTTCAGCTCTGTCGCACTTTGAATGACAATTGCGCGGTCATGCTACACTGTACACAGACACATTTTTTAATCATTTTGTTCCCACAAATATAGCTTTCTTTTGGTGGTATTTGATCACCTCTGGGGTTTTTATTTTTTGCTGAATTAAAAAAAGACCGATTTTTTTTAAAAAAAGTTTTTCTTTGTTTCACTGATGGGCACCGATGAGGCTGCACTGACGGGCACTGATAAGGTGGCACGGATATGCAACACTGATGGGTACTGATGGGCACCGATAGGCTGCGCTGATGGGCACTTATGGGTGCCACTGATGGGCACTGATAGGTGGCACTGATGGGCATCACTGATATCGAGGCACTGGCAGGCATTGCTGATGGGCAATGATTGCCATCATATGTGTGCACTGATTGGCATCCCTGGTGGTCATCAGTGGTGGGCATCCCTGGTAGCCATGGGTGGCATCCCTGGTGGTCCTTGGTGGGCATCCTCGGGAGGCCTGTGCTGATAATCAGCGCAGACCCTCCTGTCAAGAGAGCCGCCAATCGGCTCTCCTCTACTCGCGTCTGTCAGATGCGAGTGAGGAAAGGCCGATACAGCTTGTTTAAATCGTGATCAGCTGTGCCCATGGCAAAGTTGTTTTGCACCCGCTAAACACTATACTTTCAAGTCGATGGGAAGCCCCGTAAATGCCCCGCAACCATGTGCAATACATGTGGTTGCGGCGCATTTGTCGTCACTGCCTGTCAGTAGCTGCTGGAAGGTGAACTTAATGCGGATTGGCTTTAGAGGCAAGGGAGACCTAGATGCATGCCTAAATCTACCCTTAGGCCCCTTCCATACGCTTGCTTAGCGGGGAATCTGTCCCCTGATCCTGGCTGGTCCATGTCCGCTCTGCTTATGCAGAACAGACACAGCCCGCTCTCCTCTATGGGCGGTGGAATGTAAACAGAACGCCGGTCCATTTACACCTAACCGCCATCCAATCTGCTATATGGATATATAGAACGTCTTTAACGGATTGGACGTAGGCGTAAACGGACATACAGTATCTCATAAAAGTGAGTACACCCCTCACATTTTTGTAAATATTTTATTATATCTTTTCATGTGACAACATTGAAGAAATGACACTGCTACAATGTGAAGTAGTGAGTGTACAGCTTGTATAACAGTATAAATTTGCTGCCCCCTCAAAATAACTCAACACACAGCCATTAATGTCTAAACCGCTGACAACAAAAGTGAATACACCCCTAAGTGAAAATTTCCAAATTGGGCCCAATTAGCCATTTTCCCTCCCCAGTGTCATGTGACTCGTTAGTGTTACAAAGTCTCAGGTGGGAATGGGGAGCAGGTGTGTTAAATTTGGTGTTGGGGAGCTACAGTTCTAAAGGAAGGTGGAGTGGGATTCCTCCTATCCCCCCAATGCACCTTCCAGGTTATTCACTCTCCCTCTTTTTCTCTCTCATCATTTGAAGCCCACTGTATACGTCTATTCTCTCCTACTTCCCCAAGAATTGCTGTGATCTACCGGCCCCCTGGACCATTATCAACTTTCCTTGATGAGTTTTCTGCCTGGCTACCCTACTTTCTCTCTTCGGAAATTCCCACAATCCTTCTCCGTGATTTCAACATCCCTGCTAATACAAACACTCCTGCTACTTCTAAACTTCTTAGTCTAACCTCTTCATTTGACCTAAAACAATGGGTACAGGCTACTACTCACTCTGATGGCAACACCCTTGACCTTGTATTCTCCTACCTAAGCACTCCATGCAACTTCTCAAACAATCCTTTTCCTCTCTCCGACCATCACTGTATTAGTTTCTCCCTCCCCCTGTCTTCCACCACCTTTCCCTCCAATCGCCTAACCATCACCCGTAGAAATTTTCGCAACTTCAACTCCTCTCTCCTCTATTCTGCTACTGACCACCTCTATGACAAAATCTCTCCCCTGTCCTGCCCCAACCAAGCCACGTCCATCTACAATAAATCCCTGTCCTCCACCCTGGACAAGCTCGCTCCCCTCACTACACGCAGAATCAGGCCTCGACCCCTACAACCCTGGCAAACAGATGACACTAAAATTCTCAAAAAACGTAGTCGTGCTCATGAGCGTCTGTGGCACAAGACTAAGTCTCTCAAAGACTTCAACCAATACAAATTTGCCCTCCAAAAATACTATTCTTTCCTCCACACTGCCAAGCAAACCTATTTTACAGCTCTTATTAACACCTTCTCATCCAGTCCCCGTAAACTCTTCTCTACCTTCAACTCTCTACTTTGTCCTCCACCGCCTCCACCCACTGACTCACTCACTGCCCAGGAGATCGCTATCACTTCAAAAACAAGATTGATACAATCTGCGATGAAATCTCCACTCTACAGGTATCTCCTCCAGCTAAGACCCCATGTCAACAGGTACAACTGACACTCCCCCTATTCAAATCTGCTACTAAGACGAAGTTACTAAACTCATTTCTATCACCCACCTAACCACCTGTCCCCTGGACCCTGTTCCCTCTCATATGCTACGGTCACCCTCTGACTCCATCCTACACTCTCTAACCCACATCTTCAATCTCTCCCTCACCACTGGCATCTTCCCCAATGCTCTAAAACATGCACTGGTCACCCCCATACTTAAAAAGCCGTCCTTGGACCGTACCAATCTTAACAACCTACGCCCTATCTCCTTGCTCCCCTTTTTCTCTAAACTCCTTGAACGCCTGGTTTACAACCGAGTGACCACCTCATTAAAAACAACCTTCTTGATCCCCTTCAATCTGGATTTCGCCCTCAACACTCCACAGAAACTGCTCTTTTAAAAGTCACAAATGACCTACTAACTGCAAAAACCAACGGACACTATTCTGTACTCCAACTTCCGGATCTTTCAACTGCCTTTGACACGGTTGACCACCCCCTCCTCCTTAAAGAACTTTACTCCCTCAGTCTCCGTGACTGTGCTCTCCAGTGGCTCTCATCCTACCTATCCCAACGCACCTTCAGTGTCACTTACAATTCTACTTCCTACACTCCTCTTCCCTTCTCTGTCGGGGTCCCCCAAGGTTCTGTTCTTGGACCTCTTTTATTTTCAATCTACACCTCTTCCCTGGGTCAGCTGATAGCCTCCCGCGGCTTTCAATATAATTTCTACGCTGACAACACACAAATCTATCTCTCCACCCCTCAACTCACTCCATCAGTCTCCTCACGCATCACTAACTTACTAACCGACATATCTGTATGGATGTCACACCACTTCCTCAAACTCAACTTGTCCAAAACCGAGCTTATAATATTTCCTCCCCCACATGCCTCTTCCCCTGACTTGTCTGTCAAGAGCAATGGCACAACCATCCACCCGTCCCCACAAGTCAGGGTACTAGGTGTTATCCTGGATTCTGAACTCTCCTTTCGGCCCCACATCCAATCACTTTCCAAAGCTTGCCGCCTCAACCTCCGCAACATCTCTAAACTACGTCCCTTTCTAACCAATGAAACCACAAAGCTCCTGATTCACTCCCTGGTTATCTCTCGCCTCGACTACTGCAACTCCCTCCTCATTGGCTTACCTTTAAATAGACTATCCCCCCTTCAGTCCATCATGAATGCTGCTGCCAGACTTATCCACCTTACAAACCGCTCAGTGTCTGCTACCTCTCTCTGCCAATCCCTCCAATGGCTGCCACTCGCCCAACGAATTAAATTCAAAATACTAACAATAAGTTACAAAGCCATCCACAACTCTGCCCCCAGCTACATCACTAGCCTAGTCACAAAATACCAACCTAATCACCCTCTCCGTTCCTCCCAGGACCTCCTGCTCTCTAGCTCCCTCATCACCTCCTCCCATATCCGCCTCCAGGACTTCTCCCGAGCCTCACCCATCCTCTGGAATTCCCTACCCCAATCTGTCAGACTGTCTCCAAATGTATCTACTTTTAGGCGATCCCTGAAAACTTTCCTCTTCAGAGAAGCCTATCCTGCCTCCATCTAACAACTGCACTATTTTCTCCATTAGCTCATCCCCCACAGCTATTACCCTTTTGTAAAACTTGACCCCCCCTCCTAGATTGTAAGCTCTAACGAGCAGGGCCCTCTGATTCCTCTTGTATTGTATTGTACTTGTACTGTCCTCCCTAATGTTGTAAAGCGCTGCGTAAACTGTTGGCTCTATATAAATCCTGTATAATAATAATGAATGCCAACATGTACTGTGACACACTGAAGCAGAGCATGATCCTCCCCTTCGGAGACTGGGCCGCAGGCCAGTATTCCACTATGATAACGACCCTAAACACACCTCCAAGACGACCACTGCCTTGCTGAAGAAGTGGAGGGTAAAGGTGATGGACTGGTTGAGCATGTCTCCAGACCTAAACCCTACTGAGCATCTGTGGGGCATCCTCAAAAGGAAAGTGGAGGAGCGCAAGGTCTCTAACATCCACCAGCTCTGTGATGTCGTCATGGAGGAGTGAAAGAGGACTCCAGTGACAACCTATGAAGCTCTGATGAACTCCATGGCCAAGAGGGTTAAGGCAGTGCTGGAAAATAATGGTAATGGAGAAATGGGTGGGACTATAGCAGCACTGGTAGATTAAAGTAGTAAGAATTGTAAAAATATAAAATGTTATTTCAATATGTACATATACAAAACATCAAGTGCAAATGGTGTATAACAGCCATACATGAATATTGGAAAGATGAGATACAGACACCTAAAGTGTTTCGGGGGTCTTCAATATACAGTACATACAAGTTTCTTTAAAATCTGGCGGGTTGCCAGCTTTATTTACAGGTGGTTTGCAAAGTCATAAAAATAAACAAAACAGTAAAACAAATCCTTGCCACCCGGCGTTAAACTAAACAGTACACTGCTCTCTATACGGTGTGGAGCTGGTCCCCGTCGCCCACAAAACATGAGGTAAAGCAAACCTTTGTTTTCAATACAAACAGGGCTCCTCTCTCTCAGATTCCCTTCTGAGTCTCAGGCCAGAGCACTGCCGTGCTCTCTTTCTGGTCATTTAAAGTCCACCTGAGCATGGACTCAAGTGGACCACAAGACCCGGACCGGAACCAAGCCTGATACAGAAGCTGGAAAAATCCGGGCCAGATTCCGGTTCAGTCTCTGACAATAGAACAAATGTGAGGTGAAATATATCGATTATCGATGACCTCACCTTGCATACCGTCACATATCCTCCCCCTCTGCTCAAGTCCCTGCGGCTGAGCAATTGTCCCAAACATACAGCGCATGCGGGAGAGGGCATATGCATTGTTTTGGAAGTGCCCAACCTATGCTCTACTGTAAATTTAAAGGGCTGTAAAGCCAGGAACCGCCTTGTCACGCTGCTATTTTTCTCTCTGTTGTTCAACATCCACTTCGGGGAGGCATGGTCGGTGACCAGCTTAAATGACCTCCCCAACAAGTAATACTTCAGGGAGTCTAAGGCCCATTTAATAGCGAGACATTCCTTTTCGACAAGGGCATAGTTTTTTTTCGTGCTTGTTCAGTTTCCGGCTCAGGTATACAACCTGGTGTTCCTCACCATCTCTGTTCTGGGATAGTACAGCCCCTAGTCCCACCTCAAAGGCATCCGTCTGTACCACAAACTCCTTTGTGAAGTCCGGGCTTACTAGCACCGGTAGTACACAAAGGGCCTGCTTTAATTTCTGGAAAGTCTTCTCGGCTTCAGGATTCCCTTTAACCATGACCGACCCTCTACCCTTCGTCAGGTCGGTCAGAGGGGTGGTAAAGTTGGGTATAAACCGTCTGTAATGCCCCGTAATGCCCAGGAAGGCCCGAACTTGTTTTTTGTTTACCGGTTGGGGACATTTTTTAATTGCCTCAACCTTATTGGTCTGAGGCTTGACCAGTCCCCGGCCAATAATGTACCCAAGGTATTTGGCCTCCTCCAGGCCTATGGCACACTTTTTTGAGTTGGCCATGAGACCTGCTTTCCTACTAAGGGAATCTACCACTGCTTGTACTAGGGGCAGGTTTGATTCCCAACCTGGGCTGTGGATGACCACATCGTCAAAATAAGCAGCAGCATACGGGCGATGTGGTCTCAAAGTTTTGTCCATCAATTCGCTGGAATGATGCAGGGGCTCCATGCAGACCAAAAGGCATCCGCTTGTACTGAAACAAGCCCTCAGGAATGGAAAAGGTAGTCTTCTCCTTGGCCCATTCATTTAGCGGTATTTTCCAATAGCCTTTCGTTCTAGGTCTAGGGTTGTTATGTAGTGAGCCTGTCCCAACCTGTCCACGAGTTCGTCGACCCGAGACATCGGGTATGCATCAAACCTAGGCACACTGTTGAGTTTCCTAAAGTCGTTACAAAACCTGATAGTGCCATCATGTTTCAGGACCAGCACTATGGGGCTCGACCCCTCACGACCAACTCTAACATATTTTTGATTTCCTTCGTGACTGCCTCTCACCTGGCCTCTGGGATTCTATATGGCTTTACATTTACGCGAACCCCGGGTTCCGTCACTATGTCATGCTGGATCATGTTGGTCAGCTCTAACGTCACTTTGTTGTGCCATGGACAGGGAATCCGTCAAGGGGACATCAGGTGTCACTGGTACCCGGTCTGAGAGAGGCGGGGATGTGGCCAGTAAAGTCTCTCTGTCCTTCCAAGGCTTTAAGAGATTCACATGATAAATTTGGTGTGGTTTCCTTTTCCCTGGCTTGTAGACTTTGTAGTTTACCTCCCCCGCCCTTTTCGACAACCTCACAGGGACCTTGCCACTTAGCTAGGAACTTGCTTTCCACCGTGGGCACCAGTACCAACACTCTGTCCCCGGGGCTGAAAGTACGGACCTTGGCACCCTGATCATGGACCCTCCTCTGAGCCTCCTGGGCTCGGTCCATATGTTCACGTTCCAGGGGCAGGACAGCTGCGATTCAATCCTGCATCAAGGAGAGATGCTCTAAGATGCTTCTATATGGGGTGGCCTCTCCTTCCCACGTTTCTTTGGCGACATCTAGTAGCCCTCTGGGATGTTTACCATACAAGAGCTGACAGGGGGAACAGCCTGTAGATGCCTGCGGAGCCTCACGTATGGCAAACATGAGATAAGGTAGCAAAAAATCCCAGTTTCTCCCATCTTTGTCGACCACGTTTTTCAGCATACTTTTTAAAAGTTTTATTAAATATTTCGACAAGACCATCTGTTTAGGGGTGGTAGACAGTGGTACAGAGATGGGAGGTGGGAGATTTTGTATAACTTACACAGTACCTTGGTAACGCTGGACATAAATGGGATGCCCTGATCGGTTAAGACCTCTTTTGGGATCCCCACTCGACTAAACACCCGAACTAGCTCCTTGGCAACAGCCCTACCTGAGGTGTTACGCAAGGGAATGGCCTAAGGATAGCGCGTTGCATAGTCCAGGATTACCAAAATATGCTGGTGACCCCGAGCAGACTTCACTACCGGCCCCACCAGGTCCATGCCAATTCTCTCAAATGGGACCTCGATTATTGGTAGAGGAACAAGGGGACTGCGAAAATGTGGCGACGGTGCCGACATTTGGCACTCAGGGCACGATTCACAGTACTCCCTGATATCTACATACAACCCGGGCCAGAAAAATCTCTGGGCAATTCTCTGCTTGGTCTTTTCGATACCAAGATATTCCCCCCCCATTACATGACCATGGGCCAGGTCTAGCACCACCCTACGGAAGGGTTTGGGAACCAGTAGCTGTTCTACCACGTCCCACCCCCATTTTACCACCTGATACAGTAAATGGTTTTTAAGGGCCATGTAGGGGAGAGACACCCCACCAATTAGGATCCACTGGTTCCCCATCCACCATCTTAACGTTTTCTCTGGCTCTCATGAGGGTGGCATCTCAGAGTTGCTTGGTACAGAAATCCTCTCTGCTGACCTCTAAGTCAGGTACTACATTCTGGCTACTCTCATTGTCAGGGTCAGAGGTGTTCTCCTGTTCGTTATCCTCGGGCTGGGAGCTAGTTTCTAGGTCCTCCGTCTCCCCAGCCATCACAGGGAAAGGAAGAGGATCTACGGCTTCCTTGATCCCACCAACAGCATCCCCTTCCTTTTGGCAAAAAGGGTCTGGTGAGAGTTCCTGTGCTTCCCCAGCAGGGGGAGCTCTATCTACCAGCCTCCCTTTGCTCTCCCATAAATTCTAAAAATTGGGAAAATCTCACCCCACTAAAGCTTCATGAAACAGCGAAGGTATCACCCCTACTGAATGTGTTACACTGCTCGAGGGGGTATCAACCTCAACCACCGCTGTCTGGTAGTCCCGGGTGTCCCCATGGATGCAAATTACCCCAATAGTACTGGGGTGTAGTTTTGTGGGGTTTACACAATCATCCCTGACTAGGGTCACCACACTACCAGAGTCTAGCAGGGCTGTGATTGGCTTCACATCCACTGAAATAACACACATATGTTTTTCAAAGCGAGTCTGACATGATGCAGTTATGTGACCTGTGCAAACAGAGACATGAGTCTTTATATATAAGCATAATCGCATTGCATAGGTTCATCATTTATTGGACAGTTTGCAGCAATATGCCCTAATGAATCAAATATACAAAAAAGCCGTGCTAAAAAAAGTGATCGATCAAATAATTTGTGAAAATAGTCCTTGTGATAAATGTCCGACACCAATATATTTTTAAATTGAATGGTGAAAAATTGTTGTTTTCAATGATCAATAAATGATGTTCAGGTATCACACTTCCTGTGAGATGAAATGCTTACCAGATAGCAAGCCAAATAAGACAGGTGGCTATAAACCCAGCCTGGGCCTTTGGGGAACCTTTCCGGATACGTCCTGGACAGAATTCACTCACAGACCGGATCAGATCCACGAAGGTTGTACCCAAAAAAATGTTTTAAATAACATAGCGTGATACTGAGATGGATGGGTTTTATTTAAAAAAATTAAAATTAAAAATGACACTCCACCAGTGATAAATCTTAAAATTCATACAATTTTTAGTGCCGTAGGCCCAAAAGGAACACTGAGGTGAGTGACATTAACCATACAAAATAGTGAAAAAATATCGTGTATGAAGAGGTGGTGCAAAAAAACATCCAAAAAGGCCACTTACCAGAAATGAACCC
The DNA here is from genome assembly GCF_042186555.1 of Aquarana catesbeiana. Taxonomy (NCBI): domain Eukaryota; kingdom Metazoa; phylum Chordata; class Amphibia; order Anura; family Ranidae; genus Aquarana; species Aquarana catesbeiana. Next base: position 473,597,261 of record NC_133327.1, read on the forward strand.
AAAAAGGCATGGGATAGACACCAGATGATAGATGAAAACAAGGAAGGGATCTGAGGCCGCTTTCCAGATTTAATTAAGATTGAAGCATATAACTAGTTAGCAGAAGAGGTGAAGGAATACCAAGGTGCAGATCTGAGGCCGCTTACCAGATAAAATATAAGTTGGAGCATATGACTATTCAGCAAAAAAGAACAGATGAAAGGAAAACCCAGGTGCTGCAAACCACATAAAAGATCTGCTTACCAGACAGCAGGCTCTTTAATGGCAGATTAATTATTCCCAGAACCGGCTTCCTGGCTTAGGGCTGCGAGGATCCATTAAGCCATCCATAACTCGAGCTCCTCAATGCATGTGTATAAAGAAATGATGGCAATAGTGTAATATGTACAAACTATTTATTAAATTAAAAGTATCACTTACAGTGTAGGAAGATAAAAATCACAACGCCGGCCGGCATACGAACAAACTCCCGTCCCATTTGGGAGGGACGTGCTGACGTCACCACGCTGCCTCACAGAGGACGGGAGTTTGTTCGTATGCCGGCCGGCGTTGTGATTTTTATCTTGCTACACTGTAAGTGATACTTTTAATTTAATAAATAGTTTGTACATATTACACTATTGCCATCATTTTTTTATACACATGCATTGCGGAGCTCGAGTTATGGATGGCTTAATGGATCCTCGCAGCCCAAAGCCAAGAAGCCGGTTCTGGGAATAATTAATCTGCCATTAAAGAGCCTGCTGTCTGGTAAGCAGGTCTTTTATGCGGTTTGCAGCACCTGGGTTTTCCTTTCATCTGTTCTTTTTTGCTGAATAGTCATATGCTCCAACTTATATTGTATCTGGTAAGCAGCCTCAGATCTGCACCTTGGTATTCCTTCACCTCTTCTGCCAACTAGTTATATGCTTCAATCTTGATTAAATCTGGTAAGCGGCCTCAGATCCCTTCCTTGTTTTCATCTATCATCTGGTGTCTATCACATGCCTTTTTGGGTTCATTTCTGGTAAGTGGCCTTTTTGGATGTTTTTTTGCACCAGCTCTTCATACACAATATTTTTTCACTATTTTGTATGGTTAATGTCACTCACCTCAGTGTTCCTTTTGGGCCTACGGCACTAAAAATTGTATGAATTTTAAGATTTATCACTGGTGGAGTGTCATTTTTAATTTTAATTTTTTAAAATAAAACCCATCCATCTCAGTATCACGCTATGTTATTTAAAACATTTTTTTGGGTACAACCTTCGTGGATCTGATCCGGTCTGTGAGTGAATTCTGTCCAGGACGTATCCGGAAAGGTTCCCCAAAGGCCCAGGCTGGGTTTATAGCCACCTGTCTTATTTAGCTTGCTATCTGGTAAGCATTTCATCTCACAGGAAGTGTGATACCTAAACATCATTTATTGATCATTGAAAACAACAATTTTTCACCATTCAATTTAATATATTGGTGTCGGACATTTATCACAAGGACTATTTTCACAAATTATTTGATCGATCACTTTTTTTAGCGCGGCTTTTTTGTATATTTGCTTTATTTGTGTAGTTCACTTATAGCTGCAGCTTCACTTTTTAGATTTCTAGTGCAGTTTTTTCTTCTTTTTAAATGCCCTAATGAATGGCAACAAAAACACCATATATGCTCTAACCACAGTCATCTTAACGGTCCCAAAGACATTCCTGGCTTCTTTGGCCAGTCTCCAGGTCTAGGACCCAGAAGTCTCATCAGCCGTAACAACAGTCTTATCTAACTTCCCCATGCTCTTGAACTTACCAGAATGGCTGGGCAATCTTGTACCCCTGAACATACCAAAGTGGGGCGTAGACGGATTCACCAAGTCCTCAGTAGCAATGTTCCTCTCCACTAGGTCCACCAACTGGGTTGCAGTTTTGGGGTCCCCCTGTCCGACCCATTTCCTCAGAGCCGCAGGGAGCGCACGCAGGTACCGGTCCATTACCACACGCTCCACGATCTGAGGGCCTGTCACGGTTTTCAGGTGCATCCACTTCCTGGTGAGGTGGACCAGGTTGAACATTTAAGAATGGGGTGGCTGGTTGCTGGAGTAGGTCCACTGATGCACGCGCTGGGCCCGGATTGCCATAGTGACACCCAAGCGTGCAAGTATCTCGAGTCTTCAGAGTCTCAAAGTCCTGGGCCTTATCCGGTTCCAGATCAAAATAGGCCTTTTGGGGCTCTCCTGTCAGAAATGGGTCCTACAGACCCGCCCACTGTTCTTTTGGCCATTCTTTGTGGACAGCAACTCTCTCAAAAGTTGCAAGGTATGCCTCAACATCATCGGCAGGTGTCATTTTCTGTAGGTGGTAGGAGGCACGTACCATCTTTGGTTCCACTGGCACAGTAGGTGCGGACCCCTTTTTCAGTTCCACTAGAGCCTCTGCAAACTGCCAGTTAAACTCCTGCTGGGCGGCCTGTTGTGCTGCAGCGACCGCCTGTTGTGCTGCAGCGGCCTACGCAACTTGGCGGTGCATAGGTTGCTGGGCCACCTGTTGTGCTGCAGCGGCCTCTGCGTCTTGCCGGTTGGTTTCCCGCTGAGCTGCATTGGCATGTAGCAGGGCCTTTATCATTTCCTCCATCTTCAGAAATTGCCCGCTGAATCCACCATGTGTGGGGAGATTAGCTTGTGGGGATCACCTTTTCTTGAAATGAAGGTGAGCGTACAGGCAGTTTCTTTAAAATCTGGCGGGTTGCCAGCTTTATTTACAGGTGGTTTGCAAAGTCATAAAAATAAACAAAACAGTAAAACAATTCCTTGCTGTCCGGCGCTAAACAATACACTGCTCTCTATACAGTGTCCCCGTCACCCACAAAACATGAGGTAAAGCAAAACTTTGTTTTCAATCCAAACAAACAGGGCTCCTCTTTCTCAGATTCCCTTCTGAGTCTCAGGCCAGAGCACTGCTTTGCTCTCTTCCTGGTCATTTAAAGTCCCCCTATGCATGGACTCAAGTGGACCACAAGACCCGGACCAAGCCTGCCACAGAGGTTGGAAAAATCAGTCTCTGACAATAGAAAAAATGTGAGGTGAAATAAATCAATTACCCATGACCTCACCTCGCATACAGTCATACATATTTATACACACACACACACACAGTGGGGACGGAAAGTATTCAGACCCCCTTAAATTTTTCACTCTTTGTTATATTGAAGCCATTTGCTAAAATTATTTAAGTTCATTTTTTTCCCTCATTAATGTACACACAGCACCCCATATTGACAGAAAAACACAGAATTGTTGACATTTTTGCAGATTTATTAAAAAAGAAAAACTGAAATATCACATGGTCCTAAGTATTCAGACCCTTTGCTCAGTATTTAGTAGAAGCACCCTTTTGATATAATACAGCCATGAGTCTTTTTGGGAAAGATGCAACAAGTTTTTCACACCTGGATTTGTGGATCCTCTGCCATTCCTCCTTGCAGATCCTCTCCAGTTCTGTCAGGTTGGATGGTAAACGTTGCTGTACAGCCATTTTTAGGTCTCTTCAGAGATGCTCAATTGGGTTTAAGTCAGGGCTCTGGCTGGGCCATTCAAGAACAGGCACGGAGTTGTTGTGAAGCCACTCCTTCGTTATTTTAGCTGTGTGCTTAGGGCTCCTCTTTTTCCATCAAAAAATAAAAGTAGGAGGGATCAAAATAGCAGCAGAAAAGGAAAATGCTGTGCCACCCTTTACCAGTGATTGTTAGGGGTCCCAAGTCCCCACATCTTTCCTGCCAATGCTTAAGGCCCCTTTCACACGGACGGATAGAACTGTGCTTTTAGCTGCGTTTTCTACCGTAGCTAAACGCACACAATGCTTTCCTATGGCCCCACTCACACACTGCGTTTAGCTGTGTTTTGATTACATGCAGTTTTGTGCGGATAGAAAAAAATAGAATTGACTGCGTCCAGGAGCGATTTAGCACCACTATCCGCACATAACCGCAGGTAATCGCAGTGCACTGTGTCAGCTGCGGATAGCAGCGCCGAGCTGGTTCGCTCATCGGGAAAAGGAAAATGTTTTTTCCTTTCCCAATGAGCAACAACCGACTTGGATCCCCGCCAATGCCAGGCACTGTTTGGTATGAATCTTGAGGGGGAACTCCATGCCGAATTTTAAATAAAAAAACGACATGAGTTCCCCTCCAAGAGCATACCAGGCCCTTCGGTCTGGTATGGATTCCAAGGGGCACCCCCTACGCCGAAAAAACGGCATGGGGGTCCCCCCAAAATCGTCACTGTCCCATCATGCCCCTGGACTGTGACGTCATAAGGGGCGGGGTCACCGGAGGTCTTTCTCCCGGTGGCCACGCCCCATGCCTATATAATTGGTTGCGGACCTCGCTCACGGCATTACAGCGAGAGGGAGCGTCGTGTCAACATCTCTGGAAGAGAAGAGGGAAGAAGACATCTCAGGGAAGAAGACCGGGCTCCTCCCGGCAGAAGGAAGAATGCACCGGAAAAGAACCAGAGAGCGCGGAGACGACACTGGAGAGAGGGAGAAGAGGCCTGAGAGACCCCCGAAGTCGGCAGAAGACCCCCGAAGTCGGAAGAAGACCCCCGGAGCTGCCTAATAAATTACTTTTAAAACCAGGATCTGGGGGCCCCTTTATTAAAAAGGGAGCTCCCGGATTCCGATAAGCCCCCTGCCCACAGACCCCGACAACCAATGGCCAGGGTTGTCGGGAAGAGGCCCTTGTCCTCATCAACATGGGGACGAGGTGCTTTGGGGTGGGGGGGCCTGCAGGGCGCCCCCCTTTCCCCAAAGCACCAACCCCCCCATGTTGAGGGCATGCGGCCTGGTACAGTTCAGGAGGGGGGGGGGCGCTCGCTTGTCCCGAACCCCTTTCCTGACCGACCGGGCTGCGTGCTCGGATAAGGGTCTGGTATGCATCTTGGGGGGACCCCCACGCCGTTTTTTCGACATGGGGGTGCCCCTTGGAATCCATACCAGACCGAAGGGCCTGGTATGCTCTTGGAGGGGAACCCATGCCGGTTTTTTATTTAAAATTTGGCGTGGAGTTCTCCCTCAAGCTTCATACCAAACAGTGCCTGGTATTGGCGGGGATCCAAGTCGGATCCCCGTTCAATATGAGTCGGTACCCTGTCGGGTTGCTATGGAAATGGCAAACCGCAGCTAATCGCACTGTACAAATGCAGCTGATCGCAGTGCCTGGTGTCTCTGAATTTCACAGAAAAAGAACATGCTTTTAACTGCAGCAGAATAGCCGTCCATTTGAAAGGCGCCTAACGGATTTAACATTAGACTCCTGTTGATGTAACATTAGGGGGAACTTATGTTAATGCACTGTTAGATAGTGGGGCAGCTATTAGTTTTAGTAAAATCTGTTGTCCCTGGAAATTTAGGAAATTAGAACAACGGTGTCACTGGACATTCCATTGAAGCTCCTTTTGTGCATGGTGTTGAGATGCAAATAGGAGGAGAGAAGTGGAAGTGTGACGTTGTTTGTCAGATTTAGGACATAATTGGAGCTGATGTCTGTGTGCAGCAAGGTCTGGTGGTTGATCTTGCAAACATGATGTTGCGGATGATGTCTGGAGATGACGGACTGGGTCATGTGTGGCATCCTCCCATGGAATTGGTAACAGCAGCAGTAAAGCCTGTTGGTGTCTTATGTGGAGAATGGGACAGCTGTTGGGATAGTCTGATGTGTAAATTTGAAGACATAATGGCTAAAAATAAACAAGATTGTGGTAGGATAAATATAACAATTTTATTGGAAGGACCTATAACAGAAGCTATTAAGAAATTGGTGGCGCAAGGTACATCAATATGCAGTTCGCCAGCCTGGCCAGTCATCAAACCCGATGGGTCGTTTAGGTTGAAAATAGATTACTGTGCCTTAAACAAATATGCTAAGAGTATGGCAAAAAATGGCAAGGTACAGACAATTTTAATCTTTTTGTAGAGCTCGTTCTGCATAGTATGTGAAAATAGCAGGGCTTCTGCAAGTTCTCAGAGTTAAGAGATGACGGTGGAATCATTAACATTGCTTCTGACTCAGACCAGGTATGCAAGGGTGCAGTTGTCTATCTTTCATGGTGGAATGTGATGGGCTTTAAAGGAACAGATGGCAGTGAGATAAGATATGCATCCTTATGGAAAATGACAGAGGAGGAAACTCAATTTTTTTCAAAAATTAGTATCAGCAAGGTACAGGCCTAAAGAAAACAAACAATCGAGTACTACTGGAACAATAATGAGGATAGATTAGCTAAGGAGGCTGCAGTAACATCCCCCAAATGGCCTCATATAGAGCATACTCTGTCATTTCCCGTGTCTGCCCTCACACGTGCTCAAGCAAAAGGAATTGAAGAAAGGACATACGAGTTGGGTAAAATACAAGATCAGGATGAGGAATTAGCTCAACTAAGAGAAGTGTGTGGGACCGGGCCCATACAACTTGAGGGTCAAGGAACGCAAGTGAAGGATTGTCTTTAATAATTTACAAAAACGGCTTATCTTTATGGGTTGTCCTAAAAGGTGTGAGGAAAGACATTCTTACATGGATTCATGGGTCTCCTGTTGGTGGACACCCCAAACTTCCTTTAGCTTTAGAGAGATTAGATCATGTAGCATGGTGGCCTCAAAATAAACAACACATGCAGGATCATATCTCATCATGTTTGATGTGGGCCAGGCAAAAACCCGCAAATAGCAAGAGGAGAGGAGCACTGAGGAGACAAGCTCCCATTGGAGCGAATACAAATTGATTACATAGGTGAATTACCTAACACTGCACACCAGAACAAATATTTGCTGGTTGTTGTGGATTCAACCCAGTCACTGGGTTGAAGCTTTCCCTACCAAAAACGGTACTGCCAATACTACTGCAAGGATCTTGGTCAAATAAATATTTAGTCGGTGGGGGATACCACAAGTTCTAGACAGTGACAATGGGCCAAGTTTTGTAGGTAATGTAATGCAAGAGACATGCAAGCTCCTTGGTGTCATCAAAAAATTTCACATCTTCCATCACCCTGAGTCTGCAGGACAGGTTGAACGAATGAACAGGACAATTAAAAATGCTCTTAGAAAGGTTGTAAATGAGTAAGGTACCATTTGGGATGAGAAATTACCTTTTGTTCTGGCAACCATTAGTTCCAGAGTTTGCAGGCCCATAGGCTTTGTCCCTTATGAAGCTCTGCTCGGCAGAACAATGAGAACGTGGGAACTTATTAGACTTGGGAGAGGATGTGTCAAGATGAAATCATGCATGTCAGATCAAAGCATTTAAAGGAAAAACGGATTTGATGAATGAGAGCATTGTCTAACTTCTTCCAGGTCCCAGGAGTAATGCGAATGCCAGAAGATTACACCAAAATGAAGACTCCCCTCTGGACAAAAACAAGTCTCATCTATTAACAAATGTGTTGATAACAGCAACAATCACTCTACTAATTTGCAGCATAAACATCAGAGTGGTTAAGGGATTCAAATGCTTACCAGTGTGGAAATCTGATCGAAATAAAAGTAGTGTATTGGATCATACTACAGAACTTCTGGCATCCAGATACATTGTGATACTGTAATGGGCATAGTCGGGGTGGATAGTAGTTTGATGTGAGATCATGATGCCAAAATCTGATTACTTATTACTTACAAATATAATACTAGTGGAGACAAAGCATGGACCACTAATGCAAATGACTTTAGAAAGGAATTTCACAATCTTTAACCATTTCTGGACTACCCACCACACATACTGTAGCAGAGAAGCCCAGCTGCACGAACCGACGTATCTGTATGTCACTCGCCCCCGCGGCGATTACATTTGCTACAGAACTGATGGATCTTTAGGTCTAGGCCAAGGATTTCTGGCCTGGACCTGCCGATCGGTTCTGGCGAATGAAAGAGCCTCCCTTTGCCTGTGTAATGTAAACACAGGTCATCTCCCCTGGTGGAGCCCTTTTCGGTTTCAGCGTGCGGGGAGAAGACATCTACAGTGAGAACACCAACCACTACACTGACACCAGGACACATAGGCACAATTTTAACCCTCTGATTGCCGCCCCCCCCCGTTAACCCTTTCACTCCTTCACAGTGTCACCAAGTGCAGTTTTCAGATTTTATACTGAATACTGTATTGGTGTCATTTGTGACACTAAACAGCGTTAGGGCAGTTAGTGGTAATCCCAGGTAGGTTTAGGGTACCCAAAAAGACAAAACCAGAGAACATTCCAAGCTCAACTTACCAACCAGTCTGCTAACCAACCAAATTAACCTGTCCAACGGTCTACGTTAAAAACAGTTTTTTTTAGGCTGTTGGACAGGTTAATTTGGTTGATTAGCAGACTGGTTGGTAAGTTGAGCTTGGAATTTTCTCTGGTTTTGTCTCACTATACGAATCTGTAAAGAGCAGCAGCACCCTGACAGACAGCTCTGACGATAGAGTAGAGGTCCCTGCTAAGGTACCCGACTCTGTTCTTCTGTTGCTGAGGTGCAACAATCACATGGTTCTCGTATGCAGCAGAGAGCCAGTACTAGTGCCGCTCAACCTTCTGGTGAACTGGCGAGCACCAGCAGCCTAGTACATCCTGGCCGTAGACAAATCAGCACTGCAGTAACACTTGGTGACCGGGCGAATCCCATAAGTGCAGTTCAAGCTGGCGTGGTGGCTAGCACAAATAGTTTCCTTAAGTGTCCGTAGTGGCCCGTAGAGACCATAGTCAGAGAATTTGGCTGGAAACCTATAACGGTTTCCGAATTTAAAACTTTTTTGGGCCTATCCCTCCTCAAGGGCATTACTAAAAAAAGTAAGTTGCAGTCATATTGGTCCACTGAATCAATTCACAATATGCCCATGTTTTCTGTGCTGCCATGGCCAGGACTTGATACGGGCAAATCTTGTGGTTCATGCACTTCAAAGACAATTAACTCTGTCCTTCTCGGTGTGACCCCGAATGTGATCGGCTCCACAAAATTCGGCCCCCCTGATTCCCAATCAAGATGTCTGCGTTGATGAGTCCCTGATTAAAATTTCTGGCCAAACAGTTTCTCCCCAGCAAGCGTGCCAGATATGGGGTCAAGATGTACAAGCTCTATGACAGGACAACATGCTATACATATAGTAACAAAATATACAGTGCCTTGCAAAAGTATTCACCCCCCCTTGGCTTTTTACCTATTTTGTTACATTATAGCCTTTAGTTCAGTTTTTTTTTTAATCTGAATTATATGTGATGGATCAGAACACAATAGTCTAAATTGGTGAAGTAAAATTAGAAAAATATATACATAAAACTTTTTCAGAAATTAAAAACTGATAATTGGCATGTGCGTATGTATTCACCCCCCTTTGTTATGAAGCTCATAAAAGGCTCTGGTGCAACCAATTACCTTCAGAAGCCACATAATTAGTGAAATGATGTCCACCTGTGTGCAATCTAAGTATCACATGATCTGTCATTACATATACACACCTTTTTTAGAGGCTGCAACATTTAAGCAAGAGGCACTACTAACTAAACACTGCCATGAAGACCAAGGAACTCTCCAAACAAGTAAGGGACAATGTTGTTGAGAAGTACAAGTCTGGGTTAGGTTATGAAAAAATATCCAAATCTTTGATGATCCCTAGGAGCACCATCAAATCTATCATAACCAAATGGAAAGAACATGGCACAACAGCAAACCTGCCAAGAGACAGCCACACACCAAAACTCACGGACCGGGCAAGGAGGGCATTAATCAGAGAGGCAGCAGAGAGACCTAAGGTAACCCCGGAGGAACTGCAGAGTTCAACAGCAGAGACTGGAGTATCTGTATATAGAACGACAATAAGCCGTTAAGCTCCATAGAGCTGGGCTTTATGGCAGAGTGGCCAGAAGAAAGCCATTACTTTCAGCAATAAAACTAAATTGCATGTTTTGAGTTTGCGAAAAGGCATGTAGGAGACTTCCAAAATGTATGGAGGAAGGTGCTCTGGTCTGGTGAGACTAAAATTGAACATTTTGGCCATCAAAGAAAACGCTATGTCTGGCGCAAACCCAACACATCACATCACCCAAAGAACATCATCCCCACAGTGAAACATGGTGGAGGCAGCATCATGCTGTGGGGATGTTTTTCAGCAGTCGGTACTGGAAATCTGGTCAGAGTTGAGGGAAAGATGGATGGTGCTAAATACAGGGATATACTTGCGCAAAACCTGTACCACTCTGTGTGTGATTTGAGGTCAGGACAGAGGTTCACCTTCCAGCAGGAAAATTACCCCAAACACACTGGTGGTTTAAGGGGACACATGTAAATGTGTTGGAATGGCCTAGTCAAAGCCCAGACCTCAATCCAATAGAAAATCTGGGGTCAGACTTAAAGTTTGCTGTTCACAAGCGCAAACCATCCAACTTGAAGGAGCTGGAGCTATACGTAATGGACTATACGTAATGGACTCTAACAGAACCATGCAATAAAGAAAAATACTAAACAAAATAAATAAATACAAAAACTTTAAAGGTGAGACTGCAAACACCGTAGAATATATCCTTTCTAGTAAGAAATGTTGTACTGTTGTGTTGCACTCAACTAAACTTAATTAAAAATAATATCATAATGATAACTATCAGTAAATACAAAAGGTGGCTGGTATTAGACCCTGACTAAAACATATAAATTATGTCAGATAAATATATACACGCATACATACACGCACACACACTGCTCAGCATAAATGAGTACACTCCAACAGATTTCTCAGAAAACCTTTACTTTACTTTCAGAATCAAAATTTTCTATGGGACACTATATTACAAAATACTCCCACAAATGTGGGCCATTGATTGCAACCAAGTTTTGTTAATTTGCCACACACAAAAAAGTATTTTTCCTAACAAATTCATCGAAAACCATGTTGCAAACATGAATACACCCCAATGAAAAAGTCTTAGGAGCAAAGCTAAATTTTAAAACAACAAAATCCTAATTAACAAGAATTCAACTACAGGTGAGTCTAATTATTCATTAAACGGGTGTCCAGCAGACAGGTGATTATAAAAAGGTGTTACAAAGACTCCTTTCACACTGAGACACTTTTCAGGCGCTTTCACGCTAAAAAAAAGCACCTGAAAAGCTCACGAAAACCTATTTCCATTAAAATCAATGAATGCTTTCACACTGGGGTGGTGCGCTGGCAGGGCGGTGAAAAAAGCCCCTCTCCATTGAAATGATTCAAAAGCACCTGAAAAGCTCTTCAAAAGTGCTCAGTGTTTTACTGGTGGTTTAGAAGTGCCTCAGTGTGAAAGGGGCCTTAAAGCGGTTGTAAACCTACTTTGAAAAAAAAAACCAAAAACTAACACCTGCAAGACAAAGGCATAATGAGCTAGTATGCATAGCATACTAGCTCATTATGTAATACTCATCTGAGATCGAAGCCCTCGCTGCGGTGCCCGTACATATCACCGGCCGGCGACATCACTACCGGGGGTTACTGGTTACGCTGTGATTGGCCAGAGCTGCGATGACGTCACTCCCGCGCATGCGCACGGGATCCGCAGGTAACAGCACACTCACTGAAGCAAACGGCACGTACATGCCATTGTTGCAGAGCGTATGTGCCGATGACGTCACATGCAAATACAGGGGCTAGTTCCTAAACTGTGCAGGTTTAGGAGATATCCTGGGTAGCTACAGGTAAGCCTTATTATAGGCTTACCGGTAGCAAAAAGTGGTCTTATGGGTTTACAACCACTTTAACAAAGAAAACCCCTTCCCATTTCATGCTCTCAGCAAAAGCACCACATGGAAGATAAATGTCACAAGGCTGAGAAAGAAAATAATTTCTTTACACAAAAAAAAGGCGACGGCTACAAGACCAAACCCATTTCTGACATTTATTGTTTACAAGTTAAAGTTTACACGTATTTTTTGCTAGAAAATTATTTAGGACTCCCAAACATTATATATAATTTTTTTAGCAAAGACCCTAGAGAATAAAATGGCGATCGTTGCAATATTTTATGTTACACGGTATTTGCGCAGCGGTCTTTCAAGCGCAATTTTTTTGTAAAAAATACACTTCACTGAATAAAAAAAAATAAACAGTAAAGTTAGCCCAATTTTTTTGTATATTGTGAAAGATGATGTTACACTAAGTAAATAGATGCCTAACATGTTACGCTTTAAAATTGCATGCAGTTGTGGAATGGTGACAAACTACGGTACTTAAAAATCTCCATAGGTGACACTTAAGTTACCAGTTTAGAGTTACAGAGGAGGTCTTTTGCTAGAATTATTGCTCTCACTCTAACGATCGTGGCAATATATCACATGTATGATTTAAACCCTGTTTACATTTGTGGGCGCAACTTACGTATGTGTTTTCTTTGGTGCGTGAGCAAGCGGGGAAGGGGACGCTTTAAAAAAATTTTTTGTTTTTTTATATTTTACTATTTTTACACTGTTCCTTTAAAAAAAAATCTGATCACTTTTATTGCTGTCACAAGGAATGTAAACATCCCTTGTGGCAGTAATAGCCAGTGACAAGTACTCTTTATGGAGGGATCTTGGGTCTAAAAGACCCCAAACCCCGCCTCTGCACTTCAAAGAACAGTATTCAAAAACGGCAAAATCTACATTTACTTGGATAACATAAAACTTGGATTTTTTTTATAATCGGCGCCACTGGCTGGCGAGTAAACCGGAAGTAACGTTGTGATGTCGCTTCCAGGATACCACATCGGAGACCCAATCAAAGCCGATTCCAGCTTTGTTCGGGACTCCGGCCAGCCAGCGGACGTGCCAGCTGGTTGCTTGGATCTCCCGCTGCTTGTGATATCGGCCGAGCAGCTATTTAGCTGCATCAGTTGTTATCACATGAAAGCCGGCTGTCCCATCTAAAAAACGGTCCCGGGGTGATGCCTCAGGCATCACCCTGGTATAACCACTATAACAAAATGACGAACAGGTACGTTATTTTGCGTGAAGTGGTTAAAAAGGGATTGCTCTTATTGAACAAACGTGGTACAATTATAGCAGAAGACAGACATGACAAAAATATAAGCATAGTAAGTTAGAATATTTATGCGCCCCATAAAATTTAAGCGTAAGGAAGACCAAGAATTGCAATTCTCCAACTGCTGAAGCATCGGAGAGAGATTAAGGGTAAAGAAGCTACCCAGGTCCCTTCTAATTTTGATACCAAAGTACTTCAATTCATCAGACCATAATAAAGGGGTGGAGACTGCAGTTTCTCTAGCACCCAGGTCAAGTGGAAAAAAGACAGATTTATCCCAGTTGATCCGAATCCCTGAGTACCTGCCAAACTCATCAAAGATGTCAAGAGCAGCCCGCATGAAGGAGTGCGCATCATGCAAGTATAGCAGGTAACCCTGATGACGTCACATATGATGAAACGATCGTCGGACCGCTACGCACACAAGTTCTGTGCATGTGCAATATGATTTTACGGATCTGTATGGATTTTTTACCTGTAAAGAACTACATTTTGCTCACTTGCATTGGAGAACTTTTCCAGTCTCTTTTATGTATGCAGCATTTTACCAAAAAAAAGCCTTAAGAGACATTCTACACCATTTGGAGTTTTTTTCCCCTCTTTGCATATCCTCATTTCCTGCCATTGATGCTGACTGGCTACCATCTGATGTGCACGGATTCTTCCGGTGGGGGACATCTGAGTATTTCATCAGTGGATCCTTGATCCTACTAAGCACTGTTTTATCCCCCTGAGTAAGGGAGGTTGCAGGCTCTCTGGTAAGCCTTTTATCCTAATGAGGTGACGGGTATCACTGTGTCAAGCACTTGGTCTATGCTCCATATTGCACTTGAGATCCCCTCCGTTGGATTTCAGCTACACATGAACTTTTGATATCAGCTCTGTTTTTTTGCACTTATATTGCACTTTAACGCACGCCTGTGGATTGTCATATATGCATTTTGTTGTTTGTATTATTGCACATTAATTGCATAGAATTGCACATCTGCATTATTTTATACGTTTTTTTGGTTGTTTGTATTCGTGCACATTTATTACAACGAATTGCACATTTTCACTTTGACACTTTATTCATACATGGAGTCATTTTTTGCATAACTTAGCGCTGCACTTTATTAGTATTTGTATTGTTGTTTGGTGCCCAATATCTGGGCTATAGTGTTCAGCTGCAGGTCACATTTCATTATTTAAAATTATTTTATCTTTTACTCACTATGCATATATTACTTTACACTTAAGTATAGCATAGTGTCATCTGCATACAACGAGATCTTCTCCTCCAGGAGACCAACCCTTAACTAGCCAAGACTCTCTGATCAGAGCCAGGGCAAGGAGGCTCGGGCAGAGCCGACATCTGACGGGTCCCCCACCGTAAAGGAAAGGAGTCTGATATTCTGGTATTGGTTCTGACCTTAGCCCGTGGAGCATAGTACAGCATGCCCAGCCATTAAAGGAACCGAGACCCAAAACTGAACCTTGGCAGCACCTCCCAGAGAAAGATCTATTCAACCAAGTCAAAGGCTTTTTCGTGTCTAAAGAAGCCACAACTCTCATGAGGGCATTCTCATGGTTGGCAGCCAAAATAAGGAAGAGGCGATGTATATTAATCACAGTGCCCTTCCCCGACATTAAACCGCTCTGAACAACATGTATAAGATCTTCAATTACCGTTGTAAGACGCAGTGCTAGAATTATGACCAATAACATGGCATCAAGTAGAGAAATGGGCCTATAGGAGGCACAATTCCCAGGATCCTTGCCAGGTTTGGGCAGCAACACGATAAGGGCTTCCGACAGAGTCCAACAAAGAATCTAGAGCGGTAAACTGGGAGAGAAGGGCCATAAGCCTGGGTGCCAACAACTCTTAATATTGGGAATAAAATTCAATAGGGATCTCATCGGGACCTGGGGCCTTACCTGATTGCATGCTACTGAGGGCAATCTGAACCTCTTCAAGGGTGATGCTCCTATCTAAGTGATCACGGGTCTCCAGATCAAGAGTAGGAAAAATGATCTGATCTAGGCAAGTACAGAGCTCGATATAGAAGTAATTAACCCTAGCGGAATAAAGCGAGTCATAAAAATGTAAAAAGCAACAATTGATACTGTCCGGCGGGGAGAGCAATCGCCCGTCTAGATCCCGTAAACTGACCGCTAGCTAGCCATTCATTTTGCCAAATTCAAACACCCGTTGGGTAGTGGAAAGAAGAGACTTCCGGGTCGCCTTTCTAAGGATAACTTCCGTAAGACACACTGCCATGCATCATAAGCAGCTTGATCAGGGTTATCAACATAGGCGGCCTCTTTCAGTCGAAAATCACTCTCTGGTTGTTTAAGGTAACAACTAGAGTCCATCTTAACTGCTATTTTACCAGAAATATATTCTCCTCAAAGCCAGGACTTAAAAGCATCCCAAACTACTAAGGGGCTGGTGGGTATTCTTAATGGAAAGCCAAAACCCACACAATGCCTCAGGTATAGACTCTTGTATTTTCTGGTCCATAAGCCAGAACCTGAACAGTCTCCAAATCCCAGGACCCCCCAGGATCAGAATGCGGTAGTTTGCAGGGTGCGGTAGGTTGCAGAGTGACAAGTGAACTCTATTAGGTGGGTTAAAGTGACGCACACGTTCGTAAGGGCAAAGGTGGACGTCCATTGTTAAAGATCAGGAGTCCAGGTGGCAGAGAGGTAGAGCCTGTCCAGGTCCCGGGTTGGTACCAGATTAAAATCGCCCTCCACCAACACATTAGGGACGCCGTATTGAGTGACTAGTTGCATTATTGAGTATAATAACGTAACATCCGCAGGAGGTGGTAAATATAGTCCTACTATCACAAATGCTATGTCAGCTATTAGAGCATGGAGTATTACACATCTACCTCCCAGGTCAGACATAACATACAGGAGGCAGAACGGCATGGCCCTGTGGACAAGGACACTGACCCCCCAGCATAATTGGAATATGTTGCATGATAAAGCGCAATTACCCAAGCCTTCTTGAGGCACAAAATACATGAACCCAATGAGTGGGTCTCCTGAAGAATGCAAAGGTGTGGATTAAATTTCCGGAGATCATTAAACACCAGAGACTTCTTTACAGCCAAATTAAGGCCACAAACATTACATGATAAGACCATGCACTTTGCCATAGGGTATTAGAAGTGAGACATCCCAGCCCAGACCCCTACAATGCATCATAAAGGTACAACATTTTACATAAACATCTGCATTAAGCAGTAATATTAGCCATACAATCCAAGGAGCATAAAAAGAAAAAAAAAAAAAGAACAAAAAGAAAACAGTAACAAAGTCAGCAACGGCCAACCATCCAATCCTTCCTCCCCGCAAGGCCCAGAGCCCTGGGCTCCACTTGATCCTAAAACTTAGCCCCATAGGAGTTTTAAATCAGTATAGGGGCCTGAACTCAGCCAACCATACAACAGGGAATGTCACAAAAGTTCAAACATTGTCCAAGTATGGTAAAACCCTGAGAAAAAGAAAAAGGGAACTTAAAAATATTAGTCCTGCTTTTCTGTAGGGAGATGCTGGAGAAAAAAAAAGTATACTGAGGCCATAACTCACCTGGCCAAGGCCAGGGGCATATTCTTGTAATAACAGTATTTCAGTAGGAGGGGGCCACAGAGGAGACACTCAGACAGTCATCTGGATACAGCAGCCCACCAGGTAAAAGTAGCATGAGCAAAACTACTGTGTGCATAGTACGCAACATAAATAGTCAAAAGTCAGAAAAGCCCAACAGAACAGAGAAGGACCAAAAAGAAAAAAATGGATTTTTAAAACAGCTTACCTGTAAAATCCTTTTCTTGGAGTACATCACGGGACACAGAGCACCATAATAATGACTATCTGGGTTATATGCTACCTTTAGTTGATTGGACACTGGCAACCAATAGTAAGAAGGTTCCTCCCATATAACCCCTCCCATACAGGAAGTACCTTTAGTTTTGTAGCAAGCAATGAAGATCCCAGAAAAAGAGGGGAGGGACCGCTGTGTCCTGCGATGTACTCCAAGAAAAGGATTTTACAGGTAAGCCATTTTAAAAATCAATTTTTCTTTATCGTACATCACGGGACACAGAGCACCATAATAATGACTATCTGGGATGTCCTAAAGCAATGCCTTTGAGGGGAGGGAATGTAATATTCCTAGATCCCCTTTTAGGCTCAAGATTTATAAAGCTGCTTGCAGCACGCTGTGGCCCTTTGAGACCTAACATCCAGTTGGTAAAACCTGGTGAATGTATGAACCGAAGACCAAGCGGCCGCTTTGTAAACCTGAGCCATAGACACTTGTTGGCGCACTGCCCATGATGTACTAACTCCTCTAGTAGAGTGAGCCTTGAGATATCGAGGTGGAACCTTGTGTTTCAACTCATAGGCCTGGATAATGACCTGACGAATCCACCTAGAGATGGTAGAACTAGTTGCTGCCTGTCCCCTCTTAGGACCGTCAGGCAGAACGAAAAGTGAGTTAGTCTTCCGAAAAGGGGCAGACATATCTAAGTAAACCTTGACAGCTCTCACCACATCCAGTGAGTGAAGCGATCTTTCCTTTTTAGACTTAGGGTTAGGAAAGAAGGAAGGTAAAATGGTATCCTGATTCAAGTGAAACCTGGAAACCACTTTGGGTAAAAAATCTGGACGGGGTCGCATCACCACCTTGTCCTGATGAACAAACAGAAAGGGCTTTTCACAAGAAAGGGTGGCCAACTCTGACACCCTTCTGGCTGAGGTCATGGCCACCAAAAAGACCAATTTCCTAGTTAATAGGATCAAAGGAATACGCCTAATAGGTTCAAAGGGTTGACTCTGTAGAGCTGAAAGCACTAAGTTTAAGTCCCAGGGGCATAAGGCGGCTTAATCAGCGGCCTTAAATGCAGCACTACCTTGACAAAGGCTCGTACTAAAGAATGAGATGCGATTGGCCGATCGTATACTTGCGAGGGTGCCATCTTCTCCTCTCGCACCAGGAGATGTACAATTTCCAGACCCTATGGTAAACACTTCTAGAAACTGGCTTTCTAGCAGTTATTAGAGTAGACAGGACAGATCCTCTGATACCACGGCCTTTTAGTACCCTGATCTCAATAGCTGCATAGGCTGGCGGTACTTGTAGTTCATCGATTCACAGGGATCTGTAAACCAATGATACGGCCATGTGGGCGGAGCCATCAAATTCAGCGACCGTAAAGAAGGATGGTATATGGGACCTTGGGACAACAGGTCTGGGCGGTGTGGGAGGCACAATGGCTCCCCCTACCGCCATCCTCACAATCTGTGAGTACCAAGACCTCCTGGGCCACCAGAATTACTGTTTTCCATTCCTCCTGTATCCTGCGTAACAGGTGCGGCAGCATCTGGATCGGAGGAAAAGCGTAAATTAGGGAATACTGATCCCAGGGAATCACCAATGCATCCGTCCCCACGGCAAGTGGATCCCTGGTCCTGGACACAAAGCTGTCCACCTTAGCATTGAACCTGGATGCAAGGAGATCCACATCTGGCATCACCCAATGTTGGCAGATTTGAAGGAAAACTTCGGGGTGAAGGGACCACTCCCCTGGTAACAATTGCTGACAACTTAGGTAGTCTGCCCGCCAATTGTCCACCCCTGGAATATAGACTGTTGACAAAATCAGAACGTGCCTCTCTGCCCAAGTTTTTTTTTTTTAATAATCAAAATTTTATTCATTTATATAATACATCATTTGTACAACATACTATACCCCTACATTCAACCCAATAACAAAACTACACATTACCCCACATATCCCATTTACCAAGGTTTATAAATTACCACAAAACAAAAAAAAAAAAAATAAAAAAAAAAAAAAAAAACTTATCAAAATCTATAGTTCTTCCATCCACCCCTATCCTCATTATTAATTGCTCCAACTCCTTCCTCCGACTACAAACGTGAATTAAACGATAATTATAATGTGGCTTCTCCAATTTATAAAGTGAGAGAAAAAGAGAGAGAAAAAAAAAAAAAAAATGTATTTACTATCTGTGATGTCCCCACCCCCTCTCATTAATATTTATTTACTCCCTCCCTTCCCCCCATCTTGCAAACATATTAAATACATTGTAAAGTGATTTCCCCCTTTCCTAATTCATATCTTAAATCCCTATAGTTCATAATTCTATAATTTATATTTGTGCAAAGCAAAAAAAAAAAAAAAAAAAAAAAACCACCTTTCTGTGATTCTCCCCCCCCCCCCCCCCATATCCAAGCGTACTTAGATAAAATTATAAAGTGCCCTTTTTTAATTCCTGTCATAATCACTAATCCATAATTAATAATTTGTGCCCTCTTCCCTCCCCCCCATCCTTAATGTGTTTACCCCAACTCTTCCCCCCAGTGTATCAACCTGGTAAAAAAAAAAAAAAAAAAATTCCTTTCCTTTCCTTTTTTCTTTCCTTCCCCCTTCTTCCTCCCCCTTTTTTCCTTTTCCCCCTTCCTTTTTAAAGTGATTTCCCCCCTTTTTTAATTCGTGTCATAAGTCCCTATAATTCATGATTATATAATTTATATTTGTGTGAAAAAAAAAAAAAAAAAAAGACAGACAACCCTCCAACAACACACCCCTTCCCCACATCACCCTCACCACTCAGTGTTTATTAATGTATTCGGGTGGATGGAGAGAAAACAAAACAAAAAAACACAAAAAAAAAAAAAAAAAAAAAAAAAAAAAGAAAGAAGAAAAAAAAAAAAAAAAAACCCAGGCGAGTGAGGACATGTAACCATACATTATCTTACCTCCCACCCCTTTACTTAATTGGCATTGGAGAAGTCATATCAATATTTAATTTCTCTTTCTAGGCTCATCATCTTATTTCTTAATTCTTAATGACTACACCATTTCTGCCTCCGTTACCCATTGATGTTTCCCTCTTCCATTATCTCCCTGGCGCACTGCTCCCATTTTGCCCATGTATTTTCAAATTTCTTTTTTTGATTTTTAACCACATGCACCCACCTCTCCGCTTCCTTTATTATGTTAACCTCATTTCTCCACTCCATGACTGACGGTTTCTGATCCTGCCTCCAATACCTTGGGATCAGTTTTTTTGCTGCGTTTAATAAGTGTGGAGTTATGCTTTCCCTATACTTTTTGACGGATCCAGGATTTCCGTGAAACAGATATTGTATAGGCCCAAACTCCAGGGAGTCCCCTGTTAATTTCTTAATCCATGGAGCCACTGATTCCCAAAATGGCTTGATTATTGGACATGTCCACCAAAGATGAAGAAAGGTTCCCCTCTGTCCGCAGCCCCTCCAACACCTATCGCTAGATACCGAGGAGATTTGTGCTAATTTTACTGGTGTCCTATACCATCTCGCTAGGAACTTATATGCCATTTCTTGCACCTTTGCGCTTATGGAGGTTGTGAATGTTAACGATATCATTCTATTAATTTGTTTATCTGTCCAGACTTGGCCCAGCTCCCTCTCCCATTCTTTTACAAAGTAAGGGGGTGTCCTTTCTTGTTCTTTTAGGATCATTCTGTACATTCGAGATAGCATATGCCCAGATTCTGATATCTGTGCACACTGCCTCTCAAATGCCGTAAGTGAGTTCATGGGTCTCAATGATTTTATTTTCTTGAGAAAGCTCTTCATTTGGTGGTATTTCCATTCTGCCATTCTTGTCTCACCAAATCTCATGACCATCTCTGTCAGTGATAATAAGGCTCCATTAGGGGCAAACTTACCACATCTAGTATTCCCATCCTGGCCCCATGCCCCCAGACTTCCCATCTCCTCCCCCGGAGGGAACCAAGGAAATCCCTCCAGAGGTGTCAGAGGGGAGGTCTGGGGGGCATATTTACCTTTACTATTCATTCTGTCCCATACTTCCAGTGAATTCAAGGTCATTGGTGATGTCCACTGTGACAACCCTCTTAATGACCCTTGGATCCATGGTGCTCCTGCCAGGTTTCTACCCGCCATTGACATTTCTGCCTGTACCCATGGTTTTCTCTTTAGGTCATGACACCAGTCTACTATTCTTACTAGAGTCATAGCCCTATAATAGGATGTTATATCCGGGAATCCTAGGCCTCCCTCAGCTCTGCTTCTCTTTAAGATATCGTAAGCCAGTCTAGGCCTTTTGTCACTCCACACAAATGCCACAAACAACCTACGTATTTGCCTAAAGAGTCGCTGGCAACCTGATTGGAACTGTGCGCAGCACATAAACTATTCTGGGCAGTATACTCATTTTTATGGCGCTGATTCTTCC
The DNA here is from genome assembly GCF_042186555.1 of Aquarana catesbeiana. NCBI lineage: Eukaryota > Metazoa > Chordata > Amphibia > Anura > Ranidae > Aquarana > Aquarana catesbeiana. Next base: position 473,618,503 of record NC_133327.1, read on the forward strand.
AAACCAGGTCAGGTATTTACCCTTCCATTTCTTTAGATCTTCTGATATTTCTTTCAATAATGAGCCATAGTTACGTTCATACAATAGTTCATAGTCTGCACTGATTTGCACCCCCAGGTACGTCAGCGACTCCTTATTCCATAAAAATGGGTACATCTCCTTCAGTGACCTCTCCATCTCCGCTGGGATATTACTAGGAAAGATGACTGATTTCTCGAAGTTGATCTTGAAACCAGACAGCCTTCCAAATCTCTGTACCTCAGCCATTAATGCAGCTGTAGATGCCTGAGGAGCGGAGAGGAAAAACAGCAGGTCATCCGCATACGCTGCTACTTTATGTTCCGTATGTCCTATGTATGTCCCTACTATCTCCACATTCTTTCTAATTCTGCGCAGGAGTGGTTCCATTGCGAATATTAAAGGGGATAGCGGGCACCCTTGCCTGGTGCCATTTTGTATGTTAAAACATTCGGATACTGTCCCGTTGACCTTTATTCTTCCTCTTGGTTTCCCATAAAGTGACATAATCCACCCTAGCATTTTTCCCCCCAGACCTATCCTCCCCAGTACTTCTCTCATAAAGCCCCAGTCCACTCTGTCGAAGGCCTTTTCGGCATCCATCGACAGAGTGATTCCTGGGGCTCTATCCGAGCCATGTTGCATCCATTGCAATACATGAAGGGCACGTACGGTATTGTCCCTCGCTTCCCGTCCTTTTATAAACCCTGTCTGGTCTGGGTGTACCAAATCGCCTACATGTTCCCGAAGTCTTAGGGCCAGGATTTTTGCCAATAATTTGGTGTCGGAGTTCAGCAGAGAGATAGGCCTGTAATTAGCACATACCTGGGGGTCCTTTCCCTCTTTTGGTAATACCGTTATATATGCCAGTAATGCTTCTGGAGAGAGTGGGTTTGCAGCATTAATAGAGTTGAAATATCTACAAAGTGGTCTTACCAACACTGGGAGAAATTTCTTATAATATGAGTTTGTCAGCCCATCTGGCCCTGGACTTTTCCCAGGGGGCAGGGTTGCTATCACTCTGCTCAACTCTTCGACCGTGATTGGACGCGCCATATCTTCAGATATTTCTCTAGGTATTATGGGCATGGCGGCGCTCTCCATATATTCTTCTATCTCATTCCTCCTTTGACCCTCTCTTTCCCCTCCTTCAGATGGTTCTATTTTAGCGATGTTATATAGGGCCTCATAGAATTTACCAAATTCTTTAGCTATGGCCTTTGTATCCATTATTTTCTTGCCTTGCACTAATAAGCTATGCACGTGCCTAGAGTCCTGTTGTTTTTTGAGTTGTTTTGCCAGTAGCCTTCCACATTTATTTCCCTGTTCATATGCTCTATTAGCAAAAAACCTAATTTTGTTCTTCGCTCTATATTCAAGGCATTGTGAGAGCTCTGCTCTTAAGCTCTCCAGACATCTACCATCTATTTGGTCAAGATTTTTCTTGTGCTTTCTCTCTAGGACCCTAATCTTCTCTAGTAGTTCGTCTACCTCTCTTTTGCCTTCCCTCTTCATATGCGCACCAATGGCAATTAGTTCCCCTCTTACAACTGCCTTATGGGCTTCCCACACCACTTGATCTGACATTTCTTCTGTTTTATTTATTTCAAAATATTCCTTTATCTTATTACTTAGTTTCTCCACTATGTCCTTCTTGTCCAACAGCGACTCATTCAGACGCCATATTCGTTCCGAATGCGCCACTTGTGTTGGTCGGAGGGTCAGAATTATTGGGGCATGATCAGATAGAGTTATTGGTTCGATTGTACTTGTGTTGACACTCCCCAGGTAGAATTGGTCCACCAAAAGAAGGTCCAACCGTGAGTACATATCATGTGTTTTAGAGTAATAACTAAAGTCTCTAGTCCCTGGATGTAGAGCTCGCCAGCTGTCCACAAGATGTTGTGAACCTAAGGTATGTCTAATTTGCTTTATGGCTCTAAAAGATAACCCGGTTTTGCCCGTGGATGTATCTATACTCGGATCTAGAACCATATTGAAGTCTCCTCCAACCACTACACATCCTTCCTTAAATTCTTCTAATTTTTTAAACATTTTTACCAGAAAATGAACAGTCCCTTCGTTGGGTGCATATATTGAAGCAAAGGTATATCGTCTCTCCTGTATTACGCCTTTTACAAACAAATACCGACCTTCTGGGTCGCCTTGTACGGACTCCATTGTCCAGGGACATGATTTCTTAAATGCGATTGTAACCCCTCTTGCCCTTGCTACTGGGGATACCGCATGATGCCACTGCTTCAATATATTCTGGGGTAGGCCTGGGATCGAGCTGCTCCCGAAGTGTGTCTCTTGTAAGAGAACCACATCAGCTCCCAAATGTTGCAGCTCCATCCACAGTCTCCCTCTCTTATTAGGTGAGCTCAAACCCCTCACATTGTATGACAATATTTTCAGAATGGCTGTCATTTTCTTTTATCCCAAGAGCCCCCTGTTCCCTTGCCCATATTCTCTGTCTTCCCCTCTGCCATTCCCACCCCCCCTGTTGCCCCCCCTTTCCAACATTCAAGACCCCATTGGACACATACCTACACATAACATAGCAAGAATGCAAAAAATATATCACATTTATGTTAAAGACATAACTCTTGCATACACTTCCCCCATACACAAAACCTTTCTTTAGGGGTATATCTAAAAATCGGGTAGGGAGCCTGCGCGTATAGGCACCTCCCACACGCAGGCTACCCCCCTTCCCTGCCTTCCGCAGGTTTACTCTCCCCTTTAATTGGGGCTGACCTATTGACCTAAATAAGGTCCTCATTTTCCCTCATGTCCCTCCATTTATCCCCCCCTCCTCCCGGACTTCCCCCTATAAACCCCCTTCCAGATGGTAAAAAAAAAAAAAAGGGGGGGGGGGGGAAACCCCAAAAAGAGTCCTTTAAGTCCTTTAAATCCTTCTTTGGGTTCTACCCCTGTTGGCCCTTGCCGGTACCTCTTGCCATTTATCTGCTCGTTGCAGGGGGGGGCCTAGAGTATTTATTCTCCAATCCATAAAGTCCACCATCGGGAGGTCTAATTTCTCTGTAAATGATTTTAAGTCGTCCTTTGTTCGCAAAGTTGCAGTTTTTCCACCCCTAGAGGCTGTTAGACTAAAGGGGAACCCCCACCGGTATTTAATCTCGGCCTTTCGTAGGATTTCCAACAGTGGACGAACCGACCCTCGCTTAAAAAGTGTTCTTTTTGAGATATCTGGATACAGTGCTATGTTTGAGCCTTCAAATGTGATTATGGGTGTATTACGTGCTGTTTTCATTATATTTTCTTTCACGGTATACTTGTGTATTTTACAGATTACATCCCTAGGTGTGTCAGTTTTTGTGTTCTGAAGAGGGACCCGATGTACCCGATCTATTTCAATAACATTTGGGGCTTGATCTCCCAATATCTGTCCAAAAATTTTTTGTGCTGTTGGAGCCAATTCTTTTGCTGTAATTGACTCCTTTAATCCTTTTATGCGTATATTTTGTCGCCTATCCCTGTTCTCGTACTCATCCAGCTGTTCTCTGTATGAATTTAATATCTCTTCATATTTTCTTATGGACTCTTGGACGTCTACCACTACCTGTGTGATAGTCTCTTGTTCTTTTTCTGCCACTTCTACTCTGTGTCCCAGGTCCCTGATGTCCTCTTTTAAACTTGCCACAGCTTGCATACAGGATTGCTCGACTGCTTTTATTAATTGCTGAATGTCGTTTTTGGTGGGGAGGGCCTTCAACAATTCCCAGATGTTCCTTTCTGAGTTTGCTTTTTGTCCATCCCACTCCTGCGGGTTCCCCTCACCGTCCTGAGTGCTCTCCTGATCACCCTCGTATCTTTGTGGCAGCCCGCTTACTCCCATATCCCCTCTTGTTATTTCTGGATGCTCCTGTACAGTACTTTGATCCGTATCGGGGATTGGGTCCCCTCCTTCTCTTCCCATCATAGTCTCTGTGTCAATAGACTGTGCCTCTTCTGATGGCCACCTACTGTCCTCCCACTGCCTCATTGTATCCCGGCTCTCTACCAATGGGCTTTGTATGTCCATCGTTAGATCTCCCTTACCAGGGATGAGTTGGCCCCTATTCCTAGCCCCCATTACTTTGGGGCTCCCATCGCTTCCAGGGGGGCTAGGCTCTGGGGTCTTCCTCCCTCTCCCTGCTGTCGGGGATCTCTTATCATTCGCCACGACACTGCCACTTGTCATCTGGGTACTCGCCTGCCTTGTCCGTGATTGCTGCTCTGCTATTTCTGCACAGCCCGTGATAGTACGCTTCTTTATATCCGGTTTTCCTATTTGCTCAGGTACAAGGGGGGATAAGTACGCCTTAATGCCATCTGTTGACTTTCTGCCTCTCCCTGCTGTTGGTTGCAAGGCTACTTGTCTGCGTGTTGTCATCCTCAGGCTTTTATCTCACTCTGCCCGTGTAGACAAGAAAAAAAATAAACAAATAAAGGAATAGGGGGGAGGGGGGCAGCCTGTGAGTACAGCCTCTCCTCTCTCTTCCTCTCACACTCTCCCACTCCAGCTGGCCGCCCGTCTGTTTTCAAAGGAGTGCCGGTGTGTATTTGCTTTGTATTTACTTGTGTTTACTTTGTTACACGCAGTGGCTGTGGACAAGCCAGCAGGTTACCATAGATCTCTCTCCCTCACACCATTTCTCCACTTTCTATCACCCTGTCACGCTGTGGAGTCTGCCTGTGTAGAGTGATGTGATGTACTGGGAAAATAGCCGTACCTCTTTCTCTCTCCACCTCAGCTGGCTGCCCGTCTGTTATCCAGGAGAACGTCGGTGTGTGTGTATCTTGTGACACGTAGAAGCTGAAGACAGGCAAACAGGCTCTCTCCCATACACGGCTTTTCAGCTTTCAGCTTTCTGTCCTTCTTTGCCTTTATTCACTGTGCTGGCTGCTCGTCTGCTATCGAGGGAACGCCAGTGTGTGATTGCTTCACTATACCAGGATACTGGAAACAGATGAGGGGACAGAGGGGAAGTGGCCAATGATAGCAGTCGCTCTTCTCCCTCTCGAATGCTGGCGTGTCTTTGCTTACTGCATGGGGGCGGCTGAGGGCAGGCGAGTCGGTAGAGCCCTCTCTCACATACACCGCATCTCAGCTGTCTGCCGAATGATTGTCCATTAGCCCGGGATCACGGAGGGGGGGAGGAGCACTCACTTACTCACACTCGCACACACCCATCATCCCTAGCGGCATCCACCACCATCTGATCCAATCCCCTCTGCCCAAGTTAATATGTGATTTATTTCCCTTTGGGCTGCCCGGCTCCGGGTGCCCCCTTGGTGGTTGATGTATGCCACCACCGTGGAGTTGTCGGACTGGACTCTGACCGGAAACCCCCGCAACCTGGACGTCCAGAATATATGAGAGCCAAGGGAGCTGCTCGAATTTCCAGCAGTTTGATGGGCGAGGTCTTCTCTACTTGGGACCATTATCCCTGTACGGAAGCCTCTTCCATGACTGCTCCCCAGCCGAGACGACTGGCGTCCCTAGTCACCACTTTCCAGGTTACCGGCGGAAAGGACCACTTTTCAAGTTGTTGGTCTTTGACCACCAAGAGAGGTCCTGTTTTACCCTTGGGGATAGAGACATTGGATGATCCAGGGTTTGAACAGACTTGTTCTAAGCCTCCAGGATAGTCTTCTGGAACAACCTGGAGTGAAACTGCGCATAAGGAACTGCGCTGAAAGACGACACCATCTTGCCCTGCAGTCTCATGCACAGTCGAATTGAGGGCCTTTTTGCCCTTTTGACTTCTCGGACCAACTCCACTATTGAGCTGACTTTTAAGGGAGGTAAAAATACCCTTTCCTGGGTTGTATCCAGGATCAGGCCTAGATATGTCAAGATTTGCACTGGATGAAGGGCCGACTTGTCCATATTCAGAATCCAGCCTAGGCACCTCAGAAAATGAACGGTAGTTGTAACGTTTTCTACCAAGGTGGAGTAGGACTGGTCCCTTAACAGAAGGTCATCCAGATATCCTACCACCAAGATCTTTTGGGACCTTAGAAAAGCCAACACTGGAGCCAACTCCTTTGTGAAGACTCGAGGGGCCGTGGCTAGATCAAATGGAAGTGCCACAAACTGGAAATGACACCCCTCTACTGCGAAGCGCAGAAATCTTTGATGTGGACCGAAAATCAGCACATGTAGGTACACATCCTTGATGTCTATGAATGCTAAAAAATCCCCTTTTCTTAAGGATGAGATTACTGAACAAACCGACTCCATACGGAAGGTTCGGACATTTAGAAAGGAATTGAGAGACTTGAGGTCCAGAATGGGCCTTACCTCCCCATTCGGCTTTGGCACTGTAAATAGGTTCGAATAGAACCCCTTGAATTTTTCTTTGTGCGGAACCTCGATAATCACCCCCTGCCTTTCTAGCTGTTCTAAGGCAAGGAATAGGCTTCTTTTTTTCTCTGGGTCCAATGGGACTCTCGATACCAGAAACCGATTTGGGGGAAGATCCTGGAACTCAATTTTGTAACCTTGTGTTATAGTGGAAATGACCCACCTGTCCTGAACCAATTTTACCCAAGAATCTGCGAACCGCCGCAGTCTGCCCCCCACCCGTAAGAGTGGGGACGCCCCTTCATAAGCAGGACTTGGAATTGGTTTTGGCCGGTTTCTGAGTCCAAGGTCTTTTTTGACCCTGAGGTTTCTTAAAGGCAGGTGGTTGAGGCCGTCGATACTTCTTGGGAGAAGAGGCGCCTGGCCCAGAAGCATTGGGAATTTTAAAGGAGGGCTGCTTATTCCTTCTTTTAACTGGAAGCAAGGAGCCCCTTTCTCCTGAGATTTTTTGGATAAACTTATCCAGATCTTCTCCAAACAAACGCTCCCCATGAAAAGGAAAAGCCGCGAGTAGCCTTTTACATGGCATCTTGGCTGACCAGCTCTTTAGCCACAAGACTCTGCACATATATATTGAGAGTAGCGCAAAACGAGACATCTGCTGGATTGAGTCTTTTAACGCGTCTACCGCAAAACATAAAGCGCAAGGAAGTTCTGACAATTCGTCAGAATATTCCTCCTGAACAGGCAGGTTCCTGACCAATCTTTTAAAAAGGTCCTTCAAGGATTGACAAATCCCAATAGCCGCTACTGGCGGTTGCACTGCTGACCCAGCCACCGCAAAGGAGGCCTTTAGTAAGGATTCCAGCTTTTTATCCTCTGGGTCTTTAAACCCTTGGGCATTATCCACTGGACAGGTTAAGCTTTTATTCACTGATGAAATAGCAGCATCCACCAAAGGCGTATCCCACCTTTTTCTGAATTTTTCCTCCATAGGGTATGTCACGGAACGTCCCACACTCCGCTTGAGTGCTTCCGTCATATACCACTTCCTCCAAGTCTGTATACAGATATCCCAACCTCTCTGAGCACAAACAAGGCGACACTTGCTTGTTGCTACCAAGAACTGACTTTATTCAGAACCAGAATACAGTCTTATATACACAGGAGAAGATTACTCTAACAATACAAACGTAACCTAATTAACATGAGCTAATTATCTAATCCTTTATACAGCCTAGGTGACTGAGACATGACCTTTCGCCCAGACTTGTAGTCACCGAGCTTCACACAGTTATATCAACACACTGGCAGTCGTCCCGTCTCCTGCATTGTATAGAGGACAATGTCATTAGCTCATTCAATTAACATAAACACAGGTTGATGACACCAGCATCTCCTCACAGGATGTGTCCCAACAGAATGAATCCATTGAAAGTCCAGGGCCCATAATCAAAAGGCAACAGGCTTGCATACAGTCCTCTCCAACAGCCTCTGTCCCGGCTAGGTCTGTGACATCTCTCCCCTTTCGGCAGGAGACTAACACAGGAGGAGACCCCAGACGGGTTGACTCCGAAGTTAGTCAATAGTTCCAGTCCTCTACTGCCTGTACCCACACAGTACCCCAAACAAATTGTTCCAAACAGAGTATTACTCACCCAGCCAACCTCTGCCTCTCTCAGAGAACATATCTGCCGCTGGGGAGAGGCCTGGACTGGCTCTTCTCCCTGGAATCCTTTCTGCCGCTGGAGAGAAGACAGGGTGTCTGGGCTCACTCTGTCATGCTGTTGGGGATCGGGGCCCACTGCCCAGCATCCCTGGGGTATACAGGTGGAGACTGAAGTCCCATCCACCTTCACAGGAAATCCATCCTCTGTTAGTTGAGGGCAGAGTCCAGCAGTCCTCGGCCCTGTTGCCAGCCCTTCTGCTGGAAACCCCACACCATCTGTTCCGGCTAACTGTTGGAGAGGGAGGCCGACTGCCCCGCCTCCCTGGAACTCTGTAGTTGTTGCCGGTGCTGGGCAGAGGTTGGTAGCACTCTGCCCTGTTGCCAGCACTTCTGATGGGGACTCCGCATCCTCTGCTCCGGCTAACTGTTGGGGCAGGAGGCTGGCTTCCTCCACTCCCAAACTGTGTAGCTGCCATTGGGGAGGTGAGCCGGCTGCTTCCTTTTCCATTCCCTCATCTGGCTGCTGGGACGACATGTCGATGGTACTGTCTCCCAGGTAAACGGATCTTTGCTGGGGAGGAAAGCCCACTTCCTCCACCCTGGCCAACTGTTGGGGGAGGGACAACACACACCTCCTCTCCCTTCTCCCCCTGTATCTGCTGCTGGGAAGTGATTGCCATCTTCTCAGCCTGAGCCTCCACAATTGCTGCAGGTGTGGGGCAGAGGTCTTGGACCCTCTGTCCGGTTGCCAGCACTTCTGCTGGGGGTTTGCCAGGTGGTTCCTCCTCTACAGAAACGTCTATTAAATCCCCAGTCTCTGGAATTGGTAAAAGTGTGGGACAGAGGTCTTGGACCCTCTGTTCAGTTACCAGATCTTCAGCTGGAGAAGTTTGTTTTAACTCCATAGATGCTGCTGGCAGAAAATCACATGTCCCTGTCAGTGTTGTGGGAGAAAGGCCGACTACCTCTTCTCTCAGGAAGGCTGAAGCCACTGTTGGTGCTGGGCAGAACACAGTGAACTTTGGCCCTGATAGCAGCTCTTCTGCTGGAGGCTCATCAGGTTGTTCTTCCTCAGCAGAAAAGTCTATCAAATCCCATGTCTCTGCAACTGATGTCTGGGGATAGAGGTTCACCATCTCCTGTCCATGGAACCCAGAAGATGCTATCATTTCTGGGCAGAGGTTAGCAGAGCTCTGCCCTGTTGTCAGCACTTCAGGTTTGGGGACGGCAATCTCCGGATTTTCCACTGCCGATTCTCTGGCATGCTGCTGAACTTGTTCTAGCAGTTTCCTGTATGCCCTTTCCAGATGCTGTTCCTTCCTCAGCAAATGGTCCAGATCAGGTTTGAGCTCTGAGACCCCTGCAAGACCGAGCATAGACTCTCTATAGTCTCTCAGGTCCTCAAGGTCAGGTTCCCCTTCATCGCCAAACATAAAAAGATCTGTAAGGTTCTCCCACAGCAATCCAGGGCCGCCAAAGTCATATCCCTCTGGAGAGCATTCTGTCGTCTCCCCTAAATATCCCTCCTCTGCGTGCCATTGCAGAGCCGATAACGATTGTCCAGCTCTATCTCCTGCTGGACCAACCTGTCCAACTCAGTCACCCATTGCTCCTGGGGCTGCTCTCCCAGGAATGCCATCCGCAATGCCCGTTGGTCACTGGCCCGTTGCTCTTGGGTTGGAAAGCACTTGCCCTGTTTTATACCAGCGAGACGGAGGGCTGCAATCCAGAGCTCTACCCGAATTTGCTGCCTAAGCTCCAGGTATTCATCCTCAGACACAGTCCTGGTATATGTTGAAAGGATGATCCGCAGCAGCCCCGGGAATTCTGATGCCAGGTCCATATCTCCGCTGGGGTGACTGAAGTCTGCTATGCTGATCTTGGATCCAGTTGGAGGTTTGGATGTCCCAGACTTCAGGAAGCTTTCCCGCTGCTTGCCACCAATGTCACGGAACGTCCCACACTCCGCTTGAGTGCTTCCGTCATATACCACTTCCTCCCAGTCTGTATACAGATATCCCAACCTCTCTGAGCACAAACAAGGCGACACTTGCTTGTTGCTACCAAGAACTGACTTTATTCAGAACCAGAATACAGTCTTATATACACAGGAGAAGATTACTCTAACAATACAAACGTAACCTAATTAACATGAGCTAATTATCTAATCCTTTATACAGCCTAGGTGACTGAGACATGACCTTTCGCCCAGACTTGTGGTCACCGAGCTTCACACAGTTATATCAACACACTGGCAGTCATCCCGTCTCCTGCATTGTATAGAGGACAATGTCATTAGCTCATTCAATTAACATAAACACAGGTTGATGACACCAGCATCTCCTCACAGGATGTGTCCCAACAGAATGAATCCATTGAAAATCCAGGGCCCATAATCAAAAGGCAACAGGCTTGCATACAGTCCTCTCCAACAGCCTCTGTCCCGGCTAGGTCTGTGACAGGGTATAAAAAAGAAAACCTCTTTAGAGGCAAGTATATCCTGTCCGGGTGGTCCCAGTCAGCGTAAATCAGCTGCTCCAGTAATGGATGCACAGGGAACGCATGGGAACCTTGCTGAGGTCGCAAGGATCCCAATGTAGAACAGGAAAGTCCCGATCCCTGTACGGGGGGGTAACTTAAATCCTGCTCTCACCATCTCAGCCAAAGACTGGATAAACAATTTTTGGGATTGTGAAGCTGACAATGGTTCCTCAGAACCTGAGTCCCCCGCTGAGCACTCTAAAGCCTCCTCTTTTTCCCTTACGGCCACCTTCTCAAAATCCTCTGTCCATTCTGGATCCAATTAACCAGGAGCCAACTGGCTAAGGGAGTCCGGGTGCTCTAGTGACTCAGCACTGGGACCAGGCTCAGGAGAGGGAGGATCTATGCCTTTTCTTCCCTCCCTGTGCTACTGAGGCTATCATACCCGCTATTTTGCCTTCAAGGCCAGCCAGGGCTCACGATAAGTCGTCCTTAGTAACATAAGCCGATGCAGGGATATTGGTGGTGGCCACTACGCCTGACAAATGCAATGGCTCAGCCAGGCCAAATGCCGCAGGGTCTTTCAGGGGAGATTGATGCTGCAGTAGCCTGAGGTTGATCTCCTGTTTTTGAAGGAGTCACTTTAACCCCTGGACTTGCCCTACTACCCTACCTTGTTTTCTGGAAGACATTGCTTACAAGGTTTTGAGGAAAATACTCTCTGTGCTATATGGCTGAGATCAGCGTATAGCAATTACCACGGCCTTAACCTTCAAAGTGTTGCAAATGCCCGACTCACGTGCCCAGCTCTGTGTCCCACCACAACAGGCTCCTGGCTCTTACGAGCCTAATCTGACAAGCATTGACACATGCAGGCGCTGACTTCCCTCTATATGCTTGCGCCGTCACGTGACATACGCAGGCCCATGGGGGACACGCGGCTATACAGACACGCCACGATGCACGCGGCGCCGCCACCTGCGCACACAGGTGGATGCAGGCGTACGGGCACGCGGCGCATACATCCAATGCGCGCGCGAGACCAGCCCACGTGGCCCCTGTGTGGGAGCACCCGCCTGAGTGTATCTTGTGGCATACCTGAGACTATTACAGTGGGCACATCAGACACAAAAATCTGGTCATAACATGTAATTTAGCAACAATGGTAATATAAATTAGGCCTCCAGAGGAAGCACTCACCGATCCTCGCAGCAGGGCCTGAGATAGCCCCAATCTTCCCCCATCACCATGGGTAGCGTCACTGAGGACCTTCAAGGACCGGGTCCCCCTTTATTCAGGGTCCAAACCCTTGGACCCGTAAGGCACCCTTTAGGTTTCCTTGGGCAAGTGAAAAGACCAGGAATACCATATAACAAGGGTCCAGCGCCATAAGGACACGTTACAGGCAAAACCTTGTTCTTGAACCAAGGCTCGGGTACCATCCACTTTAGCATAATATGCCATCTGAGTGGATCAGATTATAACATCCTCACTGGGACATTATTTGAAGAATTTGAAGAGCTTCCACAGCCATGACCATCACTTTCAAGACACTGGCAAAAAAACTAAAGGTACTTCCTGTATGGGAGGAGTTATATGAGAGGAACCTTCTTACTATTGGTTGCCAGTGTCCAATCACCTAAAGGTAGCATATAACCCAGATAGTCATTATTATAGTGCTCTGTGTCCCGTGATGTACGATAAAGAAAAGGGTATCATAAGTAGAAACAAGGAACTTCTTTACCCAGTCGGATTCAGCGGTGTGGAGGTAATGTATCCAGCCAGTGAGCGCTTCTTTGGGGGAGGTAAATAACAAGACCGTCTCCCCATTAATATCCCAGAGCTTGGCAAGAAAAAGGCCCTCATGGTAGCCTTCACCGAGTCGAAGGAGCAACGCATATTCTGCGTTTCCATAGTGTAGTTGGGGAAAATAAATAACTTGGTATTACAATAGGATAGATCCCTAGCCGTTTGGGCCGCCCACAGCACCTCATCACGGTCTCGGCACTTCAGCATCCATAGTATCAGAGTGCGAGGGGGAGACCCCTCTGGGCCAGGTCTCGGGGGACACGGTGGGCCCACTCCATGGTGTAGTATGGGGAGAATTGAGCGGCAGGTAGCAATGACCGCAGGAGCTCCTCAACAAATACAGTGGGGTTCTTCCCCTCTGCGCCCTCTGCCAACCCCACTATCCGAAAGGTTGGTCCAATGGCTCCTATTCTCGACATCTTCTGCTCTGTACTCCGGAGCCCTCAATTTGCTTTGCAGGGAGTGGAGGAAGGTGGTGTGCTCCTCCATAGTGTCCACCACATGGCCGATCCGCTGCTGTAAGGCGGGATCGCATTTTTATTAAGATACTGACAGACAAGGCCAATGTCCAGCAGGACGGCATCTATCTTGTTGGTCAGCACATTCTGATAAGATGTGATGGCCGCCATGATCTCCTGTATCCCTGGCTGGGACGGAGCAGCCCCCACCTCAGGGTCCATCTGTGAGGCCATATTGGAGTGGCGTGCTGGAGAGCCCGCCGGCAGAGTCCCAGGGCTGGGTATAATGTCAGCCCACGGGGAGAATCGCAGCTTCTTACCCAATTTCTGATAGCCGGAAGTTTTGTAAGACATGCAGGGCAGGGAGAAAGGCACCAGGATGTAAATAACCACCACGGAAGGGAAGAAACGGATTAACCTCCAGCAGATCTCCTGAAAGCACGTCTGCTCAGTCGACCATCTTGGACACACCCCTGTGATACAAAAAGTTAACAAAGATGGAACTGCAACCATCTCACATACAGTGGGGATGGAAAGTATTCAGACCCCCTTAAATTTTTCACTCTTTGTTATATTGCAGCCATTTGCTAAAATCATTTAAGTTCATATTTTTTCCTCATTAATGTACACACAGAACCCCATATTGACAGGAATTGTTGACATTTTTTCAGATTTATTAAAAAAGAAAAACTGAAATATCACATGGTCCTAAGTATTCAGACCCTTTGCTGTGACACTCATTTAACTCAGGTGCTGTCCATTTCTTCTGATCATCCTTGAGATGGTTCTACACCTTCATTTGAGTCCAGCTGTGTTTGATTATACTGATTGGACTTGATTAGGAAAGTCACACACCTGTCTATGTAAGACCTTACAGCTCACAGTGCAGGTCAGAGCAAATGAGAATCATGAGGTCAAAGGAACTGCCTGAAAGTTCAGAGACCGAATTGTGGCAAGGCACAGATCTGGCCAAGGTTACAAAAAAATTCTGCTGCACTTAAGGTTCCTAAGAGCACAGTGGCCTCCATAATCCTTAAATGGAAGACGTTTGGGACGACCAGAACCCTTCCTAGAGCTGGCCGTCCGGCATCGGGGGAGAAGAGCATTGGTGAGAGAGGTAAAGAAGAACCCAAAGATCACTGTGGTTGAGCTCCAGATATGCAGTCGGGAGATGGGAGAAAGTTGTAGAAAGTCAACCATCACTGCAGCCCTCCACCAGTCAGGGCTTTATGGCAGAGTGGCCTGACGGAAACCTCTCCTCAGTGCAAGACATATGAAAGCCCGCATGGAGTTTGCTAAAAAAACACCTGAAGGACTCCAAGATGATGAGAAATAAGATTCTCTGGTCTGATGGGACCAAGATAGAACTTTTTGGCCTTAATTCTAAGCGGTATGTGTGCAGAAAGCCAGGCACTGCTCATCACCTGTCCAATACAGTCCCAACAGTGAAGCATGGTAATGGCAGCATCATGCTGTGGGGGTGTTTTTCAGCTGCAGGGACAGGACTTCTGGTTGCAATCAAGGGAAAGATGAATGCGGCCAAGTACAGGGATATCCTGGACGAAAATCTTCTCCAGAGTGCTCAGGACCTCAGACTGGGCCGAAGGTTTACCTTCCAACAAGACAATGACCCTAAGCACACAGCTAAAATAACGAAGGAGTGGCTTCACAACAACTCCGTGACTGTTCTTGAATGGCCCAGCCAGAGCCCTGACTTAAACCCAATTGTGCATCTCTGGAGAGACCTAAAAATGGCTGTCCACTAACGTTTACCATCTAACCTGACAGAACTGGAGAGGATCTGCAAGGAGGAATGGCAGAGGATCCACAAATCCAGGTGTGAAAAACTTGTTGCATCTTTCCCAAAAAGACTCATGGCTGTATTAGATCAAAAGGGTGCTTCTACTAAATACTGAGTAAAGGGTCTGAATACTTAGGACCATGTGATATTTCAGTTTTTCTTTTTTAATAAATCTGCAAAAATGTCAACAATTCTGTGTTTTTCTGTCAATATGGGGTGCTGTGCGTACATTAATGAGGAAAAAAATGAACTTAAATGATTTTAGCAAATGGCTGCAATATAACAAAGAGTGAAAAATTTAAGGGGGTCTGAATACTTTCCGTCCCCACTGTATATACATACACACTGTATTTCTCAAAAGTGACTGCACCCCTCATTTCTGTAAATAGTTTATTATATCTTTTCATGTGACAACACTGAAGAAATTACACTTTGCTACAATGTAAAGTAGTGAGTGTACAGCTTGGTTAACAGTGTAAATTTGCTTTCCCCTCAAAATAACTCAACACACAGCCATTAATGTCTAAACCGCTGGCAACAAAAGTGAGTACACCCTTTAGTGAAAATGTCCAAATTGGGCCCAAAGTGTAAATATTTTGTGTGGTCACTGTGACAGACCTAGCCGGGACACAGGCTGTTGGAGAGGACTGAATGCAAGGCTCTTGCCTTTTGATTATGGGCCCTGGATTTTAAAGGGAACAATACTCTTTGTGAGGTGAATGAGAAATCCAGTCTGAACTGTAATAATCGGACTCAGTCGTGTTTATATATATGTATATAATGTATGTTGTCCCATTCTGTTGTAGACTCTTTGCTGTGATTATTTGGGATGTGTGTCCCTGTAGAGGGAGGGGGGATTCCTCCAGCAGCCCCCTGCTGATAAGACTGTTTACTGAGGAGAAGTTTGAACACACCTGACCTGTGTGTTCATTGTCTTTGGACAGTTTAACCCGCCCTCTTTTCCAAGGGTGGGGGGGGGGAGAGTCTCTGAGTTATTTTATCTGTTGTGTCCATGTGTGATAATAAAACAGTCCATGTTAGCAGTGAAACAAGTGTTGCCTTGTTTTGTGCTTGGGAGCAGTTGGAATATCTGATATCTGTATCCAGACTGGGAGGAAGTGGTATATGATGGAAGCACTCAAGCGGAGTGTGGGACGTTCCGTGACATTGGTGGGAAGCAGCGGGATGCTTCCTGCAGTCTGGGACATCCAAACTTCCACCTGGAGCCAAGATCAGGATAACAGACTTCGGTCAAAACAGCGAAGATATGGACCTGGCATCAGAGTTCCCGGGGCTGCTGCGGATCGTCCTTTCAGCATACACCAGGACTGTGTCTGAGGATGAATACCTGGAGCTTAGGCAGCAAATTCAGGTGGAGCTCTGGATTGGAGCCCTCCAGCTCGCTGTTATAAAAGAGGGCAAGTGCTTTCCAACCCAAGAGCAACGGGCCAGTGACCAACGGGCATTGCGGATGGCATTCTTGGGAGAGCAGCCCCAGGAGCAATGGGTGACTGAGTTGGACAGGCTGGTCCAGCAGGAGATAGAGCTGGACAGTGATTATCGGGCTCTGCAATGGCACGCAGAGGAGGGATATTTAGGGGAGGCAACAAAATGCTCTCCAGAGGGATATGACTTTGGAGGCCCTGGATTGCTGTGGGAGAGCCTTACAGATAGTTCTGTATTTGGTCATGAAGGGGAACCTACCCTTAAGGACCTGTGAGAATATAGAGAGGCTATGCAGGGGTCTCAGAGCTCAAACCTGATCTAGACTATTTGCTAAGGAAGGAACAGCAGCTGGAAAGGGCATACAGGAAACTGCTAGAACACGTTCAGCAGCATGCCAGAGAATCGGCAGTGGAAAATCTGGAGATTGCCGTCCCCAAACCTAAAGTGCTGACAACAGGGCAGAGCTCTGCTAACCTCTGCCCAGCACTGATAGCATCTTCTGGGTTATGTTGTAATATGTTGTAATGTTCACCGATTTATGTGGGACATTGTTGTGTGTATGTACACATGCAGTCAATGTTGTCCAGGCCAGAATGGCAATGACAGAATGGTTGATTTGTCCAAATGAATTTTAACAGCTGAAGACTCTTTGATGTGTTAATCTTATGCAAGTCTATTTGAACATCTCAAAGGGTATTCAGGTGGTATACACATATCTAAAGGGGACTTGTTGATGTTGATATGCGGGAGTGCAAATTGGGGTGGTTCACGGCTGTTCACGGCTGGGAGTTGTTGTCTGTTTGAAAGACTAAAGCTAATCAAAGTCCTAAATTGAAACGGCCAATCAAATTGCTCAGCCATTCAATGCCTGGTGAATATAACACGGCATTCAGTCTATAGGTTTGGTAAGTGAGGCTTGTCTGTATGGGGGAGTGAGGCTCGTCTGTGTATGAGAGAGGCTTGTCTGTGTATACACGCTCGGACCTAAGACATGGGGTTCTGAATTATATCTACTCTGTCGGATCTTTTTGTCATCTGTGGACTTTGGAATTTGTTCTGTGTTGGAAGTCAATAAAGTGCATCTCTCTGGAAGAATTGGGTTGCTGCGGAAGAGTACTTACATCATCATTATAATAATACCTAAATATTAATTATCATACCCACTCTACATCATATCACCCAGTATATATTAATATACCCGATCACTACACCAAGAACAGGAGATGGTGAACCTCTATCCCCAGACATCAGTTGCAGAGACAGGGGATTTGATAGACTTTTCTGCTGAGGAAGAACAACCTGATGAGCCTCCAGCAGAAGAGCTGCTATCAGGGCCAAAGTTCACTGTGCTCTGCCCAGCACCAACACTGGCTTTGGCCTTCTTGAGAGAAGAGGTAGTTCTCCTTTCTTCCACAACACTGACAGGGACATGTGATTTTCTGCCAGCAACATCTATGGAGTTACAACAAACTTCTCCAGCTGAAGATCTGGTAACTGAACAGAGCGTCCAAGACCTCTGTCCCACACTTTTAGCAATTCCAGAGACTGGTGATTTAATAGACCTTTCTGTAGAGGAGGAACCACCTAGCAAATCCCCAGCAGAAGTGCTGGCAACCAGACAGAGGGTCCAAGTCCTCTGCCCCACACCTGCAGCAATTCTGAAGGCCCAGGATGAGGAGGTGGCAGTCTATCGCGAGCTGCAGATCAGGATCCAAGGAGAGAATGTAGTCGTCACCTCACAACTACAGCTTGATCTGGTGTCGGTGGATGGGTCTTCAGTCCCCACCTGTATACCCCAGGGATGCTGGGCAGTCGGCCCAGATCCCCAACAGCATGATGGAGTGAGCCCAGTCCCCCTGTCTTCTCTCCAGCGGCAGAAAGGACTCCAGGGAGAAGGGCCAGTCCGGGTCTCTCCTCAGCGGCGGATATGTTCTCTGAGAGAGGCAGAGGTTGGCTGCGTGAGTAATACTTTGGAACAATTTGTTTGGGGTACTGTGTGGATACACGCAGTAGAGGACTGGAACTACTGACTAACTTCGGAGTCAACCCATCTGGGGTCTCCTCCTGTGTTAGTCTCCTGCCGAAAGGGGAGAAATGTGACAGACCTAGCCGGGACAGAGGCTGTTGGAGAGGACTGAATGCAAGGCTCTTGCCTTTTGGATTTTCAAGGGAACAATACTCTTTGTGAGGTGAATGAGAAATCCAGTCTGAACTGTACTAGTCGGACTCAGTCGTGTATATATGTATATAATGTATGTTGTCTCATTCTGTTGTGGACTCTTAGCTGTGATCATTTGGGATGTGTGTCCCTGTGGAGGGAGGGGGGATTCCTCCAGCAGCCCCCTGCTGATAAAACTGTTTACTGAGAAGTTTGAACACACCTGACCTGTGTGTCTATTGTCTTTGGACAGTTTAACCCGCCCTCTTTTCCAAGGGTGGGGGGGAAGAGTCCCTGCGTTATTTTATCTGTTGTGTCCATGTGTGATAATAAAACAGTCCATGTTAGCAGTGAAACAAGTGTCGCCTTGTTTTTTGCTTGGGAGCAGTTGGAATATCTGATATCTGTATCCAGACTGGGAGGAAGTGGTATATGACGGAAGCACTCAAGCAGAGTGTGGGACGTCCCGTGACAGTCACCATTTTTTTCCAGCACTGCCTTACCCTCTTGGGCATGGAGTTCACCAGAGATTCCCAGGTTGCCACTGGAGTCCTCTTCCACTTCTCCATGACATCATCACGGAGCTGGTGGATGTTAGAGACCTTGCGCTCCTCCGTCTTTTCGTTTGAGGATGCCCCACAGATGCTCAATAGGGTTTAGGCCTGGAGACATGCTTGGCCAGTCCATCACCTTTACCCTCAGCTTCTTTAGCAAGGCAGTGGTCATCTTGGAGGTGTGTTTGGGGTCGTTATGTTGGAATTCTGCCCTGCGGCCCAGTCTCCGAAGGGAGGGGATCATGCTCTGCTTCAGTATGTCACAGTACATGTTGGCTCTCATGGTTCCCTCAATCAACTGTAGCTTCCTAGTGCCGGCAGCACTCATGCAGCCCCAGACCATGACACTCCCACCACTATGCTTGACTGTAGGCAAGACACACTTTTCTTTGTACTCCACACACGCGTGACACCATCTGAACCAATAAAGTTTATCTTGGTCTCATCAGACCACAGGACATGGTTCCAGTAATCCATGTCCTTAGTCTGCTTGTCTTCAGCAAACTGTTTGCGGGCTTTCTTGTGCATCATCTTTAGAAGAGGATTCCTTCTGGGATGACAGCCATGCAGACCAATTTGATGCAGTGTGCTGCGTATGGTCTAAGCACTGACCCCCCACCCCTTCAACCTCTGCAGCAATGCTGGCAGCACTCCTACGTTTATTTCCCAAAGACAACCTCTGGATATGATGCTGAGCATGTGCACTCAAATTCTTTGATCGACCATGGTGAGGCCTGTTCTGAGTGGAACCTGACCTGTTAAACCACTGTATGGTCTTGGCCACCGTGCTGCAGCTCAGTTTCAGAGTCTTTGGCAATCTTCTTATAGCCTAGGCCATCTTTATGTAGAGCAACAATTCTTTTTTTCAGATCCTCAGAGAGTTCTTTGCCATGAGGCAGCAGACTGCTGGTTGGAAGCTAAACAGTGGGGACCTTGAGTGGAGAGTGAACAAGTTTTACTTTTTGACTGCTGGTGATTGCTGGGTTGCATTTTTAGGTTCTTTTTGGGGCTTTTCCTTGTAGCTTTTTAACACCCTTTGCTGACACTTTTTAAACAGCTTTTTTTCTTTGTTTCCTTCAGCCTACTAATTAAGGGGAGTGGTTAATTGGTCACAGGTGCTTGAGGCCTATATAACCTTCTGTAGAACTCATTGTGAGCCTGCTCATCTTTGAGCTTGCTGGAACTTAGACCAAGTAGAATTGGACTAAGTGGGGAGTTAAAAAACCAGAGTTGAAAACAGGAGGTTATAACAGGGGTCATAGTACCAGTGTAGTTTGAGTAGTGTGTGTGGATCGTTAGTACTTGTGTATTGTGTACTTGTGTATTGTGAGTGCACGTAGGTCTGTGTGTGCCTGTGTATTGTCTTGTGGAGTACCTGTGTACTGTCTTGTTGAGTATTAATGTCAGGAAGCTAGTTGTTAGGTAATTTGGACAGGGTATAATCCCCAATCCTCATTAAATTTAATAGGTACGATGCCCCGCGGGTGCGAAGAGGCAACTAGTTGTACATCTTGCGGTATGTATGCATTGCTTGATCATCCGATCAAGGGTGAATACTGCTGTGCAAAATGTAAGCACATTGTTTTCCTGGAAGCCCAGGTTCTGAATCTGGGGAAGCAACTGTCAGCACTGAGAAGTCCCTCCATACTAAAGGAGAGCCAGGAACATACACGGTAGGTGCCAGCAGGGGCCGGCACAGAGGTGGGTGGAGACAAAGAGGTGCAGGCACTAGGAAAGAGTAGATGGGTGACAGTCAGGAAGGGTAGAGGGGGAAGAGCCAGGGAGGCCGATCCAGGGCTGGAGCATCCCAATAAGTACGCTCCATTGAGTGACATTGGTGAAACCAGTCAGTGACCAGCACTGCTGGAGCTGGGGGACTCTCCTAGCTGCCGGGGGAAGAACTCCTCCAGTGAGAGTGAGGGGGAAGTCAAGGGAAAGGAAAGACAGATTCTGGTGGTAGGGGACTCAATTCTTAGAAGGACAGAGAGGCCAATCTGTAACAAAGACCTGAGACCTGAAGCGCCAAACAATATGTTGTCTACCGGGCACTCGGGTTCAGCACATCACGGTCATCATCTGGTGGACAGATTACTGGAAGGGGCTGGGGAAGACCCAGCTGTCATGGTGCACGTTGGCACCAATGACAAAGTCAGAGGCAGATGGAGTGTCATAAAGAATGATTTTAGGGACTTGGGAGCTAAATTGAGGAAAAGGACCTCCAAAGTAGTATTCTTAGGAATACTACCGGTACATCGAGCTACACCAGAAAGGCAGAGGGAGATTAGGGAAGTAAACAAGTGGCTGAAGAGCTGGTGTATTAAGGAGGGGTTTGGGTTCCTGGAGGACTGGGCCGACTTCTCAGTCGATAACCAGTACTATAGAAGGGATGGACTGCACCTAAATGAGGAGGGTGCAGATCAGCTGGGAAGATGACCAAAAAGTTAGAGGGGTTTTTAAACTAGGCAATTGGAGAGGGGGGGGGGGGATCCAAAAGGTAGAGATAGTCAGCGTGGAACATATTCCAGAGGATAGTATTGGGGGCATTAGTGGTAGGTCGACCAAAGCACATAAACCCAAGGTAAGTATAGTAGCAAGTCCTAGGTGCAATCTCAGAACACCCAATAAGAGGATAATATGCGACCGGTCTAAACTACGTGGCATGTTCACCAATGCCAGGAGCCTGGCAGACAAGATGGGTGAACTAAAGATACTGTTGTATGAGGAGGATTTGGATTTTGTGGGCATTTCAGAGACCTGGTTCAACAGCTCTCATGATTAGCTGGCAACCATTCAAGGGTATACCCTTTATCGCAACGATAGAGAGAGTAAGAAAAGGGGAGGGGTATGCCTATATATAAAAAATAATGTACAAGTGAATGTGAAAGATGACATCACTGAGGGAGCTAGGGAGGAGGTGAAATCCTTATGGGTAGAGCTCCAAAGGGATGAAGCTAAGGGGAAAATAATACTGGGAGTATGCTATAGGCCCCCTAACCTGAGGGAGGAAGGGGAGACAGATCGCCTATCACAATTTGGATTGGCAGCAAGGATGGGAAGTGTTATCATAATGGGGGATTTTAATTATCCAGACATACACTGGGCAGAGGGAACCACGCATTCATCTAAGGCTCGCCAGTTCCTAAATGTCTTGCAGGACAATTTTATGGGTCAGATGGTAGACGACTAGAAATAATGCGTCACTGGATCTACTGATTACTAACAATACAGACCTGATCACGGATGTGGAAATACGGGTCAATTTAGATAACAGCGATCACAGGTCAATTGGCTTCAGTATAAATCACACAAATAGGAAAGATAAGGGGAATACAAAGACACTGAATTTCAAAAGAGCCAACTTCCCTAAACTACAAACTTTGCTAGAAGGCATAAATTGGGATAAAATCTTAGGAACAAAGAACACAGAGGAGAGATGGGTTTGCTTTAAGAACATATTAAATAAGGGTATTAGCCAATGCATCCCATTGGGTAATAAATATAACAGAGAGAACAAAAGTTCTAGATAGCTTAACTCCAATGTAAAAATGCATATAAAAGCAAAGGAGAAGGCCTTCAAAAAATACAAGGTTGAGGGATCATCATCAGCATTCAGACTTTATAAAGAATTTAACAAGAAATGTAAGGGTGCAATAAGGACGGCTAAGATAGAACATGAAAGACACATAGTAGAGGAGAGCAAAAAAAAAAACCCAAGAAATTCTTTAAAGTGGATGTAAACCCAATGTCATCCTTTCTAAACTACTACCATAGGGGTTATCTATAAGGATATACATGCCTCCTGCATGTATCTTTACCTGTCAAATGTCTCCCCCCTGTCTGTTATTAGACCCGAAAAACTGCATATTCTGTGGGTGGACCTGTTGTCTGGAGCTCGGTGGGTGGAGTCGTGATGTCAGTAGACTCCCCGCCCACCTCTACACTCCTTGTCAATATGCATTTTCTCCTGTGTATTTCTAACACTGAACTTCTGCTGAACTTCTGCTATGATCTCTAACATCCAGTGAAAAGACATGAAAGTAACCACATGACTTCAGCATGCCAAATCATGCTGAGGTGTGGAACAGCCAATCCTTGCAGAGCTGCTGAAGAAAGGAGTGGGGGAGGGAATTAAAAAATAATGTCTGTGTCTTAGGCTAGTGCACGAGATGTAAATCACCTGTCACTCACAGCAAGGGGGAGTATTTGACAAAGTTTTTCTCAGTTTGTCAAGATTTTTCTCACTGAACAATAAAAGAGGATTGCTCAGAGATGGATTAACTCTGTGTGTCAAGACTGGGCTCAAATGATAGGAAATCTTATACTCTACAGTAGGATATAAAAAAAAAAAGAAAAAAAACATTTCGGGTTTACATCCACTTTAAGTATGTAAACAGTAAAAAAAGGAGGACAGACCATATTGGCCCCATAAAGAATGAGGAAGGACATCTAGTTACAAAGGATGGGGAGATGGCGAAGGTACTGAATTTATTCACCTCCTCAGTCTTCATGGGGGAATCAAGGGGCTTCAGTAACCAAAACTGCAGTGTTTATCCTCATGACACATCACACGAAGCACCTCCATTGTTAACAGAGGACAGAATTAAATTAGACTTGGGAAACTTAACATTAATAAATCATCGGGACCAGATGGCTTGCCGCTTATTGTGCAAACCAGGCTGATTTGCGGCTGCAACTATACCCGGCCCACATGGCCGCCTGCAGTACTGACCAGTGCACCCCACTCCTGCTACAGCAGCATGTAAAATGAATCATCCATCCTTCACCCGCGCAGCCGGCCACTATAGAAGGGAAGGAGAAAGTTTCACTGGCACCGCACTGCCCCCCTCTCCCGGTGTGCTGTAGCAGATGATCATCACTAGCATATCACAAGCCTCCGCCACCTGTCTAGTAACTCCCCCCAGCAGGAGATCATGGCCAGCACTAGCTAAGCTGGTCACCGCTGCCACCCCCTATTCAGGTGCCCAGCTCCTTGTCGGGCGCCAAGCACCTGAATTACAGCGGCAAGGTATTTTTTGGAAGCACCTGATTAGAGCCATATGCTCTAATAGGCGTCCAAATAGGTGAACAGCAGGCGCCATGCTGGGTGCTCACTGTTCACTCAGCGTTGTGTTAGGAAAGCGATTCATTCGCTTTCCTAACACTGAACCGCCTCTCAGCCAATCAGGTGCTCGGGTCTGTTACCTGTCACCTAAATGGCTGAAACGACAGGCGCTGTGATTGGACGCCTATACAGAGGACAGGAGAAGACATTCAGGATCGTGGAGGACCCCGCCGCCGTGACCCGCTGCCCCACCGAGACAAGGTACATGCCAGGCAGGCGGGGGGATGCACACTGGCAGCATTTGATGGGGCACAGTAGCGGCAATTGAGGGGCACACTGGCAGCAATCGATGGGCCACAGTAGCGGCAATTGATGGGCACACTGGCAGCAACTGATGGGTACAGTGGCTGCATTTTATGGCACAATGGCGGCAATTGATGGGCACACTGGCAGCAATCGATGGGTACAGTGGCTGCGTTTGATGGGCACACTGGCTGCATTTGATGGGCACACTGGCTGCGTTTGATGGGCACAGTGGCTGCGTTTGATGGGCACAGTGGCTGCGTTTGATGGGCACAGTGGCTGCGATTGATGGGCACAGTGGCTGCGTTTGATGCGCACAGTGGCTGCGTTTGATGGGCACAGTGGCTGTAATTGATGTTTCTTTTTTCAGTTTGTTTGCTCCCCCCCAAAAAGTTTGAGCACCAACTGCCACTGCTGTACACCCCTCCCTCCACAGCCACCTCTCTGTACCCGCTCCTTTAAAATGACTAAGATTGTATTTTTTTTTTTTTTAATAATTACAGTCTGATGATAGCTGTAAAGAAATCAAAATCAGTATGGCAGTATTTCAGTGAGCCAACATCAGGGAAGGCCAAGTGCAATATCTGCCAGAAATTGCTGAGCATGGGAGCAGAAAGAGGAAAGGCTAAAAATACCACAAACATCTGGAATCATCTGAAAGTCCACCACCTCCAAGCTTATAAAGACGCACAGAGGGAGAAAAAAAGATGCAGCTGCTTCTTCAGCCAACTTGCAGCCCGCTGTAGTACAGAAGTTTGATTCTAAAAGAAAATGGCAAAATACTGATCCCCGGTCAAAGAAAATGGATACCCTAATCACAGAAATGAGAGCCACAGACAACCAGCTGTTGCAGATATTGGCTTCCAATGCTTTCTGCCAACAATAGAACCAAGATATTGAATCAAAAGTGAGAAATACTACCGCACAGACATGCTGGACAGTGTGTACAAAAAGGTTACACAGCGAATTAATTAATTACACTAATTGCAACAGAGAATGCTGGCCCCTATTTGTCCTTCACAACAGATTGTTGGTCTGGAGAAACAGAATCACTTATGAGCTTAACATGTCATTTTATAGACAGTAACTGGGAAAGGAAGCAGGTAATTCTAAATGTCAAGGCCATGTCTGGCTCCCATACTGGGGACTATATCAGGGAGATTTTTCTTAGCATGCTGAATGATTGCGGCATCAACCAAGACAGACAGGTAGTGGTGCTTGTGCTGCGAGACAGTGGTGCTAACGTATTAAATGCCTCAGACTGGCAGATATACCAGACTTGAGCTGCAGTGCACACACATTACAGCTTGTGGTGAAAGAGGGCATCAGCAGTCAGCGAGTAGTGGGTGACATCATTGACAAATTAAAGACTTGTGCTACACACTTTAGCCACTCTGTGCTTGCAAAGCAGCGTCTTGGAGCCAACCAAAAAGATCTTGGCCTCCCCCAGGCACAGCATCATTCAGGATGTTCCCACCTGCTCAAACTCCACATTACATATGTTGCAAAGGATGCTGGAGCAGAAGTATGCCCTGAATCTCTATGTAGCAGAACATGGCAAGTTTACCACACCTCCAGCAGAACATGGGGATATCATCTCCAATTTGATAGATACACTGGGCCCTATTGAGGAAGTGACTTTGGATATCAGCAAGGCAGAGGCCTCCATCTCCTGCATCATCCCATGCATTGCTGTGCTGAAGATGGTGCTTCAGGCAGAGGGTCACACCACAAGGGGGATCAAAACACTTAAGGAAATCATGTAGCAAAGCTTGGAGAGACCACTCACAAAGATGGAAGATACCAAATGTTTGGTGCTGGCAACACTGCTTGATCCTCGGTACAAGGGAGAGACGGACTGGTATGCCACTGGAATGGTGGAAACAGAATGCATCCCGCCTGTGCCACCTTGCACCACTGGCAATAAAATTAGAGTGCAAAAAGAGTATTCAGTAAGATTGGGATCATCTATGACAAGAAGAGGAGCAGGATCACAGGAGAAAATGCAGAGAGACTGTTTCCTGAACTACAACCTGAAGCTCTTTAACTGGGAGTACTAAGAGAACTTTTAAGTGATGGATGCGAGTGAAGAAGAGAATCAGGGACTCGAACTGAAGCAAAAAGTCTAAAACTAAAGAAAATTTGCACTTTTGTATTGTTTACAAACTTACCTCAGTAATGGCCATCATCTATTGCTGTTGATTACGTTGATTTCTTTCAAAAGTTTTGATTACCTCACCTGTTTTTGTGTTTTTTTTAAGATACATAGTTGTTTATCTAAATTACATACATGTGCACTGACTGGAGGCTTGTTGTGTACTTCTGTTTAATAAATGGTTAATTTAAGCAAATTTTCTGTATCCCTTCCTTATTATTTAACTAAACTGTTAGATTTTATGAAATGGAAAAAAAAAAAAAAAAAATCGGCATCATATATCGTCCGCCTCGATTTCTAAATATCGGCATCGGCCAGAGAAAAACCCATATCGGTCGACCTCTAGTCAGGGGTGGGTAGGGGGGTCCCCCAGGGTTCTGTGCTGGGACCAATCCTGTTTAATTTGTTCATATACAACCTGGAGGATGGGGTAAACAATTCAATCTCTGTATTTGCAGGCGATACTAAGCTAAGCAGGGCAATAACTTCTCTGCAGGATGTGTAAACCTTGCAAAAAGATCTGAACAAATTAATGGGGTGGGCAACTACATGGCAAATGAGGTTTATACACTGGGGGGAGAACCTCTGGGGGAATCTAGGATGGAAAAGGACCTGGGGGTCCTAGTAGATGATAGGCTCAGCAATGGCATGCAATGCCAAGCTGCTGCTAACAAAGCAAACAGAATATTGGCATGCATTAAAAAGGGGATTCATTCCAGAGATAAAACAATAATTCTCCCACTCTACAAGACTCTGGTCTGGCCGCAACTAGAGTATGCTGTCCAGTTCTGGGCACCAGTCCTCAGGAAGGATGTACTGGAAATGGAGTACAAAGAAGGGCAACAAAGCCAATAAAGGGTCTGGAGGATATTCATTATAAGGAAAGGTTGCGAGCACTGAACTTATTCTCTCTGGAGAAGAGACACTTGAGAGGGGATATGATTTCAATATACAAATACCATACTGGTGACCCAAGAATAGGGATAAAACTTTTTGGAGGAAGGCAGTTTAACAAGACTCGTGGCCACTCATTAAAATTAGAAGAAAAGAGGTTTAACCTTAAACTACATAGAGGGTTCTTTACTGTAATGCCCGTACACATGGTCGGACTTTGTTTGGACATTCCGACAACAAAATCCTAGGATTTTTTCCGACGGATGTTGGCTCAAACTTGTCTTGCATACACACGGTTACACAAAGTTGACGGAAAATCCGATCGTTCTAAACGCGGTGACGTAAAACACGTACGTCGAGGCTATAAAACGGGGCATTGGCCAATAGCTTTCATCTCTTTATTTATTCTGAGCATGCGTGGCACTTTGTCTGTCGGATTTGTGTACACACGATCGGAATTTCCGACAACGAATTTTGTTGTCGGAAAATTTTATATCCTGCTCTCAAACTTTGTGTGTCGGAAAATCCGATGGAAAATGTGTGATGGAGCCTACACACGGTCGAATTTCCGACAACAAGATCCTATCACACATTTTTCGTCGGAAAATCCGACCGTGTGTACGGGGCATAAGAATGGCAAGGATGTGGAATTCCCTTCCACAGGCAGTGGTCTCAGCGGCGGGCATCGATAGTTTCAAGAAACTATTAGATAAGAACCTGAACGACCGCAACATACAGGGATATACAATGTAATACTTCCAGTGACCAGTATGAGAGAGTGAGAGCGATAACACCAAATTGAACACATCTGCTCCCCATTCACACCTGAGACCTTGTAACACTAACGAGTCACATGACACCAGGAAGAGAAAATGGCTAATTGAGCCCAATTGAGACATTTTCACTTAGGGGTGTACTCACTTTTGTTGCCAGCTGTTTAGACATTAATGGCTGTGTGTTGGGGTATTTTGAGGGGATAGTAAATTTTTCACTGTTATACAAGCTGCACACTCACTACTTTACATTGTAGCAAAGTGTCATTTCATTTCTGCAGTGTTGTCATATGACAAGATATAATTGAATATTTACAAAAATGTGAGGGGTGTATACTCACTTTTGTGAGATACTAACTATATATATATATATATATATATATATATATATATATATATATACATACACACACATATATATTAGTGTATTTTTTTATATTATATACTTTTTTTTTTGTTGTTATTTTTATATTCAAAGCCCTTCGACCAAGATAGATATGAACAACATGCCACAAGACTTACAAAATAACATAGAACTGAGGTGTGCACAAGATAAGTAATGGATGACTGTGGAGGGGAATGGGTGGGAGGGTATCGCGCACTGGAAGCGACAAAGACCACAGGTGAGCGGTCTGCTTAAATACCCCCTGGACCCCTCCCATAAATTCAGGCCACCATACTGGCCTTCTTATTTATGGTTGAAGCCCTTCGACCAAGACAGATATGAACCACATAAACACGCGACAAGACTTACAACATAACATAGACCTGAAGTGTGCCTTGGTCTGCTGGTCTGTATGCCAAGAAAGGGGGCAAAAAACTCGGATAGGGGAGTAACACTTTTATTGGTCTTGTGACATTTATTGAGTGAGTTTGGTAAAGGCCTGTGCCATTTCTTCCTGAGGGTCTGAGATATAACGAGCGAAGCAGGCGGATTTCCACCTGCCCAATTTCTTAATGACATGGTCTGGTACTCCATGCTGAGATGCGGCCGAGGCTGTCCCAATCTGGAAGGAGTGTCCAGAGCACCGGCCGGGGTCAAGGCCTAGGTTAACCAGTCAGACTCTGACGGACTTTATGAATTGGCTGGATTTAAAAAAGTGTAGATGTGGCGCTATTCCTCTGTAATAAAAATGTAATAGAAAATGGGAACCAAGTGGTGGTGAAAACTTGTTGAAGATTTACCCTAACACCAAAATCCCAAACAGAAAATCAATCCTTAAAATAAAAAGCTTTGATCAGTGAAAAAGGGGTGTTGTGCTACGCCCTATGCCTTTTGCAGTGTCAAGAAAAAATAGGGAGGTGTAGGAGGTAGTTTGATTCTACCTAGTATTGAAATATATGTTTATAAACCAGGTGTTGATGTGTTAGACCCTCTGTGGTGTTAAAAGTGGCTTTAAACAAGTGATGGTGTGTTACACCCTCAGCCTGCTACACAAGTCAGTGAAAAAAAATATATTGCAAAAGTTGAATGCACTACCTCCTGATATGAGAAGCACAAGCAAATTTAAGACAAACTAGTGTGTTACACCCTCTGGGGAATGCAGGGTGTTAAAACTATCATGCAGTATGTGCTAGCATTGTAGAGGGTAAAAATCCTTTGTTCCCCTGTGTATACAAAGTGACGTGCGTTTGACCCTCTGTGCCAAAAAAACAATGTGCAAGCATAAACATATAATCACAAATGTAAGTATATGGAAAAAACAGAAATAATAAATAAATAAATATCACTGTGTCCCACCGTAAACACAACAATGGGTATACAAACTACTTCAAACAGTATGCAATTAGTCCATTGAATAAAGTGACTTGTGCTCAAAAACAGTGTCCAGTGCCTGTTCAGAATGGTGCTGGTTATTCTTTCAAGTGACAGTGGTGCCAGGTGATATAATCTGTGCTGGTAATAAGATTGCACTCATCAGATGACATTACCCCCCCAGGGGTATTGAGCGTTCACAGTATGAGCTACTGTGTAGCTCTCTGGAGCCTGCTGGGTAATCTGTGAGTCACTTGCTGGCTTTCCACTGGGTTATCACATGCAGAAAAAAGGAGAAATGCCCATAGCATAATATTGCTTAAAAAGGCTTTATTTTGAGTAAAATATAGAAATATACTCACATATGATAAAATAACATTCAAAAAAATGGAGCCGGCGCCGTGAAAACAAACAGTCGCCGCTCTGACCGGAAGTGACGCAGAGACGTATTGTAACTCCACCCTACGATTTTTATCATTCAAGACGTCATCTGGAGCCCAGAGGCGATTGTGTGGGCTGCTAATAAGGATGGTTTCCCAGGGTCCTGTAAGGACAAGAAATGCTAGATACCGGCTAAGTATAGCCTGATGGTGTTAGGAGATAGAGCCAGCTGCATGTGGCAATACGATATGAAGGCTAGGACATGCTTAATGTCACCTGTCACTGCTCCGGGGCATGAGGCTAGAAACCTACGGAAGGCGTTCCAAGCAGCGCAATAGGCTTTCAGTGTGTTGCGGGACAACGACTGATTAATGAGCTGGGTAGTGTTGGAAAGGTGTGGCTTTAATCCATCGTCGGATAGGATTAGTCGTTGGGTCGGCTCAAGGTTTCTGCTTAAAAAATGAAATGTTGTTGAAACGGGATAGTGCGTTTGCTGCGACGTTGCACTTGCCTGAAATATACATACAGTAAACACTGAATTGGTGCTGCAGGGACAACTGCACCAGCCTGTGTAGGAAGGACATGACAGGGAGCGACTTGGACCTACCCTTGTTTATAATCTCGGCCGTAGCCAGGTTGTCTGTGGTAAAGACCAAAGTTTGTCCTGTCCAGGTATGGCCCCAGACCTGAGCCGCTGCCACGATGGGATACAGTTCGAACAGTGATGATGACTGAGTAAAACTGGGAATTAGAAGAATCTCTGGAGGCCAAGTCCCTGTGAACCAGTGTTGGCCAAAAATTGCAGCGAGGGAGGCTGTGGCATCCGTAACTACCTGAGGTGACAGAGCTGAAGCTTAAGGGGATGAACAGAGATAAAAAATATGTGCTGGCATCAACATGATAGGCTGCTTAAAAGGAAAAGGAAAATAAAATGCAGTGCTTTAGGAACACTGACCCCCGGGATCACCTATGGGAGTGGGCGTTCAACTAGTGAATCAAAAAATGGTGAAAGAAGTGGTATGCAAATAAACACAGAGTAATATGTGCATAAATAATGACAAAGGGACTTATATATATATATAACATAATCTAATGAGAAAATCACACGTGCAAGTGGTACACGAAATAAAAATTAATGTTAAGTCTATGGTAAACAAAGAGCACATCTAAGAGCTCCTCAGTGTGGTGCTGTATAGTCTATTCAGAATAAAATTTTTAGAAGATGCTTCTTCTGATGTTGATAAATATGAGGAAGCAAACTTCTCCATGCAGTAATCACAGGTGTGTATATGGGACAACAGAGGGAATGGATACTCTTACCCCAAAACGTGGACACACACGCCATACGGTGGTGGGTCAAACAGGCATCAACCAGTCATCTCCAATAGGTTCTCCAACCGGGACCTTTGTGATACGATTGTATGTACCCGCGTCCACATCAGACAGGATGGGTGATGAATATCTCACCCTGGGGACAACCGCTGGCAGGTATCCTCAAGCCGGATTGGGCTGGCAAGTCCTCACACCAACATCCAATCAGCAGCGTAAATCATAAGTAAAAAAAAAAACTGAAAAAACAGGGCCTCCACATAGTGCAGATGAATCCAAGATAAAAAAAATATTTAATCGATAAAAGACAAAAGATAAAAATGTACAGACCATCAATCACGATGCGTACATACAGTGATCACAAATGATGGAAAGAACAGTGTGGTATAAAAAGCACAACAGGCTATGAACATAGATATGCTGTTCCAATTTGTAAGGAACTCATCCGACATTGTTAAATCCGCTATCGCTGCTGGGTCCAGCCTGAGAATTTGATCAGGGTCTTGTACCTGAGAGAGGAAATCAAAAGACGTGAAATGAAAGGACATGAAATGACAGACCGCCCCTGACTGATAATCCTCATGGCAAAATTGAGCATCCCCAACAAGGATTGTAGCTGTCTTTTAGTACACCCTTGCAAAAGCGTAAAGTCGTGAATGACTGACCTGATTCGGGCTAGTTTGTCGGGAGGTAGGCTAGCCTCCATAGAGCGTGTGTTAAGAGAGATGCCTAGAAAGGTAATGGAGTGTGCCAGGCCTTCCACTTTATGTTCAACTATGGGCACATTGAGATTGCCAAATACCACTTAGTTTGTACAGGTCTACCAGAGGCACGCCAGGACGTTCGATGAGCAGAAAGTCATCCAGATAATGAATGACCATCTGGCACTGGGCCTGGTGCAAAAGGATCCAGGTAAGGGACTGGGTGAAGATATTGAACAGCCACGGGCTGCTTTTAGAGCCGAAGGTTAACTTGGTGGCAAAGTTATATGAATTTTTCCATTTGATACTGTGCCATCGCCAGAGGGCTGGCTCGATGGGTAGAAGTTTGAATGCGTCTGAAAAGTATGCTTTTGACAGCCACTCAACTGTACCTATATTAATAATGGCCTGAAATCCACTGATGCATATTTCAGGGAGAATTCCTCAGAAGGAATTAGAGAATTTAGACTGTGGGAAGAATGAGGCGCAGACAAGCCCTACACTAACCAAAGTTTATTTGAGAACTTGCCCTTGACAAGCCTAATAGGGCTGACTCTCCAGGTAGTGAAGGGAGGCTGTGAGAAGGGGCCGATGATGAACCCTCGGTTCAGTTCAGCCTGTAATAGACTGTTTATAGCCTGTTCATCTATGGCGGCTGACAGGAGATTTCTGCACTCATGAGTCAAGTGGGGTAAGGTGATGAGGCCGGTGTGGAATCCTGATGTGAACTTGTGTATCAGGAAAACAGCCAGTGAGTGAGTGAGGTGTGTGGAGTAGTAAAACCCCAACCATCAGACATCTACTCAGCCTAGTCAGGATGTGTTGAGTTGTTTCAGATGGCATGTAAACTTCAGATGCGCCCTATGGCCCGTTGTGCAAATATGGAGCAGCCAGCATTGGCTATAGTTGCAAGAGTCATGATTAAAATTGTTGCAGATCGACGCTCCCCCTACTGACAGGACGGGCCATCCCAACTTGTCCACCTGGCGCGGTTGTGCGGGGGGCTGGCAAGCCCTGACCGGTGAAGGGATATTTAGCTTAACCACATCCATTTTACAAATTAGGTTCCATTCTGTGTTCTTCCTTACTTCACTGCACATATTACTAGGTGCGTATTGATAATCTAGTTTGGCTTCTCATGCTCCTGTTATCTTCTTTTGTGTTTCATTTCTTGTAAAGCATGTGATTTCTTAAAAATAATTAGTTTCACTTTTGTCATAAATTGTTTCTGTATTTGGATAATTTGTATGACACGGTCAAGGGGGTGGTAGTTTCTGAAAGCCCCCTTTAAATATTCACACCAAAGAATAAAGATTAGATTTGCTCGGCGAGACTTTGTCAGTTTTTTATCATTGTCTCAATGGGCTATTCTCACAGGCCTGTGGGGATTGTAAGGTACACCTTATGCAGACTTATCGAGGGTCTAAAAATATCCCTAGACAATCTACATTTGCCAACAGATGGCGGCTCGTCCGGAATTGATCATAATACGTCTGGTGATCTAGATTTATATTTTTCTCTTGCCGTGATTTATTTATTTATTAGAGATCGATTCCTATTAAGAGACCTGTAATTAGTTTTTTAGACCTCGATAGATAAGCTCTGGGTGGGCTTCAGAGAAACTGTTCTGAGAAACAGTAAGATAAGCCCTGGGTGGGCTTCAAAGAAAATTGCTCTGAGAAGCAGTAAAAAACCCTGGGTGGGTTTTAAGGACTTTAAGGAGAAGTCCATAGAATAAGACTGCAGCGAACTGTTTTGGGTAAACAGCAGAAAAAAAAACATTCGTGAAAGGTTGATGTATACAGTACTGTAATTATAAGAAAAGTCTGATAAGGTGTCCCGGACAAAACCCGATCTCTTTGCTTATCTTCCTGTTGCGTAGCTAGCTGTCATAAGATGATTTGTAATCTGTGTAATGTTTGTCCGTGTGGAATTTGTCGGGTGTCATAAGGTAAGATGACACCTTTTCCACTGCACTGTTTATTTTTAATGATTTATATATGAATGCTTTGACTCTAAAGTTTAAGATATAACCTGTATCCTATTGTAATCGGAAGAATGATTATGGTATTGTTTCAGTAAGTAAAAATATTTTCTTTTCCTTGCAGTAATCAGACGTTCAGTGTCATTTTAGAGAAAGAACTAAAAAGAGAACTAAAATATTGGGTGGCCTGACAGAACTAAGTCTTATACCGGAATTATTGTTTTACGGTTTATTGGTGTTTAGTTTCTGCTGATTTGTCCGTATAGAGTTGAATAAGAATTTTAGAGTTTATAAGGAACCCTGGATTGGCGAGTATCCAGGTTAATTTCTTCTCATGTACTAACAAATGTCTCAAAAGTGTCCTGATTGTATGAAGGTTTAATTTACATAACAAAGTTTGTTTATGTGAAGGGAGTAATGTCACTTATTCAAAGAGCAGGGGAGACTTATCAAGTCTGTCCCAGGTCTTTGAAGTATTGCGACATTAAGGGACGTTTTTACCAATTAAAATATGGGTAGAGCGTTAATAACACTTTATTAAGGTAATACATAAATTGGCGAGGCTAACTTTTAATTAAACCATGCTATTTGAATAATTGTTTTTGCTACTGACATTTTTTGCGAAGGTGAAGTCAGGTGCAAAATTTGGACATTTGGCTTTTTGCCAACAGGGTCCAAGTGCTAATATCTCACTAACTGTAATAGATAGTGGGGAATTGTTTGCGGCATTAGTGCTACCGCAATTGAAGGCACTGTTTGAACCTGTTGGCATTCTGCCAAAAATTTGAAATGTAAATAAAAATTGTTTGGTTATAAACATAGGAAAAGTAATAATATACAGAGACTTAGTATCTACAAGAATTTAGAATGTTTAGAAAGAAAAATAAAGATGAAAATAAAAATGCATGCTGTGGAGATCCCCCGGCTGGACCGAGGCTCCCATAGCATCCTAGCCCAAACATTGTCCACGATGGGTTTAGCAGAGTCATAGGATGGTAAATTTAAGGGTTAAATCAACCTTCTCTATGCTTGTACTGTGTGCCCCGCCATCTCCCCCTTACATTCCACAACCAGATAAGGACCTCATCACATAAAGACACACAGCAACAATTTTTTTTTTTTTTAACAGCTTGCAAGCAAAAGTTAGCAGAATCTGTGTTAGAATTCTGGAAAAAAAGATGTATAGATGTTTGGACACAAGAGGCAGGATTTGTTCATTATAACGTGCACAGTCTCTTAATACAGACATATCTCAGCAACCTTGGCCTTAAACATGCACTTATAGTAAGACAGCAAATATCAGAAGCTGACAGAGAAGGATGCTGCAGGATGTTTTGACATTCCTAAACAAACACCAGTGCAGACACATTATCAAAATGATTTCTCAGGAAATCAAAAGGGGAACTTTTTATACAAAGAGGGAGGGGGGCAAGGACAGAGAGGGAGTTACATACAGAGAAAAAGAGGATTTCTTAAAGAAAGGAATCTTAAGGGAAATTGTCTCACCCTACAATACTCCCATTAACCTGGTAAAGAAGGCAAATGGTGACTATAGGTTTGTACAAGACCTAAGGGCCATCAATAGCCTAGTGGTACCGATTGCCCAATAGTGCCTGATGTGCCATCAATACTTACCGCCGTACCATATGATGCAGAGTATTTTACTGTGATTGATTTAAAGAATTTTCTTTTTCTCCGTCCCTGTAGATGAGGAGACACGGCCACTCTTTGTTTTTACTGTGTTGATTGACCAACAGAGTCATCAGTTTATCTGGTGTAGAATGCCGCAGAGTTATATAGACTCACCTGTGGTCTATTCTATAGTACTCCAAGCCACCCTCAGGCCTTGGACTGCCCCTCATGGTTCTGTACTGTTGCAGTATGTTAATGATCTTTTGATTTGTAGTTCTTCAGAGGAGGACTGCCGAGCTGATAGCCTATCCTTATTGAAATGGTTACATGTATGTGGTCACAAAGTGTCTAAGAAAAAGTTACAATGGTGTAAACAGGAGGTTGAATACCTAGGGTTTGTGCTGTCTCCGGGAGTTAGGAAAGTCAGTCAAAAAAAAAAAAAAAAAGAGCTGTCACTCTTGTGGGTTTGCCCCGCCCACTTACCAAGAAAGACATGCTTACCTTTCTTGGAATGATTGGTTGCTGCCGCCAATGAATACCTGACTGTTCTTTCTATGACAATATATTGAAACAAGCAACCCTCTCTGAAATGTCTGATACTGTAAAATGGTCTGATGAAATGTTAAATGTTTTTGCCATGTTGAAATGTGCAATGGTTACCAGCCCAAGCCTTGGCCTCCCTGAAATATGGCAAAATGTATAACTTGTTTGCCAGGGGAAATTGCAGAACCATGGCGGGAGTACTGGCCCAGGAACATGGTGGGAGACTGCGTCCTGTAGTTTTTTTTCTCTCAAAGATGGTCCCGGTGCAGGTTCAAGGCATGCCCGCGTGTCTCAGAACTCTAGCGTCCTGTGCGGTGGTGGTTGAGATGGCCACTTGTTTCACTCTGGGACACGACACCACACTTCACATCACCCACAATGTGTCAATCCTGTTGAAAAATGTACATACACAGCACATGTCTGCTCAGAGGTTGAGCAGATATGAGGTGATTTTGCTGTCCAATCCAAAATTGCACATCAAATATGCTTCTCCCACTGCAGGCCCAGCACCAATTTTAAACGCCCTTTTAGGATTAAAAGGAGAACAGGATGAGGTCATGCCACAACATGACTGCAGTTACCTCATTCACCAAGACACATCACCCAGGTCTGATTTATCTTCCACAGCACTACCAGACACACAGAATGTTTTTGTGGATGGTTCTTGCTCTAGGCCAAATGATCACACATACCATGCAGGGTATGCAGTTGTGCAGCTTCCAGATGTTATACTTGAGGCCAAGGGAGTGTTGAATCCCCCGTGTGGAAGCAATGCAGGCTTACCGGAACCGTTGGACTCATAGAAACGTACGTCCCCTGAGTCAGTAATGCTTGTATTGCCACCAGACAATGAAGTGGCGTCTCCCCGCAGAGCGATGTAGGATCTAGATGTTGTTTCTAGGACTCTAAGCAAAGCTCTTCCTATAACTCAATCTGAGTCCCATCTCTCTCCACCGATGTCCATGAGTGTCTCGGCCATCCAAGACTCTCCATTCTCCCCTATGTGGGTTATAGGCCACCTTCAGGTGATGGACACTGGCACACCCTAAATTAAAAAGTGCACTCCCTATATAAACTCCTCCCACTGGTGGGAGTACCTTTGTAGCAAAGCAATACACGTATAAACCAAGAAGGAAGGGTACACTCTGTGACCCATGATGTACTTCAAAGAAAAGGATTTTACAGGTAAGCTGTTATAAAAATCCTACTTTCTTATTGTACATCACTGGACACAGAGCCATAGTAGTTACTATGTGGGATGTCCCATAGCAATGCCAGCTGAAGGGAGGGAGACACAACAAAAGTAGGGCACCAAGAATCTAGAGGACTTAAACTGCAACCTGCAGTACACTGCGCCCAAAGGCGATGTCCTCATACCTTTTACATCCACTTGACAGAATCTGGTAAATGCATGGACTGAAGACCAAGTTGCAGCCTTGCAGATCTGAGCCATGAAGGCTTGGTGATGCACTGCCCAAGAAGCACTAACAGCCCTGGTGGAGTATGCTTTAATATGAAAATGAGGAATTTTCTTCTTTAAACCATAAGTTTGGGCAATCACTTGACAAATCCATTTAGGAATACAGTGGGGACGGAAAACATTCACACCCCCTTAAATTTTTCACTCTTAAATGGAAGACGTTTGGGACGACCAGAATCCTTCCTATAGCTGGCCCTCCGGCCAAACTGAGATATCGGGGGTTAAAGAGCCTTGGTGAGAGAGGTAAAGAAGAACCCAAAAATCACTGTGGCTGAGCTCCAGAGATGCAGTCGGGAGATGGAAGAAAGTTGGGTAGATGGGTAGAAAGTCAACCATCACTGCAGCCCTCCACCAGTCAGGGACTTATGGCAGAGTGGCCCGATGTTAGCCTCTCCTCAGTGCAAGACAGAAAGGAAATACCGCTCTCACCAAGCCTCCAGACCTCATCCAGTTGCTCCCACCCTATGCGATTGGATTCAGGTGCAGAATCTGCGCAAGTCTATGGCAATGAAGAAATCCTGGACTGCCGCACTCCGAAATAAGGCATCGTTATTATAAATCGTTAAAGTCCAACAAAGTCACCTCATAAGCACAATACAGAGAGCAATAGCTAACGCGTTTCACATCAATGGATGCTTACTCATAGCTAAAGTATTTAAGGAAAAATATACATATAAATAGAAAAAATAGGCAGGACAACCACCAAAAAAAGTTAAACAACTAGACAAACACCCTTGACACAAATTAAACCCAAAATCCCAAGGATAGAGAACACCTGTGGATTGGGAAAAATCAGAAGATATTAACATTCCGAATAATAAAATGTCAATGGATGACACTCAAAAATAGAGGCCATGATATAAACTTGTCACAGTGTGCATATCACAAAGGAGTAATAAATATAAAACAACAACCCAAAGAGAAATAATAATAAAGAAAGTAAGAAAGAATGAATGAAAATGAAATAAAACAAAATACAATAGTAAAGAATGGAAGTAAAATAAAGATAAATAATGATAATACATACATCAATGAAACACCCGCATGAGTGAAAAAAAAGGGTATGTAGATATAGTAGGCATGGACTAAGTTGTTATGAGACAGCTAGCCTAGTAGCTATATCTAAATGGATAGTAAATAAATAAATGTAGCACTATGTGTAAAATTATAAATATAAATTGCAAATCTCTAAAATAAATAAATCCTACATATATATGAATAGTCCATAAAATAAAAAAATTAAGAAATAAAACATGAAAAACTCTTCTTGTGATCAGTGTATTTAAACAATTCCACCACAGTGATTGTTCGTCCTCAAAAGGAGTGCACACCACCACCAGTAAAAATGCGCGCTCACCTCCCAGATGAGTCAAAACTCATATGCGGATCTCCCCACGAGCTCTTTGCTCTCACTTCCTCTTCCCAATCAATGGTGGGTAATCCAGATGGCTCTTTTCTTAATGGTAACTCAGCTCATTGATATCCAAAGAAACGGATCATCTCCCAGCTTGGCTCAAGATTCCATCTGCAAGGAGGAATTGCAGAGGATCCCCAAATCCAGGTAACTTGTTGCATCTTTCTCAAAAAGACTCATGGCTGTATTAGATCAAAAGGGTGCTTCTACTAAATACTGAGCAAAGGGTCTGAATACTTAGGACCACGTGATATTTCAGTTTTTCTTTTTTAATAAATCTGCAAAAATGTCAACAATTCTGTGTTTTTCTGTCAATATGGGGTGCTGTGTGTACATTAATGAGGAAAAAAATTAACTTAAATGATTTTAGCAAATGGCTGCAATATAACAAAGAGTGAAAAATTTAAGGGGATCTTTATACTTTCCGTCCCCACTGTAGTAGATTTTGATGCTGCCTGTCCTCCTTTAGGACCATCTGGCAACACAAACAAAACATTTGTTTATGAATCTGAGCGGTCACTTTCAATAGACCTTGACCGCTCTCACCACATCAAGAAAATGTAGTGACCTTTCTTCCAAAGAAACAAAGTTCTGGAAAAAAATTAAGGCAGAACAATATCCTCATTTAAATGAAAACCTGATACTACAGTGGGGACGGAAAGTATTCAGACCCCCTTAAATTTTTCAATCTTTGTTATATTGCACCCATTTGCTAAAATCATTTAAGTTCATTTTTTTTCCAACCCCTTCCCGCCGACTGTACGCAGATATGCGTACTCGGCTTTCTGGGGTTATACCGGGATGATGCCCGCAGCTGCAGACATCATCCCGGTACTGTTGTTTACAGCGGGCGATCGGCTACCCGTATATAACAACCGATGCGGCTAAAAGCCGCTCGGTTGTTATACCGGAGGAGCGGGAGGGGACATCCCCCCCTCCCGCCACCTCCCGCCGCTGTTACCGGGCCTCCCGTGCGATCAGGAGGCCCGGTGTCTGATCGTGTACCTTCGGCGGCTGTGGGCGGGCTGGAACGAAGCTGTGGGCGGCTTTGTTCCAGCCTTCTCATTGTAAACGCGGAAGCGACGTCATGACGTCACTTCCCGTTTACTCGGCTGCCAATGGCGCCGAAATGAAAAAAGTACACAGTATTCAGAATCGCCGTTTTCGGCGATCTGAATACTTTGAAGTGTAAAGGAGGGATGGGGGGTCTTTTAGACCCCCCATCCCTCCATAAAGAGTACCTGTCACTACCTATTACTGTCACAAGGGATGTTTACATTCCTTGTGACAGCAATAAAAGTAAAAAAAAAAATTTTTTTTTTAAACACAATTTATAAAGTAAAAAAATAAACAAAATAAATAAAAAAAAAAAATAATTTTTTTAAAGTGCCCCTGTCCCCGCGAGCTCGCGCAGCGAAGAAAACGCATACGGAAGTCGCGCCCGCATATGTAAACGGTGTTCAAATCACACATGTGAGGTATCGCCGCGATCGTCAGAGCGAGAGCAATAATTCTAGCCCTAGACCTCCTCTGTAACTCTAACCTGGTAACTGTAAAAAAAATTTTAAAGCGTTGCCTATGGAAATTCATAGGTACCGTAGTTTGTCGCCATTCCACGAGTGCGTGCAATTATAAAGGGTGACATGTTTGGTATCTATTTACTCGGCGTAACATCATCTTTCACATTATACAAAAAAATTGGGGTAACTTTACGGTTTGGATTTTTTAAAATTCATGAAAGTGTCCCTTTTCCAAAAATTTGCGTTTAAAACACCGCTGCACAAATACCGTGTGATAAAAAATATTGCAACAATCGCCATTTTATTCTCTAGATTCTCCTAAAAAAATATATATAATGTTTGGGAACTCTAAGTAATTTTCTAGCAAAAAATACGGATTTTAACTTGTAAACACCAAATTTCAAAAATAGGCTTAGTCATGAAAGGGTTAATGTACACACAGCACCCCATAGTGACAGAAAAACACAGAATTGTTGACATTTTTGCAGATTTATTAAAAAAGAAAAACTGAAATATCACACTGTTCTAAGTATTCAGACTCTTTGCTCAGTATTTAGTAGAAGCACCCTTTTGATCTAATACAGCCATGAGTCTTTTTGGGAAAGATGCAACACATTTTTCACACCTGGATTTGGGGATCCTCTGCCATTCCTCCTTGCAGATCCTCTCCAGTTCTGTCAGGTTGGATGGTAAACGTTGGTGGACAGCCATTTTTAGGTCTCTCCTAATGAAGGTGTAGAACCATCTCAAGGATGATCAGAAGAAATGGACAGCACCTGAGTTAAATATATGAGTGTCACAGCAAAGGGTCTGAATACTTAGGACCATGTGATATTTCAGTTTTTCCCTTTTTTAATAAATCTGCAAAAATGTCAACAATTCTGTGTTTTTCTGTCAATATGGGGTGCTGAGTGTACATTAATGAGGAAAAAAAGTGGACTTAAATGATTTTAGCCAATGGCTGCAATATAACAAAGAGTGAAGAATTTAAGGGGGTCTGAATATTTTCCGTTCCCACTGTACCTTCGGTAAGAATTCAGAATGAGGCCGCAATACAGCCTCATCCTTATGAACAACCAATATGGCTCCTTACAAAAAAGAGCAGCCAACTCTGATACTCTTTCTTGCAGAAGATATGGCAGCCAGGAAAATTATTTTTCCCCCCTCAAGAGGACCAAGGGAATATCTCGTACTGGCTCCAAAAAAGGCTGCTTCTATAAGCCAACAGGACTAAAATTAAGTCCCAAGGAGTGACCTCAGGGGTGACCAAACTGGAGGATTAATCTGCGTTACCCCCGAATAAAGTTACGAATCAGAGAGAGGGAAGCAAGTGGTTGATGAAAAGAAAGACCGATAAGGCCGACATCTGGCCATCGATAGTACTCAAGGCCAGTTTAATTTCTAATCCTAACTGTAGGAATTCAAGGATCCTACCTATGACATTTTTCCTGGGGTGCCAACCCCTGGATTTACACCAGGAGGCATATGCCTTCCAGATTCTTGACCCTGGAGGCCAGCTTCCTAGCATTTAACCAAAGTAGGACTACTGATACTAACTGCCCACGATCTTTCAGAATGTGGGTCTCAATAGCCAGATCGCTAATTTTAGCATTTGTAAGGTAGGATGGAATACCGGACCTCGCGAGAGAAGGTCTGGCCATAGTGGTAAGGACCAAGGGTCCGCCACCGCCATCTTTACGATCTCGGCAAACCAAGATCTTCTGGGCCAAACTGGGGCCACAAGAATCACCTCCTTCCCTTCTTGCTTGATCCTGTGAAGAAGGCGCGGAAGCAGCAGAACAGGAGGGAACGCATAGATCAGTAAAAAACTGATCTCAAGGAAAAATTTAAGGCATCTGTTTCGTATGTCATCGGATCCCTTGCCACAAAGTTCCACATCCGGAACTCCCCATCTTCTGGTATATCAAAAGAAACATGTCGGGGTGAAGGGACCATTTCCCGGGAACAACTGTTGGCGACTCAAGTAGTCCGCCTGCCAATTCACTATTCCTGG
Organism: Aquarana catesbeiana; assembly: GCF_042186555.1. Classification (NCBI taxonomy): domain Eukaryota; kingdom Metazoa; phylum Chordata; class Amphibia; order Anura; family Ranidae; genus Aquarana; species Aquarana catesbeiana. The sequence goes on from NC_133327.1 coordinate 473,661,154, forward strand.
AATGAAAATTGCTAATAGGCAAGGAATGTTGTTTTCTGCCTAAGATAGAATATGATTCACCTCTTTCTAGGGCCGCACGACTTCTCGTGCCCCCTTGGTGAATGATAAAAGCCACAGCTTTGGCACTGTCGGATTGGATCCTGATAGGAGAATTCCGTAGTTTAAGCGCCCAGGCCTCGAGGACCAGGCGTACTGCCCGAATCTCTAGAATATTGATGGACAAGGTCATCTCTGATTTGGCCTATTTCCTTTGGACAGAAGCTTCTTCCAGGACTGTTCCTCAGCCCAGAAGGCTGGCGTCTGTTGTTACCACCTTCCAGGTAACTGGTAGAAAGGTTTTCTCTTTTTGAAGATTCTTGGATATCAACCACCAATTGGGGCTCTGACGCATTGGGAAACCCAGAGCTTGGGCCTTCTTGTTCCCAGTTGACAGGGTACTGTTTTGCAGCAGTCTTAAATGAAACCGCGCATAAGGAACAGCCTTGAAAGAAGCCACCATCTTTTCCAACAAATGCATGCAAAGCCGAATAGAAGGATTCTTCTTTGACTTGTGTAACTTAATCAGTTCCCTGGGGGAAAAATATCCTCTTGTGAGCTGTATCAATGATCAGCCCAAAGTACTGCAATCTCCTTGATGGATTTAAGGAGGATTTCTCTAGGTTGAGAATCCAACCTAGGTATTCCAGGTAGCTGACTGTGATGAACAAAGTTTGGATTAAGCGGGCTACCGAATTGATCTATGTAGGTTAGTATTGTTATACCTTGAGCCCTTATCCTGGCTAAAGGAGGAGCCAGGACCTTTGTAAACACTCAAGGTGGAGTAGCTAGACCGAAAGGCAGAGCTACAAACTGAAAATGAATTAGACTTTCTACCTTGAAGCGTAGAAATTTCTGGTGAGCGGGGAAAAAACGGCACACGGAAAAAAGCATCCTTGATGTCGATTGACGCCAAAAGTTCTCCCCCTTGTAGGACGGAGACTACCGATCGAACTGACTCCGTGCGAAAAGAACGGATATTCAAAACTGGTTTAGAACTTTGAGATCTGAAATGGGTCTGACATCCCCGTACGGTTTTGGAACTGTAAAAAAAAGGTTTGAATAAAACCCTAATCCTTGCTCTACCAAGGGGACCACTGATATCACTCTTTGAGACAAGAGATGATCCAAAGCTAGAAAGAGAGACTTCTTTTCACTGGATCTCTGGGAACGTTTTGATCTGAGAAAACGAGGAGACGGGAACTCTGACATTGTTCCTGCTAGACCCTTGAAAACTGTAGAAGCCTTACCCCCACTCGAGTGAGCAGGGGCGCCCTTTCATAAGGCTTTAGTATCTTGTTTTGTGGGTTACCTCCCCCAGGTCCTCTTTTGACCCTGGAACTGACCCTGATCCTGGCGGTGGAGGCCGTCGTGACTGCCTAGAGGCAGATGCCCCTGGCACGGGAGAAGAAGCATATTCAAAAGAAAAATACTTAAACTTCTTAACCGGAAAAAAGGGAACTTTTCCCATTAGAAATTCTTTGGATATACTTAGCCAGATTGCCTCCAAATAACCTTTCGCCATAAAAAGGGAAACTGGCCAAGAGCTTTTTGCATGGCGCTTCGGCTGACCATCTTTCAACCATAGGATTCTATGCACATGTACCAGCCTTAGCAAGAGCCGTGAGGCCTGGAGAATAGAATCTTTCATAGCGTCAACTGTAAAACAGAAGGCTTCTGATATGCCGGCCAAACCCTGGGCCTGCTGATCAGGAATAACTTTGAGTACTTCTATAAACTGGTCCTTTAAGGACTGAGATACTCTGAACGCCAATGCAGGTTTGAATGACTGAACCTGCGAGTGAAATTTTTTTTTTTTTTAAATGAACTCCAACTTCTTATCTGTTGGACCCTTTAGCATATGAGCATTGTCTACTGGACAAGTCAGGTTTTTGTTTACAGAGGATATAGCAGCGTTAAATGCTGGAACTCCTCATAAAACCCTTCCTCCATAGAATAAAGTATTGAGAACTTTTTCAGAGGAAAAAACTGTTTATCTGGGTGCTCTCACTCAGAATACATAAGCTTTTTTTAGCCATGAATGAATAGAAAAAGCATGAACAGATTGGGGGGGCTTTTAGTGAACCCAAAGCAATCGACTGACTGCGCTACTGGCAAAAAAATGTGGAGCGGACCAATTCAGTGAGCGACTGTAAACAACCTTTCCTGCGAGCTTGATACTTCGCATCAGGTTCTTTGGAAGAGGAGAGCCTTTTCCTGGTCCTAGAGAAAAATTTGAGGGTCCTGAGCACGGACGGGCCCACTCTGGGATGCGATTAAGGCATCAAACTTTTACTTCAAGCTTAAAATGGTTGAAGTAAAAAACTCATAGTAATATACACAGGGCCTGCAGTGTTTAAGAGCAGTTGCAACACTTGCCCCTCCTGATGGCTCACCGTGACCAGCCATATTACTCTGCGGGGAGGATGCCATCTTACTGGGATGGATCTCGGCTTCCGTGTGACTAAATAAGTCTTTCTAGAGCCCTTTATTGAGGTGTTTTTACCCCCCTTCTGCCATAGCCCGAAGCACAAAACAGAGGTACTACCAGAAGGAATGCATCCACTGCTTGAGCAAATAGTCCATCTCTGTCACTGCTAATAATGCCCAGCCTGATGCAGTAGTAAAATGTGTCAAAAGAATTCCTGTGTCACTAACCTCACTGCTCTTGTGTCCCTCCTACAGCATAAATAACACAGTAGTGTTTTAAAAACCAGACCTTCCTGCACTGGACGTTGGAGGATGCCAATGCCACGCTAAGCCCCGCCCCCCTGCCATCCACAGCTCCCCCCCCTTTTTTTTTTCAAAAGATAGGCTTTTTCCATGCGAGCACGGGCCCCTGATCCTATAGGATCCACCGGGAGGAAGAAGGAATGGCGGAGGGGGGCCTCCAAACGGCATGCTGTTTGTGCCAGGGTTTTTTTTTTAAAAAAACCTTTGGCGCCCTTTTCCCGAGATGAGGGGAAGAAAAAACGACACAGGGGGGCATCCGGTAGGAAGAGGGAACCCACCCCCAGACTTAACGGAGGTCTTGCTGCACCAGAGGAGAGAAAACTTGCTGTTTCCTGGACAAACGTGAGCTCTCTGAGCAGCACGAGACGTAAGCGCTCAATACAGCCCCCCAATGGTGACACATAGGCATGACAACATTTACTGATTTAAAGGAGACATTCATAAGAAAATTTTTACAAATTTCTTAGAAAACTCCACTTACCTTTCCCGCCGCAGGGTTTTCTGTGGTAAACCAACAGACCCAATCTTCGCCCTTCACGGTGGGTTCTGTTAAACCTTCAAGAGCTGGGGATCCTCGAGGAAACCCACAATCCTGGACCTGTAATAGCACCTCCGCCAGTAAAACTTTATGACCTTACTACCAAAAAGTACTGGATCCCAGGGTCCAGCTCTCTAAAAGAAAAGCGTTACAGGCAAATCCTTGTTTCTTCGGATACGAGGCCTGGGTACCATTCAATTCGGCCAAAAAGACACTGTGAATGGATCCGGTCTGCATGGCTAGCCCCAGCAAGGATTGCTCCAGTGGAGCACAGCACACCTTCACTCGTGACTAACACCTTAGACACCGGCGAAAAAACTAAGGTACTCCCACCAGTGGGAGGGGTTATATAGGGAGTGCACTTTTTAATTTAGGGCGTTCCAGTGTCCATCACCTGAAGGTGGGCTATAACCCATATAGTAACTACTATGGCTCTGTGTCCCATGATATATGATAAGAAATGTCCTTAGTCTTTCAGGGGGAGGGTCACAATGTATGTTATTAGTCTTTATGACTTAAAACATTATATATTTTACAAAAATACTGGGGACCAAAAAAATATCAGCATTACAAATTAATGATCTCCCCCTTACATCAAGGTCTACATCAGAGTTCCCTTTACAGCTTTTCTGCACCAGCAAACTATGCACAGGATACACAACGGACCCAAGCTGTTAGATCTATAAAATCTTGTGGGCAATATGTGGCCTGTGGGTCTTAGTTTGCAAACCTCTGACTAACCACTTCAGCCCTGGAAGGTTTTACCCCCTTAATGACCAGGCCATTTTTTTGCGATACGGCACTGTTACTTTAACTGACTATTGCGTGGATGTGCGACACTGTACCCAAATAAAACTGATGTCCTTTCTGTCCCACAAGCTTTCTTTTGGTTATATTTGATCACCTCTGCGTTTTTTATTTTATGCGCTATAAACAAAAAAAAAAAAAAGCGTCAATTTTGAAAAAAAATATTTATATATATTTATATTTAATACTTTCTGCTATAAAACATATCCAATACATTTTTTTTTTAAATTAATTTCTTCATCAATTTAGGTCAATATGTATTCTGCTACATATTTTTGGTAAAAAAAAATCCCAATAAGTGTATATTGATTGGTTTGCGCAAAACTTATCCCATCTACAAGCTTTAGGATATTTTTATGGCATTTTTATTCTTTTTTATTTGTAATGACGGCGATCAGCAATTTTTGGTGACACTACGACATTGCGGCAGACAAATCGGACACCCGACACTTTTTTGGGGACCAGTGACATTATTGCAATGATCAGTGCTAAAAAATGCACTGTTATGTCCTGTACACACGATTGGACATTGATCGGACATTCCGACAACAAAATCCATGTATTTTTTCCGACGGATGTTGGCTCAGACTTGTCTTACACGATAGCACAAAGTTGTCGGAAAATCTGATCGTTCTGAACACGGTGACGTAAAACATGTACGTCGGGACTATAAATGGGGCAGTAGCCAATAGCTTTCGTCTCTTAAATTTATTCTGAGCATGCGTGGCACTTTGTGCGTCGGATTTGAGTACCCACGATCAGAATTTAACCGATTGGATTTTGTTGTCGGAAAATTTTATAGCTTGCTCTCAAACTTTGTGTGTCGGAAATTCCGACAGAAAAAGTCCGATGGAGCCCACACACGATTGGAATTTCCGACAACACAATCCGATCGCACTTTTTCCGTCGGAAAATCTGACCGTGTGTACAGGGCATTACTGTACTAATGACACTGACATGGAAGGGGTTAACATCAGGGGTGATCAAAGGGTTAAGTGTGTCCAGAGGGGGTGCTTGCTAACTGTGCGGAGGATGCACTGACTAGGTAAAGACAGGGATCGGTGTTCCTGCTTAGCAGGAACACAAGATCTCTATCTTCTTCCCTGGCTGAACAGCAATCTGCCTTGTTTATATAGGCAGACCTCTGTTCTGCCTCTCTCGGAAACTATCGCGGGTGGCCGGCGGACATTGGGTCCGTAGGACCCGCCAATTGGCTCCCCTTTGGTCCAATCAGCGCGCGATCATGCCTCCGGCGGCGGGCTCACCCCCTCTATTGGCTATTGCACGAAATTACATACCGGTATGTGATTTTGCGCACTAGAGCTGACCTGCCGCAGGAATTGAACACCAGGTTGTATCTTAATATGCAACTCCCTACGGACAACACGGGTGGCAGGGCAATATTATTACTCAAGCCAATAAGGCGTTCGATAGCATGGAGTGGAAATTTCTGTGGTGTACTTGACAAGTTTAAATTGGGACAAACCTTAATTTCATGGCTCCAACTGCTCGCCTTAGAGTTAAGAATGCCTAATCATCTGCTTTTGCATTGCATAGAGAACACGGCAAGGATGCCCCTTATACCCCTGGCAATTGAGCTGTTGGCAGCGGCTATTAGAAAGAACCCCAGTATAGCTGGCTTCAGGCGGGGGGGGGGGGGGGGACAGAGGAAAAAGTGGCTTTATATGCAGATGATGCCCTCCTTTTCCTGGGCTACTTCTAATTCCATCACTAACCTGATGACGCTTATTCATAAGTTTGGATCCTTTTCCCGCTTTGTGATAAATTGGGAGAAGTCAACTCTTTTACATCTGGATCTTTTGGGATCTCCTTTGCCTCCAATAGCAGCACAGATCTGGGTGTTTGACACGTTTCGCTATTTGGGAATAAATCTTGAAACTTATGTAAAGTTAAACATTAACCCTTTGTTACACAAATTTCAACAAAAAACTACTAGCTGGATAAAACTGCCACTATCAGTGGTGGGACGATGCAATTTAATAAAAATGATTTGGGGCCCCCAAATTCTTTATGCCCTCCATAATGCCCCTATCTTTGGATCCCTATCCATGTATTTAAAAAATGTAATACAATATTTTGTGCGGGCATGGCCTTTAGAGAGGGAGGAGCCTAGTAATGGCGCTGGTTAGACGTGTGCCGTAGGAGCTCGTGGTCTCCACTCTTACCTAATGGAGCAACATTGAGCCTCCCCTCTCTCTGATCCCTTTACCATTACCGCAAGAAAGTGGCACAAGCCCCAGCACCACGGAGTATATCTCGGGGCCGGCACTCTGTGGCGGACCCACGCAGCAGTGGACGAAGGAGGTAGCAGTCCTCACTTACCGTGCTCAGACGTTCATTCCGGTAGCTGCGGGTTCGGCATGCGATCTCTCCACTGCCCCTCCCTCTGTTGAGACCGGCGAGGAGGTGCTGTGGGTGAGACTGAGCGAGCGCCGCGTGGACGAGGAGTGCGGGCTTGCCTCATTTCCCCTCCTCCTCCTAGCTGACTTGGTGCCTGTGGATCCCCAGAGGGACCCGAAGACAAGGTAGGAAGGAGGAGATACAGGGGCGCTCCGGGCTCGCCAGAAGTCGGAGGTGCTCGTAGGAGTGAGTGAGTGATGGCCCAAGGTTTGCCGAGCGGAGGGAAGCGGAGTCGTGAGGAGTGCTGGTTGGAGAGTCAGCTTAGAGGGACCTGACAGGTCATGGTTGGGATCTTTCCCCCTCTCACCCCCCCCCCTTGTATAAGTGAAAATTAAAATTTGTGTGTCTCTATAGGTAAGCCTATAAAGTGAAACAAAGAAGAATTTGATAGAAACAACTAGGGTGAGTACACACTGCATTTACTGTGAGATCTGGGGGTGCTGGAGGTGGACTGGAAAAATGCACCAAACTGAGGCACTTATTAACTGGAAAAATCTTCAAACTGTTTGGATGGTACTATTAGTACAGGACATTAGCTCATATTAGACACTTAAAGTAGTCGGAGGAATACAATGCATGGGAAGAAACATTTTTTTAAACCATTAGTATATTTAGATTCTGTGAGATTTTTTGCAACATTGTGCACATTGTGCGACTTGAGTCTGCAGGAGGTAAAATAGAAACGCACTAAAGGAGATACTTTGTTAAGTGGAACTACCTGCACATCACTTCATCCTTTTCTTCTGAGAGGGGGAGGAGATGAGGGGCAAGTCGGCAAGAGGAGGAGGGGCAGCCAAATCACCCCATGTCAGCCTAAGTCCCAGTTCTGGCCCAATGAATAAATATGTAACCCAGGGAGGGGATGGTGAGGGAGAGAGGCAGACAACAGAAAAAATACTAAGGGACGTCAAATGGAGGCTAAGGAAAAAAAGGATAGGAAGGCCCAGAATAAAACATTACTAAAAATCAGCACACCTTCAGAATTTAGAATAGAACAGGATTCTGAACTAGATTCACGTATAAGAAAAGAAGAGGGACAACAGAAGACAGCTCAATTACCAACTAAAATAGATCTGGAAACAATGTTCGCGGCCCTAGAAAATTCTTTAAAAACTTAAATGGCAATCCACAAAGATTTCGGCCATATGCTCTCAAGACTAGAGGAGGCAGAAAAAAAAAATGGACTCCCATACATGTATAATAAAAGAGCTAAAAGGAGAAATAAAAGTGTTAAAAAAGATCAACAGCAACCAGCATATAGGTTAGAAGACCAAGAAAATAGGGACAGAAGGAAAAAATTAAGAATACGAGGTCTTCCTGATCCTGCCCAAACAGAGAATTTAACAGAAAAAATAAGGAAGGTCTTTAACCCAATCCTAGGAAAAGAAGACGGCAACCCAATAAAAAATTGAAAGAGCACATAGAATGAGAAGACCATAAGGTCTCCCGATAGAAATCCCAAGAGACATAATAGTCAGGTTTGAAATTTAGGAGGAAAGAAATCAAATCTGAGAGGAATCTGAGAGGAAAGCCACTAACCGAATATGAGGGAACAACGCTACAAATTTTCCAGGACAAGAAACCCTGAGAAGGAGGAGGACATTAAAACCTTTACTGAAAATCCTACAGGAAAAAGAAATCCAATATAATTGGGGTTTCCCTGCATGCTTGATTGCTAGGAGGAATGGACGCATGGCTAAACTTCAGTTTCTAGAAGAAATTACTGAATTTAGTAAAAATTTGGAAATTCCAATTCCAGAGACTATTAAAGAGTTAACCCCGGGAAGGGAAGAAAGGATACAAGAAGATGAACAATGGCATTTGATCTCTAGGAAATAGATAAATAGAGCAACTAAAACAAAAGGACCCAACAGCTAAAAAACTTTCTTGTCTTGGGGAATTGGGGGTGGTGGAGGGAATGGAGGAAAAAAAGGAAAAGACAAATGAGGAGGAGGTGGAGATATGGACACAGAGTGCACCTTGAAGGCCCCCTTTCACTAGAAAAGAGAAAAGTCGACCCAGAGGGTCGTTTCCTCTTCTTGTTAGGGACTATAAAGGGTATGAAGTATACGCTTGCAAATGTATACTGGTCCAATATAAACCCAAAAAAATACTTGGTAGGAATATTAAAAGATCTGATGGAATTTAAACAAGGTAAATTAATACTGGCTGCAGACTTCAATTTCTCCATGGACCATAAATTAGTACGTCAGTTGCATTGGATAGAGAAACAAAGCAACTGATGATTAAAAAAAAAATATATATGAACATCAATCAGTGGATATCTGGAGAATACAACACCCGAGTATAAAAGACTACACATTTTACTCGGCTGTCCACGGAACATACTCTAGGTTGGACTTAGAGCTGCACAATTCTGGCTAAAATAAGAATCACGATTGTTTTTGCTTTGAAGATAGATCACGATTCTCGCGGCATAACATCATCTTTCACATTAAAACAGAAAAAAATGGGCTAACTTTACTGTTTCATGTTTTTTTTTTATTCATTGAAGTGTATTTTTCCCAAAAAATTGCATTTGAAAGACCGCTGGGCAAATACAGTGTGTGAAGATATGAAATATATGAGCCATATCTTGTTATGTATCTAGAGTTCCTCTTCAACATGAAAAAATATTTCTTATAATTTTGAGTAAAATGTTTCTGAATTCTTTTGGTATTGCAACACATGTGGCTGTCTTGGTTGGCCTCCAATTGACATGAAATGTTCTGCCAATGACATGATACAATTCTCGGAAAAGATGTTGATATGAAAAGTCCCTGTTTAAAAGTTAAATTAATCCCTTGATATAATCAATCTTCCTTCTGGCAAACTAACTGTCACCCATTAATCAGTAAGGTCATGCTGACCAAAAGTTATGTTGAAACAATTAGTAAAATACGTACTGTGTGATGTGTAATTCTGGGCTTGTGCCCGCCATAAACTACTGTATAATCATTCCCTATAAAAGCTGTACTGCCCTGTAATCTGTATCACATTCTGCCTTGAAAGATGTGATCCTCTGTATGTACAGTGCATATTCTGAAGTAAACATACATTGAGACGAATGCAGCTCTATTGGCATTGATGTCCTTTATTTCAAGGTTCAACTTAACAGTTGAACAGTGACATAAAATATTGCAGCAATTGCCATTTTATTCCCTAGGGTCACTGCTAAAATATATATATTGTTTGGGGGTTCCAAGTCATTTTCTAGCAAAAAATATTGATTTTAACTTAAGAAGTGTCAGAAAAAGATTTGGACTTTAAGTGGTTAAACTTCCTGCATTTACACTGTTGAAAACTTGGCAGACTGCCCAGATTGTTTATTTACACAGAAGTTCTATCCCTTTAAATTAAGAAGGAAGCTTAGTTACAATGTTTCAAGTTAAAGACTTGGCAGACTGCCCAGATGCTTTCTTTTGACAGCTGAGTGAGCAGATAAAGTCTCTCCACTTGTTTATAGGAAAGAATGCAAAATCTGCAGGAGAGATGGGGGGGGGGGGTGAATCGAGATCACGATTTTTTTTTTAACGATTAATTGTGCAGCTCTAGTTGGACTATATCTTGGTGGAGCATAGAACTTTGGAGGTAGTAATAGAAACAACAACAGGAATAACAACAGTGTCAGATCATGCTCCAGTGATGATGAAGATGAAACTCTGTGGGGAATCTCCCGGGTAAGGCCCATGGAGACTAAATGAAGATTAAATAGAAGATAGGGAAACTGAAAAAAACTATAATAGAAGAGATCGACCAATATTTCCTGGTGAATGAGACGCCAGAATTATCAAAAGCAACTACATGGGAAGCACATAAGACATAGATAAGGGGAAAATTGATATGTATTGGGGCAGGAAAAAAGAAGGAGCGAGAAAAAATTATGGTGAAAATTGTAAAAGAAATTATGAACTGAAACAAAGGCATAAAAAGTAAGCTGAAGCCGAAATCCTTCTAACTCTAATCATAAAAAGAGATCAACTAAAAGACCTGATAAAACAAGAAACCAGGAGGGAGTGCAATAGAGTATCACAGGAGAGATACAAATGGGGCAATAAGCCAGGGAAGCAACTTGCAAAATTTTTAAGAAAAAAGAAGACCTTAAATTATATGGAGAAGATAAAAAATGAGAGAGGAGAAATAGTAAATAAGACAACAGATATAACATTACAGCGCATTGTATGCAATAAAAAAAATCAAGAGCCACAAGAAGAAGAAGAAATAAGAAAAAGGAATACACAAGCGTACTTAAAGGCTAAATTGCCAAAAGTTCAAGCAGAACAACTGACAGAGCTGGAAAAGATAACGCAAGACGAAATTAAAACGGCTTTGAAAGAATCCAGAGCCAGATGGGTTTACGATCCAATACTATATAAAATTTCAAGAGCAAATGATCCCAAAGCTATGTGACTACCCGAATAATAACCGGAGAAGACAAAGTAGTAAGACAAGAGTCCTTATTAGCCCATATCACAATAATACCTAAAGAGGGAAAAGACAAAACTTTGTTCTAGTTATAGGCCTATAGCCTTAATAAACGCCGACACAAAGATTTATGCAAAAATTTTGGCATCAAGACTAACAAAAACTAATACCATTGTGGGTATTGTGGGAACAAATCCAGGCAGGATCTGTTCCGGGTAGAGAAGGAAGGGATAATAGTATAAAAACACTGTTGATGTTACGAAAGGGGAAAAACAGGGGATCCCCAGTTCTACTCCTGTCAATTGATGCAGAAAAAGTCTTTAACGGTAGACTGGGGATTCGTGATTGATACGCTTCAATACCTGGAACTGGAACCAAAAATGATGCGGTGGATTAAAAAATCTATATAACAGGCCCGAGGCAATGGTTAAAGTCAATGGAAAATTATCGCCGGCGTTTGAGATGTACAACGGAACATGACAGGGCTGCCACTCTCGCCACTCCTATATGTGTTGTCAATGGAACCTTTCCTGGCGACACTACGAAATAATCAGGATATAGGAGGGGCAAAAGTGGGAGAAGTAGTATACAAAACTGCAGCATATGCAGACACATTTTAATGTACGTTACTAATCCAAGGGTGACCTCGCCAAATATAATTAACCGCTTGGCGACCACCCGCCGCAGTTGTACTGCGGCAGAATGGCACAGGCAGGCAAATCGCCGTCATGTTACGACGGGCGCGTGGCCGGAGGGGGGCGCACGCGCGCTCCACACCGCCGCAACGATCGGATTTGATCAGGAACCGATCAATCCCCAGGCCTAGGCTAATTAAATCTGGCCTGGACCTGGTGATCGGTCCTGATGAATGAGATCCTTTCCCTGTCGTGTAAGTGTAAACGCTGACAGGGGAAGTGATGTCATCTCTCCTCGTGTCTTTTCGTTCCAGACCGAGAGGAGAGAAGACTTCACAGAGTGAGTTGCACAACACTACACTGACACCAGGTCACGTAGGCACACAATTCACCCCCGATCACCCCCTGTCACCCAGTGCAGCGTTGAGATTTTTTTTTTGACCGCTGTACTGGTGTCATTAGTGACACTAATCAGTGTTAGGGTATTTAGTATTAGGCTCAGATAGGTCTAGGGCCCCCCCAACCCCCCCCCCCCCAATAAAGGTTTAACCCCTTGATTACCCCCTGCCACCTGTGATCACAGTGTCACGGGTGACGCAGTTTAGCTAGTTAATTTTTTATAGCGTCAGGGCACCTGCCGTATTTTACCCAGTAAACACATAAGACACCAGCGCTCAGAGGGTTAAGAAAGAAGTCCTGCAATGATTAAAAATCATATAAACAATGAATGAGTTTATTCAAAAAAGCAGCTGATAATAAACCACACTACTGTTCACTTGTAGTAAAGTAAAACAAAAGAGGGGGAGGGGGGCTTACACAGTCTCCAGCCGTCCACTGAGCAACAAGGAGCTTAACTAAAATCTCTCCAGAGCTATTCACCCACAGTGAAGGGAGGGAGGGAGAGGTCAGTAGATGGAAGACAGGGCAGCCATCTGTGTTCCTGCTGGGATCAGATGTAATCTCAGGGGAGTCTGCTCACCGGGATACAGATGATGATCCAACATGCAGATGGATAGATGTTGCAGCCGCACACTGCGGGACACTGGAAAGGAGCTCACGAGTGTCAGTGACTTCAGACCAGCTGAGACACTGACTCAAGGGAGGGGAAAGACCGATGCAGCTGGGATGGATCAGCTGTGCGAACGCTCCTTCACCCAGTACAAGCTGATGCTGTACCCCAGCTAGTAAAACAGCTGACAATCAATCCTTCAAATGCAACGCATTCCGATATGGTGACATATACTGTGGGAATGTCTAGCCTGCTGGAGAGTGTGGGCTGACAAGCTGGAAAGGCTATAGAAAGCTGTGCAAAACCGTCAGCGATTGCCAGGAGGTGGAAGTCCCATAATGGATGATAATGATGGTGTCTGGATGAGTACTCCAGTGTTGGATTAAAGTTGCCTTGACGACGCGTTTCGCGCACAAGCGCTTTGTCATAGTCAAGGATAAACGGCAACTAAGGGGGTTTAAATAATCTAAAAGGGCGGGGACAATTTGGCCGGGCTAGGGGGCGGGATAAGACTAGCCACAACGTTAACCCCTCATTGCTAAGGGGATATACAAATAAACAGTGCAAATCTCATATTTATTTATTTTATTTATTTCAGGTACTTATATAGCGCCGTCAATTTATGCAGCGCTTTACATATACATTCACATCAGTCCCTACACCCTCAAGGAGCTTACAATCTAAGGTCCCTAACTCATATTCATACAGACAGGATCCAATTAACCTACCAGCATGTCTTTGGAGAGTGGGAGGAAACCGGAGTACCCGGAGGAAATCCACGCAGACAAAGGGAGAACATGCAAACTCCAGGCAGGTAGTGTCGTGGTCAGGATTCGAACCAGCGACCCTTCTTACTGCTAGGCGAGAGTGCTACCCACTATACCACTGTGACGCCCACATCCCATGCCTAATCTAATGTCTAATTTTGTAAGAAATCTAAATAAATAATCTATAATAATAAAATCACGGGTAAATATGAATATATATATATATATATACCGTATTTATCGCCGTATAACACGCACATTCATTTTAAGAAGGAAGTTTCAGGAAAAAACTTAAATTTTAAATAAGGAACTTTGAAGCAAAATAAGGGTCAGTGCCCATCTGCAGCCTCACCATTGCCCATCAATGCAGCCTGATCAGTGCCCATCTGCAGCCTCACAAGTGCCATCAATGCAGCCTCATCAGTCCACATCAATGCAGCCTCACCATTGCCATCTATGCAGCAGCCTCACCATTGCCATCAATGCAGCAGCCTCCCCATTTCCATCAGTGCAGCCTGATCGATGCCCATCTGCAGCCTAGAGGGGGGGGGGAGCGCCGACAGATTACATACAGTGAGAATCTCCTATGATAGACAGAACAGTGGTCCAATGGTGGCCCAGGAGACGGGACTTCCCATTACAGAGGCCGCCAAGTAAACAGGAGATTCTCACTGCATATAATCTGATGGCGCTCATCCCGCCCCCCTCCCTGTCCCCTACAAGGCAGCTAAAATTGAAGTATTGGCGTATAACACGCACACAATATTTGCACCCGATTTTCATGGTGAAAAAGTGAGTGTTATACGCCAATAAATACAAAATATATATATATATATATATATATATATATATATATATACATACATACATACATACACACACATACATACACACACTCAGTCCTCATACTTATATACTCTGAGAAAATGATAAGATCAAGATAAAAAACACTATACAAAACTGCACGTTTCTATTTCTACGTTTAACCCCTTAGGGGCAAGTGAGTCGAACATATATATCCAGAACACTTCTCTTTTGCATAAAAGGGAAAATCTCTCGTGTGTAGTAAGTGTTCCTTTGGGGATAGTTTCTATCACAAAAACCTCCAGGCATTTGATATTTTTATTGTGAAAGCGTTTAAAATGCCGGGGAACACTGTGCTCATCACAACCCAAGGGTTGCTGGCAGCTCAGCCAATTCCTGAGCCTGCTTTTCAGGGAACACCTTGAGTACCTGTTTCAAATGGTCCCTCAAGGACTGACATACCCCAATTGCCGCCACTGCAGGTTGAGCCACTGAACCTGCCAGGGAGAAAATGTTTTTTACTAGGAATTATTTTTTTATCAGTTGGATCCCTAAGCATTTGTGCATTGTTAACCAGACAAGTCAAACTTTTATTCACAGAGGATATAGCAGCGTCAATTGCTGGTATACTCCACATTTTAGTAAATTCTTCCTCCATAGTATAAAATGTTGAAAACTTTTTAGGAGGAAAAAAGTGCTTATCTGGGTGATTCTACTCTGAATACATAAGCTCTCTTAGCAATGAATGGACAGGAAAGGCACGCAAGGCTTGCGGAGGCTTCAGTGAACCCAAACAAGAAGTGGGCTTTTCAACTGACTCAGATACGAGTAACGTAAATGTGGCACGGACCATTTCAGTAAGAGAATGCACCAGCAACTTCTCAGCATGTGAAGCTGAAGAAGGTCCTTCCCCACTTGACTCCTTGGAAGGGGAATCATCAGCCTGTTCACGGTCCCGAGGGGGATTCATCCCCCCCACAGTTCCTCTGTTTGAGGATCCTGGGTGGTAGGAGGGGACTGAATGCGTTTTCTTCTTCTTCCACTCTGTGAAGATGCGATTAACCACTTCCCACCCGGGCACTGAACATAAACGGCCGGGTGGGAGCATCCTCCTTCTGACTGGACGTTCCCAAACGTCCTTCAGAAGGAGCGGGGGCGCGCAGCCGCGCGATCCCGATGCGCGCGTGTCACCCGGACACGCCGCATCTCGGAACGGCAGGAGGGCAATGTGATTTGCCCTCCTGATCCGCACGATGGCTGTGTGTAATCACAGCCATGGTATAGTAAACATGGGAGAGGGGTGGCATTTGACAGGAGATCCCGATCTGCCTATGCCCCCCAGAGACAGTGTAGTATTATAACACAGGAGGGCCCTGTGATTGGCCCTCCTGATCACAAGACGACTGTGTCCAATCACAGGCGTCATGTAATGTAAATAGAGAGCGGTTGTAACTGCTCTCATCTCTTCCTCTCCTCACACAGAGCCTGTCAGTGAGGAGAGGAAGAGAGATCTGTGCTGCAGCCGGGAGATCAGTGAGTTTTATAGCTGTTTGTCTGCTCTTTACCCACTGATCACCCAGCTAGTGTCCCCAAAACAGTGAAAACACCTGTCAGTGAACATCTGTCCGCCAACAGCGGGCACATCAGCCCGTGATCATCAGGCACATCTGCCGCCCGCCATCAGGCACATCTGCCGCCCGCCATCAGGCACATCTGCCGCCCGCCATCAGGCACATCTGCCGCCCGCCATCAGGCACATCTGCCGCCCGCCATCAGGCACATCTGCCGCCCGCCATCAGGCACATCTGCCGCCCGCCATCAGGCACATCTGCCGCCCGCCATCAGGCACATCTGCCGCCCGCCATCTGGCACATCTGCCACCCGCCATCTGGCACATCTGCCACCCGCCATCTGCCCACGATCAGGCACATCTGCCCGTCAACATCAGGCACATCTAGACACCCAGCATCTGGCACAGCCGCCCGCCATCTGCCACCCGCCATCTGGCACATCTGCCCGCCAACATGACAAAAAGATCTTACAGCACAAAGGAGGCTCTCCAAATACTCCAGAGTATGTCGGACGAGAGTAGCGGGGAATTCTCTCTGTCAGACTCGGATAGCGACTATGAGCCAGTGGAAAGCAGTGGCTCCGAGTTGGAAACAGAGGAAGATAGAATCCTAACAAGGAGAAAGGCTTCTCACAAAGATTAGTCGCCAAGAAATTGAAGCAGGGTGAAATAGCCAGTATGCGGACTGAAGAGGTACTAGCGGTGAAGTGGAGATATAAAAAAAGAGATGTCTACATCCTTTCAACAATACATAATGACACCTTGATGGAACTTCAAAGAGGAAGCCCCATACAAAAGCCAAAATGTGTGCATGAGTACAACCTATACATGGGGTGGTGGATATGAACGACCAGATTATGCAGCCCTACTTGGCCACCAGGAGATCACCATTTTGGTACAAGAAAGTCGCCATTTATTTGATGCAACTTGCCCTATTTAATTCATATATAATTTTTTCTAAGTGCACCCAAAAGTTCCCTAACCTATCTAAAATTCCAAGAAGACATTGTCACAGCCCTTGTCTATCCCCAAGGCCAAGCCCCTCAACTAATTCGCTCCGATTCATTACCCAGACTCCATGAAAGGCACTTTCCCGAAATCCTCCCTCTTACCCAAACAGGTCGCAAACCGCCAAAAAAATGTGTGTGTGCAAGTAGAGGAATTCGCCGTGACACCCGATACTACTGTCCCCAATGTCCCTCCCAGTCAGGCCTCTGTATTGGAACATGCTATCGGAGCTATCATACTTCACTACACTATTAGTACAGTGAAGATGATTTTTTTTCCACTATCTGCCATTTCTGTGAATGACCCGGACTGTTAACGACTATGCCTCTGCCAAACATGTTTCTGCCTTCAACGTGAATTGACCCGGACTGTTAACGACTATGTGTAGTGAAAAATATGTTGCACTGGGTGATATGATGTAGAGTGGGTATGATAATCAATTAGTGGTTTTTATAAGGATGATGATGTAAGTACTCTTCCGCAGCAACCCAATTCTTCCAGAGAGATGCACTTTATTAACTTCCAACACAGAACAAAGTCCAAAGTCCACAGATGACAGAAAAATCCGACAGAGGAGATATAATTCAGAACCCCATGTTCATAGGTCTGTGTGCATGCACAGACAAGCCTCACTCATACACAGACGAGCCTCACTCCCCCATACAGACAAGCCTCACTTACTACCCTATAGACTGAATGCCGTGTTATATTCACTAAATATTGAATGGCTGAGCACTTTGATTGGCTGTTTCAATTTAGGACTTTGATTAGCTTTATTCTATCAACAAGTCCCCTTTAGATATATTAATTAGATAAACAGAACACCCTTTTGAGCCCTTGGAATACCTACATTCCTGCATATCAACAAGCCCCCCCTGATAAATTAGCCCCACAGGAGGGAGCCTCCGCTAGGCCAACCCAAAACACTCCTTGATCCCATTGTTACCCCCTCAAGTCTAATTACCATCAATAAATATTTCTTCTATGGTCCTTTAAACAATGTACCCTTTGAAATGTTCAATTAGGTTAACAGCCCATACCTCACACCCCTAGGTAGACTTGCATGAGACTAACACATCAAAGGGTTTTCAGCTGTCCCCTTGCTATGTTAAAATTCAGTTGGACAATGCAACTGAATTTCTGGTCAGCATGGCACTCCAATACAATATTATACATAAATTGGCCAACATATTACAACACTATGCCTCTGCCAAACATCTTTCTGCCTTCAACGTGAATTGACCCGGTCTGTTAAATGACCATGCTTTTTGCCTGCCTCCAGAACTGATCATTTGCCCTGCCACTGTACAGCACAGGGGTCTCACATATGTGAGGGGCTCCAGAAAAGGTTTTCCGAGTGGAGAAAACATTTTTCTCCGGGTTTTTAGTTTTCTCGGATTAGGGTCTGGAGACTCGGAGGCTTCGTAGAGATTTGGGTGGGAAGAAGCCTCTACCCCTGTCCTCAGGTCTTACCTGACCAAGGCCCAATGTACAAAGTGCTGCCAGCTGCCACCTGAACTGGTCATGCCTCTGCCTGTCACCTGAACTGGCCATGCCTTTGCCTGCCACATGACCTTGCCAAGCCTATGCCTGTTACCTGAACTGCCTGCTGAACCTTGGACTGTACTGAACCATGTTCATACTTTTCCATATCCGTTTGCTGCCTGGACAATTCCTGGACATTTCCTTTGGCTGTCTGGACAAATGCTTTGGCTGCTCTGGAACGGAATTCCTGCCTGCTAAAACCACAGGTGAGCTTTTTTTTTACCTTTTGTTCAGCAGAATGTATTTTATGGTGTAATTCTTGGTGTGTACATGCTATGTGTTAGAAGCCTGGAGGTGCTACTTGCAATTTGGGCCTCTCTATGTGGCCAGGTAGTGGAAAAGTCTCACACATGGGGTATCACCATACTCAGGACGAGTAGCAGAATGTATTTTGGGGTGTCGTTTTGGCTATGTGCATGCTATGTGTTAGAAAGATCTTCCAAATTGACAACTTTGTGAGAAAAAAATAGGTTTTCATTTTCTTTCCACATTTTCCAAAAACTTGTGGAAAGAAATGACATATTCAAAAGACTCATTATGCCTCATGGAATATACATTGGGTTGTTTTCTTTCCAAAATGGGGTCATTTTGTGGGTAATTCCATTGTCCTGGTGCTCCAGGGCCTTCAAAAATGTGATAGGTACTCAGGAAATGAAATGGGTAATTTATGCCTTTAGAACGCCTGATGGTGCTATATGGATGTTGGGCCTCTATATGTGGCCAGGCTGTGGAAAAGTCTCACACATGGGGTATCGCCATACTCAGGACGAATAGCAGAATGTATTTTGGGGTGTAATTGCAATTATGCCTGCACCGTGTGTGAGAAGTAACTTGTAAATATGACAATTTAGTGAAGAAAAAAAAAAATCTATATTTCTTAACTTTCCAAAGCATTGTGGGGGGAAAATTTCAACTTCAAAAAATTCACTATGCCTCTTACTAAATACCTCAGACTGTCTTCTTTCCAAAAAGGGGTCATTTGGGGGGTTATTATACTGTCCTGACATTTTAGGGCCTCAAGAAATGAGATCAGTGCATTAGGCCATCAGTGCATTAGGATTGATACATTTTCAATAATGCGTAGCATGGCTTGTAGACTCTATAACTTTCACACAAACCAATGATCATACAATTATCAGGATTTTTTTTTTACCAAAGACATGTGGTAGAATACATTTTTGCCTACATTTTCGACAAAATTTAATTTTTTTGGTTTCTTTTAAAAGAGAAAGTAGAAAATTTTGTTTTTTTTTCAAAATATTCGCTCTTTTTTCGCTTATATCACAAAATAATAAAAAATGAAGTGGTGAATAAATACCACCAAAAGAAAGCTCTATTTGTGTGAGCAAAATGATAAAAATTTCATTTGGGTACAGTGTAGCATGACTGAGTAATTGTCATTCAAAGTGAGAGAGCACTAAAAGCTGAAAATTGGTCTGGGAAGGAAGGGGGTGAAAGTGCCTAGTATTGAGGTGGTTAAAGCCGCTAATCTTTCCTCTAAACCACTGATAGTTGAGGAAGAAACCTCAGTTACATAGACAGGGGCTGAAGTGTCGGAAGCAATTGCAGACCCCGATGACCCTGATGGCTCGCTCTGACCATCCTCCCTAGAATGGGATGGGGTTGCAGAGGGAGGGTCCTTAGGACCTGGGGGCGACCCCTTTGTGTCCTTGGTCTTTGCGGCATTTCAACCACCTCCTCTGGTCATAGTGCTGAGCACAAACGCGGAGGTACCACCAAATAAATGCACCCACTGCTGAGCAATAATCCAGCAACTGCCGCTGCTATTAAGCACAGCCTGATGCTTTAAGTATATGTGCTTGGGAATGCCTGTGTCACCCACTCACATGCCACCCATCCGCTGTCCCTCCTAGCCATATGCACCTGAAAAAGGCGAATTTTATAGCTATACAGCCCGCGTTGTGGTCGTTGAAGCATGCCAATGTCGCTAAGCCCCACCCCCTTCCTTCAACCACCCACCACGCCCGCCTCATCTATTTTAAATAGAATGTTTTCCAGCGCGAGCGGCTCCGATTCTGACCGAATTGCATGGAAGAGGACTGGGATGGAGGAGAGGAGGAGAGCTGCCGAAGGGAACCGCCGTAATGGCGGCAGGAGTGGCACGGCACACCGCCAACTAAGCCATGTTCCCTCTGCCTCGAGGGCTATCCAGGTGGGGGGACATTCCTAGGAGGAAAAAAAACCCTTTCCCATGACTACCTGGAGCCTGGGCCGGAGGAAGCGTGCAGCTTGTACACAGAGTGAGACTGACAAGCATGGAACAGGTACATGCTCTTGACAGCCCCGGTGGTAACTACAGGCATGACATAATTTACTTTAAAGGAGAAATACCCACAAGAATTAGAAAATTTCCTAAGAAATCTCCCTTACCCTATACAGCTGCAGGGTTGTGTGGTAACAGACTCAATCTTCACCTCTCAGGGTGGGCTCCGTTAAAAAACCTTCAGGGACATGGGCCCCCTTTTTAAATAGGGGGATCCACAGCCCTGGGCCTGTAAAGAGCACCCTGCCATGAATATGGCTGAAAAAAACAAATACTGGATCCCAGGGTCCAGCTCTCTAAAAGAGAAGCGTTACAGGCAAAATCTTGTTTCTTCGTACACAAGGCCCAGGTACCATTCGCTCTGAAAAAAGACACTATGAATGGATCCGGCTGCATGGCTTGCCCCAGTAAGGAATAATCCAGCGAAGCTCAGCACAGCACATCTTTACTCGTGACCAACATCTAAGACACTGGCGAAAAAACTGAGGTACTCCCGGTAAGGGGAGGGGGTTATATGGGGAATTGAACTTCCTGTTTAGGGTGTGCACCTGAAGGTGCCATATAACCCATACAGTTATTACTGTGGCTCTGTGTCCCCTGATGTACGATAAAGAAATATATGTCCAGTCAGCAGGCAGGAACATGGCCCATAAAAAGTCCTGGGTCATTACAGGCAGCAAGCTGAAATATGGTCAGTACAGCCAAAGTATTGGTCCAGGCAGCAGGCTGGAACATCAGGCTTAGGGCCTCAGTGAGGAAAGACCTGGGCACAGGGGTAGAGGCGTCTTCCCACTCAAATCTCTTTGAAGCCTCCAGACCCCGATCCGGGAATTACAAAACCCAAAGAAAACCAAAAACTTTTTTCTTAACTTGGAACAATACTCTAAAGCCCCTCACATATGTGAGACCCCGTGTTATCTTAAATCCCATTACTACATTAGCAGGGCAAAAGATCAGCCCAAGCGGCAGGCAAAAAACATGGCCGATTAACAGGCCGAGGTCAGTGCAGGTAGAAGGCAGAAACATGGTTGATAAACAATCCAGATGGCAGGCAGAGGCAAAGTCAATAAATAGGTCAGGGTCAGTTCAGGTGGATGGCAAAAACGTGGTTGATAAACAATGCAGATGGCAGGCAGAGGCATTGTCGATAAACAGGCCAGGGTCAGTTAAGGTAGAAGGCCGAGCAGCAGGCAAATAATCAGCACAGATATTAGAAACAGGGAAAATGGTAGGCTGTAAGAAACATGGGCTAATATTTTAGTGATGTGTGGTAACGTCAGAAGCAGTCTTCGATGCCTAGGTCCAGTTGGGAGGGACATCGGGGACAATGAAAACTGGTGTATCTTCTAACTCCCCCTGTGCTGCATACCCGACATGTTTTTTGGAGTCTTCGGCCTGCTTCTGTTGCTGGAATGTTCTCAGGGAAGTCTGCTCACAGAATCAGAGCAAATGTTTTTTTCTGGGGGGGGGGAATCCTTGCTGGTAGAGAAAGAAAGTGATGCTATCTTATATAAATTTGAGGAAGATGGCAGGTCTTTCTGTGGATTTATTGTAGTTGACATAAATGACCAAATGAAAAAGTTAAATTGCACTTTTTTGTACCAGAAACGGGACCTTCTTCTTGCTAAATAGGGTTGTAGCATATCTGATCGTTGAATCCCACTCCTCCACTTCACAGACTCAGACTCGCCAATTCCCCCCTTTGTAGCCTTGTGGTCACCAGACTGCTGATGGGTGACAGGTACACTGCTGCTGGGCAGATAGGCAATGTGATAGTAGGCACTCTTTATTCTTGGGTGTTGTGCATACAGTTATATAACAGTTAGATCTGTAGCTCACTGTTTGGGAACTCTCCTCTCCTCACACAGGATCTGTGTGTGAGGAGAAGAAGCAGGTAACAGTGAGTTACTGGTCTTTGTCTACACTTGAGATAGGCTGTGATTGGACATAGACGATCACGTTGTAAAGAGCCAGTGTGATTGGCTCTTTACACTGATTGGTGATGCACTGTGTTTAAGGGAAAAGGCTCACCACTGATCGCATGCGCGGCAAGTATGGGAGGACATCGTATGGCGTCCTCCCAGAACAAGAACAGTCCCACCCAGCCGTCATTCTACAATAGGCCGGACAGAAAATGTTTAATCAAGGGGGATGAGAGGGTGGAGACGTAATTGCAGTTGCTGCTACTGTCAACTCCCATCTCGACCTCCCAAAATAGGAAAGAGGTGGGACTATTCCGGTACTCAATATTGGTGTACAGTGATAGGTATAAGGATGAGTTAAAAATTTATAAAAATTCAATTTTAATAGAAAAAAATAATAATAACAATACAGTTACAAATGGGGTACCCCATTTGTATGAAGTGTTTTGATAATTGTTGTAACATGGTTTTGCTGCAAAAATCTAATGTATATACCTGTATATGTTAAAGCTACTTTATATCATGTTTTAGATATGTTTCTCCTGAGGAAGCGGTGTTAACCGCGAAACCGGTCGAGATCCAAAGCTTTACATACACTCCTCCTCTAAAATCTTGCGGAATCCACTTGCTTACACTGTGTGGTATTTCCCTTTTATGATTATATGTAGTGATGTTGTCTGTAATTGCAACTGTAATTGTAACTGTATTGTTATTTTTTTCTATTAAAATTGAATTTTTATAAATTTTTAACTCATCCTTATACCTATTACTGTACACCAATATTGAGTACCGGAATAGTCCCACCTCTTTCCTATTTTGGGAGGTCGAGACGGGAGTTGACAGTAGCAGCAACTGCAATTACGTCTCCACCCTCTCATCCCCCTTGATTATGATCTTTTGGGATGATGGTACTTATACTCATTATCACCTATATTGTAACTTAGGCCATTATAGCTCTGCAGGAACTGTTTAAAATATTTTTTAAAAAAACTGTAAACTATATTGGCTGTAATGCCATTGTACATATTACTAACATTAATATGAAGGAAAAAAAAACGCCTTTTTCTTAATTTTCTTTTCTTTCAGCAGCTTAGTAGATGCCCCTGCATATTCTTATATGGTAGTGCAATAGTGCAATAGATGTTTAAACTTTAATTTGCATTTATTATGAGGTGGAGATGGAACTGTGTTGCCGATTTAGAAAAGGGCACCAGAGGGCACCAAAGGCATAGTGTGAATGAGTGTAATGTGTGGAACTGCATAGGAAAGGGAAAGGATTGATGGGAGTCTGCATCTCTCAGTCAATAGAGTCAGGGGGCTGGGGCTTTAACAGACAGGTGGAGCTCCGAGGAAAGCGGAAGTTCAGGTGGGTAAACATCCCTCCCTCACATTTTCATTCTGTTTGTTGACAAAAATGTAAATAGATTTTCGTTATTGATTTTGTCAAATGACTTGAAGCGTTTGTAAGCCAAAAAAAAAAAAAATTATATATATATATAAATATATATATCCTGCTCCTTTAAAGCAGAGTGCTTATGCTGTGTAATTTGTCCCATTGTAAATGAAAAAATGTAAAAATACCTGATTGATCCTGCCTGTCCCTATGTCCCCCTGTCTCTGCTGACCACGGTAATTATGGCTGCTGATCTATGATAATCACGCTGTCTGCTCTTTTCCCCCTCCCTCCCTGCCTATCAGTTCCAACACCTGTGTGAGAGCGATCTCCTCCCCGTCCCCCCCCCCCTCCTACTGCTCTTCCCTGTCACTTGAAGTACCATTTAAAAGTAACTTGCATTCCCTCTGTTTTATCAAGATCTAAACTACTAGGTGTTCGTTTTTTCATAACTCTAATCGTAAATACCTTCTCCCACAGCGATCACGTGACATTCCTCTGCTGGCCGGCTGATGTCAGAGGGTTATCTCAGCCCCTCCCTCCGCATTCTTTACATGGGGGAAGGAGAGCCGAGGAATGTCATGTGACCATAAATTATTGCTGTCAGATAAGGTATTTACGATTAGAATTTTAAAAACACGGACATATAGCACTGTAGAGCTTGATAAAACAGAGGAGATGGCAGTGTTTTATTATGCAAAAACTAAGATGAAAATATTTAAGTCAGTGAAAGCCAAGGAAAGGAATCGGCACCCAGTCTACCACTACTGCACATGTGCTCTGTATCAACAAGAAGATGCCAAGTGCCCTTAATGGGCAGCCAGGACATGCAACTCTTGACAGGCCTGCCTCCAACATCAGTCCCACAAGCCTCCCAAAAGCAGGAAACACCAAAAGGGTGTAGCAGAGCTGGGAACTGGCACTTTCTCCTGGTTAGGCACAACCTACAGGATTTTCAGGGACTGGATTTTGCCAAAGCAGACCACAGCTCTGGACCTGTAAAGCACCTCACCAGCTAACAGATGCAACTGACTGCCAAAGCAAGTGCCATACGTGGGATACAGTATTCCAGCTTACAAGCCTTACCCATTTTTCTATTAGGGTCCGGGTACTGTCCTTTTGGGACCCATACAGAAATCTGCCACTACTATAGACCATTGAGGCTCAGCAGAGAAACAAGGTACAAGCAGAATGTCATGCACTGAAGCAGAAAAGGCTCTCAGCAGAGATTGGATTATGTAATAATAACAATGGGGTTGATTTACTAAAACTGGGAGTCTTCAAATTCTGGTGCAGCTGGTAGCCAATCAGCTTATATGTCAGAGAGGTTACCTGGTTGGGCGCCGGTGCGCGCCGGGGCGCGTTGGCGTTCGTGTTCCTGTGCGTGCTGGGGCGCGTGTCCCTGTGGGCATCGGCGCGCCTGGGCTGACCGGCCGTGGCGTGCGGGGTGGCGTCCGGGCGTTTGTGCGTACGCGCGTTCGCGCTAGCGCGCGTTCGCGTTAGCGCGCGTCCGCCTGTGGTCGCTTCCTTTGTCGTGCCCGGTGGTGTGGGCGTGCGTGCTGGTGTCGGGGGCGCGCTCGGGCGCGCGCGGGTGCGCGGCGCGCCTTGGCGAATCGGCGCGCGCACGTGCGCGGCGTTTTGGCGCCAATCAGCCTATTTGAAGCTTGCCTCTGTACTGAACTGGTGCTGCCTGATCAAACAGCTCTGTGTCTTGTCCCGTGATCATCCCGTGTTCCTGTATCTCCGTAGTGTTTTCCCGTTGTGACCCGGCTACCTTTGGACCTTCCTTGACTGCTGCCTGAACCCGACCCCGGCTTGTCTGACTTCGCTTCTGCCTTCTCCCTTGTACCGTTGCCGCCAGCACGTTGCCGACCTCGGCCTGTGTGTGACCAAGTCTGATTAACTCCTGCTCAGCATCTGTTCCATCAAGTCTCAAGCTCTACCGGTTGCTTGCCAGACCACTGTGCTCCAGGACTTTACTTCAGGCTCTCATACCACTCCGCATTCGCGGGCCTCCTGTCTGCTCTACCAGGGGCCCCGAATCGGACACGTAAGGGAGCCTACCCTCTGCCCACGTGGACTCATCTGTCTGGTAAGTGTGGAACCTGACAGTATCAGGCAGCCATGACTGAGTCCGGGCAGGGGGCCTCCCCCATGGATGAACTATGCAGGCATCTAGCGGGCCTTACTCAAGCCGTTAAAAGCCTACAGGAAGGCTACACCAGATTGGAAGGACAGGTTCAGGCCCTCTCAGCCTCTCCTCCTGGGGCAGTTCCTGCCAACCCTGCTTCAGCACCCGCTGTAGTGATGCTCCCTCCAGAGCCCAGGGTGCCTACACCCGAAAAATTCTCCGGAGAACGCAGTAAGTTCCGAGCGTTTCGCAACGCATGCGAGCTCTACTTCGCTTTGCAGCCCCGAACATTCTCCCTGGAAGTTACCAAAGTGGGGTTCGTCATATCCCTGTTGACCGGAGAACCTCAAACCTGGGCCCACCGCTTATTGGAGCAAAAGGCTCAATCTCTTGATTCCCTAGATGCCTTCTTCCTAACTATGGCTCAGTTGTATGAGGACCCCCAGCTAACAGCCACGGCAGAGGCCGCTTTACATGCCCTTCAACAAGGTCGCAGAGCTGCTGAAGACTACGCCGTGGAGTTTAGGCGTTGGAGCTCGGATACGGATTGGAATGACGCAGCCTTGCGTCACCAATATCGGCTGGGGTTGTCAGATCCTCTAAAGGACGAATTGGCACGAGTGGGAATACCTCAGACACTGGAAGAGTTAATTATTCTGTCCATCCAGATCGACCGCCGTCTCAGGGAGAGACGCTCTGAGAGGTCTGTCAGTCACCCACGTCTTACCTGGATGTTGCCCAGGGCCCCTAGTGCCTCAAACCAAGCTCCACTGGTCTCTTCTACCCCTGGCCCGGAGGCCCCGGAGCCCATGCAGTTGGGATTGCTCCGTCCCTCTCTGACTCCTGAGGAGAAGACACGTAGGCGCACACTCAATCTATGCCTGTACTGTGGGGAGTCTGGTCATTTTGCAAGAGCATGCCCAAACAAAAGACGTAAGTGTCTGCCGTCTTCTTCATTGTGTGCACCTGTCCTACCTAGTGCTGGTAACCATTTAACTTTCTCCATTGTATTACAGTTACCTGGAAGGAGCATCCCAGTACCGGTCATCATTGACTCCGGAGCTTGTAGTGGTTTCATTGACCGGACCTTCGTCGAAACCCATCATATTCCCACTCAGACTAAAGCTCAAGGACTGGCAGTTTTTCTAGCGGATGGCTCCACCCTCCGCTCCGGACCCGTTACTCAAGAAACGGTTCCTCTGTTGGCCACCATTGGCCCGGAACACCAGGAACTTTTACGCCTAGACGTCATTTCCTCTCCTCTCTTCCCAGTCATCCTAGGAATACCTTGGCTACAGGCCCACAATCCCAGTATCAACTGGTCCACAGGCAAGATTCAGTTTTCATCGGAATATTGCAGACAACACTGCTTACGGGGGACCCCATTAACTTCCTCCCAATGCCTGCGCATAGACTCTGAAGCCAAGCCCTGCCAAGATCTTCCCGAACCTTACCGGGGTTTCCTGGATGTGTTTAGCAAAAAAGGAGCAGAAACCCTTCCAGTACATAGACCCTATGATTGCCCAATAGAGCTCTTACCAGGCACCGAAGTCCCCTTTGGAAGGATCTTCCCTCTAACTGAGCAGGAGTTGGGCACCCTGAAAACTTATATAGACGAGAACCTAAAGAAAGGGTTCATCCGTCCTTCCACGTCTCCAGCTGGGGCAGGTATCTTCTTCGTGGAAAAAAAGGATCACTCCTTACGTCCTTGTATTGACTATCGGGAGCTCAATAAAATTACTATTAAAAACAGATACCCGCTACCCCTGGTTCCCGAGCTATTTCAGAGATTGGGATCGGCTACCGTCTTTACCAAGTTAGACCTCCGTGGAGCCTATAACTTGATCCGCATAAGAGAAGGAGACGAGTGGAAGACGGCCTTTCGTACTCGATTTGGACATTACGAATATCTTGTCATGCCTTTTGGTCTGTGCAATGCACCGGCAACGTTCCAGCATTTCATCAACGATGTCTTCCATGACTTACTGGATTTATATGTCATCGTTTACTTAGACGATATCTTGGTTTTCTCGGCCTCCCTGATGGAACATCGTAAGCATGTACAAAATGTACTCTCCCGGCTCAGACAACACGGACTGTACGCTAAACTGGAAAAATGTGAATTCGAGCTCCAATCTATCCAGTTCCTGGGCTTGATTATTTCCCCCGATGGCATCAAAATGGATCCACAGAAAGTATCCGCTATTCTGGATTGGCCTGCACCGACTGACAAAAAAGGAGTACAACGCTTTATTGGCTTTGCCAATTTCTATAGAAAATTTATTAAAGGATTTTCTTCAATTATAACTCCCCTCACAGAGCTTACTAAACAAGGATGTCGTTTCCATTGGACCCCTGCGGCTCAAGAGGCCTTTGAAAAACTTAAGGCGCTGTTCACCTCAGCCACTATCCTTAAGCACCCCAACCCTGCCTTGCCTTTCGTCCTAGAGGTAGATGCGTCTGAGGTTGCAGTCGGAGCTGTACTTTCACAGAGACAGGGTGCCAAAGCACTTCTGTACCCTGTGGGATTCTTCTCACGCAAACTTTCTCCCTCCGAGAAAAACTACGACGTGGGAGATCGGGAGCTTTTAGCCATCAAAACGGCTCTGGAGGAATGGCGTTACCTTCTGGAAGGCGCAGCACACCCCATTTTGATCTACACAGACCATAAGAACTTGGAATATTTAAGGACAGCCAAGAGATTGAGACCCCGGCAGGCCAGATGGGCACTTTTTTTTTCCCGATTTATTTTTCATATTACGTTCAGACCCGGATCCAAGAATGTTAAACCTGATGCCCTCTCCCGGATGTTTCTCGATTCTGAAAGAACCGTGTCCCCAGATACCATCCTTCCCTCTGGAAATTTCTTAGTCCTTCAGGAGGATCTAATTTCCCGAATCAGACGCGCCTCTATGGGGATGTCTCCACCTGTTGAGTCCTGTACCAAGGATGGACTATTCTGGTTCAAGAATAAGATTGTGGTCCCTGAGGAGTTAAAGGTACAGGTGTTAAGTTTATGTCATGACCACAAACTGGCTGGCCACTTCGGCACTCGGAAAACAATCGATCTCGTCCAACGCACCTTTTGGTGGCCGTGTCTTACTAAGGATTGCAAGGACTATGTGGAGTCCTGTAACACGTGTGCCAGAAACAAGACTAACCGAACAAGAGCATGGGGCCTTTTGAGACCATTGCCAGTCCCTGAGAGACCTTGGACCATGATATCAATGGACTTTATTGTTGAGCTTCCACCATCAGAAGGTTTTTCGTCCATTTTCGTTGTGGTTGACAGGCTGTCTAAAATGGCCCACTTCCTCCCCATGAAGGGCACCCCTTCTGCCAAGGAGACCGCTTCCATCTTCATTAAGGAGATCGTCAGGCTGCATGGAGTCCCGACCAACATAGTCTCGGACAGGGGCGTCCAGTTCACCTCCAGATTCTGGAAGGCCCTTTGTGGCGCGCTTGAGATCGAGTTGTCTTTCTCTTCAGCTTACCACCCCCAGTCAAATGGGCAAACCGAGAGGACGAACCAGACTTTGGAACAATACATCCGCTGTTTTTCTGCTTTTTCTCAGGATGACTGGGCCTCCCTGCTTCCCATTGCAGAATTCTCCTATAATAATTCTCTACATTCAGCTACGAACCAGTCTCCGTTTTTTGCCAATTACGGTTTCCACCCATCCTTCTTGCCCGGATCATTCCCCGAATGTCCTGTTCCTGCAGTTTCCCAAACTTTGGACTTCTTCTCTAACAACAATAAGTTGCTGCAGGAGACCATGACCAAGGCTCAGGAAGATTACAAAAAAATCTTTGACAGGAAGAGACGGGGGGAACTTGTCCTCGAACCCGGCAATTCTGTCTGGCTGTCTACCACTAATCTCAAGTTGGCCTGCCCATCCAAGAAACTGGGCCCCAAATATCTGGGTCCCTTCCGGATCAAGAGGAAAATCAACAATGTGGCCTACGAACTGGACCTTCCTAATTCTCTAAGGATACATCCAGTGTTCCACGTGTCTCTTCTGAAGCCAGTCACTCCTAACTTCTTTTCTGGTCGCAGTATTGGTCCACCCAAACCTATTGTGGTTAATGGCGAAGAGGAATTCGAAGTGGAAACAATTCTAGATTGTAGAAGAAGGCACAATCAGGTGCAATATCTGGTAAAATGGAAGGGCTATGGACCCGAAGATAATTCGTGGGAGCCGGAAAGCAATTTACACGCCAGAGAACTCTTGCAGTCTTTTAAAACCTCTCATGCCTCGAAGATGGCCCAACTGGGCATCCGGAGTCTGCCCTTAAGGAGGGGGCACTGTCAGAGAGGTTACCTGGTTGGGCGCCGGTGCGCGCCGGCGTTCGTGTTCCTGTGCGTGCTGGGGCGCGTGTCCCTGTGGGCATCGGCGCGCCTGGGCTGACCGGCCGTGGCGTGCGGGGTGGCGTCCGGGCGTTTGTGCGTACGCGCGTTCGCGTTAGCGCGCGTCCGCCTGTGGTCGCTTCCTTTGTCGTGCCCGGTGGTGTGGGCGTGCGTGCTGGTGTCGGGGGCGCGCTCGGGCGCGCGCGGGTGCGCGGCGCGCCTTGGCGAATCGGCGCGCGCACGTGCGCGGCGTTTTGGCGCCAATCAGCCTATTTGAAGCTTGCCTCTGTACTGAACTGGTGCTGCCTGATCAAACAGCTCTGTGTCTTGTCCCGTGATCATCCCGTGTTCCTGTATCTCCGTAGTGTTTTCCCGTTGTGACCCGGCTACCTTTGGACCTTCCTTGACTGCTGCCTGAACCCGACCCCGGCTTGTCTGACTTCGCTTCTGCCTTCTCCCTTGTACCGTTGCCGCCAGCACGTTGCCGACCTCGGCCTGTGTGTGACCAAGTCTGATTAACTCCTGCTCAGCATCTGTTCCATCAAGTCTCAAGCTCTACCGGTTGCTTGCCAGACCACTGTGCTCCAGGACTTTACTTCAGGCTCTCATACCACTCCGCATTCGCGGGCCTCCTGTCTGCTCTACCAGGGGCCCCGAATCGGACACGTAAGGGAGCCTACCCTCTGCCCACGTGGACTCATCTGTCTGGTAAGTGTGGAACCTGACATTATAATTTCAGCTTTTTCAATCAAGCTTTGACAAAAAAAAAAAGAAACCTGGAAGCTGATTTTGCACCCTCCAGATTTAGTAAATCAGCCCCAGTGTTTCATGTGGCTGTAAATGCTGTTTTTTTCCCTGGCACTCATTAGAAAGAAGGTGCTTGGATAAGCAGCACAATGCCTGCAACAATACACAAAGAGTCCAACTGAAAAATAGTATTTTTATAACAGCTTACCTGTAAAATCCTTTTCTTGGAGTACATCACGGGACACAGAGCCACAGTAATTACTGTATGGGTTATATAGGCACCTTCAGGTGATGGCACACCCTAGACAGGAAGTTTAGCTCCCTATATAACCCCTCCTCTTACTGGGAGTACCTCAGTTTTGTAGCAAAGCAATATACGTGTATTAGAAGAGGGGAGGGACTCTGTGTCCCGTGATGTACTCCAAGAAAATGATTTTACAGGTAAGCTGTTATAAAAATCCTATTTTCTTTATCGTACATCACGGGACACAGAGCCACGGTAATTACTGTATGGGATGTCCCAAAGCAATGCTATCTGAGGGGAGGGAGACAAACAAAAGTAGGGTGCAACCAGACCTGAGGACCTATACTGCCACATAAAGGCGATATCCTCATGCCTTCTTACATCCACCTGATAGAATCTGGTGAATGTATGGACTGAAGACCAAGTTGCGGCCTTGCAGATTTGAGCCATGGAGGCCTGGTGATGCACTGCCCATGAAGTACTAACAGCCCTGGTGGAGTGCGCTTTGATTTGAAAAGGTGGAACTTTCCTCTTCAAACCATAAGCTTGAAAAATCACTTGCCGAATCCACTTAGCAATAGTAGACTTCGACGCTGCCCGTCCTTTTTTAGGACCTTCAGGCAACACAAATAAAACATCTGTTTTCCGAATCTGAGCAGTCGCCTCCAAATAGATTTTGACTGCTCTCACTACATCCAGAGAATGTAGGGACTTTTCTTCCATAGAACATGGTTCTGGAAAAAATGAAGGCAGAATAATATCCTGGTTTAGATGAAAATCTGAAACCACCTTCAGCAGATGAGGACGCAATACTACTCTATCCTTGTGAATGATTAAATATGGCTCTTTCCAATAAAGAGCTGCCAATTCTGATATCCTTCTTGCAGAAGAAATGGCTACCAGAAAAACTAGTTTTCTTGTCAAAAGGAGCAAGGGAATCTGTCTTATCGGCTTAAAAGGCTGTCTCTGTAAAGCCGACAGAACTAAATTCGAGTCCCAAGGGTTCAGGGGTGCTTTAACCGGTGGATTGAGCCACGTTATCCCTTGAATAAAGCTTTGAACCAAAGAATGCGAAGCAAGCGGACGTTGAAACAATACCGATAAGGCCAAGACTCGGTATTGATAGTACTCAACGCCAGTTTCATCTCTAACCCCTCTTGCAGAAAGGCAAGAATTCTACCAACTAGAAAAGGTACAATTTCTGGGGAAATTGTGAAAAGTGTTCTTGCCTCTACAACTGGAGTGGGCGGAATAACTGGATGGAGTGGCTTGAGTAACTGTGAAAAGTGTTAAAAAGCTTAATATTTTAAAAAGTATAAATAGTAGTAAAAAAGTTGAAGTCCCATCATTAGCTGAAAGAGCTGAACATTTTTTTCAAAAGTTTTTTTTTTCAAAAATGAATTATTTTTTTTCAAAAATGATTTTTTTTTTTTTTAACCACTTCAGCCCCGGAAGGTTTTACCCCCTTCCTGACCAGAGGACTTTTTACAATTCGGCACTGCGTCGCTTTAACTGCTAATTGCGCAGTCATGCAATGCTGTACCCAAACGAAATTTGCGTCCTTTTCTTCCCACAAATAGAGCTTTCTTTTGATGGTATTTGATCACCTCTGCCGTTTTTATTTTTTGCGCTATACACGGAAAAAGACCGAAAATTTTGAAAAAAAAATGATATTTTCTACTTTTTGTTCTAAAAAAAATCCAATAAACTCAATTTTAGTCATACATTTAGGCCAAAATGTATTCGGCCACATGTCTTTGGTAAAAAAAATGTCAATAAGTGTATATTTATTGGTTTGCGCAAAAGTTATAGCGCCTACAAACTAGGGTACATTTTCTGGAATTTACACAGCCTTTAATTTATGACTGCCTATGTCGTTTCTTGAGGTGCTAAAATGGCAGGGCAGTACAAAACCCCCACAAATGACCCCATTTTGGAAAGTAGACACCCCAAGGAAATTGCTGAGAGGCATGTTGAGCCCATTGAATATTCATTTTATTTGTCCCAAGTGATTGAATAACAAAAAAAAAAAAATTACAAAAAGTTGTCACTAAATGATATATTGCTCACACAGGCCATGGGCATATGTGGAATTGCACCCCAAGATACATTTAGCTGCTTCTTCTGAGTATGGGGATACCACATGTGTGGGACTTTTTGGGAGCCTAGTCGCGTACAGGGCCCCGAAAACCAATCACTGCCTTCAGGATTTCTAAGGGCGTACATTTTTGATTTTACTCCTCACTACCTATCACAGTTTTGAAGGCCATAAAATGCCCAGATGGCATAAAACCCCCCCAAATGACCCCATTTTGGAAAGTAGACACCCCAAGCTATTTGCTTTGAGGCATGTGGAGTCCATGGAATGTTTTATATTTTGACACAAGTTGCGGGAAAGTGACAAATTTTTTTTTTTTTTTGCACAAAGTTGTCACTAAATGATATATTGCTCACACAGGCCATGGGCATATGTGGAATTGCACCCCAAAATACATTTAGCTACTTCTCCTGAGTACGGGGATACCACATGTGTGGGACTTTTTGGGAGCCTAGCCACGTACGGGGCCCCGAAAACCAATAACCGCCTTCAGGATTTCTAAGGGTGTAAATTTTTGATTTCACTCTTCACTGCCTATCACAGTTTCGGAGGCCATGGAATGCCCAGGTGGCACAAACCCCCCCAAATGACCCCATTTTGGAAAGTAGACACCCCAAGCTATTTGCTGAGAGGCATGGTGAGTATTTTGCAGCTCTCATTTGTTTTTGAAAATGAAGAAAGACGAGAAAAAACATTTTTTTTTTCTTTTTTCAATTTTCAAAACTTTGTGACAAAAAGTGAGGTCTGCAAAATACTCACTATACCTCTCATCAAATAGCTTGGGGTGTCTACTTTCCAAAATGGGGTCATTTGGGGGGGTTTTTTGCCACCTGGGCATTCCATGGCCTCCGAAACTGTGATAGGCAGTGAAGAGTGAAATCAAAAATTTACGGCCTTAGAAAGCCTGAAGGCGGTGCTTGGTTTTTGGGGTCCCATACGCGGCTAGGCTCCCAAAAAGTCTCACACATGTGGTATCCCCGTACTCAGGAGAAGCAACAGAATGCATTTTGGGGTGTAATTTCACATATTCCCATGGCATGTTTGAGCAATATATCATTTAGTGACAACTTTGCGCAAAAAAAAATAAAAAAAATAAAAAATTGTCTCTTTCCCGCAACTTGTGTCACAATATAAAATATTCTATGGACTCGACATGCCTCTCAGCAAATAGCTTGGGGTGTCTACTTTCCAAAATGGGGTCATTTGGGGGGGTTTTGAACTGTCCTGGCATTTTATGCACAACATTTAGAAGCTTATGTCACACATCACCCACTCTTCTAACCACTTGAAGACAAAGCCCTTTCTGACACTTTTTGATTACATAAAAAAATAATTTTTTTTTGCAAGAAAATTACTTTGAACCCCCAAACATTATATATTTTTTTAAAGCAAATGCCCTACAGATTAAAATGGTGTGTGTTTCATTTTTTTTTTTCACACAGTATTTGCGCAGCGATTTTTCAAACGCATTTTTTGGGGAAAAAACACACTTTTTTAAATTTTAATGCACTAAAACACACTATATTGCCCAAATGTTTGATGAAATAAAAAAGATGATCTTAGGCCGAGTACATGGATACCAAACATGACATGCTTTAAAATTGCGCACAAACGTGCAGTGGCGACTAACTAAATACATTTTTAAAAGCCTTTAAAAGCCTTTACAGGTTACCACTTTAGATTTACAGAGGAGGTCTACTGCTAAAATTACTGCCCTCGATCTGACGTTCGCGGTGATACCTCACATGCATGGTGCAATTGCTGTTTACATTTGACGCCAGACCGACGCTTGCGTTCGCCTTAGCGCGAGAGCAGGGGGGACAGGGGTGCTTTTTTTTTTTTTTCTTTATTATTATTATTTTTTTATCTTATTTTAAAACTGTTCCTTTCATTTTTTTTTTTTTTTAAATCATTTTTATTGTTATCTCAGGGAATGTAAATATCCCCTATCATAGCAATAGGTAGTGACAGGTACTCTTTTTTGAAAAAATTGGGGTCTATTAGACCCTAGATTTCTCCTCTGCCCTCAAAGCATCTTACCACACCAAGATCGGTGTGATAAAATGCTTTCCCAATTTCTCAATGGCGCTGTTTACATCCGGCGAAATCTAAGTCATAAAATGCTCGTAGCTTCTGGTTTCTTAGGCCATAGAGATGATTGGAGCCACTCTGGTCTCTAATCAGCTCTATGGTCAGCTGGCTGAATCACCGGCTGCATTCTCAGGTTCCCTGTTGAGACAGGAGAGCCAGAGAAAAACACGGAAGACGTTGGGGGGGGGGCATTCCCTCCCACTGCTTGTAAAAGCAGTCTAGAGGCTAATTAGCCGCTAGGATTGCTTTTACATGAAAGCCGACCGCTGGCTGAAAAGAATGATACCAAGATGATACCTAAACCTGCAGGCATCATTCTGGTATAACCACTCAAAGTCGTGAATGGCGTACCTGAAGACAAAAAAATGGTTAACAATAAAGCACAGTAAACGGTAAAGTATAAAAAAATGCATACCTGAAAAGCAAACATGATAAAACATAATAACAATAAAACATTGCAGAATAGAATACAGTAAAAAAGAGCAGAACAATAGAGAGAGAGAATAGAGAGAGAGAGAACAATAAAACGACAACTATTATTTTTTATTTTATATTTTTGTTTGTTTTTTTTTTACACTTTTTTTTGTAACTAACTTTTATAACTGTAACCGGTTCCAGGTTCGGGTCTCTCAAAATGCGATGGCATCTTGGGAGACCCTATGAAAGTGTGCCTAGTCTGTGCAATGCTGTACCCTACGCTAATACTCAACTAGTGAATGGTAGCGTTCAAAACATTCACCAATGCAAAGACCAGGATTGTCAGGACAGGAGAGACAATAATAGCGGGTGTCACGCCTATATCCGCGCTTGCTGCAGACACGACATCTTTTTTGGGGGGGTTCGTTGGGTAGGGGTACTCGGGAGGACATAAAAATGCCTCTCATGCAGCCGACTGCATTTGGTTGGGGATGTGAATGGGGGAAGTACGGGCGCTGCAGAAGTGGTGGGTTCCCAATTAGGATTGGCGAATGCAGCAGGAAGGGCATTATGGGCACGACGGGCCTGTGTTTGTCTTTTTGGTGGCAGCGGGACACTACTTGTGCTTGCCACCTCACCAGCTTGAACTGCACTTATGGGACTCGCCACGTCACCAAGTGTTACTGCAGTGCTGGTTTGACTACGACCGGGGTGTACTAGGCCGCTGGTGCTTGCCAGTTCACCAAAACGCTACAAAAAAAACTGTTAGCGATCGCAGGGATCAGGCCTGACTCTGCGAACGCTGCAGTTATGCGTTTAGTGTTTTGTAAGTGACAGTGATCGATCGATACTGCACTTGGGTGGGCTGGGCTGGGCCGGGCGGAGGGGCAAAACGCAGGTGCTAGCGGGTATCTGGGCTGATCCCGCTAACACTGCGTTTTTGGGAACCCTAAACTGCTGGGGACGCTAGTATAGATCTGATCGGATCAGATATTGATCCGTACAGATACTATAGAACTAAGGGAGGCGTATGCTGCGTGCGTGGGTGTTAGCGGTACTGGCGCTAATCTGATGCTGCCTGGGGCGACGCATATCACCGCCGGGCGATCAGGGGGCTAAACCTTTATTCGGTAATAAACGGCGGGTGCCCTGACACTATAAAAAATAAACGAACTAACCAGTGTCACCCGTAACACTTATACGGTGATCAGTGGTGAAAGGGTTAACTAGGGGGCAATCAAGGGGTTAAAACATTTATTAGATAGTATATGGGGGTCCCTGACGCTATAAAACGCTGACGGCGAACCTAAATATTTACCTCCCTAACTAGCGTCACCAGTGACACTAATACAGCGATCAGAAAAATGATCGCTTAGCAACACTGGTGACAGGGGGTGATCAAGGGGTTAAAACTTTATTAGGGGGGGTTAGGGGGGTACCCTAGACCTAAAGGGGGCTACCACTCACTGCCCTAACACTGTAACTGTCACAAACTGACACCAATCAGTAATCAGAAAAAAAAATAAAAAATAAAAAAAAATACTGCTTGGTGTCAGTTTGTGACAGGGGGGGGGGGGGGGAGATCGGGGTGTTTTATGTGCCTGGCATGTTCTACTGTGTGTGTGTAGTGTTTTGTGCACTTACATGTCTTCTCTCCTCGGCGCTGAAACGGAAACTGCCAAGCCGAGGAGAGATGACATCACATCCTCTGCCTGTGTGAAACTACACACAGGCAGGGGAGGATTCCGACTGGCTGGGAGCGATCGCGAGGGGGGGGCCACGATCGGATGGTCTCCCCCTCGCCTCCCAACGCTCCCTGTCAAATGCCGACCGCCGCTGGCACCGGGGGGGGGGGGTCCGATAGGACCCCCCGCCCACGGGAGGCAGATCACGTACAGGCCGACGTATATCTACGTTAGGCGGTCGGCAAGTGGTTAATTGAATTTTTTTTTTTCAAAAATGAATTTTTTTTTTTCAAAAATGATTTTTTCTTTTAAAAAATGTATTTTTTTTTTTTCAAAAATGAATTTTTTTTTTCAAAAATGAATTTTTTTTTTCAAAAATGAATTTTTTTTCAAAAATATTTTTTTTTTATGGGGCGGTCATAATGTTTTGGCTGATCATGGGGTTGTCAGCTTTTGTCACCTCCCACTCTAGTTTTGAACATTTCGCCATTCATTCCTATGGGACCAATTTTGTCGCAAAAACGACGATATTTCGTGAACCATTCGGCGAAACTTTCCAGAAAATAATAGCACACCAATTAAATGACATTGATTCCGGAATCATACTGGTATATTTCAGCTTTTCACAAAGTTCCACAAGGTAATAGCACACCTATTAAATGACATTGAACATTTCACCATTCATTCCTATGGGACCAATATTGCCGCAAAAACGACGATATTTCGTGAACCATTCGGCGAAAAAAGTTCCACAAAGTAATAGCACACCAATTAAATGACATTGAACATTTCGCCATTCATTCCTATGGGACCAATGTCGCCGCAAAAACTACGATATTTCGTGAACCATTCGGTGAAACGTTCCACAAAGTAATAGCACACCAATCGGGAACAATCCACACGTTTCGGTATATTACTTGTCTCTGTAGTGTAAAAAAACTGTGTGAGGAGTCTACAAGCATTATCAAGTCTAGCAGATGAAGTCACATGCATTTGGGGTGTCTCAGCATCTTGTGTTTACAACCACTGTTTCCTAGCAATGCTCATGCCCTGTTTATGCTTCACAAATACTGCTCCATACACAGTACACAGGACCATGATAGAAGTAGTAACTATGCAGTAATTCAAATGGCCGTATTTTAAAAACTATAAATCCTACAGTGAAGATCTTTATATTGTGAGAATCACAAGACCCAGACCGAGATTTTGATGTATAGTATGTCTCTGAAATATTTAGAAATTGCAGTTTAGAAATTGCCCTTCAAATTAGAAGGGGCTAGAGTGTAGTTTCAATGAATGTCAATGGACGGCGTGAGTTGCAAACAAATGGTCATATTTTGAAAACTATCAGGACTATGGCTTAGCCGTGGACATGTTTAGTGGCAGCAGGGATAGCTGAACGTTTTGATATAAGATTTGTGTAGATGGGCTTGAAAATGAGGGAGTGGCGGCAGTTTAGAAATCATGTTCTGATTTTTCAGCTTTTGTCACCTCCCACTCTAGTTTCCCCATTCATTCCTATGGGACCAATTCTGCCGCAAAAACGACAATATTTCGTGAACCATTTGGCGAAACGTTCCACAAAATAATAGCACACCATTCGGGAACAATCCGCACGTTTCGGTATATTACTTGTCTATGTAGTGTAAAAACTGTGGGAGGAGTTAGGGTGGTAAATTTGGCTATAATAATAAGAACTAGAAAAGGTACAATTTCTGGGGAAATTGTGAAAGTGTTCTTGCCTCTACAACTGGAGTGGGCGGAGTAACTGGGTGGGGTGGAGTGGCTTGAGTAACTGTGAAAAGTGTTAAAAAGCTTAATATTTTAAAAAGTATAAATAGTAGTAAAAAAGTTCCATCATTCGCTGAAAGAGCTGAACATTTTTTTCAAAAGTATTTTTTTTTTTCAAAAATGAATTTTTTTTAATCAAAAATGATTTTTTTTTCTTCAAAAATGATTTTTTTTTCAAAAGTAATTTTTTTTTTCAAAGGTAATTTTTTTTTTCAAAAATGAATTTTTTTATTTCAAAAATAATTTTTTTTTCGAAATTATTTTTTTTAAAGTAATTTTTTTTTCAAAAATAATTTTTTTTTTCAAAAATATTTTTTTTTTCAAATATATTTTTTTTTCAAAAATAATTTTTTTTTTTAAAAGAAATTTTTTTTTCAAAAATATTTTTTTTTTTCAAAAATGATTTTTTTTTTTCAAAAATTTTTTTTTTATTTTTTTCAAAAATTATTTTTTTTTTTCAAAAATATTTTTTTTTTTACATGGGGCGGTCATAATTTTTTGGCTGATCATGGGGTGGTTATAATGTTTTGGCTGATCATGGGGTTGTCAGCTTTTGTCACCTCCCACTCTAGTTTTGAACATTTCGCCATTCATTCCTATGGGACCAATTTCGCCGCAAAAACGTCATTTCGTGGACCATTCGGCAAAACATTCCACAAAGTAATAACACACCAATCGGGAACAATCCGCTAGTTTCGGTATATTATTTGTCTCTGTAGTGTGAAAACTGTGGGAGGAGTCTACAAGCATTATCAAGTCTAGCAGATGAAGTCACATGCATTTGGAGTGTCTCAGCATCTTGTGTTTACAACCACTGTTTCCTAGCAACGCTCATGCCCTGTTTATGCTTCCCAAATACTGCTTCATCAAAACTGCCCCATCAGAATTACCCCATCAAAACTGCCCCATCATATTCCTCTATTATAAATCAGTACATGGTGTGTCTGCCCCCTCCCCCGGGCTCTGTAATCAGCTGAGATGCTCCAGCCACCTCCCCCCCTGTGTATAACAGAAGCTTTGGTAACCATGGCAACAAAACAAACACTAACAGTACACTCTGATTAATGGCTAAAATTTCCTGAAATGACCTCTAAACAAATGGCCGTATTTTAAAAACTATACATCCTACAGCGAAGATCTTTATATTGTGAGAATCACAAGATCCAGACCTAGATTTTGATGTATAGTATGTCTCTGAAATATTAAAAATGAAGGCACAGTCGCAGTTTAGAAATTGCCCTTCAAATTTGGAGGGGGCTAGAGTGTAGTTTCAATGAATGTCAATGGACGGCGTGAGTTGCAAACAAATGGTCATATTGTGAAAACTATCAGGACTATGGCTTAGCCGTGGACATGTTTAGTGGCAGCAGGGATAGCTAAACGTTTTGATATAAGATTTGTGTAGGTGGGCTTGAAAATGAGGGAGTGGCGGCAGTTTAGAAATCATGTTCTGATTTTCCAGCTTTTGTCATCTCCCACTCTAGTTTCCCCATTCATTCCTATGGGACCAATTTCGCCGCAAAAACGACGATATTTCGTGAACCATTCGGCGAAACGTTCCACAAAGTAATAGCACACCATTCGGGAACAATCCGCACGTTTCGGTATATTACTTGTCTATGTAGTGTAAAAACTGTGGGAGGAGTTAGGGTGGTAAATTTGGCTATAATAATAATAAGAACTAGAAAAGGTACAATTTCTGGGGAAATTGTGAAAAGTGTTCTTGCCTCTACAACTGGAGTGGGCGGAGTGACTGGGTGGAGTGGCTTGAGTAACTGTTGTGTGGTTGGAGTGGCTGGAGTAACTGTGAAAAGTGTTAAAAAGCTTAATATTTTAAAAAGTATAAATAGTAGTAAAAAAGTTGAAGTCTCATCATTAGCTGAAAGAGCTGAACATTTTTTTCAAAAATTATGATTTTTTTTTTCAAAAATATTTTTTTTTTTCAAAAATGATTTTATTTTTTTTTTTTTTTCAAAAATTATTTTTTTTTTCAAAAATTATTTTTTTTTTCAAAAATATATTTTTTTTTACATGGGGCAGTCATAATGTTTTGGCTGATCATGGGGTGGTCATAATGTTTTGGCTGATCATAGGGTTGTCAGCTTTTGTCACCTCCCACTCTAGTTTTGAACATTTTGCCATTCATTCCTATGGGACCAATTTCGCCGCAAAAACGTCATTTCGTGGACCATTCGGCGAAACATTCCACAAAGTAATAGCACACCAATCGGGAACAATCCGCTCGTTTCGGTATATTACTTGTCTCTGTAGTGTAAAAACTGTGGGAGGAGTCTACAAGCATTATCAAGTCTAGCAGATGAAGTCACATGCATTTGGGGTGTCTCAGCATCTTGTGTTTACAACCACTGTTTCCTAGCAACGCTCATGCCCTGTTTATGCTTCCCAAATACTACTTCATCAAAACTGCCCCATCAGAATTACCCCATCAAAACTGCCCCATCATATTCCTCTATTATAAATCAGTACATGGTGTGTCTGTCCCCTCCCCCGGGCTCTGTAATCAGAGCTGAGATGCTCCAGCCACCTTCCCCCACTGTGTATAACAGAAGCTTTGGTAACCATGGCAACAAAACAAACACTAACAGTACACTCTGATTAATGGCTAAAATTTCCTGAAATGACCTCTAAACAAATGGCCGTATTTTAAAAACTATACATCCTACAGCGAAGATCTTTATATTGTGAGAATCACAAGACCCAGACCTAGATTTTGATGTATAGTATGTCTCTGAAATATTAAAAGTGAAGGCACGGTCACAGTTTAGAAATTGCCCTTCAAATTTGGAGGGGGCTAGAGTGTAGTTTCAATGAATGTCAATGGACGGCGTGAGTTGCAAACAAATGGTCATATTGTGAAAACTATCAGGACTATGGCTTAGCCGTGGACATGTTTAGTGGCAGCAGGGATAGCTGAACGTTTTGATATAAGATTTGTGTAGGTGGGCTTGAAAATGAGGGAGTGGCGGCAGTTTAGAAATCATGTTCTGATTTTCCAGCTTTTGTCATCTCCCACTCTAGTTTCCCCATTCATTCCTATGGGACCAATTTCGCCGCAAAAACGACGATATTTCGTGAACCATACGGCGAAACGTTCCACAAAGTAATAGCACACCATTCGGGAACAATCCGCACGTTTCGGTATATTACTTGTCTATGTAGTGTAAAAACTGTGGGAGGAGTTAGGGTGGTAAATTTGGCTATAATAATAAGAATAATATATATGTGAGATAACAGTAAGTGGTCTTGCTATGCAAGAACACTTAACTAGAAAAGCTACAATTTCTGGGGAAATTGTGAAAGTGTTCTTGCCTCTACAACTGGAGTGGGCGGAGTAACTGGGTGGGGTGGAGTGGCTTGAGTAACTGTGAAAAGTGTTAAAAAGCTTAATATTTTAAAAAGTATAAATAGTAGTAAAAAAGTTCCATCATTAGCTGAAAGAGCTGAACATTTTTTTCAAAAGTAATTTTTTTTTTTCAAAAATGAATTTTTTTTATTCAAAAATGATTTTTTTTCTTCAAAAATGATTTTTTTTTCTTCAAAAATGATTTTTTTTTTCAAAAATGATTTTTTTTTAAAAGTAATTTTTTTTCTCAAAAATAATTTTTTTTTTCGAAATTATTTTTTTTTTTAAGTAATTTTTTTTTCAAAAATATTTTTTTTTTTTTCAAAAATATTTTTTTTTTTTTCAAAAATAATTTTTTTTTTTCAAAAATATTTTTTTTTTCAAAAATATTTTTTTTTTCAAAAATAATTTTTTTTTCAAAAATAATTTTTTTTTTTCAAAAATATATTTTTTTTTTTCAAAAATATATATTTTTTTTTTCAAAAATATTTTTTTTTTTTTCATGGGGCGGTCATAATGTTTCAGCTGATCATGGGGTTGTCAGCTTTTGTCACCTCCCGCTCTAGTTTTGAACATTTCACTATTCATTCCTATGGGACCAATTTCACCGCAAAAACGACGATATTTCGTGAACCATTCGGCGAAACGTTCCACAGAGTAATAGCACACCAATTAAATGACAATGAGGCCGGATTCACACTGGTATTTTTCAGCTTTTCACAAAGTTCCACAAGGTAATAGGACACCAATTAAATGACATTGAACATTTCGCAATTCATTCCTATGGGACCAATATTGCTGCAAAAAACTACGATATTTCGTGGACCATTCGGCGAAATATTCCACAAAGTAATAACACACCAATCGGGAACAATCCGCTCGTTTCGGTATATTACTTGTCTCTGTAGTGTAAAAA
The DNA here is from genome assembly GCF_042186555.1 of Aquarana catesbeiana. Classification (NCBI taxonomy): domain Eukaryota; kingdom Metazoa; phylum Chordata; class Amphibia; order Anura; family Ranidae; genus Aquarana; species Aquarana catesbeiana. Next base: position 473,704,883 of record NC_133327.1, read on the forward strand.
CTGTGGGAGGAGTCTACAAGCATTATCAAGTCTAGCAGATGAAGTCACATGCATTTGGGGTGTCTCAGCATCTTTCGTTTACAACCACTGTTTCCTAGCAACGCTCATGCCCTGTTTATGCTTCCCAAATACTACTTCATCAAAACTGCCCCATCAGAATTACCCCATCAAAACTGCCCCATCATATTCCTCTATTATAAATCAGTACATGGTGTGTCTGTCCCCTCCCCCGGGCTCTGTAATCAGAGCTGAGATGCTCCAGCCACCTCCCCCCTGTGTATAACAGAAGCTTTGGTAACCATGGCAACAAAACAAACACAGTACACGCTGATTAATGGCTAAAATTTCCTGAAATGACCTCTAAACAAATGGCCGTATTTTAAAAACTATACATCCTACAGCGAAGATCTTTATATTGTGAGAATGAGAAGACCCAGACCTAGATTTTGATATATAGTATGTCTCTGAAATAATAAAATTGAAGGCACGGTTGCAGTTTAGAAATTGCCCTTCAAATTTGAAGGGGCTAGAGTGTAGTTTCAATGAATGTCAATGGACGGTGTGAGTTGCAAACAAATGGTCATATTGTGAAAACTATCAGGCCTATGGCTTAGCCGTGGACATGTTTAGTGGCAGCAGGGATAGCTGAACGTTTTGATATAAGATTTGTGTAGGTGGGCTTGAAAATGAGGGAGTGGCGGCAGTTTAGAAATCATGTTCTGATTTTCCAGCTTTTGTCATCTCCCACTCTAGTTTCCCCATTCATTCCTATGGGACCAATTTCGCCGCAAAAACGACGATATTTCGTGAACCATTCGGCGAAACGTTCCACAAAGTAATAGCACACCATTCGGGAACAATCCGCACGTTTCGGTATATTACTTGTCTATGTAGTGTAAAAACTGTGGGAGGAGTTAGGGTGGTAAATTTGGCTATAATAATAAGAATAATATATATGTGAGATAACAGTAAGTGGTCTTGCTATGCAAGAACACTTAACTAGAAAAGCTACAATTTCTGGGGAAATTGTGAAAGTATTCTTGCCTCTACAACTGGAGTGAGCGGAGTAACTGGGGGGAGTGCCTGGAGTAACTGTTGTGTGGTTGGAGTAACTGTGGAAAGGTTGAACTGGGCAGATGGGCAGAGTAACTGTGTGGAGTGTTTGTAGTGAGTAAAGATAGTAAACATTACACTAACCAATTGATTGATCAAATTTAAAAAGTGCACAAGTGCTAATGATGTAAAAGGTAGAAATATCGGTAAATGACTTTGTCGGACACAGACTTAAGGGTTACCAGGATTTATTCCGCCCCAGCCAAAGCATAGCACCTGACGGACTCGCGTCCCAAAATCAAGTGTGTCAAAAACAGTTTACACAGTGTACATATAATTTCAATATATTGCATCACAAGCGAACTGGCGGTATATTTCCGTTATACATTAACATTAACATTTTGAACAGTCAACTTTTTGAACTTTTTGGATACAAGGCAATTCATTAAAGCATATACTTTAAACCCTTACAAATTTTCAGTTTCTCTGCAGTTTTGCTCCTTGCTGTTTCTTTGTCTTACTAATCAGCAAGCAGGCTATAGCACAGGAAGGAGAGGGTGAGTGTGATGAGGACAGTGTGATAGGGCGAGCTGACGTGCTGCATCTACCGTCTGTAGGACGGGTGATCGTTTTAGCCAGCCGGCTTCTTATGCTTATTTGAATCTGCTACACTGTAAGTGTTATTTTAATTCTTTTAATAAACCTCAAAACCAGGATTACGCTATGTTGTTTCCCTCTCTTTTCCCGGGGTACCCCTAAATGAGAACAACCCCCCAGCTAGGAGTCTTTTATTAATCTCCATGATAAGAGTGATTTCCTGTGACTTGGTGGACTAGTGGTATCATCACCCTTTGGCTGTATGAAGTGGCATGTCGTTTCCTAGAAGCCCATCCAATGAAAGGCCCTGACCGGGTTAAGGTCGCAAGCCCCCTTGTGCTTGCCGTTTGGTAAGCGCGCATTTTATTTTCAGCTACCACCGTGGTGCGGTGGAGGAATTTTTTCTATTTTACATTTCCTGCTTTAAAAAAAATGGGGTCTGAGCCTATGTATTTTCACAACATTTATTTGGACTTTATTCACTGTGTTAGGACTGTCCAGTGAACACATATTGATTTAGGTTTCAAGAACTGTGTTAGTTATTTAATTTGGGTTCTAACCAATTAGTCCTATTCAACACTGGTACTAGTATTTACTCCTATTTACAGCGCTGCTATATTTGTTATATTGTTGTATTAGTGTGTGTATCTCACATAGAGTGGCTGCTTTTGTTATTATGTAGTTTTTTTTAATTTTTTTTCACTAAGTTATTTTCATCACTATTTTGGTTATCCCCTATTTGGTCATTCACAATATTTCACGAACAGGTACCCTTTTTGGGTGCACTACAGCGCGGTATTCCTCTTACTATATGATGAGGACAGATGTCTGTGATGGATGGGGGGGAGTAAGTGAGTTCAGTGTCTAACAAGTACACCGAACATGAAATATAGAGAATGATGTTTAGCTAATTGTAAATGGTCCCACATAACTATGGCCACGTAAACTGACCCTCATTGCCACTTTATCTGTTTGATGACCACTGTCTCACAACCACTGTTTCCTGGCAACACTCATGCCCTGTTTATGCAGGCTCTAAGCGTGTTCACAACCACTGCTCAAAACACAATACACAGGATAATGGTAGCTGTAATAACTGTGCAGTACTCCTGACTGGAGACACTGCTGCACCCTGGAGATGTAAATGTGATCCAACAGTGTGTTTTTTTCTGTGGTGGCTGCCCAGACCAGTTGAGTATATCCTCTTGAGTGAAGAAGGTCAGATATTGGCTTCTTTTCTCTGCACAGAAAATCTTCATTGAAATCTCCACAGAGTATTATAGGTTGGCAATCCATTATTTCCAAAGATTCCAAGAGGCCCAGCAGGTTAGTAAGGAATTGGCCAATACTGTAATCCGGTGGCCTGTAAACGACAGCGATCAAAGCTTGTACAGGGGACTCCAGTTTGACAACCAAGAACTCCAAGTCAGTCACATTGTGATGATACTGCTTTTCATAGGCCTTGAAATGGTTTCTGACATACAAGGCGACACCTCCGCCACTTTTACTTGCAATGTCAGGAAGGTTTGTGTACGAGAGGTGTCTGTTGCGTTTGAACAGGTTGTAGCCCTCCAGCTGGAGACTTTCAGCAACAGAAGAGCCTGAGAGATGAGTTTCAGTGAAACATAAAACATCTCCAAGTGTCAACTCATGGTGAGATTTGATATCTTCAATGTGAGCTGGTAATCCTTCCGTGTTGTGATGGATAATTGTTAATGTTTGCTGTTTGTCTGTTGTCTGTAGAAACTTTAAGAGGGGCATAACACTTTCCAGTGATGCATTCTTCATTGAATCCAGGGAAGCTGTGATTTCAGGATCAGCAAAGATCTTCTTCTCATCAAAGTCGGTTATGTACAGTCCTTGTAGTGTAGTCGCTCTACTCAGAGCAACATAGGCCATTCCCGGTTGGAAGACCCGTTTCAATGAGACCACTGCCGACTGTATCGACATCCCCTGACACTTATGAATCGTACATCCAAAAGCCAACTTCAGGGGGAACTGCCTGCGAACAACTCCTTTCTGTCTCAGGTTTTCCTCTACCCTTTCTATGTACACCAAGTTGTCAGCATCACAAGACGACTTGTTACGGTATCTCTGTCCTGCATTTGGATTGTCCAGCACAAGCCCAAGCTTGTTTACCGTAGTAGCACCATTCTCAGTCTGGATGATTATTCTTGCAATCTTGCCAAATGTCCCGTTAACAAGCCCGTCTTCTACATCAATGTTTCTTGTGATCATGATACGGGCACCTTCAGCTGCTTGCAGTGTGTCAATCAGATTGTCTTTGTGTCCTTTGAAAGGTTGGTGTTGCCTCAGCATCACTCCTGTCTTAGGGTCTTTTCTGTAATCGTCGGCATCTATGTTGGTGACGTTTGAATGGAGAACAGACACAGTTGCAGCATTATGTTTGTGAACCTCTTTGTTGGTGGCAAATATGTGTAGCACGTCATTAGGGCAGTGGGTGGGATCTGTAAAAGCCTGAGCAAGCAGAGCTTTGTCATCATTGCTTAAGGTGCCAGTCTTCTGCTTGACTCTGATTCTATTCAAAAGCTCAGCAAATGAAATGTCTTCCTTCTGTCGCATGATCTCTGTCAGCGTGATCATCTGAAAGTTGTCTTTCCAGACGTCATTGGTATTTTCCTCAAACACGCAGAGTGGCTTACTTTTTCCCAGCGGGGGGACCTGGTAAAAGTCTCCTACTGCTAGTACTGACATACCACCAAAAGGTTTCTTACTGCCTTTGATTTGCTGTAATCTCCAGTTGATGTAGGCAAACAGGGGCTTTGAAATCATTGACACCTCGTCAATAACAATGATCTCCGCATTTGACAGCTGTGCCCTCACTTCATCTATTAGATTTCCAAGTCCTTGGTAGGGTGGCTTCAAGCTTCTTGGCAACTTCAGCAGAGAATGCAATGTGTTGCCTGAAATGTTGAAAGCTGCTGTTCCTGTAAATGCAGTTAGTAAAACGCTGGGCATGGATATGTCTGCTTCCTCACGCAGTCTGGTAAGTTTACAGAGTATCTTTGTCGCCTCAGCATAGATGCACTTTATCAGGTGTGATTTGCCTGTCCCTGCACCACCAGTGACAAAGTAATAGAATGGGTAAGGATTTAGGCCACGCACACGGTTAGTGCACCAGTCACAAACTGAGTAGAATGTCTGAGCTTGTGTCCGGTTAAGGTTTCTGTACATTTTCCGAAGGAAATCAGGGCACATTTGTGGGGCTTTCACAGTAAGCGCAATTCCACCTGTTTGTTTGTGACGTGTATACTCCGGAACATCATCTTGTTCATTCTCATGAAGTGGCTCCCCTTCTTTGCGTTCCTCTACACATTCCAACCTATCCAACTCAGCTTCTGGGGCAAAGGTGTTCCAAGCATCTTCAACAGGTCCGTTTTTTACAAAGTCATCCAAGACTTGTTCCACAATTTTGTTGTGTTGTTCGAACTTCTTTTGGTTGCTGGTAACAATTGCAGACACTGCTTGGATTGCTTCTTCTCCTGGTAAGCTCACACAGGCGCCTTTGTAAAAATCCTGGTGTGTTGGGAACCTTACAGTTTTCAGTGATGACTCTGAACGGTGGGGGAGGTACAGTTTAAGCAGTCTGCCGTAGTAGTTCTCAGGGTCCTTCTTCTCTGAGAAGCGTGCGTACCTGATGATTGCAGGCTTCCCTCTCGTGCGTTTTTGAATCATTCCCATTTCATTCAATAGGCTGACACGCTTGCTGTCTTCCTTTTGCTTGCCATCTTCCTTCTGCTTGCCATAGACAACCCTGTAATGGGATGCAAAGTCTGCCAGACACATGGACTCAAACTCTGGTGTTTCAGGTCTGGCTCTGTATTTGTCGACAAAACTCGTCATCCACACATTAAGAGAATCGGCTGGTTTGTTCTGCAATGCACTGAGCGGGAGACTCATTTTCAGTGCGTTGTCACCAGTTGGCAGAAAAACAACCTCACGTGAGCAAGACTTCATTTTCAGGCTGCACGTACGGGCCACAGACTCCTGGGCGCTGACCTCTCTGTGTTTTGAATAAGCCTGAAGAACCTCTTTCATTTCTTCTCGTTCTGTCGCTGTTTCTGGGCTCATTTCTTTGACTATTGTTTTGAGATAGTCACTCAGCTCCCGTTCTGGCTTGGATATGTAGGACAACATGTACATGATGCAACCATACTCATCAAGAATGTACTGGATGTCCATGTTGGCGTTCCAGGCCGTCAGCAAATGTGGATTATAGTTGTTCACCCAGCAGTCCTTGACATCACGCTTCATTAGAATCACGCTTGAGGAGGTCAATGCCTGAATGTAGGAGTTGTACTGATTCAAAGTCATATCACACTGTGCCAGTAGCTGTGACATGTCTTCAAGCTGCACTTTTGGGTTATTAAGCAAATCCCAGACTGGTTTCAGTTTGTTTTTGGCTGCTTGTGGTTTCATTGCACAATCTCCTTGTTCTTCTGGCATCGGGTAAGTTATCCTCGTTTTTCTAATAGGTGGCTTTGGAAATCCAAATCTGCATACTCTGTTACCTTTCTTGCATGATTTTGAATGAGATCTGCTGTGCATTTGAAGTTCTGTTACAAATCTGTGAAGTAAGGCCTGTTTGGCTTCATCAGGCAGCTGGCATGAGATGTTATGATCTATAAAGGCACACACCTTGTCATCACTGTCTTGTCCAAATATAGGAGCTCCTGCTACCCAACAGAGACAATGTATATGAGGGCTCCCTCTCGCCTGAAATTCAACCCGGTAAAAGTAATCGATAACTTCACCAATTGGCTGTGCAGGACCCAACAGCAGCTCTCGCATCAGAGCATCAACCCGTTTGTCAAACATGCGCATGGTGGTCACTGGGTTGCCTCGAAGAATGTCACACTTTTCAGCCCAGTCTAGCCCCGCAAAATCCACCTTTTGACCTTGTTGTGCCTTTATTGCCGTTATTACCTCTGGCCATCTGAATTCTGCAGCAGAGAAGGTAAGAAAAAATGTTGGCTTACCCAATTGTCTGACCATGGCTAGCAAATTCTTCAGATTTTTATCCCAGTAAGCTGGACTCCCTCTCAGTGGTTACATGAACCTTGTGGCATCTCGGTTTCGCACCAACCTCTCAACCTCACACTTGTCCTGTAGCAGCTTGTTGGATATTTTCCGTCCATCCCTGGTATTGGGTTTTCCTTTCCTTAACTGGATGGACATGCTGCTTTTGGCCATGTGTGTTTCTGTGATAAACTGCACAAAGAAGAGGTAGCTTGTGTCTCTTGCAAAACGAGTATCAACACAAAAAAGCCTTGCATTGAAATACATGCTCGGGGACAGTTTGACTTGTCTTGCCTGGTCCAATGTATTCTGTCCAGTAGGGAACTGAACAGGGAAAGCCATTGCCTCAAGCCTAGGAACTTTAAAGAAGCTGACAGGTTTGTTTCCTTGTGCAGGTGCAATGCTGAATATTCCATCACCGTGTGTCAGTGCTTCCTCTCCAAGGTCAGATGGCTGCAAACAACTGTCTAGGCCAATTCCAGGTCTTAGTGTATCCTTCTCATCCTCTGCATTGGGAGGTTGTTGGTCATGGCCTTCCTGTTGCTCAGAAGCAGCCGGTAAACATGCAGACTGTACCTCTGATGGATCACAATTTTCGATGCGTTCAAGTATCTCCATCATTTCAGTTTCGTCACAACTGTCGAGTTCCATCCCATCATCACCATCATTATCATCATCATCATCAGCGATTGTCTCATCCACTCTAATTGAAATGTCACTGTAGTCGGGGTGTGTGTTAATGAGTTTTGACAGACCTGCTACTACATTTCCCATGTTGACATTATGAAACAGCTGGTGGCCTTTGTAAGTCAGACGTCTTTTCAGCTTCACTCTGTGTAACTGGGATGTGCTGTGCGATCTTGGTAGAGTATTGACCGTGGTTTCCACCTCGGATGGCACACACACTACAGCGCCATGTATAGCTGCCTGTCGACCTTTGGGAAGTGTGATGATCTTGGCAAATGGCAGTATTTTGGCCAAAAGTTGTCTTTCCAGCACATTCAAATCGCAGAGCTCTGGGGGAATGGGCGCCAGCTCCATGTTGTTAGCCACAGCGATGGATGATTTGTGTCCTGCTTTTAAATGTGAATCACAGTTGTGACAAATCCATTCTTTGGTCCTTTCATCTGGTACGGTGCATTGTTCAGGTCCTTGACAGTGATTGTTGCACACATGGACATATTTCCCTGTCAAACAGGCAACAACAATGTGTAGATTCTTCTTGTAATTGCTGTGAATGCAATGTTTCACTTGGTTAGGGAAAAGGGTGCGATGACACATCGTGCACACAAATGTTGGCCCAGCTTTAATGCATTCATGGAAAGTGGATATAGCTGTCTGCATTAGGCTGTTGTCCACTGGTTGACTGCATTCCCGCATGACACGAGTCCATCGTCTGTATTTCATTCTTATTTTGAAGGCACATTGCATCTTATGGGTTATGCGAAAATCTGCTTGAGTGTGACGCTTCATTTTCATGTAACTCATGCAATGTTGCAAGTGACGTTTTCTGAAAGCAGGATCATTATGATATTTTCTGGTGATGTATTGCTTCTGCTTCAAGTTGAAATCGGCATTTGTCGCATATTTTCTGGTGATGTATTGCTTCTTCTTCAAGTTGTAATCTGCATTTGTCGCATATTTTCTGGTCATGTATTGCTTCTGCTTCAAGTTGAAATCTGCATTTGTCGCATATTTTCTGGTGATGTATTGCTTCTTCTTCAAGTTGTAATCTGCATTTGTCGCATATTTTCTGGTCATGTATTGCTTCTGCTTCAAGTTGAAATCTGCATTTGTCGCATATTTTCTGGTGATGTATTGCTTCTGCTTCAAGTTGAAATCGGCATTTGTCGCATATTTTCTGGTGATGTATTGCTTCTTCTTCAAGTTGTAATCTGCATTTGTTGCATATTTTCTGGTCATGTATTGCTTCTGCTTCAAGTTGAAATCTGCATTTGTCGCATATTTTCTGGTGATGTATTGCTTCTGCTTCAAGTTGAAATTGGCATCTGTTGAATATTTGCGAATGATATATTGCTTCTGCTTCAACTTAAAATCAGCATCTGCTCTGTATCGGCTGGTGATGTATGTCCTTTTCTTATTGGTGACAGACATCTTTGTAGCCTTGAAATCACGCCTTCTTTCATTTCTGTGTCTTGTCTTCAGTTTTTGTCGTCTCTGTGCATTTAATTTGGACAATGCCTTACTGTTCTTCCATATGCCCTGTGAGGATTTTGCATCAAGTGACCGTGGAGAATGCTTGCTGGCTGGGAATCCAGTGTGTGTTGCATCTTTGGTCATCTGTGTCACTTTGTTCTCCACATGCTTTGCATTATGTGGTTTGTCAGATTGCACCAGTGGGGACAGCAAACCCTCTGACAGACGTCTTGCACGAAGAAATGAGACTGGCATGAAGTCATACTGCAGTCCATCAATAGGGCCTCTGGTGTCTGTAAGGAGCAATTCATACAACTTATAAATCCTTGCCCCCATATCACTCAAATGTGTAAAAGTGATCATAACAGCTTTTCCTTTTCCAGTATCAGGAAGTCCATCCTTATTTCGACTATGAGAATCAAACAGTCCATATCTCCCAGACTTGTCTCTGAACAATGCAATGCAATATGGCACTACTATAAAAAGTGCATGTGTAACATCTGCATTAAGGCACTGAAGTCTTGTGGAGAGGTCAACAAACCAACCTTGGTTGTCACCGTCTACCGTGTCTCTCATACATCCCGATAACACTGGAGATTTAACAACGTTATACTCATATTTGTCAGTGTTGACTCTGAGGGGCACTTCTTCCATTGTCAAGTGCTGATGCTGATAGACATTTCTTTGTTTTAGCTGTTTTATTGTTGAGCCATACAAGCTGTTGCCCTTCTTCAGTATTTGATCAAGATCACCCTTTCTCACATCATCAAGCTCACTGTGGTATGCCAAAAATGTCAGAGCCATGCATGTACACTGTTTGTTCCTTAACCTTCCATAGCCATGATGACCCTGATGAAATGATGCCTGCACAGAAATCTCACTTGGTACACATGGTTCTTGCATGCCATGGTTTTCAGAAGTGCCCATCACACTGTCACTGTGCTCTTGAACTTGACACTGAGTTGAACATGAAAATGACACCACAGGTTCACTATGTACCTCCTGGGCACATTCACTGTCACAAACCTCCATATCCACTATGCTGCTGCCGCTCCGGATCCAGTTTAGTCCAGCGTATCTTTGCAGCTTTAGATCTCTTTCCTTTAGATGGCATGATGATATTTGTGGAAGGAGCTATAATTCCCCTCAGAGCTTTGTTCGAAGAGCTATAATTCCCCTCAGAGTTGCGTTGGAGGAGGAGCTATAATTCGCCTCAGAGCTGTGTGGGAGGAGCTATAACTCCCCTCTGAGCTGTGTGGGAGGAGCAATAATGCTATAATTCCCCTCAGAGCTGTGTGGGAGGAGATACAATTCCCCTCAGTGTTGTGTGGGAGGAGCTATAATTCCCCTTAGAGCTGTGTGGGAGAAGCTATAATTCCCCTCAGCTGTGTGGGAGGAGCTACATTTCCCATCAGAGTTGTGTGGGAGAAGCTATAATTCCCCTCAGAGCTGTTTAAAAGGAGCTATAATTCCCCTCACAGCGGTGTGGGAGAAACTATAATTCCCCTCAGAGTTGTGTGGGAGGAGCTCTAATTCTCCTCAGAGCTGTGTGGGAGGAGCTATAATGCTAAGCTGTAATTCCCCTCAGAGCTGTGTGGGAGGAGCTATAATTCCCCTCAGAGTTGCGTTGGAGGAGGAGCTATAATTCGCCTCAGAGCTGTGTGGGAGGAGCTATAACTCCCCTCTGAGCTGTGTGGGAGGAGCAATAATGCTATAACTCCCCTCAGAGCTGTGTGGGAGGAGATACAATTCCCCTCAGTGTTGTGTGGGAGGAGCTATAATTCCCCTTAGAGCTGTGTGGGAGAAGCTATAATTCCCCTCAGCTGTGTGGGAGGAGCTACATTTCCCATTAGAGTTGTGTGGGAGAAGCTATAATTCCCCTCAGAGCTGTTTAAAAGGAGCTATAATTCCCCTCACAGCGGTGTGGGAGAAACTATAATTCCCCTCAGAGTTGTGTGGGAGGAGCTCTAATTCTCCTCAGAGCTGTGTGGGAGGAGCTATAATGCTAAGCTGTAATTCCCCTCAGAGCTGTGTGGGAGGAGCTATAATTGCCCTCACAGCGGTGTGGGAGAAACTATAATTCCCCTCAGAGTTGTGTGGGAGGAGCTATAATTCTCCTCAGAGCTGTGTGGGAGGAGCTATAATGCTAAGCTATAATGCTATAATTCCCCTTTGAGCTGTGTGGGAGGAGCTATAATTCCCGTCAAAGCTGTATTGGAGGAGCTATAACTTCCCTCCAAGCTGTGTGGGAGGAGCTATAATGCTATAATTGTCCTTAGAGCTGTGTGAGAGGATCTATAATTCCCCTCAGAGCTTTGTGATTTTTTTTTTTTCAAAAATGTTTTTTTTTTCAAAAATGATTTTGTTTTTTTGTTTTTTCAAAACTGATTTTTTTTAATGATTTTATTTTTTCAAAAATGATTATTTTTTTAATGATTTTTTTTTCAAAAACGATTTTTAATTTTTTTTCAAAAGTATTTTTTTTTCAAAAGTATTTTTTTTTCAAAAATATATTTTTTTCAAAAATATTTTTTTTTCTCAAAAATATTTTTTTTTTTCAAAAATATTTTTTTTTTTCAAAAATTTTTAATTTTTTTCAAAAATAATTTTTTTTTACATGGGGCGGTCATAATGTTTTGGCTGATCATGGGGTGGTCATAATGTTTTGGCTGATCATGGGGTTGTCAGCTTTTGTCACCTCCCACTCTAGTTTTGAACATTTCGCCATTCATTCCTATGGGACCAATTTCGCTGCAAAAACGACGATATTTTGTGAACCATTTGGCGAAAAAAGTTCCACAAAGTAATAGCACACCAATTGGGAACAATCCGCACGTTTTGGTATATTACTTGTCTATGTAGTGTAAAAACTGTGAAGGTATGACCACATGCATTTGGGGGGTCTCAGCATCTTGTGTTTACAACCACTGTTTCCTAGCAACGCACATGCCCTGTTTATGCTACACAAACACTATTCAATACACAATAGACAGGACCATGATAGATGTAGTAACTATGCAGTAATTCAAATGGCCGTATTTTAAAAACTATAAATCCTACCGCGAAGATCTTTATATTGTGAGAATCACAAGACCCAGACCTAGATTTTGATGTATAGTATGTCTCTGAAATATTAAAAATGAAGGCACAGTCGCAGTTTAGAAATTGCCCTTCAAATTTGAAGGGGCTAGAGTGTAGTTTCAATGAATGTCAATGGACGGCGTGAGTTGCAAACAAATGGTCATATTGTGAAAACTATCAGGACTATGGCTTAGCCGTGGACATGTTTAGTGGCAGCAGGGATAGCTGAACGTTTTGATATAAGATTTGTGTAGGTGGGCTTGAAAATGAGGGAGTGGCGGCAGTTTAGAAATCATGTTCTGATTTTCCAGCTTTTGTCATCTCCCACTCTAGTTTCCCCATTCATTCCTATGGGACCAATTTCGCCGCAAAAACGACGATATTTCGTGAACCATTCGGCGAAACGTTCCACAAAGTAATAGCACACCATTCGGGAACAATCCGCACGTTTCGGTATATTACTTGTCTATGTAGTGTAAAAACTGTGGGAGGAGTTAGGGTGGTAAATTTGGCTATAATAATAAGAATAATATATATGTGAGATAACAGTAAGTGGTCTTGCTATGCAAGAACACTTAATAAGAATAAGAATAATAATATATATGTGAGATAACAGTAAGTGGTCTTGCTATGCAAGAACACTTAATAATATATATGTGAGATAACAGTAAGTGGTCTTGCTATGCAAGAACACTTAATAATAATATATATGTGAGATAACAGTAAGTGGTCTTGCTATGCAAGAACACTTAATGACATATTTTCTAGGATGCCAACCCTTGGATTCACACCAGGAAACATATGCTTTCCAGAGTCTATAATAAATGACTCTGGAAGCTGGCTTCCTTGCATTAATCAAAGTAGATATCACTGAGCCTGAAAGCATACGATTCTTCAGAATGTGGGTTTCAATAGCCAAACCGTTAAATTTAGCGTTTGTAAAGTAGGATGGAACACTGGTCCCTGCGACAGCAGGGTCCATGGGGCCCCCACCGCCATCTTTACTATTTCTGCATACCAAGATCTTCTGGGCCACGCTGGGGCACCAAGAACCACCAACTTATTTTCCTGCAAAGAAGTCTTGGTAGCAGCAGAAAAGGAGGGAATGCATAAATCCATGAGAACTGATCCCACGTGGTCACCAACACATCCGATCCGCATGCTAGTGGATCCCTTGTTCTTGACACAAAGTTGTCAACTTTGTTGTTGCACCTGGACGCAAACAGATCTAAGTCCAGGATCCCCCATCTTTGGCATATAGCCAGGAAGATGTCGGGGTGAAGGGACCATTCCCCCGGGAATAACTGCTGGGGACTTAAGTAGTCCGCCTGCCAGTCCTCTACACCTGGAATGAATCTTGCCGAAATGCACGGCGCATGCTTTTCTGCCCAGGTTAGGATCTGGTTTATCTCTCCCTGGGCTGCCCGACTTCTGGTGCCCCCTTGGTGATTAATATAAGCCACTGCTGTGGCATTGTCGGATTGGATCCTGACAGGACAACCCCGTAACCTGAATGTCCAGGCCTTTATGGCTAGGTACGCTGCCCAAATCTCTAGAATTTTGATGGGTAAGGTCCTTTCGGTTCCCGGTAACTGGTAAGAAGGATTTCCCCTTCCGCAGATATTCTCACGTATCAACCACCGACTGAGGCTCTGACGCACTATTGGCGACAAACGCACTGGAAAATCTAACACCTGGACTTTCTTGTTCCAGGAGGACACTGTTTTGCAGCAGTCTAGAATGAAACTGAGCATAGTGGATTGCTTCGAATGAAGCCACCATCTTTCCCAACAACCTCATGCCAAGGCGAATAGGAACCTTCTTCGCCCTGACCACCTAAAACAGCTCCTTTATGGCGCTGATCTTTGCCTGGGGTAAAAAACCCTCTTCTGGAATTTATCTATAACCAGACCCAAGTACTCTAGTCTTCTTACTGGCTTTAAAGAAGATTTCTCTAGATTGAGGACCCAACCTAGGTATTCCAGGTAGTTGACTGTGGTGACCAAGCTTTGGTCTAAGCGAGCTACCGACCAGTCTATCAAGAGCAGGTCGTCTAGGTAAGCTATAATTCAGTATACCCTGGGCCCTTAATCTGGCCAGAGGAGGGGCAGGACCTATGTAAACACCCGAGGTGCAGTAGCTAGACCGAAAGGTAGAGCTATAAACTGGAAATTAAGTTTTTCCACTTCAAATTGCAGATATTTCTGATGAGCGGGGAAAATAGGTACATGCAGGTATGCATATTTGATGTCAATTGATGCCAGAAGTTCTCCTCCTTGTAGAATGGAGACTACCGATCAAATTAATTCCATGCAAAAAAGATTGAATTTTCAGGAATCGGTTTAGATCTTTGAGGTCTAAAATGGGTCTGACATATCTGTTTGGTTTTGGCACCATGAAAAGGTTTGAATAAAACCTCAACCTCTTTGGGGACCATCATGATCACTTTTTGCGACAAAAGTCGGTCTAACGCTTGAAGGAGACGTCATTTTCTCTGGATCTTTGGGAACATCTGACCCGAGGAAACGAGGAGATGGGAGTTCTCGGAGCTCTAGTTTGTAACCTAGTGTTATTGTGGAGACTACCCATTTGTCCTGAAAATCCTCCTGCCAGACCCTAGAGAACTGTAGCAGTCTTCTCCTCACTCGAATGAGCAGGGGCAACCCTTCATAAAGAGGCCTTAGCATTCTGTCTCGTAGATTTCAGCCCCAGGACTTTTTGTCCCTGGGGTTGACTCTGAGTTTTACCTTTTGAACCCGACGGTGGAGGCAGTCGTGACTGCCTGGAGGCTGATGCCCCTGGAACTGGAGCCTGTTTAAATGAGACATTTACTCCTTTTCTTAACTGGCAAACGGGTACTTTTCCCACTTGATATCTTTTGGATATAATTGTCCAAATCATCCCCAAACAGCCTTTCACCGCGGAAAGGAAACCCAGCCAGGAGCTTTTTGCATGGCGCTTTGGCTGACCAACTTTTCAACCATAAGATTCTATGCATATGCACCAACCCAAGCTTAAGGCGAGAGGTCTGAAGGATAGAATCTGATTGCGTCAATCGCAAAACATAAAGCTGCTGGCAGCTTTAAATCCTGGGCCTGCGGTTCAGGGAAAACCTTGAGCACCTGTTTCAAGTGATCTCCCAAGGATTGACACACTCCAGTTGCCGGCACTGCAGGTTGAGCTACTGAACTTGCCAAAGAAAAAATGTTTTTTAACAGGAATTCCAACTTTTTATCCGTTGGATCCCTAAGCATTTGAGCGTTGTCAACAGGACAAGTCAAACTTTTATTTACAGAATATAGAGCAGCGTCAATTGCTGGTATACCCCACATTATTGTAAATTTTTCTTCCATAGAATAAAGTGTTGAAAACTTTTTGGGAGGGAAAAAATGCTTATCTGGGTGATCCCACTCAGAATATATAAGCTTTTCCAGCAACGAATGGACAGGAAAAGCATGCACAGCTTGAGGAGGCTTCAGTGAACCCAAACAAGAAGTGGGCTTTTCAACTGACTCAGATACGGGTAACTTAAATGTGGAGCGGATCATTTCAGTAAGAGATTGCACCAGCAATTTCTCAGCCTGTGAGGCTGAAGAGGGTCCTTCCCCACTTGATTCCTTGGAAGAGGAGTAATCAGTCTCTTCACGGTCCCCTGAGGGGGATTCTCCCAGTGTTTCTCTGTTTGAGGGTCCTGGGTGGTAGAAGGGGACCTAATGCGTTTTCTTGTACTCTGTGAAGACGTGAATAAGGCCGTTAATCTTTCCTTCAATCCACTCATGGCTGAGGAAAAAACCTCCTGAGTAATATATACAGGGGCTGAAATGCCAGAAGCAGATGCAGCCCCCGACAATCCCAATGGCTCATTCTGACCAGCCTCCCTAGGTCTTTCAGGGGGAGATGGCGTTGCAGAGGGTGGGGTCCTCAGAGCCTGAGGGAGATCCCTTTGAGCCCCTATTTTTTGGGGTATTTGTACCTCCCCTTCTGCCCATAGTGCCAAGCACAAATGCAGAGGTACTACCAGAAATGCACCTGCTGCTGAGCAAAATAGTCCAGCAACTGCCGCTGCTATCAAGGCTCAGTCTGATGCTAAGTAAATGTGCCCGGGGAATGTCTGCGTCATCTACACACACATGCCATCCATCTGCTCTGTATCCCTCCTTTAGCTGTATGCACCTGCAAAAAGTCCACCTTTATAGATGGAGGCCCGCCCCCTTCCCCCGACTGTGCCCTTACCTCATCTTTAAAAAAGACTGTTTTCCCACGTGAGTGGGAGCTCCAATCCGATCGCACATGGAGGGGAGGCTGGGGTGGAGGAGAGGAGGAGGGCCACTGGATGGAGAGCCGCCTTAATGGCGGCAGCAGCGGGAACGACGCGCATCTGCTGACTGACCCATGCCCTTTTTGCCTGCAGGAAAAGAAGCTGCCCAGGTGGGGGGACCCTCCAAAGAGAAAAAAAAACGCTTCCCACATCCTACCTGGGGTCAGGCTGGAGTTAAACTTCCTGTCTAGGGTGTGCCAGTGTCCATCACCTGAAGGTGCCTATATAACCCATACAGTAATTACTGTGGCTCTGTGTCCCGTGATGTACGATAAAGAAATGACTACTATCAACTAATTACAATATTACACAAATGTTTACTTTTATTCAGTCACACCCTTTGAGCATTACTACTCTATATAGTTGGAAAAAAGCCAAATGCAAACAATAGGGTTTATTTATGAAAAGTATGTAAACATTTCTTGCCCAGAGCAACAAATTATCTTCCCACCACAGTAAAGCCTTGGATTGAGAGTAACTTGGTTTGAGAGAGTTTTGCAAGACAAGCAAAATTTTTAAATACATTTTGACTTGATATACAAGCAATGTCTTGATATACAAGTAGCATTATGTCACAACTGAGTATAAAAGAGAAGAGGGGCGCCTCTAAGTGTAACAATATGGTTACATTTAATGAAGGTACAACATTTAGCAACTCACATGGTTGATTTAAACAGGCACATCTAAGTATGCAGACATCCGGGTAAAGATGTCCACATAGACCATCTTCTGCGCCACCATCAATGTCATCCCTTGCACGCTGCACTCCACGAGCGCTTCAAGCCTCACTTTCAGATCGCTCTACTGCAGGGTAGTCTTCCTTGTCATGATTGCAGACTGACAGCGGTGGTAGCTGGTGGTGTGGAGGACGGTCTATGTGGACAGCTTTACCTGCATACTTATATGTGCCTGTTTTAATCATCAACCATGTGAGTTGCTAAATGTTCCATGTGTTGTACCATGTGAGTTGCTAAATGCTCCTCTCTTCTTTTTTATACTCTGTAGTTCCTGCTGGATTTTGCTTCTAATCCCCTTGTGGAGGCTGCCATTTGTGGATGGACATTTTATGGTTACACAATCTATCACATTGCTATAATCTTTTTATATAGACTATAAACTGAAGCACTTATGAATAAACGGTTGTGGAATGAATCATTTGAGATTCCATTATTTCTTATGGGAAAATTCACTTTGATATAAAAGTGTTTTGGATTACAAGCATGTTTCCGGAACGAATTATGCTCGCAATCCAAGGTTTTACTGTATAATTTATGCTTTACAGATCTGAAAGTGAAACATATTTCTGATTGATTACTATGGGTTAAACTGTTTCTTTTACCATACTTTTGCACATACATCAACATGACAATCTATTTTGATTATAGAAAAAAAAAAGTGTGATTCACACAAAGAAATTAAACTATATGCTTACCTGGTTAAGGCAGCAACATTTCCTAGTGTATAAAATACAGCAAAAAGTTTTATTCCAGCACCAGGAACCCACAGTAGTGCACTCCCCTATTAAAAGACAGACAATATAAAGAACAGGTAAGTTTATGCTTGAACTACAAATGTTTCATTAGCAGTTGTTCAATGTATAAAAATATAGAATTTTCTAGAGCCTCATGTGCAAATCAGCTTTTAGGCTGCATTCACACCTGAGCATTTTCAGCTCGTAAACCGCTCATCTCAAAAGTTCATAAACGCCCAAAAAACTGAAAATTGTATACTCACCTTTCCATAATTTTCCTTTCCTGGTGCATCTTCATGGCAGCATACATAAGGGTTGTGACTGCACCCCCACAACCTGATAGGACTGGTTAACTATAACTCAAAGACAGACCCGGCTCACAGCATTTTCTGTAACGCTCACCATTTGGGTGGGAAGCTATATGCTGCCATGAATATGCACCAGGAAAGGAAAATTACGGAAAGGTGAGTATACAATTTTCCGTTTTCCTGGTGAATCATGGCAGCATACATAAGGGGGACTAACTCGCCATACGGGAGGGTGCAAGAAAAATGTAGTAATCATCATTAGCACAAGTATGCACCATGAATTTTCCAAATTTTACTGTAGCGAGCCAGGTTCACCTATTAAAGTATAATGAAGGTGTCCTGGGAGGACCATATTGCTGACTTGCAAATAACCTCAGGAGACACTCAGCGCTGAGCTGTCCACAGAGCTGGCACTGCCCTAGTTAAATGTGCTTTTAAGACCTCCAAAACAGGAAGGCCTTGAAGAGTAGGCTCTTTTAATTGTCTTAAACTAGGAGGTGACTGAATGTGTTGATGCTGACTGACCCTGCCTTAAGCCACGCTGGAAGCAACAACATATTGCAGTTTTCCTGAATGAAAAGGTAGCTGCCAAGCAGGTCACCAGCGTTAGCTCAACATCCAGGGGATGTGGTTCTCTCAACCAAGAAAGACAGCAAATTTACTTCCTGGTTAAATTGGAAGGAGAAAGACACCCCATGGATAAAAGCAGTCTTGAGTTTTAGGACTATTCTGTCCGGGTAGAACGTTAAGTGAGGCTCCTTGAGTACAAAGCCTGCAGTACTGGCATCCTTTTCACAAAGGTTGTAGCAACCAGAAATACTGCCTTTAGGGTTTGCAAAGTGTAGTCAATTCTGTAGGATAGAAATGAGGCCTTGATAGAAATGAGAACCATAAGCAAGTTCCACATAGGGAACAATGGTTTCCTGGGAGGTCTATAACTTCATGCAAGCCTTTTAAGAATTGCATCACTAAAGGGTTAAAGGACACCTTAAACCCTTGCAAGTGCAGACAAGGCTGAACTTTGAGGTTTAAACATATTTGAACCTAGGCCCCTGTTCAGCCCCAGTTGTAAGAACTGTAGAACCTTGGCTGGTTTAGGTGATGAAGGACTCCAGGCTTTTGCTGTGTGAGATCTGCATCATTTTCCCATGTTCTTTGGTAAATCTTATTCATGATACCTCTCTGGTTTCACACAAGGTAGGCACTACCTGCACTGAGCATGCTTGACTTGATAGCCACTGCCTCTCAACTTCCATGCCATCAAAAGTAGTCTCTTGGAGCTGGATGGCAAAACTGTCACCACTGCCGCTTCAGTCATCATTGGAAGCGGCAGTGGTGATTCAATGCTTAAGAGTAGGAGAGAGAGACACTAGAGCCTCCTAAGCCAAAATGGTATATTTGCAATTATTGATACAGGAAGCTCCACTGAGCCTAAGAATTCTACTTTTCCACTGCTGTCTAGGCACAGTACAAATCTTGCTCCTTTTGCTAAAAGGAGTGAATGACAGAAGTGCTTTGAACACTATTGCAGACAGTAAGACCTTTGTGAATGCCCTGGGGGAGTTGTACAGACCGAAGGGGAGGGACTCAAACTGGTAGAGGAATTGAGGATGAATTGGGACAAGTAGGTGTCTGATAAACCTACAGGAGAATCCAGTCTCCCAGATTTAAGAATAATATAATTGAGTGAAGGTTTTCCATCTTGCATGACTAACTTCCTGCGCTGCTTGTCAAATTTGTATTTATTTTTTTTTTTTAACTTTAGCACTGGGCACAGATTACCTGTTTTTTATTTTTTATTTATTGCTAGGAACAGAGGTGAACCGAATCCTCATCTCCTCTGGGTAACTAGAACCTTCACGATTGCTCATTTTCTTTTTTTTTTCTTTTAATCCAGCTACAAACTGGACCAGAATTTTTTACTTTTCCATCATCTCTGGTAGCCTGGCTGACTGGAAGAGATTGAATGGTGGACTTCCCACCTGTCATTGTTATATGATCGTTATGCTCATTGAATTATGCCCCTGCATGGGTGAGTTTGTCATGGTGTTATACTTTTTCAATAAAAATGATTGTACCAGAAAGGCGGACCTCCCTTAAACTTCCACCAATGTCACGCCAATATAGCTGATATGGCCCACTGATCCTGAAGGTTTTCCATCCAGGTGTGTGCATAAAGCTTCGCACAGGCACCCCCTGGATTAGTGCACCCTTAAAAAGGACTTCCTCTGTTCTCCTAAGATAGGAGCCTTAGATCTTTAAGGCTTCAATAATGAAGATTGGGTACTTCTCCAGTTAGTTTACTAATCTTTTTCCCGGTCCGTAGGATTTTGCCACCTGGTATCTACTTGAGAGTCGCCACCAGTATGCTGGATCTTTTTGAATTTTCTGTTTTATGTCAGATGATATTCTCCCTGACCTGCTAATGGTCACTCTTAAGATGGCTGTATCCTGTCTACTCCCAAATAGATTGGATCTGTGTTCTGGTGTCTTGCACCTTTTTTTAATTTTTTTTTATTTTTTGGTGGGATCCACCAACCATGGCTTCAGCCATAATGCACTCCTTGCCATGACCGCGGGGAACACTGCTCTTGAAAAACATCAATTGACATCTGACACATCCACCACAAAGTATGCCGCCAATTTCAGCTCTTACAAAGCTGTTACCACCTTGTCTCTTCACTTCTTCCAGACAGGCTTATTTTACCACTTAAGCCCAGGACCATTTGGCTGCCCAAAGACCAGAGCACTTTTTGCGATTCAGCACTGCGTCACTTTAACTGACAATTGCGCAGTCGTGCGATGTGGCTCCCAAACAAAATTGACGTCCTGCTTGTATGACTGGTTCACTGATTTTCCCAGAAGTCTGCACCAAGATAAAAAAGTCAGATTTTTTGGCATCCACTGCAATAAAAATGTCATTTTTGATAAGATACTCCCAATAGGGAATCACATCTAAAGGGATGCAAACCCTGCCACTTTCCTCAGAGTCCTACAGGTGCAGTAGCTGGTTGATAATTACGAAACCACTCCCATTAGACTCACTCAGCACATGGGCTGGTTATTGCTGGTGTGCCAGCACCTGCAGATGCTACAGTATGTAGGAGCACTTCATATCTAGATCTAATTTTCAGACTAGAGCCTCCTTGAATGTGACATGTCTTGCCAGCTACATTCATGCTGCAACGGAGGAGACTGCAGCAGGTTGACCTTTAGCTTTTTCAGGGTATACAGTTTTGACAGCCTGTTTATAAGGGCATTTTTCTCTGACCCCTTTAATTCTTCCCGGATTAACTCTTCCAGTTGTTCAGTGAAGGAAATTAGTAGTTTCTAACCTTGTGGAGAGTTTCCTCCACTTCAACCCAGGTGACTGCGTTCTTAGCTGCCCTTGCAAAAAAGTCTCTATTGAGCAATCTTCAAAACTTGTGGCCCCTTTAACGCTTTATTTTCATGGCAAGCTTTCCTATTTGGACACCACCTACTGGCTCTGGCTGGAAGTGCTAGGCAATTCATGCACTGTAGCTTGTCAAGCAATGACTTTCCACCAAGAATGTAGCAACCATTAGGGCTGGTAATCTGTGGTGTTTGTAAACAGGGAGCAAACAAAATGAGAGGTGAGATGATGACATTGATCAATGTTGCCTGTATGTTTGCGCTTGAATGGTGACTGTTCTGGCTTTTAGCAGGCTCTCTTCACCTTGAGGTCCTTGCAGGGCTTTATAGTGCTTGTTCCAGGCAGATTTGACATACTAGCTTGGCAGGCAATGACTTTCCACAACAAATGCAGCGACTCTTAGGGCTGGTAACTTGTGATGTTTGTAAACGGGGAGCAATGATAATGAGGGGTGAGATGATGAGCTTAATCAACATTGCCTGGATGTCTGTTTTTAGATGGTGAATTGTCTTAACTGTCAGAAGGCTCCCTCCATCTTGTAGTCCTTACAGGACTATAGCTATTGGCTCTCTTTTTCTCAATCTTCACTACTTACCTAATCCCTATACCTTAAAAGCAATGGGTGGTCTGACTGGACAGCGTTTCCCATAGAAACAGAGCAAAGCAGCAGACTGAAATGAAAAATAGCATAATGCTAAGTCTACACTATTGCGACCTGAAAGTCGCGTGATTTTGCCACAAATTTGATGCGACTTGAAGCAATGCCTGTGTATTCTTAAGTTCTATGAACATAGATATGAACGGTACTCATTGGAAATCATGGGGTACGGCTTGTCATGCGACTTTGCATGACAAGACGCACTAGTGGAGACTGAGCCCAACACAGTGATCCCAGAGTTAGCATTGAAAAGGGGATAGGAAGCGCCCAGGTGAATGTCATAAAAAGCACAATGATCCTAGAGCAACACTGAGAAGTAGATAGGGAAAACACAGGTGAGTGCCATAAAAAGGGAAAACATACCTGCAAACAATGACCACATAAGCATCCAGCATGCATGAGTAGAGAGCTCCACCATTTGCTGCCCAAAAATGCCATAAAACCATTTAGAACTCACATTTGCCATTAGTGATGATATCAGTGCCTAAACATGTTCAGATCACCATCCTGGAAAAGCTCTAGCCAGGAAACACAGAAGCAGCACCACTTCCTGCCTCTCATGCTCAGAGTGTACTTGCACTGCTGCAGCCATCTTGGGAATGGCAAACGCCCATAACACAGAGAAAAGAAGTAAAAAGCATATGGAAAGCAAAAGGAAACGTCACTTACGTCAAAGCTTGTTTAAAGCTTTCTTTGAGAAGCCTGCACCACCAGAATGGGGCTCCAACCATATAGCTCATTTAGAGACTGTAGAGGAAGGACTTCCACCCAGGAGAGGCTGAAATATGCCCCCTCAGACCACCATAATGGGGCTCCAACCATAGAGGCTCATTTAGTGACTGTACAGGAAGGGCTTCCACCCAGGAGAGGTTGAACCTGGCTGGGGCGACAAACGGTAAGGGATACTTCGCGATTTCAGTCCTGATCAGGTGAGGAAAAAAAAAGGAGACTGCTGTGAGCCAGGTCTGTCTTTGATTTATAGTTAACCAGTCCTATCAGGTTGTGGGGGCGGAGTCACAACCCTTGTGTATGCTGCCATGATGCAGAAGGAAAGCAAATTACCATTCATTTAAATGGCCCCTTTTCACATCTGAGCGTTCTGTCACCTGAAGCAAAACGCCTGAGGCTGCATTCACACCTGAGCATATTGTTTTCAGTTGGAAAGTCACGCGTTTTTGCCATAATTTTGTACAGGTCAAAAGGTCACCAATGTAAAAAACAGAAAAAATGCCTGTAATCTGCCTAAAAAGAAGCTCATGTACTTTTTTGAGCTTCAGGTGTTTTGCTTCAGGTGACAGAATGCTCAGATGTAAACAGGGGCCATTTAAATGAAAGGGATTTTGTTTGTTGGGCATTTTTGAGATGTGCGTTTTACGAGCTGAAAACGCTCAGGTGTGAATGCAGCCTAAAGCTCAAAAAGGTACATGAGCTTCTTTTTGGGAAGATTAAAGGGGTTTTTCTGCTTTTTACATTGGTGACCTTTTGACCTATACAAAATTGACGCAAAAACATGGTAAAAACGTGCAACATTCCACCTGAAAACAATACGCTCAGGTGTGAATGCAGCCTTATTAAAAGCTAGTCAGATCTTAATTGCACTACCAAAACACATTCAACACTGGTCTTTGAATATAAAACTACAATATTCCTTTTTCTAAGGAAATAAAATAATGATCACTCATTAGTAATAAGACTTTCAAAGCTGTAAAATCTCTGTAAACAATAAGGAGCACACCTAATACTTGAAATACTTGCCAGTTTGTGTTTGTTCAATATATTAATCTATACACTGATTAGCAGAAGCAAGGCTCCGTTTTTTGTATTATTTTTGTTGCGTTAGAATAATAGAAGACAAGATTCTACGTTTACTTCTTACATAGTCTTTTTGCATGATTTGTTGAGAAATCTTCATTTGCATGTTTCTATGGGTAAATGTTTAAAAAATGACTGGCAAAAAAACAGAAATGCAACAACATGTATACACAATGTTCTAGGAATCTCAATTTGGTTCCTTAACCGTTTTAATACAGGGCACTTTTACCCCATTCCTGCCCAGGCCAATTTTTCAGCTTTCAGCATTGTCACACTTTGAATGACAATTGTGCGGTCATGCAACTCTTTACACAAATTAAATTTTTATCATTTTTTTACACAAATAGAGCTTTCTTTCGGTGGTATTTAATCACATATTTGCTAAAAAAATAAAAATAAAAAAGACTGAAAACTTAGAAAAAAAAGTTTGTTAGTTTGTCAGAAAATGTTATAAATAAGTAATTTTTCTCCTTCACTGATGTGCGCTGATGAGGCTGCACTGATGGGCGGCTCTGATATGCAAGCACTGACTTGCATCACTGATGGGCACAGATTGGCCTCAATGATGTGCACAGACTGTCATTACAGCTGGGCACTGTTGGGGCTGCACTGATAATCAGGGCACTGATGATCCGTGCCCTGATTATCTGTACAGGTCTCCCGTGAGGAAATTCCGCTGATCGCCTCTTCTCTCCTTGTACTCTGTCAGTGTAAGGCGAGGAGAGCCGATAATTAGCATTTCCTTGTTTACATGTGATCAGCTGTGATTGGACAAAGCCAATCACATGGGTAAAGAGCCGCGTCATCTGCTCTTTACCGAAATCGGGGTCGCGCCATGTCCCAGTGCCCCTGCAGACGCGCAAGCTCGGTAAGACTGTTACGGAGCATCCTACCCGCCGTCATTTGTCTATAAGGCGGGCGGGAGGTAGTTAAAGAGACCCTGTCACCAGGCCAATCTTCATATGAGATTATATGTACATTTAACCGCTTCCGGATCAGCCGCTGCAGTTATACTGCAGCAGGTTGGCTCCTCTGTGCGTGCCATCGTAGCTGTATGTCGGCTCTTTAAGGCGGCCCCGGTGGCGCATGCGCTCCCTCAGAGTGTCCCCGGAGCCTATGCGAGTGCTCGGCAGGCGCGATGACCGCTGGGCACCCGCGATTGCTCATTACAGGATGAGAACAGGGATGTGTGTGTGTAAACACACACACATCCCGGTTCTTTCAGGGGAGTAGAGACAGATCGTGTGTTCTAAGTATGAACACCGATCTCTCTCTCCCCCTAGACAGTCCCATCCCCCCTACAGTTAGAACACACCTAGGGAACACAGTTAACCCCTTGATGACCCCTAGTGGTAACCCTTCCCTGCCTGGGTCATTTATACAGTAATCAGTGCATTTTTATAGCACTGATCGCTGTATAAATGTCACTGGTCCCAAAAATGTGTCAAAAGTGTCCGATTTGTCCACCGCAATATCACAGTCCTGATAAAAATCGCTGATCGCCGCCATTACTAGTAAAATAATAATAATAAATGCCATAAATCTATCCCCTATTTTGTAGACGCTATAACTTTTGTGCAAACCAATCAATATATGCTTATTGCGAATTTTTTTACCAAAAATATGTAGAAGAATACATATAAGCCTAAACTGAGGAAAAAAATGTATTTTTATTTTTTTAAATTTGGGATATTTATTATATCAAAAAGTAAAAGATATTGGGGTTTATTTACTAAAGCGATTGAGTGCAAAATTAGTCACAGTTCTGCAAAGAAACCAATCAGCTTCTAACCTCAGCTTGTTCAATTGAGCTTTGGCAATAAAACCTGGATGCTGATTGGTTTCTCGGCAGAATTGTGACTTATTTTGCACTCTCTAGCTTTAGTAAATAAACCCCCTTGTGTTTTTCTTCAAAATTGTCGCTCTTTTGTTTATAGCGCAAAAAATAAAAACCGCAAAGGTGATCAAATACCACCAAAAGAAAGCTTTATTTGTGGGGAAAAAAAAGGATGTCAATTTTGTTTGGGTACAGGGTCGCACGACTGCGCAATTGTCAAAGCATCGCAGTGCTGTATCGCAAAAATTGGCCTGGTCATTGAGCAGCCAAATCTTCCGGGGCTGAAGTGGTTAAAGTATGATAGGCATGTTATTTACCTGTAAAATCCTCCCTTGTGTGTACAGCCCTGATACTGCCTGCTCCTTGGTGCCACCATCACTGGTGTGATGTCAGGAACATTGGCAGATGCAGAGCTGTCATACAAGTGACACTCTATAGCCCTGGTGCCCAACACGCAATCTGCCGACCCTCTGCATGCTGTCAATGAGCTGCTGGGCAAAATAGTGGCAGCGGGATGCCAGATGCTGGAACTTTGTGTTCCAGCACCTGGCACTGAAGGAAAGCCTGTACTGTGGGAGGAGTTGTCTCTGCCCATAGTGCAAGTAAAGCCCCAGCCCGAGAATAGAGAGGCATCGGAGCATGTGATCAGGTAAAGTATCATCTATGGAAGGGGCTTAGCTTTTCAGAACACCAATGTGGTGGGGTGAATTGGGGATTAGCTTTCACTGCCACTGAACACTAACTACCAATGACCAACTAATAGGGGGATGAAGGTTAACTCTCACTGCCACTGAACACCAATGTGGGGGGCTTATACCACATTAAACCCATAACCAAGAATATAATACACTGCAGCTTACCAATCCTTACATGTGGTGGCTACAGTAGTTTTCTTTTTTAGGTTTTATTTTTTCTCCCTGTTATACCTGGTGATTTGCGCAGTAGCACACCTTCTGTATTAGAGTGCCCCCACTCCGGATGAAGAAGCACAGAGGCACCTTTAGACAGCAGCATTGTGAATCATGGGGAGGGGAATGTTAAATATACTAGTAGATTTACATACACTAACAAACTGAAGCTAAACTCCAGCTAAAGCCGGGTACACAATAAAAAAAAAAAAAACTGAAAGCTCCTGTTGTGACAGCTCCACTGGGAAGCTCAATGCACTGTTGCTTCTCCTCCCCCCAGCTCTTATGCAGCTGAGAATACAGGTAATAAAATCAAGGGTAGGGTAGGAAAAAGGGGAGGGGGAAGGGAGCAACAACACCTGGGTGGTGGTCAGGTAAATGACGTGACCAACTGATTATACACTTATTCAGTGTCTGTGGCTGTAACCATGGTAATACGTAAAGAGAAAAAGAGCACCCGGTTCAAGAAACCGAGTAAGGGGTTACTCTTACTTGGTTTCTTGAACCGGGTGCTCTTTTTCTCTTTGAGAATACAGGTAATGTGATCACTTATTTAAAAAAAAGGAGGGGGTATTTATCATTTTTTTTATATATATATATATATATATATATATCTATGCATACGTGAGGTGATTGTAGCTGTATTAGTGCATTTGTGACAGTACTCAATTTCCTTATATCTATACAAAAATGTTTAGCCTTGCATTTCTATTTTAAACTCAATGGGTTGTTTTACAAGGTGGTCATTTACAATCACTTTAACTTTCACCACCACTGACCATCAATATGATGGGAGTGGTTAACTTTCACAGCCACTGAACATCAATATCTCAGGGAAATAGAATTCAAAAGTTAGTCTACAGTGCCTTGCAAAAGGAAACCTTTTACCTTACTTATTTTGTTACATTACAGCCTTTAGTTCAATATTTTTTTAATCTGAATTATATGTGATGGATCAAAACACAATAATCTAAGTTAGTGAAGTAAAATTAGAAAAATATATACATAACACTATTTTTCAGAAATAAACTGATAATTGGCATGTGCGTTATGAAGCCCAAAAAAAGCTCTGGTGCAACCAATTACCTTCATAAGTCACAAAATTAGTGAAATGATGTCCACCTGTGTGCAAGTGTCACATGATCTGTCATTACATATACACACCTTTTTGAAAGGGCCCCAGAGGCTGCAACACCTAAGCAAGAGGCACAACTAACCAAAGACTGCATTGAAGATGAATGAACTCTCCAAACAAGTAAGGGACAATGTTGTTGAGAAGTACAAGTCAGGGTTAGGTTACAAAAAAATATCCAAATCTTTGATGATCCCTAGGAGCACCATCAAATCTATCATAACCAAATGGAAAGAACATGGCACAACAGCAAACCTGCCAAGAAACGGCCGCACACCAAAACTCACTGACCGGGCAAGGAGGGCATTAATCAGAGAGGCAGCACAGAGACCTAAGGTAACCCTGGAGGAGCTGCAGAGTTCCACAGCAGAGACTGGAGTATCTGTACATAGGACGACAATAAGCTATAAGATTCATAGAGTTGGGCTTTATGGCAGAATGGCCAGAAGACAGACATTACCTTCAACAAAAAACAAAATGGCACATTTTGAGTTTGCGAAAAGGCATGTGGGAGACTCTCAAAATGTATGGAGGAAGGTGCTCTGGTCTGATGAGACTAAAAGTGAACTTTTTGGCCATCAAAGAAAACGCTATGTCTGGCGCAAACCCAACATATCACATCACCCAAAGAACACCATCCCCACAGTGAAACATGGTGGTGGCAGCATCATGCTGTGGGGATGTTTTTCAGGAGTCGGGACTGGGAAACTGGTCAGAGTTGATGGAAAGATGGATGCTGCTAAATACAGGGATATTCTTGAGCAAAACCTGTACCACTCTGTGTGTGATTTGAGGCTAGGACGGAGGTTTACCTTCCAGCAGGACAATGACCCCAAAGACACTGCTAAAGCAACACTTGAGTTGTTTAAGGGGAAACATGTAAATGTGCTGGAATGGCCTAGTCAAAGCCCAGACCTCAATCCAATAGAAAATCTGCGGTCAGACTTAAAGATTGCTGTTCACAAGCGCAAACCATCCAACTTGAAGTAGCTGGAGCAGTTTTGCAAGGAGGAATGGGCAAAAATCCCAGTGGTAAGATGTGGTAAGCTCATAGAGACTTATCCAAAGAGACTTGGAGCTGTGATAGCCGCAAAAGGTGGCTCTACAAAGTATTGACTTTAGGGGGGTGAATAGTTAGGACAAAATAACAGAAAAAGTCAATCGGCATATTTGTTGTTTGCTTCACAAAAAAAAAAAAAAAAAAAACATCTTCAAAGTTGTGGGCATTTTCTGTAAATTAAATGATGCAAATCCTCAAACAATCCACATTAATTCCAGGCTGTGAGGCCACAAAACACGAAAAATGCCAAAGGGAGTGAATACTTTTGCAAGGCACTGTATATTATATGTATACACAGCACAACACTGTGCTCCTATAACAGCGAGTTTAAACGTTTTAGTCAGTTTAGTCATTTTAAATCAAACATGGCTAAAACTGAAGCTTTAAACATTTCCTTAACCCCTTCATGTCTCTTTGCCATTGTAATTTTCCTTTCCAATGAAAACATACTTATGTTACTTACCTGGAAACAGCCATACCGGCCCAACTCAACAACCCATATGCTCTTGACTACAGCTCTTTTTAACAGCTGTCAGTAAGGACTTCAACTCTTTGCCCTTACAAAGTACTCCCTGGTTTGGTAGATAAACACAATCAAAATGGATACTCTCTCCAAACGTTTACATCTTTTACAAACTATCCCAATCTCCTTCCCTTTGACCATTTTCCAGACATTATGCTCCTTGACAACACAATTTATGTGGCAGATAATGTTTTAAAAGCTGAGGATGAAAACAGGCCTAAACTTTCTGGAGGAGCCGGGCTCCCGGACATCCATCTCTATCACATTTTCAGCTCTACTCTCACAGATGACAGAGTGGTTCCCAAAACCTAGCTTAAAAGTTACCTGAGTAGTCGAACGAGATCTCTCCCTGGTAGATTTACAGGCCTTACCCTGGGGCCACGCCCATTCCTTCTCCTCAATTACACATCTCTCTCCACTCACAGTAGCATCTTTATGCTTTTGGTACAAAAATAGATTTGTCCCTTTCCTTATCTTGACCCGTCGCCTCTGACTGGACAACCCAGATTTTCCTAGTGGTCACCGATATCTTGCAAAAGGCTTGATTGTTTGGTCTCCTTGGCCTCAAGCGAGACACTTTGTGCATCTCAGTTCTGCACTCCCATGCGATTCTCATATCCCTTTGGCTGACAGCCTTGACTGGCTAACTTATCACCAATTAACAGATTACTATAAACAGGTTTTCCAGTCTAATAAGATATACCACCTGCTCACGGATTTTAAACCTTCAGCCCCGGAAGGTTTTACCCATGACCAGAGCACTTTTTGCAATTTGGCACTGCGTTGTTTTAACTGATAATTGCGTGGTCATGAAACGCTGTAACCAAACGAAATTTGCATCCTTTTTTTCCCACAAATAGAGCTTTCTTTTGGTGGCATTTGATCACCACTGGGATTTTTATTTTTTGTGATATAAACAAAAAAAAGACCAAAAATATGTTCTACTTTTAGTTATAAAAAATATCCAATAAACTAAATTTCTGTCATACATTTAGGCAAAAATGTATTCAGCCACACGTCTTGGGTAAAAAAAAAAAAAAAATTCAATAAGCGTATATTTATTGGTTTGCGCAAAAGTTATAGCATATACAAACTATGGTATATTTACTGGAATTTACGCAGCTTTAAGTTTATGACTGCCGATCTCATTTCTTGAGGTGCTAAAATGGCAGGGCAGTACCCCCCCCCCCCCCATTACCCCTTTTTGGAAAGTAGACACTCCAATGAACTTGCTAAGAGGCATGTTGAGCCCATTGAATATTTCATTTTTTTGTCACAAGTGATTGAAAAATGGCAAAAAAAAAAAAATTTACACAAAGTTGTCACTGAAACGATATATTGTTCACACATGCCATAGGTATATGTGGAATTACACCCCAAAATACATTGTGCTGCTTCTCCTGAGTACAGGGATACTACATGTGTGAGACTTTTTGAGAGCCTAGCTGCGTATGGGTGCCGAAAAACCAATCACCGCCTTTAGGATTTCTTCCTTTTTTTTTTTTTTTTTTTTTTTATAGATTCTTTATTTAACCACTTCCCGTCCGGCCCA
Source organism: Aquarana catesbeiana (assembly GCF_042186555.1). Classification (NCBI taxonomy): domain Eukaryota; kingdom Metazoa; phylum Chordata; class Amphibia; order Anura; family Ranidae; genus Aquarana; species Aquarana catesbeiana. The sequence goes on from NC_133327.1 coordinate 473,735,784, forward strand.
TAGCAGATGACGGCTGGGCGGTGGTTCTGTTATCCTGATTGGGCGTCACATGACGTCCTGCAGGATAACATGCTGCCGCCTGCCCACGGGGGCGCGCATCGCTGCAATCGGTGGAGCGGTGTGTCAGCCTGACACACCGCTCCACCGATCTTGGTAAAGAGCCTCCGGCGGAGGCTCTTTACCACGTGATCAGCCGTGTCCAATTACGGCTGATCACGATGTCAATAGGAAGAGCCGTTGATCGGCTTTTCCTCACTCACGTCTGACAGACGTGAATAGAGGAGAGCCGACCGGCGGCTCTCCTGACGGGGAGGTCTGCGCTGATTATCAGCGCAGCCCCCCCTCAGATGACCACACTGGACCACCAGGGATCGTCACTAGGACCACCAGGGAAGGGGCAAGATGTGAATGGCCAGATATGTACCCCATGGCCATCCACATGTGCCCAATCTGTGCCAATCAGTGCCCACAAATGGGCACTGATTGGCACCATGTTTCAGTTCTGCCCAGCAATGCCACCAGTTTTATCAGTGCCACCAATCAGTGTCATCAGTGCCACCTGTCAGTGCCCATCAGTGCCCACCTATCAGTGCCACCCATAAGTACCCATCAGTCACACCCATAAGTACCAATCAATGCCGCCTATGAGTGCCCATCGGTGCCACCTATGAGTGCCCATCAGTGCCACATACCAGTGCCACCTATCAGTGCCCAGTGCCACCTATCAGTGCCCATCAGTGCCTCCTATCAGTGCCCATCATCAGTGCCACCTCATTGGTGCCACCTCATCTGTGCCCATCAGTGCCACCGTATTAGTGCCCGTCAGTGCAGCCATATCAGTGCCCGTCATTGAAGAAGAAAACTTACTAATTAACAAAAAATTTAACAGAAAACAAAGAAAAAATTGGGGGTTTTTTTCAAAATTTTCGGTCTTTTTTTATTTGCTGCGCAAAAAATAAAAACCGCAGAGGTGATCAAATACCACCAAAACAAAGCTTTATTTGTGGGAACAAAATGATAAAAAATTTGTTTGGGTACAGTGTTGTATGACCGCGCAATTGTCATTCAAATTGCAACAGCGCTGAAAGCTGAAAATTGGCCTGGGCGGGAAGGTGTCTAAGTGCCTGGTATTGAAGTGGCTAAGAAAGAAGAACATGTGGAAATACAGAGATTACGCTGGCATATATCACAATTAGAGGTCGACCGATATATCGGTCGACCGATATATCGGCCGGCCGATATTTGGTGTTTTTTTCTTAAAGCGGGGTTCCACCCAAATTTTGAACATTATCTCTATGCATTCTCTTCCTTGCCTAGATGCTGACATGCTGTGTAAAAAAATTTAAATCGCCGTAATTACCTTTTTTTTTTCTAATCTTCTTAGCACTTCCTGGTTTTCCTCCCATGGGAGTAGGCGTGTTTCTAGCCTCTCCCAGACCTCCCACAGTCCCCTGGGAGCTAGTCTCAGGCTTCCCAGCATGCATTGTGCAACAGCGTCATCACAACATCTCAGTGAATGCTGGGAGCACAGCATTCACCGCATCCAGGAAATACATGCTTGTGGGCTTCAAATGCCCACAATGAAGATGGAAACCGCCTTCAGTGAATTTTATAAGTTATTCTTTACAATGAAATCGGACACAGGCAGACTTATTACACAGAACATGTGAGTAGATAATCATGAGAAGAAAAGTTTGTGAATGAACTCCAAAAAAAAAAAAACAATAGATAGGTGGACCCCCGCTTTAATTGTGCTGATAAAAAAGGCTGATATAAGACTTGCAAATGACTTCTGAAGTCAATACAAGTTGCCTGTATTCTTCTATGAAGCACTTCTCTCCCCTCTCTGGGCAGCCTGCCAAATCTGATAAAAAGAACCTGAATTGATACAATGTTTACACTTCTGAATGGACTGAGCTCCTGTGTAGAAGTTCTCAGTTTAACCATTTAAAGACTAAATCTTTTCTGACATTTGTTGCTTACAAGTAAAAATCCTATATTTTCTGCTAGAAAATCACTTAGAACCCCCAAACATTATATATATATATTTTTTTTAGCAGAGACCCTAGGGAATAAAATAGCGGTTGTTGCAATATTTTATGTGACACGGTATTTGAGCAGCGGTCTTTCAAACGCAATTTAAAAAAAAAAAATACACTAATAAATTTTTAAAAAAACACTAAGCAGTAAAGTTAGCCCATTTTTTTTCGTCCAAAAGTTTTGATTACCTGTTTTTGTGTATTTATTTTTAAGATAGTTTTTTTTATATTTTTTTTATCTAAATTCTACATACAAGTGAACTGATTGGAGGTTTGTTTTGTTTAATAAATGTTTAAATGTAAAAAATTTTCTGTATCACTTAAGGCTGCTTTCACACTGGAGCGGGCATGCGTTGACGGTAAAACGCTGCTAGTTTTAGCGGCGCTTTACCGTCATTTTAGCGGCACTATTCGGCTGCTAGCGGGGAGCTTATAACCCAGCTAGCAGCCAAGGAAGGGGTTAAATGCGCCCCTGAAGCGCCGCTGCCGAAACGCTTTGCAGACGCTTTGGCAGCGGTGCACATTCATTTCAATGGGCAGGAGTGGTGGTATACACCGCTCCAAAGATGCCGCTTGCAGGACTTTTTTTAACATCCTGCCAGCGCATCGCCTCAGTGTGAAAGCACTCGGGCTTTCACACTGAGACTGCAGGGGAGCCGTTTTACAGGCACTTTACAGGCACTATTTTTAGCCCAAAAGCGCCTGAAAAACGCCCCAGTGTGAAGGGGTCTAACTGTTAAATTTTATGAGATGAAGGAAAAAAAAAAAAAAATCGGCCTAATATATCGGCCCAAAAAAATCGGCATCACATATCGGCCATCGGCCACCGCGATTTCTAAATATCGGCATCAGCATCAGCCAGAGAAAAGCCCATATCGGTCGACCTCTAATCACAATAGACTAATAAAAATAGTCTAATAAAATAGTCTATCCCAACAACCTCGTACATACATCACAGTGTAAAAAGGAGAAGTCTTCTGTCAGGAGGGAATCACATTAAGCTTCAAGGCAACAGGAGTCCTCCTTACCCCGCATGTCCCTTTTTACGGCATTAGCCTTTTGTAGGGGATTGGTGAGGATTTGAGCCCGGTACTGACCGGCCTCAAGGTCACAGTACTCACGTGCTGGCATTATAGACAAGTCAGGAAAGGTAAAGCGGGGAGCAAGGAGAAGAGAAAAGGAAGAGAGAGAAAATAAGCAAAAATAAAAAGGGGGAGGGGGAAAGGTTAGTACCACCATCCAATTACACCCACTCCATCTGGGGAGCTTTCAGAGTCGTCTACCTTCAGGGGAGCTGGGTCACTAGCTGTCTGTACTCCTCAGAGTAGATGAATTTGTGCCAGTGGAACCATTTTTTGGAAAATTTCTCATTTAGGCTTTTTTTCCGTGGCCACCAAGTCCTCCATTGCGTGGATGTCCGCTACTCTTTTTCAACCAAACCGCCACGGACGGAGGCTGGGTCTGCTTCCAGTTCAGGGGTATGCAGCCTTTTGCCTCAGTGAGCAGGAGCAGCAATATGGATTTTCTATAGCTCTTACTGGGAATTCCATGGTGATGCAGAAGGAAGAGCTCGGTAGACATCGGTAACTCCAGATCCGTGAACTTCTGAACGATACGATGTACCTCTGTCCAGAAGGGCTGTAATATGCGGCAAGACCGAAAGACAAAGGAGCGTTCCAACCTCCTCCCCACATCTCCAGCATAGGTCTGTGCTCCGAGGGAACATCTTGTAAATCCTTTCCAGTGTGTAGTACCAACGAGACAGTATTTTATATCCCACCTCCTAGTGTCTTGCACAGATACATGTATTGTGAGAGAAAAGGATGATCCGATCAACTTGTTTCTCTGTGAGTTGTAATCCTAGCTCGCGCTCCCACCTGGCAATCGCCTTTAGGATTTCAAAGGGCGTAAATTGCTCATTTCACTTTCTCACTACCTATCACAGTTTTCAAGTCACTGAAATGCCAAGATAGCACCCCCCCCCAAATGACCCCTTTTTGGAAAGTAGACACCCCAAGGTATTTGCTAAGAGGCATGGTGAGTATTTTGCAGCTCTCAATTGTTTTGGCAAATGAAGAAAGGAAAATGTATTTTTTTCTTTTTTCAATTTTCCAAATTTTGTGGCAAAAGAGAGATCTGCAAAATACTCACCATGCCGCTCAGCAAATAGCTTGGGGTGTCTACTTTCTGAAAAGGGGTCAGTTGGGGGGGGGGGGGGTGTGCTATCTTGGCATTTCATGGCCTCCGTAACTGTAATAGTAAGGGAGTATGTGAAATTAGTAATTTATGCCCTTAGAAAGCCTGAAGGCAGTGACTGGTTTTCGGGGTCCCGTACGTGGCTAGACTGCCAAAAAGTCTCACACATGTGGTATCCCTATGCTCCGGAGAAGCAGCAGAATGTATTTTGGGGTGTAATTTCACATATACTCATATACCCAATATATCATTTAGGTGACTTTGTGTAAAAAAAAAAAAAAAAAAAAAAAAAAAAAAAAAAAAAAGTTTGTAATTTTCTCGAAACTTGTGGCAAAACAAAATATTCCATGAATTCAACATGACTCTCAGCAAATAGCTTGGGGTGTCTGCTTTCCAAAAAGGTGTCATTTGGGGCGTGTGTGAACTGTCCTGTCATTTTATGCCCAACATTAGAAGCTTATGCTATACATCACCCACTCTAACCACTTGAAGACCCTGCCTTTTCTAAAACTTTTTGCTACAAAATTACTTTGAACCCCCAAACAGTATATATTTTTTTAAAGCAGAGGCCCTACAGAATAAAATGGTGGGTGTTGCAATTTTTTTTTCACACAGTATTTGCGCAGCGATTTTCCAAACTATTTTTTTTTTGGGGGGGGGGTTTTTTGAATTTTAATGCACAAAAACACACTATATTACCCAAATGTTTGGTAAAATATAAAAGACGATCCTTATGCCGAGTACATAGACACCAAACATGACATGCTTTAAATTTGTGCACGCCCATGCAGCAGCAACAAACTACATACATTCTTGGGGTCCCCCCCGTGGGACGATAAAGGCCCAGAGAAAACCATGGAAGGCGCCGGAAGGGGGGCGCGCTTATTAAGAGCAGTCTAGTGGCCAATTAGCCGCTGGGATTGCTTTTACATGAAAGCCGACCGCCAGAAGAAAAAGAACTATACCAAGATGATGCCTAAACCTGCAGGCATCATTCTGGTATAACCAAAGTCCAGCAACATACCAGTACCAGATTCCTCCATTCACATCGATCGATGTGAAATCGAAAAAGTGTGTGGTATGACAACTATTAGAATACCGCCCTGCATTAGCCCACTTCTAATGCTGGGTATACATGCACTGTTCTTTTTTTTTTTCGTTCAGCCCATGGTTTTAAAAAAAAAAAAAGAACCTAACAAATGCCTCCATTCACATCGATCAATTTGGATGAAGAAATCTCTGCCAAAAAAAGTGAAAAAAAATATTTGCCGAACCATCGGGGCAATCCGCCCTCTGTCCACCCCAGCCCCTATGCTTCAGTATATATGTTTTTTTCTTAACTGCGGTGGTAAAATCAACTCCTACAATGCTGGAGTTGCTGATTTACGTATCGTGAGAGAAAACCCTGTTGCTGTCGAAATAAACAAATCAGTGCTGCAGCTGAATGGCGTACCTTTAAAGCAAACAAGGGTTAACGAAACACAGTAACAATAAAACATTAACTCAATAAAAAAAAAAAAAAACTTTTTTTTTATTGTAATTCTGTGTCAAAAAAAAAAAAAAAAAGTTAAAAAAATATATGCCGAAGCACAGGGCAATCCTCCCTCTGTCCACCCCAGCCCCTATGCTTCAGCATGTATGCTCTTTTTTAACTGTGGTGGTGAAATCTCCTCCTACAGCGCTGGAGTCACAGATTTTACATATTGTGAGAGCAAACCCTGTTGCTGTCAGTATAAACAAATCAGTGCTGCAGCTGAATGGCGTACCTGCAAAGCAAACAATGGTTAACAAAACACAGTAACAATAAAACATTACAATATACTAGTATATAGTACAGTAACAACAGAATATTAACTCAAAAAACAACTATTATTGGCTTTTATTTTTTGGGGATTTTTACACTTTTTTTTGTAACTGTAAAAAAAAACTTAACGTTCCAGGCTTGGATCTCTCAAAATGTGATAGCCATCTAACATCTTTCAAGACCCTGTGTAAAAAGAATGTGCCGTGCTGTACCCTATACAAATACTCCACTAGTGTGTGGTAGCGATGGAAACAGTCCTTGATGCAAAGACCAGGTTGGCCAGGACAGGAGGGACAAAAATAGCAGGTGTCACGCCTATGTCCGCATTTTCTACAGACACGACATCTTCTTTGGGGTGGGTAGGGGTACCAGGGAAGGACGTCCGAAAAATGCCTCATGCAGCTGGCTTACTGCATCTGGATTGGGAAATTGGGCCACAGCACCTTCTGGATAGAAAAGGGCTGATAATGATCTGTTCCTAGAATTTTAGGAAGGATCCACTTCTTCCTGACGCTTTGTATAGTACATAACAGAACCAATTGGAATAAGTATACAGACACTTATTTGTACCAGCCTCTGGCCTTAAGGGCAATTAAGTACAGCCCCATCATCTGGTCATTGAAGTACACCCCTCCCATTTTAAGGTTGTAGTCATGGACACAGAGGGGGTTCTCAACAACACCAGTCGCTGTTACAGTTTGCACTGCCGTGTCTACGTGAATGGAAGACAGAACTAAATCGTTTAGTTTGTCCTTCCACCTCACTGCAAGCAATTCATTGCACCTCAAGCAGGCTCTCTCCCTCGTCCCCCCGTCTTAAGTGGGGCATTTACAAGCCGTGGGGGGAAGCCCCGGCGATTAGATAGCATAATGCGACATGGGCCAATTCCTAATTGAAAGAGGTGTCCAAAAAGTGGCACGCTTGTATAAAAATTGTCCATGTATAAATGGTACCCCTTTTGGAATAAGGTTGACACCAAATCCCAAACAATCTTGCCGCTGTTCTCCATGTAGTCTGTGCAGTCGGGGGGCTCCACACTATCTTTTCCCTCGAAAACCAGGAAGCTACATTGTATAGCCTGTTGCCCTGTCACAGAGCTTATACATTTTGCTCCTATAACTGACACGCTTGCTAGGGAGAAAACAAGGCGGCCAGAAAACGTAATCACGGACTCATCAACGCAGATATCTTGTTCGGGATATACAAGGCTGCAAATTTATGGTTGAAGTGGTTTACGAGGGGCCAAATTTTGTGGAGCAGATCATATCCAGGGTCACCCCCGAGGACGACAGAGTTCAATGTCGTTGATGTGCATAAACCGCAAAATTTGCTCGTTTCCAGTCCTGGCCATGGCAGCAGAGAACACAGGCATATGGTGAATTAGGTCAGTGGACCAATATGACCACAACTCACTCTTTTTAGTAATGCCCATGATGAGGGATAGGGCCAGAAAGGTTCTAAATTCAAAAATGTTGGTAGCTTTCCATGCAAATTGTCTGGGAAGGGTCAAATTTGGGTTTGCGGAAATTAATTGATCAGCATATAAACTGCTTTGGTCCACAATAGATCTGTACAGATCTTTGATGAAAAACAGCTCATAAAAACCAAGGGCGGTTAAATTAGCCTTTTCCACCTTAATTCCAGGCTGGCCAGTGAATGTGGGAAGTGTGGGCGCTGCAGAAGTAGTGGGCTGCCAATCAGGAGTTGCAAGCACATCAGGAAGGGCACTATGGGCTCTACGTGCCTGCGTTTGAATTCTTGGGACTGCGAGATACTACTTGTGGTAGCTACTGCACCAGCTTGAACTGCACATATGAGACTTGCCACATCACCAAGTGTTACTGCAGTGCTGGTTTGTCTACGGCCAGGATGTACTCTGCCGCTGGTGCTCGTCAGTTCACCGGAATGTAGAGTGGCACTAGTACCAGCACTCTGCTGCATTCGAGAGCCATGCGATTGTTGCACCTCAGCAACAGAAGAATGGGTCAGGTACGCCTGACCTTAGCAAGGACCTCTACTCTAGCATCAGAGCCATCTGTCAGGGTGCCGCAGCTCTCTACAGGTCTGTATACTGAGCCAGAATCTGTACTTAAAAGAGGATGTTATGCTGAGTAAACAGATACCAAACACGTCACATTTTAAAATAGCACATGCACGTGCAACTGCGACAAACAGCGTAAGTTTTACGATCTATAGACGAAGCTTTAAAAGCCTTTACAGTTTACCACTTTGGATTTACACAGGAAGACTGGTGCTAGAATTACTGCCCACAATCTGATATTGTGGATGATACCTCACATGTGTGGGATGATTGCTTTTTGCATGCGGGACTGATGCATGCGTTCGCCTTTGCGCATTAGCACGGGGGGACAGAGGTGCTTTAAACATTTTTTTTTTAATTAATTTTGCAATGTCGCCTCCCTCTGCTTGTAAAAGCAGCTGGATTGCTTTTACAAGAAAGCCGACCATTGGCTCAAAAAAAACAATACCGGGATGATGCCTTTGCAGCTGTATGCATCATCTCAAATAACCATTCAAAGTCGAGCACGTCGATGGAGCTAAACTGGTTAAAAAAATCATCTGAGCTAGCCAGAACCAGTTCCTGAGAGAGTCTAGTCCATGTCTTTGATTATAAAGAAGCCTCTCTGTATTAGGTTTAAACCTCTTTTCCTCCAGACATAAAGAGTGCCTCCTAGTCCTCTGTAATTATCTTGAAAGTGAATAACTTTGCACCAGGTTCACTATATGGACCTTTTATGTATTTACACGTGATGATCACCTCTTCTCTAGACAATATATTTGATTTAGCTAATCCTTCCTTACAGTGGAGGTCCTCCATGCCTCTTATCAGTTTCATTGCCCTTCTCTGCACTCTCTCCAGTTACCCGATATGCTTTTTGTAAACTGGTGCCCAAAACTGAACTGCGTATTCCAGATGAGGTCTTACTAATGCTGTGTACAGGGACAAAATTAGATCTCTCTCTGGAGTCTCTGTTAAGAAGTATACTCTTAACACACAAAGTATTTTGCATGCTTTAGAAACTGCAGCTTGGCTCTGCATGCTATTAACAAGTCTGCGATCTGCCACACCCCCAGATTCTTCTTGACCATTAACTCCCCCTAGAACAGGGCTTCAAACTGACCTGGAGATCTCTTCTTTTCTGCTGCTGGCCCACTCTGGAGACCGCTAGCCGGAAATAAGAGGTGGAGTGCAGTTGGGATCACTCTGCATGGGACAGGAGCCAGCACTACAGAGGAGGTATCGGCTTATGCAGCTCGTACTCCCTACTACAGCTCCAACATTACAAGTAGTCCCTTCTGCACTCACTCTGTTTGATGCTCTGGAATGGCGGATTAGCATGCCCAGACCACTATCTACCAGTCACCTAGCCACGATCTACTGGTTGCTGACCCCCGCCCTATGATGATGCATGCATGTTTTTTTAGTCACCAAGTGAATAACTTTACATCAACATTTGCCACATAATTGCATAAAGTCTGCTTGTAAGTTAGACACATCCAGTTAGAATGTTATTCCAATATTTAACTTGGTATCATTTGCAAAATCAGAAATGTTCCAGACTCTATATCATTTATGAATAAATTAAAAAGAAAGGGAACCAACACTAATCCTTGGAGTATCTCACTAATAACATTAGATCATCAAGTATAAATCATTAACCTCTTCCCACCCACGCTATAGCCAAAAGACAGCTACAGCGCAGGCTTAAAATGCCGGAGGACATTCACGGACGTCCTCTCGGGAACACACTTCCCGCGTGCCCCCTAGGCAAGCATCGGGAAGAATCTGTGATTGCCCTGTCCCTTGGACACAGCCAATTACAGATCGTGGGAAATGGCCAATCACAGCGGCCTTTTACCACGCGATTGCTGTGACCAATGACAGGTGATCTTAAACGTAAACATATAAGATCTTCTGTCATTGACGGCTCTCCTTCCCTCACACAGAGACTGTGTGCGAGGGAAGGAGAGCGTTCTGTGATCCGAATGAGTTGGCTACAGTTTTTTTACAGTTTATTACACTGCCCAAACAGTGCCCATCAGTGTCACAGTGCCATCGTGCCTCAGTGTCACCATAGAGATTAAGGGCTGAGATGATCAACATGTACCAATACATAAGTGGTCCATATTGTGAACTTGGTGTTGAGTTTTTCACTTTAAGGTCATCACAGAGGACAAGGGGGCAGGCTTCACGTCTAGAGGAAATCTCCAAATACGGAAAGGTTTTCTTCACAGTAAGAGCTGTGAAAATGTGGAATAGACTCCCCCCAGCGGTAGTTCTGGCCAGCTCAGTAGATTGTTTTAAAAAAAGGCCTGGATTCTTTCCTAAATTTACATTATATAACTGGGTAATGACATTTATAGGCAAAGTTGATCCAGGGAAAATCCGATTGCCTCTGAATTTTTTCCCCTGCTGTAGCAAATTGGACCATGCTTTGCTAGGGTTTTTCACCTTCCTCTGGATCAACTGTGGGTGAAGGATTGTGTAAATAGTATTGTTTTTTTTTTATTTTACATATATATATATATATATATATATATATATACACACACACACACACACACACACACACACACACATATATACACTATACACACAGTATCTCACAAGAGTACATACCTCACATTTTTGTAAATATTTTATTATATCTTTTCATGTGACAACACTGAAGTAATGACACTTTGCTACAATTTAAAGTAGTGAGAGTACAGCATGTATAACAGTTTAAATTTGCTGTCCCTTCAAAATAACTCAACACACAGCCATTAATGTCTAAAACGCTGGCAATGAAAGTGAGTACACCCCCAATTTGGACATTTTCATTTAGGGGTGTACTCACTTTTGTTGCCAGCAGTTTAGACATTAATGGCTGTGTGTTGAGTTATTTTGAGGGGACAGCAAATTTACACTGTTATTCAAGCTGTACACTCACTACTTTACATTGTAGCAAAGTGTCATTTCTTCAGTGTTGTCAAATGAAAATATATAATAAAATATTTACAAAAATGTGAGGAGTGTACTCACTTTTGTGAGATACTATATATATGGGGACCTGCCACAGGGGACATGTATCAAAGCAAAAAAAAGTTTTAAAAACGGCCATTTTTTCAGGAGCAGTGATTTAAATAATGTTTGACATGAAACAATAAAAGTGAAATATTCCTTTAAATATCGTGCCTGGGGGGTGTCTATAGTATGCCTGTAAAGTGGCGCAGTTTTCCCGTGTTTGGAACAGTACCAGAGCAAAATGACATTTCTAAAAGGAAAAAAAGTCATTTAAAACTGCTTGCGGCTGTAATGTATTCTCGGGTCCCGGCAATATACATGAAAATCATTGAGAAAAATGGCATGGGCCCGCCCCCCAGCCCATTACCAGACCCTTTGGGTCTGTTATGGATATTAAGGGGAACCCCGCACCTAAATTTTAAAATAAAATGGCGTGAGAGGGCCCCCAGGCACTATATACTCTGAACAGAAGTATATATACCATATGGCCTGCCCTATATACTCTGCAGAAAATTGGGCCTTAGGTGTTGGTGATACCAGAACACTGTAAGCCCTCACAGTTACTCTTGGTGGGTGCAGGAATGGGCCCTGCTGTGAAATATTAGATCAAAAATTGTAATTACATGGCCTCTGTTAAGCAGGGACAGAAAAATTGGGCCTTAGGCAGTGGTGCCCTAAACCAAAAATATTGTTGGAAGCTAGCATCATCAAGATTGAGGAGGAATAGGATAGTCACTCAGCATAGGCAGTCTTCAGTCCCACATCCATAGAAAAATCAATCAGTTACATCAGTATCAGGTGCTTGATAGCTGCTAATCCAAGACGGATTCATTTTTATGAATGTGAGCCCATCAACGGAGTCTGTGGACAGGCGCACTCTATGATCCATTACAAACACTCCAGCAGCACTGAATGTGCATTCAGAAAGAACACTGGATGCAGGAACAGCCAGTAGCTCAATTGCAAATTGGCCAGTGGTCCATCCTCAAGGCCCAATAACCCAGCGTATGGTCTGTTGGAAAGGTCTCCAAGTCTGCTCTTGCCCCTAGATATTCCTGCACCATGTAATGCAGACGCTAGCGATGGTTGCTTGAACCAATCAGACCTTGGCGCTGAGGACTGAAAAATTGTCTAAAGGCATCGGTCAGCAGGCCACCTTCTCCACCGCTATTCCTCTGACTGAACGAAGCCTCAGCAACACGTTGTTCAGCACCAGGAAATTGTAACCTCCCAGGGTCTGGAAACGCATCGCACAAACCTTTCTTCAAGGTCTCCTGAAGATGTTTCATCCTTTGCTCCCTCTGCGAAGGCAGGATGAATTCTGCAACCTAACCCATGTAACGTGGCTCAAGAAGGGTTGCCAGCCAGTAATGATCCCTCTCCTTGATACCACAAATCCTAGGGTCCTTCTGCAGGCTTTGCAGAATCAAGGAGGCCATGCAGCATAAGTTTTCAGAGGCATTTGATTCTAAGTCCTCTGGGTCACTAAGGATCACATGATCCGTAACGACCTCCTCTCAGCCACGTACAACTCCTTGGGTTTCTGGGGACTGAAAAACATCCCTTGAAGACTGCTGCTGAGTGTTATCCTCCATGTCCATGCTGACACAATCCTCCTCCTCCTCCTGTGTGTTTGGCGGGCCCGCAGGAATACTACCTGGATAAAGGGGGCCTTGAGAGGTAGGAAGGTCCTCCTCTTCCTCCCGCTGTTCTGCCTCAAGTGCCCTGTCCATTATTCCATGAAGCATGTGCTCCAATAGGAAGACAAGAGGGACGGTATCACTGATGCATGCATTGTCGTTGCTCACCATCCTCGTGGCCTCCTCAAATGGTGACAGAACAGTGCATGCATCCTTGATCAGTAGCCACTGGCGTGGCAAAAAAAAGCCAAGTTCCCCTGACCCTGTCCTGGTGCCATACTCACCCAGGTACTCATTGATGGCCCTCTGCTGTGTGTGCAGCCGCTGCAGCATTGCCAACGTTGAGTTCCACCTGGTGGGCATGTCACAAATGAGGCGGTTGGTGGGCAGGTTGCATTCCCTTGTCCCTAATGTAATGTGTACACCACCAGAAAAGTAGTAGCAACTGTACTACAGCTGCACTGTATTGTGTACTGTGTACACCGCCAGAAAGGTAGTAGCAACTGCACTATGGATGCACTGTATTGTGTACACCACCAAAAAAGTAGTAGCAACTGCACTAGGGCTGCACTGTATTGTGTACTGTGTACACTACCAGAAAAGTAGTATAGACAGTACACCACGGAATGCACTGTAGATATAGGCTACAATGGATGCTGCAGAGTATATATATATCTATATATATATCTATATATATATCTATATATATAGATATATATATATATATAGATATATATATACACATATACACACACACACGCACTAGAATATATATTTTTTATTTTTTTTATTTTTTAATACACCACCTGAAGTATATTAGAAATAGTACACCACGAAATGCACTGTAGATATAGGCTACGCTGGATGCTGCAGAGTATATATATCGCCATGACCACCAGAAACCGCACCCTGGCGCCTAGGCTGCCACCAGCCCATTCACTGCAACTCTCGATGCCCCAGACATGCAGTGCTATGATATTTAACATTGACCGCCGTTCCTCCTCCCTTCTCCACACTCAGCGCAGGGCTTGATGCTTGCCAGAGCCGCTAAGTGTGAAAATGACACGTAACAGAGAGGAGAGAGAGAGAGGATCTCTCAGAATTGAGCTTGATGTCGGGGGTGGGCGGGACCCAGCCGGGGTGGGCAGGACCCAGCAGCTGTCAAACACTAGTCAATGGGATGGGATCTGGGCGGGCCACTACGTGTATGTGGCCCTGCCCCTTTTCTTAAGCAGCCCAAACATTGGCTGGTGTTTGATAGCTGCTGGGTCCCGATCCCGCCCACCCCCGACATTAAGCTCAATTCTGACAGCTCTTCTCTCCACTGTTACTTGTCAGTTTCACACACAGTTACATTCGGCTCAGTGTGAAACCTGCCAGTGCTAACCAGTGCCACCTGCCAGTGCCTGCCAGTGCCACCCAATGTCACCTGCCAGTGCCATCCAGTGTCACCTGCCAGTGCCACCTGCCAGTGCCAATAGTGCCACCTGCCAGTTCCAAACCAGTGCCACCTGCCAGTGCCAAACCGTGCCACTGCCAATCAGTGCCACCTGCCAGTGTCATCAGTGCCACCTGCTACTGCCAATCAGTGCCACGTGCCAGCGCCACCTGCCAGTGCCAACCAATGCCACCTGCCAGTGCCAACCAGTGCCATCTGTCAGTTCCAAGCCAGTGCCACCAACCAGTGCCAACCAGTGTCACCTGCCAGTGCCAACTGGTGCCACCTGTCAGTTCCAAACCAGTGCCACCTGTCAGTGCAAATCAGTGCCATCTGTCAGTGCCAAATCAGTGCCACCAACCAGTGCCACCTGCCAGTGCCAACCAGTGCCATCTGTCAGTTCCAAACCAGTGCCACCTGCCATACCGAACTTATGTTAGACCCAAACATCAAGCTCATCCCTATTTACTGTGAAATAGTGTGGTCACAAAACAACCAAGTTCATAAACTATGATATTACATGCTCTTTAAAGCACCACCAATCCTCTTTGGCACCACCAAGGAATTAAAGGTGTAGGTCCTTTAAAATGGTCAGTAAACCACACGTCTGGCTGTTCAATGCTGCTCCTTAGTCACACCATCAGGAAACAGAAATAACCGCAATAGTGTAGTATTTAAAACATACTTCAATTTTATTTAAAAACTGCACTTACAAGATCTAAAAATAGGCTTGCATATCACCTCCGACATCACCTAGTTCCACCTCACGAGTCATGTGACTGTCAGGGGCACGTCAAAGTCATGAATTTTATTAAAAGTCGCACTTACAGGATCTAAAAATAGGCTTGCATAACACCAATGCATTTACTATACCTTAAAGACTCATTTAAAAAAATAAATAAATAAAAAAAAAAAAAAACATGTCATACTTACCTCCTCTGTGCAGTTGGTTTTGCACAGAGTGGCCCAGATCTTCCTCTTCTGGAGTCCCTCAGTGGTGCTCCTGGCTCCTCCTCTTCTCTAGTGCCCCATTGGAGAGCCGCCCTCCCTCGGGGCACTCGTGCGGGCTCGCTCCCATGTCCTGCTGCTGCGTCTATTGACAAAGACAGCAGGACTCATCCCCGCCCCCCCCCCCGCATTATTGGATTTGATTGACAGCAGCAGGAGCCAATGGCTGCGCTGCTATTAATCTATCCAATCAGGACCCGAGACACTGGCTGGAGCTGGTGTGCTCGTCCAAGTCACTGGAAAAATCGGGTTCAGGTTAGTAAAAGGGGGGCTCTGGGGGGCTGCTGCATCACAGGAGGTTTTTCACCTTAATGCATAGAATACATTAATACATGATACACAGAGATTAAACAAATCTCCCTACATAAGTTTTACATGTAGATCTGTTGTCTTCAGCTTGCCATATTCTTTAGAAAGTGCACATCGTGTTGGAATTTTTCTTCCTGTTCAGCACTGGGAGTGAAGTTTTGGCATACACTGTGTAACAGCTGATTGGAGGAAAGGCACACACCCCCACTCCACATAGGCAGAGGAAGGAAGCAATGTGTAAGAGCTGTGCTGTGAATAAACCAGCTCTCTGCTAATCTTTTTATAGCACCCACCCTGATACAAATGTCAAGATGGTTTTATCTCGATGTCAGAGAACTTGTCAGATATATGTGCTTAGATCAAATTTCATGAATCAGGTTTAGATCCACTTTAAAACGAAGCCCTCCAGTGGCGCATGGTCGCCTCTGAGAGGGCTTCCATCTTCCCCCGGTCTTTCTTCCGGGTTTGCGGACTCCAGCTGTGTGAGTGGCCGAAGCGGCGATGACATAATTCCCACTCTGATGGTATGCCGGACCTTCAGAGCGCATGTGCTGGTGATGTCATCGGCTGCATGCAGGATGAATATGTCAGGTCACCTGAGGCCAGGTGACAGATGCTAACCGTTGGGGTCAGGAGTGCACCGCTAAGGTAGTGGACCCTATGGCTGACTGCTGCGGATGGAAGTCTGGGTGATTAAGGAAGGCAGGTCCACTGGAGCACAAACAAGGTGCAATAATAAATCTGGAGGTAGACTTACAGGCCTTTAACATTGTCGGAATCACCAAGCCAGACAACCCCATCCTTCAGAACCAGCAGGGTGGAAACCATAAAAAAAATTGTAAAAAGTAGAAGATACCGCGCTAAGTGAACATACAAAGCAAAAATAAACAAAAAACGAAAACACAGCAGCAGCTCAATTTGGGATACACATATAAGCAAATGGAATTAGAAAAGGGAGCTGCGCTACAAATATCACACAAAAAATGCAACTAATGCACAAGTGTATTGAAATTGCTCCCAACACCAAAAGAGTTTCAGGATCAGTCCATAAATATAAACATATGTGCTCTTCATATGACCTGTGACAACACCACAAAACTCGTGTTCCTCCACCACACAGATTGCGTGTTTACCAGAGGTAAGCTTAATATGGGCTTGCGGCTATTAACCCCGCCAGGGACTTGTTCCAAAGGCATGATGGTGACAGCTCTCGGGTACTTAGTGCGGCAGGAACACGCAAACAATCACAGGGAATTCGGTCATTCAATGGTCTCAATCGGAAGCCACTTGGGTTCTTGTTTTTCTTGAGACTCTTGCCACAAAGACACTGAAGCATATGCATTCCTTTGCTGAAAATGTTCCAAAGAAACCGCATTGATTTGGGCGAAAAGCAATCCAGCAGTTTAGACACCATGAGAACGAAGAAATCCTTGTTGCATACTAAGAGGTTGTGATCAGTTCTCCAGAACAAGGGTACCAAATTACCATAGAAAATTATTATTTTCCTAGCTTCTCCCAGTCTGATTTCCTTGCAAGGATTTTCTTTTTTGCAGACTCCTCAATTAGAGAGAGCTGTGTTGTATTTTGCTTTTTTTTTCCCTTTTCTTTTTTATTGTTTCCGCTCTCAGATGTGTATAAGATTTAATGGTTGTAACTATATCAGCATGAGCTATTGCCAACATGCACAATCTTCCTTTCCAGCATGCAGCCAAATGAAAGTAAGAATTCCCAAGAGAGGCCAAAAGAACTAATCTCAGAACAGTGAGGCATGTACGATCCCCGAAGTAAAAACCATTGCCTGTCACTTGATTGCTATGAGGAAGGTTGAATCTGTAGAGCATCAAAAGCCAAGGCAGGATCAATCCCCTGTGATCTCTGCAATCTTATTTAACCTGCAGTTCCAAATCATAGAACAACACTGCTGTAAATCCAGATCCCCTAAATAGATGATTACTCTCCCTAAAGGGCTGAGCCCTTTAGACAGAAGGTCTTCCCAAAGAGATAGCCGTCAGGGAGCATCCAACACCAATCACACCACATCAGCATACAACAGACAGCAAGGCAAATCTGGGGCCACCAGTATGACCAGGATCCCTTTGGCCTCTATCCTATGAAGTAAAGGAGGAATCAGTCGGAAAGGAGGGAAGGCGTAGAGGAGATTGTACCGATCCCTCTGGCGCATCCATCAGAGGATCCAACGACCTTGCCACAACCGTGGAACCTTCCAATTGAGGCGGGATGCCAGAAGATCCACGTCCAGTGTCCCCCAGTGAAGGCAAAGCTGATGGAACACCTCTGGATGTAGGGACCACTCGTCCTTATCCAGCATCTGACGGTGGAGATAATCCATTTGCCAGTTTTCAACGGTTGGAATGTGTATGATGGACGGAGACAGAACAAACCTTGTCCCATATCGCAGGATGTGAGCCACCTCCAGCGCTGCTGCTGCACTTCTGATGCCTCCCTTTGGCATTGTTTAACTGTATCCTGGTCAGCAGATCCTTTATGCGTTCCGTCAAATGTGTCAGCAACAATCTGATCACCAGCAACTCAAGACATTGATGGGCAGTCGAGCTTCCTCCAGAGTCCAGCAAACCTGAGCCGTGTCTGATCCAAGGATTGGAATGCCACGGGCCCTGAAACCAGCGAAGGAGACCCCCCACCCTGGAAGTGAGTGGTGACAACCTTTCATGCTGAGTACTTATCTGTGGGCTTGGAGGTCTTCTTGGTCGCTTGGTGCCTCCCGCGGGGACCTTGAAGGGTTTAAATCCCTTTACCGAGGACTCTGGGAGCGAAAAATCTGCTTATGTGCCGTGAAAGGTCAGCCCCATCCTTCTACGAGGTTCCTTTTCCCTTCTTGGATTGTGGCTGGAAAGGTACTCTTGCTACTTGTAATGTTCTTGATAATATCATCCAGCGCAGTCCCAAACAGCCGGTCCCCCTGAAAGGGTAAATCTGCCAAAGCCTTTTTGGAGGTCTGGTCAGCCGACCAACACTTAAAGCTGAACTCCAACTTTCTTTTCACTAGAAGTGAACCATCAGCCCCATCATAGATCATACCATGTTGCTCCATTGTCTGCAGATCCCCTGATATTCTGAGTTTAGTTATGGCTTTGTATCATGTGACATTCTGTATAGACTGCTGTAAAGGCTCTTCCAGAGTCACTTCCTGCTGCATCGCTAGCCTAAAACACACCCCTCTGTAGTCTTTGAGACTGTGCAAATGATGCAACTTCCTTCACAGCTCTGATGGTGATGATGATGATACCTAAATGATATTTTTATCATTTTTTTCACACAAATAGAGCTTTCTTTTGGTGGTATGTAATCACCGCTGGGGTTTACATTTTTTACACTACAAAGAAAGAAAAGACAGAAATTTTTCAAAATTAATTTTTCTTAGTTTCTGTTATAAAATTTTACAAATAAGTAACTTCTCTTGATGAATTTTGACCAAAAATTATGCTACATTTCTTTGCTAAAAATAACCCAAATCAGTGTTTATTTGGTGTTGGCAGTGACGGGGGACAGACAGATGTTTTATGGTGACACTGACATGTGTTTGGGGACAGGGGAATCAGTGGTGCTTGGTGTACTGTTTGTGGGGTGATCTGTAACAGCTCTATGTAAAATCATCCTCACACAGAGAGCTGTCACAGATCTGCAGATTCCCCCTCCCCCCCACACACACACTGAGCTCTCACTGAGCTCGGCGCGGAGAACTGTCACAGAGACACGTGTCTCGGTTTACATTGTCACGGCTGTGATTGGACACAGCCGTCATGTGATCGGGAGGGCCAATCACAGCGCCCATATCCTGATCTTTGTTCAGCTGCATTCTGTGATCATAATGATCACAGGATCGAGCGTCCACTCAATCGAGGATGAACGTCCACTCAGAACGAGGCCGTTTATGTGCAGTGGCCAGGTGGGAGGTGGTTAATAGGTGTGACCACCCATTAGTTTTAGGTACCGCAGATACCACGGTGCCTTGATGAGGCTCTGTGGCTTACGCATGCATTTGCAAATGTGTGCAGACTAAACCCCTGCTTTTAAACGCATACTGTTTGACAGGTTATTTGGTTGTCTGCGGGCTAGTGGTAAGTTAAGCTTGGTTTTTCCCCTGGATTTATCCTTGGCCTTGTTTGTACCCGTTAGCCTTCCAATGCTTCTTACTGCGATAGCCAGCTATTGATGGGAGCAAGTGGCGTCTTTTTTGTATCAGTGACCACCCAGTCACACCTACAGGAACAGTCCAAACCTCCCAAGTCCCACCTCACAGATCACAGCATTATTCAAAAAGAAAACACCTTCATGAAAGCTAGCTGTGCTGCTGCTGGGCAGGATTGAATGGATCACAATTAGAATTCAGTCCTGCCCAGAGTGAACATGGAGAGCCCCCCCCCAAGGGAGCCTAGCTCTCTGTGAAGGGATTAATTTACATATAAAAAGGAAACACCTTCATAATAACCTCCCACAGCCCTTCCTCTGTAGTCTTGCAGTAAGCCATTATTCTTTGGCATGGCGCAAGACAGGAATGACACAGGAGGAGGTATGACACATTTACACCTGCTTTGCAGACTGCAGAGAGCATTTGATAGGCGGTGAGGAGTTATATTGTCTCCTTATTACCTATTTTAACCCCTAAATACCGCAGTACTGCACTGCAAAAAAATTGTGCACAATCACCAGAATTGGTTGTGTCTGTCAGGCAGTAATGCCCACAAAGCACAACAGAAGGTATAGTTCCCACCACAGCCATGAAGCAGTGTATCGCAGTTGTGGCATGTGCCAATGCCCCTTCAGCTTAACCACTTCAGCCCCAGAAGGATTTACCCCCTTCCTGACCAGAGCACTTTTTACAATTTGGCACTGTGCTGCTTTAACTGGTAATTGCACGGTCATGCAATGCTGTACCCAAACTAAGTTTGCGTCTTTTTTTTCCCACAAATAGAGCTTTCTTTTGGTGGTATTTGATCACCTCTGCGGTTTTTATTTTTTGCAATATAACCAAAAATTTTGAAAAAAAATATTTTCTACTTTTTGCTATAAAAAAATACAATAAACTAAATTGTAGTCATAAATTTAGGCCAAAAAGCATTCAGCCACATGTCTCGGGTAAAAAAAATTCAATAAGTGTATAATTATTGGTTTGCGCAAAAGTTATAGCATCTACAAACTAGGGTACACTACCGTGGATTTACACAGCTTTTAGTTTATGACCACCTTTTAGCACTCCCATTTCTTGAGGTGCTAAAATGGCAGGGCAGTACAACCCCCCCCCCCCCTCCAAATGACCCTATTTTAGAAAGTAGACACCCCAAGGAATTTGTTGAGAGGCTTGTTGAGCACATTGAATATTTTATTTTTTTGTCCCAAGTGATTGAAAAATGACAAAAAAATTTTTTTTAGACAAAGTTGTCACTGAAATGATATATTGCTCAAACATTCGTAAGGGCGTAAATTTTTGAATTCACTCCTCACTACCTATCACAGTTTCAGGGCCCAAGAAATGCCCAGATAGCACAACCCCCGAAACTTGTGACAAAATCTAAAATATTCCATGGACTCAACATGCCTATCAGCAAATAGCTTGGAGTGTTTACTTTCCAAAAAGGGGTCATTTTTCTGGGTTTTTATGCACAACATTAGAAGCTTATGCCACACATCCCCCACTGTAACCACTTGAAGACAAAGCCCTTTCTGACACTTTTTGTTTACATGGGGAATTGTTTTTCTTTTTTTTTTTGCTAGAAAACTACTCTGAACCCCCAGACATTAAATATTTTTTAAAGCAAAGGCCCTACAGATTAAAATGGTGGGTGTTGCAAAAAAAATTTCACACAGTATTTGCGCAGAGATATGCATATACAATCAGTGAGTAAACTGAAAATGAGACAGTATGATAAATGGAACTGTTGGCTCTGTGAATACCCGTTAAAGGCCTTTTAGACAGAGGATGCACGATACTGTGTTATTTGAAAATGAGGATTCTTGGTATTATGTGGTGTCTATAATGGTTTGTTGTTGCTTCTTTTTATGTTAATTCCTTTTTTTATCTGTTTATTCATTTATACTCTCTGCGTTATGTTAAAATAACTCTCTAATTGAAAACTGAACTATAGCAATGTTCTTACTGGTGGAAAACACTGATTACTTTTGATTCCCATTACTTGTTATACAAATTGTGATGGTAATTGCATTATTGTAATTTGCATTTGGTTCAATAAAAACAAACTGAAAAGAAAGTGAGACAATAATGTAAAAAAAATTCAAAATAGTGACACAAAACTGTGTGCCGTGCTAAATGCATATACATTCAAGAAGTAATCCTGATGATATATAAACATTTAAGAATAGATCCAAAACAAAATATGTTGACCTGTAACAGCCAAAGAATTTCCACAAATAATGACATCTATGTGAAAAACATAATCCAAAAAATAAATAAATATATAAACACACAAAAGTCACTCTGAGAAAATAACGTTCAACATATCATGTTCAATCCCTTAAATATGATCCCAGGGTGCTAAAATTTAATGAGAAGTAGCAATGAAACTGGATCAAACAGGGTGATGTTCACACACGAAACCCGGGAATGTGCTTCCAACACCAGGGAAAAGGGATGGGTAATCTTATGCCGCATACACACGGGCAGACTTTTCCACCGGACTGGTCCGACTGGCTTTCGAACGGACTTTTGAACGAACTGACTTGCCTACACACGATCACACCAAAGTCCGACGAATACGTACGTGATGACGTACGACTGGACTAAAATAAGGAAGTTAATAGCCAGTAGCCAATACCTGCCCTAGCGTGGGTTTCGTCCGTCGGACTAGCAAACAGACGAGTGGGTTTTTCGACCAGACTAGAGTCCGTTGGACAAATTTGAAACATGTTCCAAATCTAAAAACGCCTCAGTGTGAAAGGGGTCTTAAAGTAAGCGCGGTGTGCAAAGTTAGAGCAGGTCATGTCCACAGCTTTGGGTAAAAGTACCCATCCCTTTCCCCTGGTGTAGGAGGCACATTCTCGGGTGTCGTGAGTGAACATCACCCAGTTTCATTGCTACTTCTCATGAAATTTCAGCACCCTGTGATCATATTTAAGGGATTGAACATGATATGTTGAACTTTATTGTCTCCGAGTGACTTTTGTGTTGTTATATATTTTTTGGATTGTTTTTCACATAGATGTAATTTGTGGAAATTCTTTGGCTGTAACAGGTTAACATATTTCGTTTTGGGTATCACATTATTCTTAATTGTTTATATATCATCAGAATTACTTCTTGAATGTATATGCATTAAGCACAGCACACAGTTTTGTGTCACTATTTTGAATGTTTTTTTTACATTATTGTCTCATTTTCAGTTTACTCACTGATTGTATATGCACTTGGCACTTTACACAGCACTTTATAGTCTGGTTTTCATCCCCGGATAGGTTTCTGGGGTCCACTCATATCCTCAGCGCTGCATCTTTCTTGTTTATTACACTTTTATTTGTAACCAATGGTTCGGTTCTAGGTTCGGGCCTCTCAAGATGAAAATCTTCCTGGAATTTAAGGAAGGATCCAGTACGCTCTGATGCTTTGTATAGCACATATGCTTTCAGCAGAGCCAATTGGAATAAGTATACAGACGCTTTTTTGTACCAGCGTCTGGCCTTACGGGCAATTAAGTATGGCGCCATCAACTAGTCGTTGAAATCCACCCCTCCCATATTAAGGTTGTATTCGTGGACACAGAGGGGTTTCTCCACAACACCAGTCTCCGTTTGAATGTGGACTGTCGTGTCTGCATGAAGGGAGGACAGAACGAAAACGTTCCGATTATCCCTCCACTTCACTGCGAGCAAATTATTACTTCTCAAGCAGGCTCTCTCCCCCATCCTAGGATGGGAATCTACAAGGCGATGGGGTAAGCCCCGGCGATTACATTGCACGGTGCCACATGTGCCAATTCCATGATCAAACAAGTGACTAATAAGTGGCACGCTCATGTAATATCTGTCCACGTACAAGTGGTACCCCTTTCCGCGTAAGGGTGACACCAAATCCCACACAATCTTACCAGCGCTCCCTATGTAGTCTGGGCAGTTCCCCGGCTCCATGTGACTATCTTTTCCCTCATAAACCATAAAACTATATGTATAACCTGTAGCCCTGTCACAGAGCTTATGCATCTTGACCCCATATCTGGCACACTTGCTGGGAAGATACAGTTTGAAAGACAAGCGGCCAGAAAACTTAATCAGGGACTCATCAACGCAGACAACTTGATCGTGGGTAAACAAGGCTGCAAACTGTTGGTTGAAGCAGTTTACGAGGGGCCAAATTTTGTGGAGCCAATTGTATTCAGGGTCACCCCGAGGACGACAGAGTTCATTGTCATTAAAATGCATGAACCGCAAGATCTGCTTGTATCTAGCGCTGGCCATGCAGGCAGGGAACACGAGCATATGATGAAATGGGTCATTGAACCAATATGACTGCAACTCACTCTTTTTAGTTATGCCCATGAGGAGAGATAGGCCAAGGAAGGTCTTAAATTCGGAAACCGTAATAGGTCTCCAATCTCTGGCAAGGGTCAAATGGGGATTAGCGACGATCAATTGACCAGCATACAAATTGCTTTGGTCCACAATAGATCTATAGAGATCTTCTATGAAATACAGCGAATAAATATCAAGTGACGTAAAATCAACTGTTTCCACCTGAATTCTGGTTTGGCCAGTGAATGGGGGAAGTACGGGTGCGGTAGAAGTGGTGGGCTCCCAATTAGGATTGGCAAATGCAGCAGAAAGGCACTATAGGCTCGACGGGTCTGTCTTTGTCTTCTTGGTGGCTGCAGGACTCTACTTGTGCTAGCCACTGCACCAGCTGAACTGCACTTATAGGACTAGCCAAGTGATACTGCAGTGCTGGTTTGACTACGACCAGGGTGTACTAGGCCGCTGGTTCTTGCCAGTTCACCAGAAGAATGAGCGGCATTAGTACTGGCTCTCTGCTCCATACGAGAGCCCTGCGGTTCTTCCACCTCAACAACAGCAGAACAGGGTCGGGTATGCCTGACCTTGGCAGGGACCACTACTCTGTCGGTTTTTCCGGTTTCTAGTGAATCTGACAAATGGGTGACTTCCTCTTCATGCTCATCTCTCATGCTCAGAAAACGGGTAGGCCTCTTTACTACTGTACCTTCGATTGGATATTGTGGCCTCTAAATTTACTGGTACATTTAGTGAGACTCACAGGCAAAAAGAGCACCTGTCAGAGCCTGCTTCAATCGCTACCAAAAAAATTGTTAGCGTTCACAAGGATCAGGTCTGACTCTGCGAACGTTATGTGTGTTGTGTTTTTTTGAGTGACAGTGATTGATACTGCACTTGAGTGGGCTGGGCTGGGCGGAGGGGCTAAACGCAGACGCTAGCAGGTATCTGGGCTGATCCCACTAACGCTGCGTTATTGGGAACCCTAAACTACTGAGGATGCTAATATAGATCTGATCAGATCAAAGAAATTGATTCGTTCAGACACTATACTACTAAGGGAGGTGTATGGTGTGTGCGTGGGTGTTAGCGCTACTGGCACTAATCTGCTTGAGGCGACGCAGACCCTAACTGACGCTAAAACCTAAATGATGTCACCCGCCGGGCAGTACTGCGCACGCTCGCTGGTCAGACTGGGGTGCCCACAGAATCTAGATTATCCAGCCTATCGCCCAGCCAGACTGTTGCTAGAAGATCTTCGCAGGAAAAAAAGTAAAAACTCCAGAGAAAACCCAAAAGGTAATAAGAAAAGTTGTGGGACCACAAGTCCCAGCTAAAGTCACGTCCATATTCCTGAAAAGACTAGGCAAAATGGCTGAATGCCTACCGCAGAGAGGGGGTTTTATGCCCAGAGAGGACTGCCCATAGGAGGTGCAGAGTGTCTTTTTTTAACTAGTGTCCTACTCCTGTAGGTGGGGCTATAAAACCCTGTTTGGTCATGGATAAATAAGAAGAAAGAGCTGTGTTCTTCAATGAACAAAAGAGAAATCCTGTTTTCCCTTATGTTCATTGACGGCCACAGCTCTTTCTTATTCTTGACCATTGGATGTCCCAAAGCAGTGCTACATTGAGGGGTAGGCAACCAGAGAAAGAAATAAAAACACCAGAGAACCCCCCAGAGGACAGGGGAACAGAATTATCTCCAGCAGAACCATGTGGATGAAACACATCAAGATGCAAAACCTAATAAAGGTGTGCACAGACAACTGGGCAGCCACCGTGTAGAGATGAGATGCAGATGCCTGGTGTCAAAAAGCACAGGAAGTACTAATCGCCCTGGTGAAGCATGCCATAATGGGGAAGGGAGGAGCCCAACCCCAAACCACAGAGGCCTATACAACAGACCACCAGGACCAACAAGAAACAGTGGCCAAGAAAACTGCCAACCCATATGTGGGCCATCTGCCACTTCAAAAGGAGAAACCAACCCCTGAAGGAGGCCGAGAGAATTGGCAATACAGTGCAACCTCCAAAGGAAGCAAAGGGTAGGACACAGGGGACGAAGGACAAGTCCTCATCCAGGCAGAATAGCAGACCCCACCTTTTGAGGAAACAGGAACACAGATGAGAACCACCTCATCCCCATGTAAAACTGCTCCAAGCCCTGTGAAAAAGGGCATTAAAGAAGGAGTGCACAGCCAGAGGACGTTGGGACAAAAAAGCACGGGCACACAAAACCCATCCCTTAATGGTATGCAGGGCAAACTACTGATCAACAACCCATTGGCAAAGGACAAGACCTGTGACACTGAAGGGACACTGACAGAAGAAAAACACAGCCCTGCACCTAAAGATGAAGTTCCACCCAGCACGGTGGAATATCTCTGAAGAAGCAAAATCTATGTGCCCTCCACAGGGTGGGAATGACACCCGGCTTCAAGAGCAAGGCCGCCAAGGCCCACAACGATAAGCAGGAAAGAAGAAGATTGACCCCCGGAAGAGAAGATCCCCAAAAAGAAAATCACCATGGGCGTCCGCAACCATCCACACCATGACAGCGCACCTGGGTTTGATAGCCACCAGACTACCTAAATCCCTGCAGCACTCAACCCACTTAACACAGCAGACGAGGAAGAAACTTAAGAGGTGAAAGGAGAAGAAAAAAGATCTGACAATGGCTCCATGACGCCAGCAAAGCACCCATCACAACCACCAAATGCACCCACGTGCTCACCACAAAACTCGACACCCTCTTTTGGATATGGGGGGCCAGCCGCCCCAGGGCTGGGTTGTCCCACCCACCACAGGTAAATTCGTAGGAACACATCTGGGTGTAGCAACCACTCCCCTGAACCAGCATGTGAGGCCTCCAGCGCCACTGTCCAGTTCCTAATCCTGCACTAGCAAGTGAAATATACCACCTCTGTGACGTTCTCCAAACTGAATCCAGACCGGGCACCCTCTAAGATGTTCTGTCCAATAAGGTAGGCAAGGCCTGATTGCCCATAGCACCATGACATGGGCAGGTAACCAAGATTCCTCTGCCATCCAAGGCCCTCGGGCTGAACTCTGACCCAGGCCATTTACATCACTCCCCCGCCGGACAGGCAGGTGTTGATCTGCACCACTTTCCAGGGGGGGAGGGGAACAACTGCCCGACCCAAGGAGTCGGAGACTGAAGTCACTGAAGGGGGAGGTCCTGGCCAAACAGCCTATGCAGCTTCAGTTGTTCACAGACACAGGAGACTTGACCACTGAACAAAAACACTGACTGCAGGGCACTCGCATGGAACAGCGCACAAAAAAACATTTTAAAGGTTGACACAATGCAGCCCAGAGCCTGCATGCAACAAGGCGTAGAGAAGACCACCTGCGGGACAGCAACAACAGAACCGTATCTGGAGTGTCCGAAGCATGTTCAGAAGAAGAATCAGCCCCCCATAGGCCAGACGCCAGCCCGGGGTCAGGGCAGACCCATAAAAGTAAGAACCCAACAGAACTCCTGTGGAACACACATGGAGAGCTCACGTCATCCATCAGTGCAGAGCAAAACTCTGCTCACAGAAGGGGATAGTACCGATAGCCTTGCAAGTTAATGCCCAGTGTCTCAGCAAAGCTAGGACCATGGCCAGCACCTCGGTAATCCCCGGAACACAAGAGCAAGACCATAGGAGAGCCCCCACCAGCGATAGAGAGCCTTCAGGGCCAAAAGATTGCATGGAGCACAACTCCTGACACCCTTCCAGGTATAAAAATAAAAAAAAGTATAAAAAATATGCAGAGTACGTATGCAAAATGTGACAACGAATTCAAGTGTTTGTTTAATGCCAGAAGTCTGCCAAGTTAAATAGGAGAGTTGGAAGCTTTGGTGCACAAAGAGAACTATCATTCAGCAATACCAATGAAATCATAGGTCCTCCTGCGTGGTTTCGATGCCTGCTGACATCATTTGAGGCACATTGCACAAGCAGCAACGTCCTACCTCACTCCCTTTCCAAGATGTACTCACTCCTGGTTGCCCCCCCCCCAGAAGGCTTCACGCTGCCTTGCATCTGTAAATGGGAGGCCGATCTTGGTAGGACTTTTACACCCGATCAGAGTTGGAGCATTATGCAATTTGCTCTGAAGTTATCCATATGCACCCGCACTCAGGAGAGCAACTTCAAGTTGCTTAACCACTTCCCGCCCGGCCTATAGCAGATTGACGGCCGGGAAATGGTTCTGTTATCCTGACTGGGCGTCATATGACATCCAGCAGGATAACACGCCGGCGTGCGCAGTGCGGCGATCGCGAGTGCGGCGTGTCAGTCTGGCACCCCGCATCTCCGATCATGATAAGCAGCCTCTGTCAGACCAATCACAGCTGATCACAGCGTGAACAAGGAAGTGCCGGTAAACAGCATTCCTCAGTTCGCGCTGACAGGGAGAGCCGATCGGTGGCTCTCCCTGTCAGAGGGGGGTCTGTGCTGATATTCAGCACGTTGATTATCAGCACAGCCCCCTCAGATGTGCAAAAAAACATTACCAATCAGTGCCCAGCATTCCCCCAATAAAAACCCTTCAGGTGCCCACCACAGTGCCAATTAGAGCCCACCACAGTTCCAATTAGTGCCCAGCAGTAACAGCTGTAAGTAACACATCAGTACCACCTGTCAGTGCCAATCAGTACTACCTATCAGTGCCAATCAGAGCCGCCTGTCAGTGCCCATCACACCCGCCTGTCAATACCCATCAGTGCCGCCTGTCAATACCCATCAGTGCCGCCTGTCGGTGCCCATCAGTGCCGCCTGTCGGTGCCCATCAGTGCCGCCTGTCGGTGCCCATCAGTGCCGCCTATTGGTGCCCATCAGTGCCTCCTCATCAGTGCTGCCTCATCAGTGCCGCCTCATCAGTGCCTCCTTATCAGTGCCGCCTTATCAGTGCCGCCTCATTAGTGCCCGTCAGTGAAGGGAAAACATTAATGACAAAAACTAAAAAACTAAGAAAAACTTTTTTAGTTTGTTTATAAAAAAATAAAAACCGCAGAGGTGATCAAATACCACCAAAAGAAAGCTCTATTTGTGGAAAGAAAATGATAAAAACATTGTCAATTTGATCAGAGGTGATCAAACACCACCAAAAGAAAGCTCTATTTGTGGGAAGAAAATGATAAAAAAATTTGTTTGGGTACACGGTTACATGACCGTGCAATTGTCATTCTAAGTGTGACAGTGCTGAAAGCTGAAAATTGTCGTGGGCAGGAAGGGGCGAAAGTGCCTGGTATTGAAGTGGTTAACCAATGGTATTGCACACCTTCGCTTATCTGTCGTCATTCCCCTGAATTCTCAGATCCTTGCTGGAGATGCCAAGAAGCACGGGGGACGTTCCTGCACATTTTCTGGTCTTGTCCGAAACTAGACCATTTCTGGAAAGAGGTGCGAAGAATTACCCAAAAGTTTACAGACTATCCGGTTCCAGATTATCCAGCCTTCTTCCTTCTCCACTGCTCGGATAGCCCTGTCAAGGTTTTTAAGAAGTCGGCCCTTCGTCACTTAATGCTGTCAAAGCCTGCATCGCCTTGCGATGGAGGGATCTGAGCCCCCCCTCCATCTCATTGTGGCTTAACAAGGTAGATGATGTCAACAGGATAGAGGACCTGATACTGACTGCTCAGAATAAATGAGAACTATATTCCAAAACATGGCTCCATTGAAACATTTTTGTGTATTCTGATCAGGGCAAGGCCCTAATGGACACCTGTTCTGGGTATTGACTTTTCCCTGGCCTTTATATGGTCCCGCGCATGCTGGCTTAGCAACCCCCCTTTCTCCCTATATTCACTCTCTCTTCCTAATTCTCTCTCCTACTCTCGCTCTATAAAATAAAGTGTCCCGCACGCACCTACCTCTCAACCTTACCAGTTTCCATCATATCTTTTCTCCAGAGCACCATCAGTTTACACTTACAGGAAAAGTATATATATAGCTTTATATATAAGAATATATAGCTTTATTCAAAAAATTACATGAAATATATGGTTAAAAAACAATATAATGAGCAACTCACACAGTTAATTTCCTACACCATGTTAGAAAAGGTTCTAGGGTAGAAAAACACAATCGAACATGATGCTCAAGATACCCAACATGTTTCGGACTATTGTTAGTACAGTTCCTTCTTCAGGGGTTTTTTGTGAGGATATACTGTAAGATCTAAAATGAAGAGTACATAAATAGAACATAGTAATCATCATTTGAAAATACATAAGGTAAAATGCAAATAGTGGGGATAGGAGCTTGGGAAATAACAAAGGGAGAAAGCAGCAATGATAAGGGACAGATCTTCTTCCAAACAAGGAAAACAAAAAGACATAGGGATGGAGACAGCTCTGAAGGGAGACCTAAATGCAGTCAGGGTCACCGCATACAAAAAAACCCCACTAAAACTCCAATCTTACAAACACATGGAAGCACCGCTGCTCCAACCCATCTTGGATCCAGCGCAAAAGAAGCTGGCCCACCTACCAATGTCAGAATCCCTAACCTTTTTCATCCAAAAAAACTTGGGCTTGCCCCTCCAGTGTAGAACATGCTATATCTCAAACAATACCCCAATATAATATTATCACTCTTTCCTCTTACCCCCTTACAGCGGACGAAATTTCCGTACTATGTAGGGGGCTTACATTTTGTCCAAATCGTAAAATCGACAAATTCGAAACAATAAAGGATCTACATCTGTTTACACGTAAGCTTCAACTACAGTGCATGTTTGATAAAGTCGATGCAGATTCAATTACTTTTCAATCTCTTAATGAACGCCAAGCATTAGCCAACTTAAATGTACTGTTAGAAGAGAGTTACACCTGAGACCTTATCAATGTTATCGATTTGGAATCCCTGTTAACTCAATCCACTAACCCTACATCGACTTGTAAAGCATCCTCGAAAATGAAGAAAAAAATCTGACCTTTATCCTTCCCCGAGTTCTAACCATGGCATAGCCACCTTTCTAAAATTAATTACTCAGGATATAAAAAGTATGAGTACAGCTACAAGTTTACCCGATAACTTAACAATGAAAAGGTAGCTCTAAAGTAATTATCTAATAACCCGAATCTGATTATTAAACCCTCAGATAAGGGTTAAAATATTGTACTGATGAATAATGCCAACTTTGTATCGATGTGTATGAAAATACTCAGCAATACTGATTGGTATAGACCTATTAAACCTGAAACAATTACGCTGTTGAATGAGGAGTTCTACATCCTCGTCGACAGAGCACTCAACAATGTAATTTTCAATGAATTATGGAAATTTATTCGCACTCCATTTCCAGTTATCCCCACATTCTACTCTCTCCCCAAGATCCACAAAAACAAGGAGGATCCTCCGGGAAGACCAATTGTAATGGATCTATTACTGAAAACCTTTCAAAAGTAGTGGACGAACATCTTAGGCCATTAGTGTCTTCCTTACCTTCATATGTAAGGGACATGATTCACCTGCTTCAAATCATCAATGGAGTACAAGTGACTGACCATACTATCCTTGTCTCCATCGATGTAGAAACTTTATAGTTCCATACCGCAGAACAAGGGGTTAACCTGTACTCAAAAAATCCTATATCAAACCACCTCTTTAGAGAAACCGTTTAACAAGTTTATACTGTTAGCCTTGGA
The DNA here is from genome assembly GCF_042186555.1 of Aquarana catesbeiana. Lineage (NCBI taxonomy): Eukaryota > Metazoa > Chordata > Amphibia > Anura > Ranidae > Aquarana > Aquarana catesbeiana. The sequence goes on from NC_133327.1 coordinate 473,767,403, forward strand.
CTATATACGCCGACATAATGTCTTTAGTTTCAATGGACAATACTTCCTCCAGGTACAGGGGGTAGCCAGGGGCACCTGTTGTGCCCCTGGCTACGCCAATCTGTACCTGGGGGAATGGGAGAGAACGCTATTTGAAGACAAGGATTTCTCTATGTACCTGCAGCACATTATCATGTGGCGCAGCTACATCGATGACATCTTCGTCTTATGGAATGGACCAATTGACTTACTTCATACTTTAACCACTTTGAATTGTAATGAATTCAATTTAAATTTTACGATGTTATATGATCTCACATTTATGACATTTTTAGATGTTGAGATATTCAAGGACTCCAATAACTCATTAGCCTGTAAGCTTCATAGCAAACCCACATCAGGAAACACCATCCTGCATTCCAATAGTTTCCATCCAAGACCACTGATTAACTCCATTCCTTTCAGTCAATACCTAAGGATCAAACGTAATTGTTCTAACAACGAGGACTTCCTTCGGGAAGCCAGGGCCCTTAAAAATCGCCTCCTGGATAGAGGCTACAGCCACAGATGTTTAAAAAGAGCCTTTAATAAAGCAAATAATCGCGACAGACAAGACCTATTACGATTACAGAATACATCTATTCATAATACGAATTCCTATACTAGGATGGTCACCACCTTTTCAAATGAACATACACAAATGAAACAAATTTTGACCAAGTATTGGCATATCTTAACCAAAGACCCAGTAGTGGGCCCTTTTGTCTCTCCAAGCCCTTTGGTTATTTTCAGACGTAATACGTCAGTAGGGGATCTTCTAGTTAAGAACGAATTTAAGGGACTCACTTGGGGTGACCCTTGTAACATCCTCGGCACCTTCCCTTGCGGTACTTGTGGCTATTGACGGTACATCAATATGGATAAAAATCCATGTCTCCCCAATGGATGGGTTTTCTCCCCTAAACACTATGCTAACTGCCAGACCACATTTGTAGTATATTTATTGCAATGTGAGTGTGGCTGTTATGACGTAGGGAAAGCCATCCAAAAATTATGCAAGCGACTATATTGCCATATAGCAGCTATGAAAACCAGAGATCTGGACTTCCCTTTGGGCCGCCATGTAGCGGCGGTTCATGGTGTTCATTTTCCAAAAGTATCAGTCCTGGTATTGGATCAACTCCACCAAACTCCCAGAGGAGGCGACCTTAATAAGATACTCCTCCAACGGGAAATGAGGTGGATTTCAAACCTCAATGCTACCTCACCCCCCAGACCTTAACGAAATACTAAGCTTTAAATCTTTCCTACAGGGCTTTACGTCGGGGGGGTTATGAAGGTGACTTATAGTAATGTACATTTATTTACCAATGCTTATCAATTTGTTGCTTTGTATTCTCTCCTATTGTCTGCTCTAAGCTTATCAGGATACACCATGTGATAGTAGTCTGATTTATGTTATTTACATTGTACAACTTATGTGTATGATATTTAATGTATCATTGCCTACATGTTATTGAACACATATTTTATATTTTTCAGCTTCACTCCTATTTCCGATCTCCTGCATCACGTCACACTTCTATTTCCCTACTAACAAGCATCAGGTGTTCAGGACCCTGTTGGATCAATGTCCGCAGCTCTTGGTGTCCCCCGACACGGGTAGGCCCCGCGCCTTCCATTTCGGGGCCTTTTAATGGGCTTTGCGGATTCCAGCTATGGCCGCGGATCGTGCATGTGCGACTCGGCCATCCTCTTTGCTGGCTCCGGCTTCAGCCCCCTCTTCCCGTGTTGGCGGCGCTCTGACATCTGACGTCATCGCGCCTTGGACGGGTGACGCCGCCGCGCCAGAGGGAACAGCATCCGGCGACGTGCATCTCTTTGCTGAAACCTCTGTTAGCTGTTTGAGATGTGTCGCCGAGTCCGGGCCGGCCCCCAGCTCACCATCATGAGTACTATTTTCCGCCCCTTTTGGGTGGCGCTATCCCTCACCAGCTGCTATTTAAATTCTTAAAGCGGGGGTCCACCTATCTATCGTTTTTTTTTTTTTTTAGTTCATTCACAAACTTTTCTTCTCAGCATTACATACTCACATATTGTGTGTAATATGTCCGCCTGTGTCAGATTTCGTCGGAAAGAATAACTTATATTATTCAATGCAGGCGGTTTCCATCTTCATTGTGGGCATTTGAAGCCCACAAGCATTTATTTCCTGGATGCGGTGAATGCTGTGCTCCCAGCATTCACCGCTCGTTCCCGCACATGCTCAGTGGCATCCTGGGAAGCCTGAGACTAGCTCCCAGGAGACTGTGCGGAGTCTGAGAGAGGCTAGAAACACGCCTACTCCCATGGGAGGAGAACCAGGAAGTGCAAAGAAGAATAGAAAAATAAAAGGTAATTACTGCAATTTAAATTTTTTTAAACGGCATGTCAGCATCTAGGCAAGGAAGAGAATACATACAGATATTGTTCAAAATTTGGGTGGAACCCCGCTTTAAGTAGCCACACTCTCTTGCTGTACACCTAGACTTTACATCCAGGCAGAAGGAGACTTCTTTGCAGTCCCAGTCACTAAGTACTTTAAGTTATGTATATCATAGGCATTTATATGGCCCAATTTTTGAATATAGCCTTCAGCTGTACAGTGGGCTTTCACCTCATTATTATCTTTTCCTATACAGTAGTTTATCTCAGCCATTTGTCAGTTTATTCTTTTGGTATATTCTATCTTTTGTTCACCTTATTACCTCGTAACCATTACATGGTCTCTTTAGTTAATGTCTGTATGCAAGCCTGTGACATTTTTTACTTGCATTTAGTGGCCGCTTTACTACTTACTTGGCCCTCCTTTATGATCATATATTGTCATAATTGTTATTCATATACATCCACATTATACTTATACTATTATATATTTATATTTAGGGACCTGCACCCCTCCTTTTTGCTGTTCCTTGTGGACTCCTTGGCCTGGCGCATCCAGCGGGTCCCTGCTTTGATGCCAAGTTTTACCAGATATACTGGGGAAGCTCTACATATCTCCCAACATATAGCCCTCAATATATGGGCTGATATTCTGCTCCACTTTCTTAACCACTTCAGCCCCGGAAGGATTTACCCCCTTCCTGACCAGTGCGTTTTTTGCGATTCGGCACTGCGTCGCCTTAACTGACAAGTGATCATGCGACGTGGCTCCCAAACAAAATTGACGTCCTTTTTTCCTCACAAATAGGGCTTTCTTTTGGTGGTATTTGATCACCTCTGCGATTTTTATTTTTTGTGCTATAAACAAAATAAGAGCGACAATTTTGAAAAAAAACGCATTATTTTTTACATTTTGCTATAATAAATATCCCCCAAAAATATATAAAAAAACATTTTTTTTCCTCCGTTTAGGCCGATATGTATTCTTCTACATATTTTTGGTAGAAAAAAGAAAAAAATCGCAATAAGCGTTTATTGATTGGTTTGCGCAAAAGTTATAGCGTTTACAAAAAATAGGGGATAGTTTTATGGCATTTTTAATAATAATTTTTTTTTACTAGTAATGGTGGCAATCAGCGATTTTTATTGTGACTGCCACATTATGGCATACATGTCGAACATTTTTGACACATTTTTGGGACCATGTCATTTATACAGCAATCAGTGCTAAAAAATGCACTGATTCCTGTGTAAATTACACTGGCAGTGAAGGGGTTAACCACTAGGGGGCGGGGAGGGGTTAAGTCAGTACTAGGGATGTGTTCTAACTGTAGGGGGGATGGGCTGTGTGTGACACATCACTGATCTCTGCTCCCGATGACAGGGAGCAGAGATCAGTGACACTGTCACTAGGTAGAACGGGGGAGATGCTGTTTACATCAGCATCTCCCCGTTCGTCCTCTCCGTGAGGTGATCGCGGGTATCCCGTGGTGATCGAGTCCGCGGGACCCGCGACCCGACTCACGGAGCTCGCGGAAGGCGCACGCCGACGACGGCGGCAAATTCAAAGTAACGTACGGGTATGGTCGGCAAGTGGTTAAAGATACTACTGACTGGTGCTATGGAGACCGGAACTTGTTAAAACATCAAACTACCATCTGTCTAGGATACGGTTACTGTCTTTGAACCAGTAAGTCCCCTTATCATTGCTGCTTTCTTCCTTTGTTATTTCCCAAGCTCCCAGCCCCACTATTTGCATTTTACCTTATGTATTTTCAAATGATGATTACTATGTTCTATTTATGTACTCTTCATTTTAGATCATACAGTATATCCTCACAAAAAACCCATGAAAAAGGAACTGTACTAACAATAGTCCGAAACATGTTGGGTATCTGGAGCATCATGTTCGATTGTGTTCTTCTACCCTAGAGCCCCTTCTAACATGGTGTAGGAAATTAACTGTATGAGTTGCTCATTATATTGTTTTTTTTAACCATATATTTCATGTAATTTTTTGAATAAAGCTATATATTCATTTACTACTTTTCTACTCTTGTCATCTGCTTTACATGTATTTAACCCCCCACCCATACAATCCCCGGGGCAACCTTTTTGTACTTCCTGTAATATATTTTGGATGAGGTGAGGGGCTTGAGTATATATATATATATATATATATATATATATATATATATATATATATACACACACACTCATCTTGTGCTTGGTAGTCTCACGTTTTCATCAGTTTACACTTAGGATAATATTAACATTTCAAGGCCCCCTGCTCCAAACGGAGGGGTGCTCTTGATTTAACTAACGATTTTCAGTTGATTTGTACTTTCTACTCTTATGCATTGTCATATCTGTTATAGATTGTTGTGACATTTTTCTACTCTGTCCCCTTCTGTTGTATGATCTCACTGTTGAACATGCCTGGATGCGGTTTGTTGAATAATTTTTTTTTTCAAAAAAGAATTTGAAAAAAATAAAAGAGGCAAGGTGGTGGTGGTGTCTGTCTCTATGTGAGAAGTGATCTCAAAGTGAGTGTGAAAGAGGACCTAGTTGATAGAGAATGCGATAGGGCTGAAGCATTATGGGTGGAACTGCACATGGGTGTGCATACTACAAAAATCATTGGAGTTTGTTAAAGACCATCCATTGTTAATAAGGAGATGGAGAATCAGCTCCTTGCACAGATAGAAAGGGTTGCAAGGGCTGGGACAGTGATAATAATGGGGAATTGTAACTACCTGGAAACTGACTGGAGTAATGGCACTGCAGAAACAACTGCATAAGGCAAAAATGTATAAACCTATTACAACACAATTTAACGGTACAGTTCATAGATGCCCGACTAGGAATGATGCTCCGCTGGACATGGTAATCAAATACCATGTAGAGCTTATTACTAATGTTCATATAAATGAATATCTGGGTAGCAGTGACCATAAAATGATTTAATTTAATCTTAGCTGTAAAAAACACATACTGTAAAGATAAAAACACTTACCTTTAAGAGAGCAAGTTTTCCAAGGATGAGGGCTGCTCTCTAAAACTTAGACTGGGAGGGAATATTGGCATTGATGAACACAGAACAGAAATGGGAATTCTTCAAAGAGACTATCTATATTCCCATGGGCAAGACATTTAAAAGGCTAAAAATAAAACCTATGTGTCTGACGGCCAAAGTTAAAAAAGCTATCATCATTTGGGGATGGCCTCTTCCTGTTCCAACATAACTGCGCACCAGCGCACAAAGCAAGGTCCATAAAGACATGGATGAGTGAGTTTGGGGTGGAGAAACTTGACTGGCCTGCACAGGGTCCCGACCTCAACTCAGTAGAACAGAGACTGCTAAGACTGGGTTGCCATTAAAGTTCATGTGCATGTAAAGGCAGGTGTCACATTACTTTTGACATTATAGTGTCTATGATTGTATCTTTTTTTTCCTTCACCCTTTTATTGGTTGAACTAGATGGACTTGTGTCTTTTTTCAACCAGACTATGCAACTATGTAAAACCAGGGTTAAACATGAAAACTGTTTATCGAAAACACAGGTACACAGAGGTAACACTCAGGACAATCCCCCCCCCCCCTTGCATTCAGGGTGGGGTAGACTGTCCAATCAGCAGGGAGAGTTGTTGAAGGAATTTGCTCCCCTCCCCTCTAATGCCCTGTACACACGGTCGGACTTTGTTCGGACATTCCGACAACAAAATCCTAGGATTTTTTCCAACGGATGTTGGCTCAAACTTGTCTTGCATACACACGGTCACACAAAGTTGTCGGAAAATCCGATCGTTCTAAACGCAGTGACGTAAAACACGTACGTCGGGACTATAAACGGGGCGGTGTCCAATAGCTTTCATCTCTTTTTTTATTCTGAGCATGGGTGGCACTTTGTCCATCGGATTTGTGTACACACGATCGGAATTTCCGACAACGGATTTTGTTGTCGGAAAATTTTATATCCTGCTCTCAAACTTTGTGTGTCGGAAAATCCGATGGAAAATGTGTGATGGAGCCTACACACGGTTGGAATTTCCGACAACAAGGTCCTATCACACATTTTCCGTCGGAAAATCCGACCGTGTGTACGGGGCATTACAGCTAATCTACATACACATCCCATAATACCCAAGGCAGAATATATATATGTATACACACACAACATTCCAGTTTGGTTGTACAGCGAGTCTGATTAGTACAGATCAGACTGGGGTTTTCGGTCTCTCTGTGCCCCGAATGAACACAGGGTTACTTAGACATAGAAGTTGCTTGGGGAGCTGAAACAAGGGTTTCCAAACCTCTCCAAGGGATTCTTAGTTCCACGAGCCCTCCCGTCACATCTCTCCCCTTTCGGCTGCAGACTAGCACAGGAGGAGACCCCAAATGGGTTGACTCCGAAGTTAGTCAGTAGTTCCAGTCCCCCAATGCCGGTATCCAGCACAGTACCCCAAATAAATTGTCTCAAACATAGCATTACTCACCCAGCCAACCTCCTCTCTCAGAGAACATAACCGCCGCTAGGGAAAAATGTGGACTGGCCCTTCTCCATGGTGTCCTTTCAGCCGCTGGAGAGAAGACACGGTGACTGGGCTCACTTCATCATACTGTTGGGGATCTGGGCCGACTGCCCAGCATCCCTGGGTTATACAGATGGAGATCGCATCTTTTGTTAGTTGAGGGCAGAGGCCAGCAGCACTCGGCCCTGTTGCCAGCCCTTCTGGGTTGCTGGCATCATTCTGGGGTGCCATCTGCTGATGGGAAGGGAAGCCAGCTGCTTCACCTCCCTTACCCTCATCTGGGTGCTGGGACGACATGTATCTGGTGTTGTCTCCCAGGTGCATGGATCCTTGCTGGGTAGGAAAGACCACCAACCTTCTCACCCTGGGTCTCTGGAATTGCAACAAGTGTAGGGCAGAGGTCTTGGACCCTCTGTCCAGTTGTCAGCGCTTCAGCTGGAGAGGTTTCTGGTAACTCCACAGATGCTGCTGTTGGTGCTGGGCAGAGCTCAGTGATGTTGGGCCCTGATGCCAGCTCTTCTGCTGGAGGCTCACCAGGTTGTCTTTCCTCAGCAGAGAAGTCTATTAAATCCCCAGTCTCTGGAACTGGTGTCTGCGGATAGAGGTTCACGATCTCCTGTCCGTAGAACCCAGAAGATGTTATCGGTGCTGGGCAGAGGTTAGCAAAGCTCTGCCCTGTTGTCAGCACTTCAGCTTTGGGGATGGCAATCTCCAGAGTTTCCACTGCCAACTGGCATGCTTGCTGAACGTGTCCTAGCAGTTTCCTGTATTCCCTTTCCAGATGCTGTTCCTTACTTAGCAAAAATTCCAGGTCCAGTTTAAGCTCTGAAACCCCTGCAAGACCGAGCATAGCACCTCTATAATCTCGCAGGTCCTCAAGAGTAGGTTCTCCATCGCCAAACACAACACCATCTGTAAGGCTCTCCCACAGCAATCCAGGGCCGCCAAAGTCATACCCCTAGGAGAGCATTCTGTTGTCTCCCCTAAATATCCCTGCTCTGCGTGCCATTGCAGAGCCTGATATAGATTGTCCAGCTCTATCTCCTGTTGGACCAGCCTGTCCAACTTGGACACCCATTGGTCCTGGGGCCGCTCTCCCAGGAATGGCATCCGTAACTCCCATTGGTCACTGGCTCGTTGGTCTGGGGTTGGAAAGCACTTGCCTGTTGCATACCAGCGACCTGGAGGGCTCCAATCCAGAGTCCTACCCGAATCTGCTGCCTGAGCTCCAGGTATTCATCTGCAGACACAGTCCTTGTGTTTGCTGAAAGCAGCAGCCCCGAGAACTCTGATGCCAGATCCATATCTCCGCTGGGGTGACCCAAGTCTGCTATCCTGATCTTGGATCCTGGTGGAGGTTTGGATGTCCCAGACTTCAGGAAGCGTCCCACTGCTTTCCACCAATGCAACGAAACGTCACACACTTCGCTTGAGTGCTTTCATCATATACCACTTCCTCCCAGTCTGAATATAGAAATCAGATATCCCAAACCGTTGACAACCAATAACTAGACAGTACGCGTTTTGGTTGCTAAACATGAAAACTGTTTATTGAAACACAGGTACACAGAGGACAATCCCCCCCCCGCATTCAGGCTGAGGTAGACTGTACAATCAGCAGGGGGAGATGTTGGGAGGAATTCCCCCCAACTCCCCTCTCACAGTTAATCTGCATACAGTGGATATAAACTCTACACATTCATGTTAAAGTGGAGTTCCACCCACTTTTACAACTCTTCAGCATCCCTCACTAAACTGTGCACTGTAAACGAATTGGATATTTTTTTATTTTTTTTCTCAGCACTTACTGTATATCTGCTGTATTCATTTTTCACTTCCTCCTCCCTGGCCGCGGCCCATCGCATCATTTCCTGTTTGCAATGCCTTCTGGGAAGGGGCGGCAACTTCCTCTGAAACTGCCGTTGCTATGGAAACCTGACCTGAAACCTATTACACTGCTTGTGCTGCACTGAGCATGTGCGAGATCTGCAAGGATGAGATCCAGGAAGAAATGCAGTCTGGCTTCAGATGCCCAGATTTAAGATGGCCACGGCCTGCTGTAAGTTTATAAAATAACAAACTACTGCTATAAACTAACAAAACAGACCTTAGTTTACAGACTAACTTTACTAGAATACATTAAGCTTGTGTATTATAGGGGTATTTTTATTTAAAAAGTATAATTTCGGTTTCTGTGATGTAAAAAAATGAGACAAAGATAAATCATTTCAGAACTTTTTCTACCTTTAATGTGGCCTATAAACTGTACAACTCAGTTGAAAAACAAACTGAAATCTTTTAGGGGGAAGTAAAAATAAAAAAATAAAATAATATGGTTGCATAAGTGTGCACACCCTCTTATAAGTGGGGATGTAGCTGTGTTCAGTATTAAGCAATCCCATTCAAACTCATGTTAAATAGGAGTCAGTACACACCTGCCATCATTTAAAGTGCCTCCGATTAACCCCAAATAAAGTTTGGCTGTTCTAGTGGGTCTTTTCTGACATTTTCTTAGTCGCATCATACAGCAAAAGCCATGGTCAGCAGAGTGCTTCCAAAGCATCAGAGGGATCTCATTGTTAAAAAGTTATCAGTCAGAAGGGTACAAAAGAATTTCCAGGCCATTAGATATACCATGGAACACAGTGAAGACAGTCATCAAGTGGAGAAAATATGGCACAACACTGACATTACAAAGAACTGGACGTCCCTCCAAAATTGATGAAAAGACGAGAAGAGAACTGGTCAGGGAAGCTGCCAAGAGGCCTACAGCAACAAAGGAGCTGCAGGAAAATCTGGAAGTACTGGCTGTGTGGCACGTGACAACAATCTTCCATATTCTTCATATGTCTGGGCTATGGGGTAGAATGGCAAGACGGAAGCCTTTTCTTACCAAGAAAAATATCCCAGCCCGGCAAAAACATCTGAAGTCTCCCAAAAGCATGTGGGAAAATGTGTTATGATCTGATGAAACCAAGGTTGAACTTTTTGGCCATAATTCCAAAAGATATGTTTGGCGCAAAAACAACACTGCACATCACCAAAAGAACATCATACTCACCGTGAAACATGGTGGTGGCAGTATCATGCTTTGGAGCGGTTTTTCTTCAGCTGGCACAGGGGCCTTAGTCAAGGTAGAGGGAATTAGGAACAGTTCCAAATACCAGTCAATATTGGCACAAAACCTTCAGGTTTCTGCTAGAAAGCTGAACATGAAGAGGAACTTCATCTTTCAGCATGAAAACGACCCAAAGCATACATCCAAATCAACAAAGGAATGGCTTCACCAGAAAAAGATTAAAGTTTTGGAATGGCCCAGTCAGAGCCCAGACTTGAATCCCGTTGAAAATTTGTGGGGTGATTTGAAGAGGGCTGTGCACAGGAGATGCCCTCACAATCTGACAGATTTGGAATGTTTTTGCAAAGAAAAGTGGGCAAATATTGCAAAGTCAAGATGTGCCATGCTGATAGACTCATACCCAAAAAGACAGAGTGCTTATGCAACCATATTATTTTAGTTTTTTATTTTTACTTCCCTCCACCTAAAAGATTTCAGTTTGTTGTTCAACTGAGTTGTACAGTTTATAGGTCACATCAATGGTGGAAACAGTTCTGAAATGACTTATCTTTATAAAACTATTTTCTTCCTCAGTTTAGGCCGATATGTATTCTCCTACATATTTTTGGTAAAAAAAAAAAAAAAAAAATCGTAAAAAGCGTATACTGATTGGTTTGCGCAAAAGTCATAGTGCCTACAAAACAGGTTATTGATTTATGGCATTTTTATTATTTTTTTTACTAGTAATGGTGACGATCTGCGATTTTTATCGGGGCTGCGACATTGAGGCGGACAGATCGGACATTTTTTACACTTTTTTGAAATCACTGACATTAATACAGCGATCAGTGCTATAAATAGCTACTGATTACTGTATAAATGTCACTGGCAGGGAAGGGGTTAAGACTAGGGGCGATCCAGGGGTTAAGTGTGTTCCCTCACTGTGGGGGTATGGGACTGACTGGGGGAGGAGACCGATCGGTGGGAGCCTGACAGAACTTTGATTTGTGTGGTACCTTTGGTACCTGAACTCTTTCAGCGACTCGGAGCTGCATCCATATTTACCAAACTGGATCTTCGCGGAGCCTACAACCTAGTCCGGATCCGAAGCGGGGATGAATGGAAGACTGCCTTCCGCACCCGCTTTGGACACTTTGAGTACCTTGTCATGCCCTTTGGGTTATGTAATGCTCCTGCCACCTTCCAGCATTTTGTTAACGATATTTTTAGACTACCTTGACCTGTTCATCATAGTTTATCTGGCTGACATCTTGATTTTTTCCTCCTCGCAGTCTACCCATTGGGAGCATGTCAGAAAAGTTCTAACTCGTCTTCGCCAACACGGTTTGTACGATGCCAAAATGCCACAAGCATTCAATTTCTGGGCCTGATTATTTCTATAGATGGTGTCAAGATGGATCCGCAGAAGGTCAAAGCATTCAATTTCTGGGCCTGATTATTTCTATAGATGGTGTCAAGATGGATCCGCAGAAGGTCTCCGCCATCCTGGACTGGCCAGCCCCGACTGATAAAAGGAGAGTTCAGCGCTTTGTGGGTTTTGCGAATTTTTATCGCAAGTTTATCAGAGGATTTTCTTCCATCATCTCCCCCATGACAAGTCTGACTCGGCAAGGCACCCGGTTCCAATGGTCTCCTGAGGCTCAAGCAGCTTTCACCTCCTTGAAAGAACAGTTTGTGTCAGCTTCCGTCCTAAAGCATCCTGACCCAGCTTTACCTTACATACTGGAAGTAGACGCCTCCGAGATAGCAGTAGGGGCGGTTCTTTCACAGAGACAAGGATCCAAGGCTCTATAACACCCAGTGGCGTTCTTCTCCCACAGGCTAACTGAAGCTGAAAAGAATTATGATGTTGGGGACAGGGAGCTACTTGCAATCAAAGCCTCGCTGGAAGAATGGCGTTACCTCTTGGAAGGAGCAGCCCATCCTATTCTGGTGTACACCGACCACAAAAATTTAGAGTACCTGAAAGTTGCCAAGAGATTGAAACCACGTCAGGCCAGATGGGCACTCTTCTTCACTAGGTTCACTTTCCACATCACTTACAGGCCGGGATCAAAGAATACCAAACCAGACGCGCTGTCCTGGATGTTCAACGAACCTGAAGTTCCTTCTTCTCCAGATACCATCTTTGCTCCTGGAAATTTTCTCATGCTTTAAGGAAACCTACTGTCCCAAATCAAACAGGCTTCTTAAACGGTTCCCCATCCAACAGACATCACTTTACAGTCTAGAGATGACCTACTATGGTACAAAGACAGAATTTTTGTGCCACAACTAACACGGGTTGCCGTCCTCAAATCTTGTCATGACCATGAACTAGCTGGCCACTTCGGTATACACAAGACTTCTGAACTCCTCCAACGCACGTTCTGGTGGCCTCAGCTACTAAAAGATTGCAGACGTTATGTTGAATCATGCATTACCTGCATCCAGAACAAGGGCAGCAAGACCAAGGCTTGGGGGCTGTTAAGACCTCTACCTGTACCGGAAAGACCATGGAGGATGATCTCCAATGGATTTCATTGTTGAATTACCACCATCAGAGGATTACACCACTATCTTTGTAGTGGTCGACAGACTTTCCAAGATGGCTCACTTCCTGCCTACGAAGGGTACCCCATCTGCCTCTGAAACTGCAACGATTTTTATTAAAGATATCGTAAGACTCCACGGTATACCTGCAAACATTGTATCTGATCGGGGGATACAATTTACATCCACATTTTGGAGAGCCCTGTGTGAATCTCTGAAGATTGACCTTTCTTTCTCTTCTGTCTACCATCCCCAGACTAATGGTCAGACTGAATGAACAAATCAGACCCTTGAGCAATACTTACAATGCTTTTCTTGTTTTTCTCAAGATGACTGGGTGCCCCTGTTGCCGAGTTCGCCTACAATAATTCTGTTTATTCTGCAACCAACCAGTCTCCATTTTTTGTGAACTATGGGTTCCACCCCTTGTTTTTGTCTAACATTCCACAGTGTGCAGTACCAGCTGCCCAAGAAGCCTTGAGTTTCTTTAGCACAAATAACAAGCTACTCCAAGAGACAATGGCAAAGACTCAAGAACATAACAAAGACATTTGACAGAAAGAGGAGAGGGGAGCTTGACCTGAAAGCTGGGGATCAAGTCTGGCTGTCCACCCTGAATTTGAAACTAGCATGCCCATCCAGGAAATTGGGCCCTAAGTTTGTGAGTCCCTTCCCGGTGGTAAGGAAAATTAATAATGTGGCTTATGAATTGAAACTACTAGAGTCATTCCATATACACCCAGTTTTCCACGTGGCTTTACTTAAACCTTCAGTCCCGTACCCTTTCCTCAACCGAAACACCGGTCCTCCTGAGCCTGTACTCATAGTTACATAGTAGGTGAGGTTGAAAAAAGACACAAGTCCATCAAGTCCAACCTATGTGTGTGATTATGTGTCAGTATTACATTATATATCCCTGTATGTTGCGGTCATTCAGGATTCAGGTGCTTATCTAATAGTTTCTTGAAGCTATCAATGCTCCCCGCTGAGACCACCGCCTGTGGAAGGGAATTCCACATCCTTGCTGCTCTTACAGTAAAGAGCCCTCTACGTAGTTTAAGGTTAAACCTCTTTTCTTCTAATTTTAACGAGTGGCCGCGAGTCTTGTTAAACTATCTTCTGCAAAAAAGTTTTATCCCTATTGTTGGGTCACCAGTACAGTATTTGTATATTGAAATCATATCCCCTCTCAAACGTCTCTTCTCCAGAGAGAATAAGTTCAGTGCTCGCAACCTTTCCTCATAACTAAGATCCTCCAGACACTTTATTAGCTTTGTTGCCCTTCTTTGTACTCGCTCCATTTCCAGTACATCCTTCCTGAGGACTGGTGCCCAGAACTGGACAGCATACTCCAGGTCCGGCCGGACCAGAGTCTTGTAGAGTGGGAGAATTATCGTTTTATCTCTGGGGTTGATCCCCTTTTTAATGCATGCCAATATTCTGTTTGCTTTGTTAGCAGCAACTTGGCATTGCATGCCATTGCTGAGCCTATCATCTACTAGGACCCCCAGGTCCTTTTCCATCCTAGATTCCCCCAGAGGTTCTCCCCCAGTGTATAGATTGCATTCATATTTTTGCCACCCAAATGCATTATTTTACATTTTTCTACATTGAACCTCATTTGCCATATAGTTGCCCACCCCATTAATTTGTTCAGATCTTTTTGCAAGGTTTCCACATCCAGCGGAGAAGTTATTGCCCTGCTTAGCTTAGTATCGTCTGCAAATACAGAGATTGAACTGTTTATCCCATCCTCCAGGTCGTTTATGAACAAATTAAATAGGATTGGTCCCAGCAAGGAACCCTGGGGAACCCCACTACCCACCCCTGACCATTCTGAGTACTCCCCATTTATCACCACCCTCTGAACTCGCCCTTGTAGCCAGTTTTCAATCCATGTACTCACCCTATGGTCCATGCCAACGGACCTTATTTTGTACAGTAAACGTTTATAGTCAGTAGACTATCTGTAAAAATTATCTGTAAAAATTAGGAACAACGGTTTGGCAATCACTTGACTGAGTTCCCTAAGTACCCTCAGATGCAAGCCATCTGGTCCCGGTAATTTATTAATGTTAAGTTTCTCAAGTCTAATTTTAATTCTGTCCTCTGTTAACCATGGAGGTGCTTCCTGTGTTGTGTCATGAGGATAAACACTGCAGTTTTGGTTACTGAAGCCCCCCGATTCACTCGTGAAGACTGAGAAGAAGAATAAATTCAATACCTTCCCCATCTCCCCATCCTTTATAACCAGATGTCCTTCCTCATTCTTTATGGGGCCAATATGGTCTATCCTCCCTTTTTTACTGTTTACATACTTAAAGAATTTCTTGGGATTTTTTTTACTCTCCTCCGCTATGTGTCTCATGTTCTATCTTAGCTGTCCTAATTGCACCCTTACATTTCTTGTTGCATTCTTTATAAAGTCTGAATGCTGAGGATGATCCCTCAAACTTGTGTTTTTTACATTGGAGTTAAGCCATCTAGGACTTTTGTTTGCTCTTTTAAATTTATTACCCAATGGGATACATCGGCTAATGCCCTTATTTGATATGCTCTTAAAGCAAACCCATCACTCCTCCGTATTCTTTGTTCCTAATATTTTATCCCAATTTATGCCTTTTAGCAAGGTTTGTAGTTTAGGGAAGTTGGCTCTTTTGAAATTCAGTGTCTTTGTATTCCCTTTATGTTTCCTATTTGTGTGATTTATACTGAAACGAATTGATCTGTGATCTCTGTTACCTAAATTTCCCCATATTTCCACATCCGTGATCAGGTCTGTATTGTTGGTAATCAGTAGATCCAGTAATGTTTTATTTCTAGTTGGTGCGTCTACCATCTGACCCATAAAATTGTCCTGCAAGACATTAAGGAACTGGCGAGCCTTAAATGAATGCGCCGTACCCTCCGCCCAGTCTATGTCTGGATAAGTAAAATCCCCCATTATGATAACACTTCCCATCCTTGCTGCTAATCCAAATTGTGATAGGAGATCTGTCTCCACTTCCTCCCTCAGGTTAGGGGGCCTATAGCATACTCCCAGTATTATTTTCCCCTTAGCTTCATCCCTTTGGAGCTCTACCCATAAGGATTCCACCTCCTCTTTAGCTCCCTCAGTGATGTCATCTCTCACATTCACTTGTACATTATTCTTGATATATAGGCATACCCCTCCCCCTTTTTTACCCTCTCTATTGTTGCGGTATAGGGTATACCCTTGAATGTTTGGCAGCCAATCATGAGAGCTGTTGAACTAGGTCTCTGAAATTCCCACAAAATCCAAATCCTCCTCGTACAACAGTATCTCTAGTTCACCCATCTTGTCCGCCATGCTCCTGGCATTGGTGAACATGCCACATAGTTTAGATCGGTCGCATATTGTCCTCGTATTGGGTGTTTTGAGATTGCAACTAGGACTTGCTACTATACTCACCTTGTGTTTTTGTGCTTCGGTTAACCTACCACTAATGCCCCCAATACTACCCTTTGGAATATCTTCCGCGCTGGCTATCTCTGCCTCTGGACCCTCCCCCCCATCACCTAGTTTAAAAACCCCTCTAACTTTTTGGCCATCTTCATTCCCAGCAGATCTGCACCCTCCTCATTTAGGTGCAGTCCGTCCCTTCTATAGTACCGGTTACCGACTGAGAAGTCGGCCCAGTCCTCCAGGAACCCAAACCCCCCCTTACTACACCAGCTCTTCAGCCACTTGTTTACTTCCCTAATCTCCCTTTGCCTTTCTGGTGTGGCTCGATGTACCGGTAGTATTCCTGAGAATACTACCTTGGAGGTCCTTTTCCTCAATTTATCTCCTAAGTCCCTAAACTCGTTCTTTAGGACACTCCATCTGCCTCTAAATTTGTCATCGGTGCCAACGTGCACCATGACAGCCGGGTCTTCCCCAGCCCCTCCCAGTAATCTGTCTACAAGATCCGTGATGTGCCGAACCCGAGCGCCCGGTAGACAACATAATGTTCGGCGCTTCAGGTCTTGGTTACAGATTGCCCTCTCTGTCCTAAGAATTGCGTCCCCTACCACCAGAATCTGTCTTTCCTTTCCCTTTGCTGCCCCCCCACTCTCAGGAGTTCTTCCCCCGGCAGCTAGGAGAGTCCCCCAGCTCCAGCAGTGCTGGTCCCTGACTGGTTTCACCAATGTCACTCAATGGAGCGTACTTATTGGGATGCTCCAGTCCTGGATCGGCCTCCCTGGCACTTCCCCCTCTACCCTTCCTGACTGTCACCCATCTACTCTTTGTTAGTGCCTGCACCTCTTTGTCTCCACCCGCCTCTGTGCTGGCCCCTGCCGACACCTGCCGTGTAGGTTCCTGGCTCTCCTTTAGTATGGAGGGACTTCTCAGAGCTGACAGTTGCTTCCCCAGATTCAGAACCTGGGCTTCCAGGGAAACAATGTGCTTACATTTTGCACAGCAGTATTCGCGCTCGATCGGATGATCAAGGAACGCATACATGCAGCAAGATGTACAAAGAGTCGCCTCTCCACACCCACCGGGCATCGTACCTATTAAATTTAGTGAGGATTGGGGATTTTATCCTGTCCAAATTACCTAACAAGGAATACCTTTAAGGAATAAAAGTTTACCTTTCCTGGGAACATGTTAAGAAAGCCTACATATAGGTGAGTGAATCTACTGGCAACCATTCAAAAAAAGTGCACACATCAATCCAAAGATGCAACATGATGCCAAAAAACTGTATTCAGGCTTACAAAATGAGGCTCATCAACGGTGAAGAATTTGAGGTTGAATCAATCATAGATTGCTGGAAAAGACATAATCAGGTTCAGTATCTGGTAAAATGGAAGGGTTATGGCCCTGAGGAGAACTCCTGGGAACCAGAAACTAATATCCATGCCAAAAGATTGATCCTAGCCCAATAAATTGGCCCAGTTGGGCATCCTGAGACTGCCCATTGGAGGGGGGCAATGTCAGGAAATACCTTCCAGCAAACATCCTAACACTAGAAGAATACCTGTGCACAAAGGAGCCGTCCGGCGCACGCGCATGCGCAATAGCGGTGCACGGGAGTGCGCGCGCGCCCGTTGTGACAGCACTTGGAGCCAACATGGGACTATTTAAAGGAGACTGATGCCTTGCTTCTTTCTGTCCAGTCTACAGCGTTTCCTGAAGACCCTTGCTGCCTTGTTAACCCAGTTTACCTGAATCTAGTACCCACTTGGCTTGTTCCTGACTTCCCTGTTTGCTGCCTGCCACGATTACGGCTTGGGCTCTGACTACTCTTTTGGATTGCCCTTCAGTACCTGATCTGCCCACCAGTACCTTGACCCGGCTTGTCTGCACCTCCATGCTGTCCGCATCCTGCTACGGGACTACAGTGCACCTCCCTGCTGTCTGCATCCTGCTACGGGACTACAGTGCACCTCCCTGCTGTCTGCATCCTGCTGCTGGACTACAAGTGCACCTCCCTGCTGATTACAGGATCCAGCCCTCTACTCCAGTGTTCCAGTCAGGCACTTGTGCCCCTTTGTACTCTTGAGCCCCTGTCAGCACTACCAGGTGTTCCCGAGTCAGAGGTATACGAGTGGCCATTCCCTGCATTCTGGGCTCAACCTACCAGGTACGCGACACCTCCTCAAAAAGAAATCAGATTTGTTTGACAACTTCTGTCTTTCATGAATCCATGCTGTCTATTGCTTGAAATAATTTTTTCTTCTATCAAAAACTCGTCTATGTGGTATTATAATAAACTTTCCAGTGTCGTCCCAACTATAGAAGTTAAACTAACAGGACTGTAGTTTCTCAGCAAAGACTTTGGTCCCTTTTTTAATATAGGTACCGCATTGGCCTTACTGCAATCCAGTGGTACTAACTTTACATGCAGGGGGAAAAAAAATAAAGCAAATGTAATTGCAGGATAGACATGTCTAACAGGGTTAAAAGAAAATTTACAAATTGTATTGGTAAGTGCTAAGTCCTTAGTCTGTGACTTTTACTTACTAGAATTGAAAATGCAATTCCCAATGTAAAGAATACTGCAAACCACTTCACACGTGTGCCAAAACTTAGCGATGTTGAATCCAAAACCTTAAAACACAAATTTAGAATGAGTTTGTCATTGTCTGAAAGAATTTGCTGATAAAATAAAACATAAAAACAAACTCTTTAAATTGGAGTTTTGCATGCAAAGAATTTCACAACATACATTTTACTTGATTTGATTGTAGCCGTAATAAAAAAGTACAACATACATTTTATGAGAGAAATATTGAGTCAAAGCATATTACTTGCATTAAACTGCAGAAAAGTGAAATTTCAGTCTATATATTTGATTGGTTTAATATACCATAGTGCAGGTTTGAGAATAAAATTCTTAATGAGCACGGTCATTCTTGAAAGCTTGCACTGCAAACTACATTCAGTTAGTAAATAAATGGTGTATCCTATATTTCTAATTTTCTGGCTACTTACTATCTATGGTTAGCACAATACTTAGGCTGGCCATACATTGTACAATTTTCCCTTAGATTTACCAAAGCCATATAATAGGAGTTCAAATCTAAACACTTTCAATTTGTATGTAATCAGACAGGCCCTTGCACTACATAGTTAAAGGTAAATGCAAAGGAAATAAAATAAGAAAATTGTATAATGTATGGCCAAGCCTAACTTATAATTTACTGCTAGCTTGGCAACCTTGTTTTTAACTAATGGCTTTACCTTTCTGAAGTTGGTGGCAATCCTTTGGCAAGCAAAAGTAAAAAAAAAAAAGTTACTTGCAGAAATACACTTTACTTCCCATTTTAAGTCCCCCCCCCAAACCTATTGAATACAGACACTTGCAAATAATATTGATCAAGTACACTATGAAAAATATTGAAAATACAGAGATCAGAAAACATTTTGACAAAGAAAAATAATGTAGCATTTTTCGGTTTAAAGTATTGCTATTTTATTAATATACAGTATCTCACAAAAGTGAGTACAATCCTCTCATTTTTGTAAATATATTTTATTACATATTTTCATGTGACAACACTGAAGAAATGTCTAGGATAATAAGAAATATGTGGCGCTAGAGTGCATAAACAAATAATGGGGATGATAAAAAATAATTACATCAAATACTAACTGAAGTGCATAAGTGAAACAGTATAAACCTCAATACATGAATAAACTACAGTGAAATCACATAAGTGAAGTGACTGTGCATAAAATAATAATTCATAAAATGTGTCAACGAATGGATTGATAGAAGGATCCTCTAAGACAAAATAGAGTTCAATGGTGATCTAAAAGTGCATCAAAGTGAAAAAAATTCCAAAATCCAAAAAAAAAATGAAAAAAAAATGGAAGCACTGGTTTTGCTGTTTTTATATGTAAGTTACTACGTTTTTTTAATAAAATCTTGGTTGAATACTGCACGATGGAGATACTCCTTTTTATTACACGCCTCCACCCCTTCTGCTGAGCTTGAAGTCTTCCATTGGTGACCTGCCGGAGCTGTGACGATCGGATGACATTGATCGATTGGTGGTCTTTCTGATTGCAGGCTCGACTGAACCCGTAGGGGTCTCTACTAAAGGTGAGAGGCTGGGGGAAACATGCTGCGCACCACGGATTACGGATGTTTAGAGGAATTTCATATTAATCATCTGTTGCACTTGCAATTTTCTATCTGCTGCACGAACTGTTATATGAAGATTCACTCCGTAATTGTTGGCACTGTATTGCACTACCTGGACTAGTAATTTTTTGCCATTTTTTTGTGATTTTTGCACTTTATGCCACTTTTTTAGTTTATGCGATTTTTTTCATTTTTTTGGGATTTTGGAATTTTTTTCACTCTGATGCACTTTTAGATCACCATTGAACTCTATTTTGTCTTAGAGGATGCCTCTATCAATCCATTTGTTGACACATTTTATGAATTATTATTATTTTATGCACAGTCACTTCATTTATGTGATTTTACTGTAGTTTATTCATGTATTGAGGTTTATACTGTTTCACTTATGCACTTCAGTTAGTATTTGGTGTAATTATTTTTTATCATCCCCATTATTTATTTATGCACTCTAGTTAGCGCCACATATTTCTTATTATCCTATTTTCTGTGCGGGAACACTGCCTTATGTGTGGCGGCTTCTTGGACCCCTTTAATTGTTTCTATTCACTCTGGTTTTGCGCATTAGTTTTTCTACTTTACTGAAGAAATGACACTTTGCTACAATATAAAAAGTAGTGAGTGTACAGCTTGTACAACAGTGTAAATTTGCTGTCCCCTCAAAATAACTCAACACACAGCCATTAATGTCTAAACCGCTGGAAAAAAGGGAGTACACCCCTAAGTGAAAATGTCCAAATTGGTCCCAATTAGCCATTTTCCCTCCCCGATGTCATGTGACTCGTTAGTGTTACAGAATCTCAGGTGTGAATGGGGAGCAGGTGTGTTAAATTTGGTGTTATCACTCTAATGCCCTGTACACACGGTCGGATTTTCCAACGGAAAATGTGCGATCAGAGCTTGTTATCGGAAATTCCGTCCGTTTGTGGGCTCCATCGGACTTTTTCCATCGGAATTTGCAACACACAAAGTTTGAGAGCAGGCTATAAAATTTTCCGACAACAAAATCTGATCGCATCAATTGTGTGGCCAATTTCGACGCACTAAGTGCCACGCATGCACAGAATAAATTCCGAGACGGACCTGCTCGGTCTGGTAAAATTAGCGTTCGAAATGGATATAGCACTTTCGTCACGCTGCAATGTTTTAAATTGTTTAATGCAGCGCACTCTCTTCTGCTTTATAATGCTAAATGAATGAAGTTGTTTTGCTGCTCATTGTCACACAGACTTCTCACAAACTTCTTTATTATTTTTCGTTAGTTCATCAATATAATATTTTTATTTGTCACATTTACCAGAAAAAAAATTTGTTTTTGATGTTTTTAGATTAAAAATTTTTATTTTGGATTTTTTTAAATCCTGATCTTGTGTTTTTTTTTTTTTTTAACAGAAAAAATTTTTATTAAACAAATCAGCATTACAGTACAAGAAGTTAGTACAGTCATTATGGTGAGAATAATTACAGTGGGATTTACCCTAAAACAACAACTACTGTTTATCAGTTGTTCCAAATGCGTACTCAACAGAATTTTCACCTAACCATAGTTCTCATGGCTTGTGTCATCTTGAAAAATTATTGGATAATATGAAGTAAATAACCCAGTATTCAATCATTCCTGACAGGGGCGTCTGGGGGGGGGAGGGGAGCGGGGAGAGAAGAAGGTGGGAGGGGGGGGAGGGAGGGAAGGGAATATGAAGGAAGAGGGGGGGGAGGGAAAAGGGAGAAAAAAGGAAGGGGGTGAAGAGAAACGGGTATAAGAAGAATAGGCTTAAGATGCAGGATGTCCTCTCCTATGTTTCATGTCTTACTTATGGGGTAGGGGGTTCGGGGTCCCCAGAAGCGTCCATCCAGGACGACCAAATTTTGTCAAACTTCCCTGGACATTGCCTGCTTTCGTACGTCAGTCTATAGAGGGGAAGTACCTTGTTCACCGACCTTATCCACGAGGCCAGAGTAGGAGGCTCCTCCAGTTTCCATCGCAGTAGAATTTCCCGCCTAGCGTAGTACAATGCGAAGGTTAGACACAGTTTATCATACCTGTCACCCTCAACATCCTCCAGATGACTGAGCAATAGAATTTGGGGGTCAACCGGCAAGTCTGAACCTATGACATTGCCCAGTGTAGAGGCCACTGCTGACCAAAAGGGTCTTAGTTTGGAGCAAGACCAGACCATATGCCAGAAAGTACCCACCTCCTGCCTGCATCTCTGACAGTTGGGATCTCTTTGGTGGTATATGCGCGCCAGTCTCTGTGGGGTAAAATACGCTCTGTGTAGGAACTTAAACTGTATGAACCTATCCTTTGCAGCGATCATAGAAGGAATGTAGGAGATTAAACACTCCTTCCACTCCTCTTCGTCTAAAGAGGGAATGTCAATCCTCCACCTCTCCCAGGTTTTGGTCAGCTTTGCATCATATTCCACCGTAAGGTATAAATATATTGTTGAGAGAGGCTTCCCCATCACGCTGGAGGTCAGGAGCCTTTCAATGGAGTCCGGTTCCAGAGTGAGGGGGGCAGGGAACTGGGCCTCAAAGGCGTGCTTCAGCTGCCAGTATCTAAATTGGAAGGAGGATGGGATAGCAAAGGATTGCCTCAGGGCTTGGAAAGTCATCAGCCTGCCATCTTTAACTATATGTTTTAATGTGAGGATTCCCTTTTTTGCCCAAAGAGAGGGGTCCGGTATAGTGTAAAAGTGGGGGAGTAGAGGGTTACCCCATAGGGGCATGTGGGGTGAAATGTGGTTGGGTTTCCTATAGATTTTCCTGGCCTCCTGCCATACCCTCACAGTGGTCCGCATTGAAGTCGTCATAGACAAACTGGCCCTAAGACCGCGAAACGGGAGATTGCTAAGGGCAGCAAAGGAACCCATGATGGCTGCCTCCAGAGTGACCGCCGGATTCTGCGTGGGCTGGGAGAACCACCACCTAATCGTGACCAAAACAGCTGCCCAGTAATAGATTTGAAAATTCGGCAGCCCCAGACCCCCCCCCCGAAAGCGGGAGGTATAAGATCTGCCTGGCCACCCTGGGTGGCCTCCCAGCCCAAACAAAGTGTATCAGCAGACTCTCCAGCCTACGAAAGAAAATCTTAGGGATGGGTATGGGTGTGTTGCGGAAAAAATATAGATATTTCGGGAGGAAAATCATTTTTAATAAATTTACTCTGCCTACCGGGGTCAGTGGAAGGGAACGCCATGCAGTACACCTAGCCGTGAGTTGTGCCATGAGTGGACGCAAATTGTTATCTATGTAATCTTGGACTTTACCGCTAATTTTTATCCCCAGATATTTGAAGTCATCTACCCATTTAAGCTGGGGGTGAGGTGTTCTAGGGGTCAAGGGATGGAGTGGGAAAAGAACCGATTTATCCCAATTAATACGAATTCCCGAGAACCCACCAAATCGGTTAATCAGTTCGAGTGCAGTCTGCAACGAGGACGACGCATCCGCTAAATAAAGCAGAGCGTCGTCCGCGTACAGCGACAACTTCTCCTCAATGGGACCCACCTGGAGTCCCCTCACCCCAGGGTCAGCCCTCAATAATATAGCCAGGGGCTCCATCGCCAGAGCAAATAGACCCGGGGAGAGGGGACACCCCTGTCGTGTACCCCGAAACAATTGGAACCTTCCCGATAGGCTTCCGTTAGTACGTATTCTTGCTGAGGGGCAATGATATAACATACGGAGCCATTTCGTGAAACCCGGGCCAAACCCGAATCGCGAGAGCACCTCCCATAAGTAGCCCCACTCGACGGAGTCGAAAGCCTTCTCCGCGTCGAGTGAGGCCACCGTTCCATTAGTCGCCTCGTCTGCCCTATCTATGTGGGTATGGAGACGCCTAATATTAATTTCCGTACCTCTCCCGGGCATGAAGCCTGTTTGATCTCTGTGAATGAGAGCAGTAATTACCAGGTTAAGCCTATTGGCCAGTACTTTAGCCAATACTTTTGCATCCACATTCAGAAGGGATATAGGGCGGTACGAAGAGCACAACGTGGGGTCCTTCCCTGGCTTGGGGATCACCACTATGATCGCTTCGCTCATGGTGTCCGGGAGTTTCCCGAGGTGCGTCGATACAGAGAAGAGGGCCTGAAGCCTATCGACTAGCTCCGCAGCATATTGTTTATAAAACTCCACAGGGACACCATCGGGTCCCGGAGTTTTCCCTGTCTGCATTGACTTAAGGGCCTGTAATATCTCTAAGGACGTGATTGGGGCATCGAGCTTGTCACGATATGTTACAGTGAGGGTTGGGATATCAATGTCATCTAGGTATGCTACCAGATCCTCCCCTCTATATTCCACCCTGGACCCATAGAGGGATTCGTAGTACTCCGCAAAACAGCGGTTGATTCCTTCCGGGGTATGAATCAACTGTCCCGAGGGGTCCCTAATATGTGAAATGCTCATTCCGCCTGCCTGTTCCTTGGAAAGCCAGGCCAACAGGCGACCCGATCGCTCTCCCTGCTCAAAAATCCGTTGGGATTGAGCCAGCATTTTCTTCTGGGTAAGAGAGGTACGGAGACGAACCACCTCTTTCGTCATAAGTTGTAGATGCGAATAGTGCGCAGGGTCTCGGGTACAAACAAAAAGAGCCTCCGCACTACTCGCCTCCCTTTCAGCCTTAATCAAGTCTGCCCTGCGCTCCCGTCGGACTCTGGCAATGATGGTCTGGTAATGTCCCCTCGTCGTGGCCTTAAAGGCATCCCACACAACTACGGGGTCAGCCGAGCCCTCGTTTACAGCCCAAAAATCTAGCATTTCCGTTCTAAATTGGGAGTCTACTGCAGTGTCTGAAATCCAAAATCTGGAGAGCCTCCATATCCTTTCTACTGAGCCAAGGGAAAGGTCCAATGACAACAACAAGGGTGCGTGGTTGGAAATTCCCCTAGGCAATATTTGTATATCTGTGACCCGTGGAAGGACTTGAGCCCCTGCAAAGACCAAGTCTATGCGGGAGAACGTTCTATGAGAGGCTGAGTGGCATGTGTATGCCCTGGTCTGGGGGTGGCGCCACCTCCAGACATCAGTCAATCTTGTGTTTTTTTTAAATTTTTTTTTATAACTCCAGAATATTTTTGGGTGTGTTTTGTGTGTCAAGTTACCACAACACGATTATTATCTTGTATTATTTAATCTCAAGGAGATTGCTTGGTGTTGGTGTCCCTTGTTAATTTCACATTGTATTTTTGAAATGTACCTGCCTCCTCACAAACAAACTATCCTTTTTGAATGAAAACACAAATAGGCGAGTATAATAGAAAAAATACCTTTATTAAGGGTCCTAACCAAAGAAAGAGGGAGGCAACGCAGGATAAACAGCAGGAATTGGCGAAGCCTTTGGCCCCCAGGGCACACATCAATTATTTCACTGCAAAATTGGTGGCCTGAGGAGTCCATATATAAGGGAGTACAATCTGGTCCAGAAGTACAAGAGATCATGAACAGCAGCAGATGACATGTATGTCCCCAGGCTGTGGTCATACAAGAGCCTGCATCTTTTGTCAGACCAGACTGAACCCAGGTCATCACTCTCTGGTCTTCCTTAGACGCTTCCTTCCAGGCTGTGTCTGTGGTGTTGGGGGTGTGGCAGGAGGAGGAGGACCATGGTTGAGCTCACAAACGTGGCTTTGGCTTGTGAGTAGGCCCCTCAACCCCTTATTTAGGGCTTGGAAGATTAGATACTCACATATTAGGCGTTCAGGCTGTTATGTATGCAAAGTCCTCTTGAACACTGTGGGGGGTTCTGAGGGCCGCAGGAGCCTTCCAAAATAGGCCAATTGCTGCCTCCTCCAGGTTACTCCTCTTCCTGACAC
Source organism: Aquarana catesbeiana (assembly GCF_042186555.1). Classification (NCBI taxonomy): domain Eukaryota; kingdom Metazoa; phylum Chordata; class Amphibia; order Anura; family Ranidae; genus Aquarana; species Aquarana catesbeiana. The sequence continues at coordinate 473,793,370 of NC_133327.1, forward strand.
TTTTTTTTTTGAAGGCAGAGGGGAGGGACCTGGGTATCGGGCAGGCTACTGGGCCCGGCCACCTCTTGGCTTAGACTTTCCTGTGTATGAAAAAGGGACATCGTTTTAATTTTTGGTTCATCAATCACAATCATAAATTTGTAATCCAAACTAACATAGATTTAACATCATTTATTTGACCAACAGAAATATTTAGAAGAATGCTATACCTGGCTCAAGCTCGGCTCCTCCACATGTTGCTGCCTGGAAGGCCCAGGTTGGGCGTCTGAAGCCTCATCTGGGGTGGAAGGAAGCGTGGAAGGAAGATTGGAGAGTGCTGGCCTGGGTTCAGTCTGACCTGCCAGAAAATGCAGTCTGTCATAGTACCACAGCCTGGGGACATAAATGTCATCTGTAGCTCCTGATCTCAGGGAATCCTGGACCTTCTTGTGCTCCCTTAGATAAGTGCTCCTCATGCCACCAATTAGGGCCTTCAAATCGGTGATGTCTGCCGTGGGGATCACTGGCTTCACAAATTCCAATTTATCCAGCGCTGCCTGCCTCTTTGTTTGATTCTTATAATGTGGGTGGTTTACCTGCCACAGACAGGGCAGCTCCCTGAACAGATCAATGAATATGGGTATAAAGTCCTGATCATTCAATATGTCCATTTTCTCTGCAAGACACAAGACAAACCCTAATGTTAGGCTAAAGTCTCCTAATCTTGTCCCAATATAGGCCTCAATCTCTAAGCAGTATAGGCCCAAGTTTAAATGTTCCTATACTCCTTTCTCCGCTCACAGATCGTACGTACGACGCATGCGTGTTACACTTTATAAACACTGTGCATGCGTGAAACTCCTCCCGCCCCTGATGTTCTTTCTAGTCTATTCCCTGCCCCTTCTCGTTCGGCGCAGTGGGGGAAGAGCACATGGCGGAGACACAGCAGGTGCGTGCTAATTACAGCAACGAGGAGGAGGAGGAGGAAAGCCCGGAGCCAGAAACGTCACGATCCCGGAGAACACGATTTAAGGCATCAAATATGTCCTTTGTAGAGATGGTGGAGATGGTCGACATACTGAAGAGGGCCGACTATGACGGGAAGTATGGACCTTACCCCAACCCCAATGTCAGAAAGGCCAAGATCATGGCGAAAGTTGTGAATAGTCTGCACCGTAATTTTGGGGTCAAGGATCAACTGAGGAAGAGGTGGTCGGACCTCAAAATCAGGGAGCACGATCAGTATTAGAAGGATCAGGAGAGTGCTGCAAAAGAGTAAGTAGTTGTCCTGTGTTCCTCTTATTTATTTTTCTTACGTTCGTGCTGCTCCATGCGCTTTTCTTTACTGTTGTACAGTTTAAAATGGCAACTTTCATGTTCATGGACACATTATTCGTTCGTAGGAAACATTGTTCGTTCGGCCACTAAAACACCATGTTTTGTCCAGATGCAGTTCAATACATTTTTTCTGGCCTACTTCTCTTAAAGTGGAGGGCCACCCTGAACAAAAAAAATTGCTACCAAAAATCCTAAAAAAAATAAAAAAAAACCATTTGAAAAAAAAAAAAAAGTTTAAAAACTTACCTGAACCCTTGTTGCTAGGCAGTCTTCCTAATCTGCCTCTTCCTGCCTCTTCTGGGAACACTGTATGTGTTCCCAGAAAACCACGGGGACATTCACAGAGCGCCGCGCCACTCGCGCGTGCGCAGTAAGAAACTGGCAGTGAAGCTGCAAGGCTCCACTGCCTGTTTCCCTTACTTAGGATGGCGGTGCCGGGACCCGAGAGCCGAGGGAGGGGTCGGCCTCAGGCGGCCGACAGCGCGGGCTCCCAGGACAGGTAAGTCTACTTAACCACTTCCTTACCAGGCCAATTCTGACATTTCTCTCCTCCTGTAAAAATCATAATTTTTTTGCTAGAAAATTACATAGAACCCCCAAACATTATATATGTTTTTTTAGCAAAAACCCTAGAGAATACAATGGCGGTTGTTACAACTTTTTATCTCACACGTTATTTGCGCAGGAATTTTTCGAACGCGTGTTTTTGGGGAAAAAAACAGTTTTGCGTTAAAAAAAAAGCAAAACGGTAAAGTTAGCCCAATGTTTTTGCATATTGTGAAAGATGAAGTTACGCCGAGTAAATAGATACCTAACATGTCACGCTTCAAAATTGCACACGCTCGTAGAATGGCGCCAATGTTCGGTACTTAAAAATCCCCATAGGCGACACTTGAAATTTTTTTACTGGTTACATGTTTTGAGTTACAGAGGAGGTCTAGTGACAAATTGATTGCTCTAACGTTCGCGGCAATACCTCACATGTATGGTTTGAACACCGTTTTCATATGTGGGCGGGACTTACGTATGCGTTCGCTTCTGCGTGCGAGCACACGGGGACAGCGGCGCTTTAAAACTTTTTTTTTTTTTTTATTGATAATTATATTTTGTTTTTTTTATTTTGACACTTTTTTGAAAAAAAAAAATTTTTGATCACTTTTATTCCTATAAGGGCCCTTTCACACGTGCGGACCGTTCGTCCGTTTTTTCATACGTCCGTTTACGGATTAAAACGGACCTCAATGCAACTCTATGGGATAGCGGACGTTAGCGGATCATCATCCGCTAACGTCCGTTAACATCCGTCTCCATTCAGCTCCGTTTTTTTGAACGGAGGAAAACCCTATTTTTATTCCGTAAAAAAAACTGAACTGATGAAAAACGGATGTTTGCGGACGATCCGTTAACATCCGATCCGCTGACATCCGTTTTTCATCAAAATATGTAATTTATTCAATATGCATACATTTTAACCTCTGACCCAGGTAGTGGTCAGTAGTAAAAGTCACATGCACAAGCACATGCTGGAGAGAGAAGAACAAAAGTTGTGGATTGTCCACCTGCCACATCACCTTGCCACGTGACCTGGCCCGGTCACCTGATCTGTGACCTGGCCACCTCACCTGCCACATCACCTGGCCACGTCTCCTGCCACGTCACCTGGCCACGTCTCCTGCCACGTCACCTGGCCACGTCTCCTGCCACGTCACCTGGCCACGTCTCCTGCCACGTCACCTGGCCATGTCTCCTGCCACGTCATCTGGCCACGTCACCTGGCTACATCACCTGGCCATGTCACCTTGACACGTCACCTGCAAAGTCACCTTGCATGTCACCTGCCACGTCACCTTGCATGTCACCTGCCACGTCACCTGCAAAGTCACCTTGCATGTCACATGCAAACGTCACATGCAAACGTCACCTGCCATGTCACCTGGCCACGTTGTCATCCCCCAGTGTACAGCAAATATATCCTAAACGGCGCAGAGATAATTACAGTACTTCTAGTGAAGCCATTTTATAGGCTTACCTATATGTAAAACTGACAAAAATAGTTGTTAAAAACCACTGTATTCCACATATGGGTTTTAAATAGTATACAAAATTGTCATGTTGTAGTTCTACAAGTTCATTGTGTCTACTGTTCCTATGCAGGTGAAAAAATAATCACAAGGTGGAGATCCCTAAGAGACCGCTATAGGCGGGAACTAAAAGAGGAAGCAAAAGACAGTCGGAGCGGAGCAGGATCGTCCAGTAAAAAGGAAAGCCCCTTCTTTGAGATGCTGGACTTCTTAAGATGTGTGATGGACTTAAGAAGGTAAGTAAATACATTCTTTCTCCCCTATATTAAATTATTTGGCCTAGTCGAAATAATCATATACTCCAAAGAGGAAGAAAACCATGAAAAAAAAAAAAAAAGCTGCAGGCATAATGAGCATACTAGCTCATTATGAATTTCTTGCCCGAGATCGAAGCCCGCGTATTGGCCCTCGTTCCCCTCCTCCGTCGCCATCACTCCTGGAGTGACTTCCGGGTATCACGGCTCTGGTGCTGTGACTGGCCATAGCCGCGTTTACATCATGCGTGCGGGAGCCACCAGTCACGGCACGATTGCTTTCAGAAATGGCACGCCTAGTCAGGCGCCGTTGTCTAAGTGTTTTCAGCAAAAATCTCCTAATAACTGTGTAGGTTTAGGAGATATTTCTTGCACCTGCCTGTAGGTAAAAGTGGTCTGTAAGGTTTACAACCTATTTAACAGTAATGACACACATGGATCTATGTATTGTAATAACTATACTGTACTGAGCTGTAATCCATCTATGTACAAATATTTTACAGTACCACCAGCAACATTTCAGAAACTGAAGAGGAGGGGGATGCAGTGGATACCCAGCCTGCGCAAGAGGAAGACGTGGGAGTTAACGAGCAAGGTCCCGAAGAAAACCCGTCCTCCCAATCTACAGCAACAGCCACGCTTGGTAGACAACGTGTGCCTGTAAGTATCCTATATAAAATGCCCCTTTTTTAAATGCTGACAAACTAAAATGTGCTAATAAAAATTTTCCACCCCTCAGATTCGTTCTGTTGGAGCTACCACACCGAGGGCCAGGAAACGTCACGGACATCCCAAACGTGACATGGATGCAGCCATGTTAAGTTTTATGGAGGAGATGAGGGCAACAAGAAGGGCTGATACCACCGACCCATTTTCAGACCTCAATAACCAGGATGCAAGTTTTGCTAGGAATTTGTACCACCATTTAGTAAGAGTTCCCAATGAGCGTAAAATGGATGTGCAAATGTCCATCTTTAATTTTACAGGTGTGTGCATAAGGGCTGCAATGTCTGGAGAACCCATGCCACCAGTCATTACCCATCACCAACGTCCATACCATGGTGAGCAAGCTCCACAACATTAATTTCATCCATATCATCCAGGCATTAACCCCCATCACCAACGTGCACCAACCCACACTGGCCAAAATGTTGTACCCCCAACGCAAGTGGCACCCACCTATGAGTCCTCCAGTTCACAGGGTACTTCATACAGCCATTCCTCCCAGTCATCCACTCCCTATTCCACTTCCCACAGTCCTTATTATCAGGACCTTTAAAAAATCCCCATTTTAAGTTGCCCCGTTGTAGTTGGCCACCATGTTTGTAATGAAACACTGAATGTTATGTTTGTGTTTATATTTGTACAAAAATTATGTCTGTACATTTTCAATAATTTTTGAGATATTTGGTGTGGTCATTTTCTATTATTAATAAAAATAACTGACTGCATGGAAAATGTAATTTTATTATTGTACTCTATATAAACCAAAAACAACTGATACAAATGAATGTGATGGTCTTAGGGTGAGTGATGATCGATGTTGGCACTAGGAGACTGAAAACAACAAGCTTTATAAACATAAACTGATAGAGGTCACAAGACTGCTATACTGCTAACGTAAAAATTTATATTTCGGCTGGGGGAGCGTGACCGGATGCCGTTGTGAGCGGGTGCGTGTGTGTGCTCTCTCCTAGCTCCGGCCTACATGCTGCTCAGCCCCGTCCCTAGTAGCTCAATCCAGCCTGCTACCTAGCCTGCTACCGGACCACTGGCTATTTACCTGCCTCCCGGCCGTTGACGGCTGCTCCCTGCCTCTGAAGGCCGCTGTGTCCGGCCAGCTGCATCTTACCTCTGGGAGTGGGGGGTGTACCATTGCCGCTGCGCAGCATTGCCGTGTATCAGCCTGATTCCTGTGCGGCTCGCTTCTCGCTTGGACCGTGCTGCGTGCCTCCCCCCTCCCGCTGCAAACGGACTGGTTGCTTAGCAACGCTCGGGGCTCTCGCGAGAGCCGAGAGAGCCTCTTGTGAGCCGGGCAAGGAATCTGGGAGCTTCAGCCAAAACGCTCTGCTTCGACTCTAGCTTCGCTCCCAGCCTCCCTCCCCTCGCTGCAGTCACAGCCACAGCTACAGCAGTAGACGCCAGCCACGGCAACAGACATCAGACGCACGTGGAGAGGACCGCCTGGAAGCACTTCAGGACAGGTACGAGAGCTTTTTGGCTTAGTTTAAAAAGCCCTGGGGCTACAGAGGAGGACTATGTAAAAACTATGCCCTGCCATACTTGCTAACGCCACACATCTATACAATAGTTGGTTAATGAGTTCCTGAAGTGCACAAAAAGAAGGAGAGACAGGGGGGGAGAGGGAAGAGGAGTGCAGAGAAGAGTGCAAAGAAGCAGGGAAGGCGGTGGTTGAAGGGGGAAGGCGAGAAGGGAAAGAAAGAAAAGAAGAAAGTAAAGAGAAGCTCAATCAAGTCCCAGCTGGGGCCCCAAGGTCGTCACGGTCACTTCAGAGGGTGTGTTGCAGGGGGAGCGACAGTAGTAGTCTCTGGGCATATCACTCAGCAGATAAGGGGCAAACTACTGTTGGAACCTCGCTCTTTCAGTGCCCCCAATGATGACCAGGAAGAAGGGAGAGGAGCCCCAACAGTCAAACGAAAATATAACAACACAGGCAGCCCGCTCTGCTAAGGATAAGGGGGCCCTGGCAGCGCCAGCCCCCCTAGCGGCAACAGCTGCAGCAAAATTAGAAAAGTTTGCGCATACCCCTGCTCATACCCCTGTTAAAGGTAACCAGCTTCCTCATGAGAAGACACAGACAGGTCCACCTGGGGATCGGAAAAGTGTGGGTAGAATGGCAGCAGTTCCAGCTGTACTACCGGCTGGTACTAAAACCACATCAAATAAAAAAAGCCTAGAGATAACCCCCCTGGAGAAAATAACTGTACCAATTAGCGGTGCTACTTCGGTTGAAGTATACATGGAAAATCTGCTTAAAGTGGTGTTCCGGCCGAAATGATACTTTTTAAATAAAAATACCCCTATAATACACAAGCTTAATGTATTCTAGTATAGTTAGTCTGTAAACTAAGGTCTGTTTTGTTAGTTTATAGCAGTAGTTTGTTATTTTATAAACTTACAGCAGGCTGTGGCCATCTTAAGTGTGGGCATCTGAAGCCAGACTGTATTTCTTCCTGGATCTCATCCTTGCAGATCTCGCACATGCTCAGTGCAGCACAAGCAGTGTAATAGGTTTCAGGTCAGGTTTCCATAGCAACGGCAGTGTCAGAGGAAGTGGCCGCCCCTTCCCAGAAGGCATTGCAAACAGGAAATGATGCGATGGGCCACGGCCAGGGAGGAGGAAGTGAAAAATGAATACACCAGATATACAGTAGGTGCTGAGAAAAAACATTTTAAAATATCCAATTCATTTACAGTGCACAGTTTAGTGAGGGATGCTGAAGAGTTGTAAAAGTGGGTGGAACTCCACTTTAAGGGATTCTTTGGGTCTGATACATTTTCACCTTACTTTGCCATCGAGAGGGCACATCGAATCCCCACTAGGCCTACCGCATCGGGGGGATGCCCTAGACCAATGATCCTCAAGCTGCTCTGCTACAAGGATAAGGTGGCGTTAATGCAAAAATCAAGGGAGAAAGGAGACATTTCCTATAATGGCAACAGGATTTCACTGTACCCCGACTTCTCCCCGGAATTGCAAAAAAGAAGGGCAGGTTTTGTGGAGGTGAAGCGTGCTTTACGGACGTACAAAATTCCATATGCCCTGCTATATCCAGCGTGATTGCGTGTAGAAGTCTCGGGGTCAGTCTACTTCTTTGATGCAGCTGACAAGGCCTCAGCATGGCTGGAAGACTACAAAAAGAACTTATAATCCTAGGAAATCAGGAGAGCCGCAAAAGAGGAAAACGAAAAGGGCAAATTAAAATATTGTAGTGCTAAAAGATAAATAAGGGATGGGGTTGGGGGGCTGAGGGAGGGTGTATTAATTTTTTTGTTACTTAGTGTGCGCTGGAGGTGAGGGGGAGCGTGGGTTGACGAGTTTGTGTAAGTGTTAAATGTGTGATGGTACACGATTAAGGTTGCGGGGTGTTTTGTTTTGCTTTTTTCTTTTGTTTTACTACTTTAGGGTTCCCCCTAAGGGTGATGTCATGAATGTAGGGAGGGGGGAGGGGGGCAGGAAGAGGTTAACGGGTGGGTATGGTTGGTATTAGGGGTGATAGGAAGGTATGGGGTAGATTGGGTCACAATAAAAGCTCCTAGGGCTAGCCGAAACAGGCACGGGTGGGGGAAGGGAAAGTCACTAGATAAAGAGTTAACTAGTCCCCATGTGGGACCTAAACACATTAGTAAACAGAAGCGGGGGGGGGGAGGGTAATAAATTAAATAAGGGACTGTGTTACTCATATATGCATGCGGAGAGAATTGGAGGGAGGAGGGATTTTTTCCTTCTCCCTTTTCTCCTCATGCCCCTTAAATACAGTTCCAGCACTGTTGGTGGGCCTAGGAATCGCAGAAGAGGCATAATAAATGTTAAGAAGTTCGGCGTGCCTGGGTGGGATTTAGAAAATGGCTTATACTTTATACCTCACAACATGGTTGTTTCTTACTCTCCTGCTAAAAATTCTTTCTTAATTTTCTTATTGATGTTTAGTGTGATTGGAATAGGTTCATGGAATGTCAGAGGACTGGGCGATCCCGATAAGAGAACTGCTGTATTATCAGAGTTGGAGGCCCGGGGTGTCGATTTGCTATGCTTGCAGGAGACGCATCTGTCAAATGAAACTAGAAAAAAATTTGGGGGTAGGAAATTTCAATCGCAATTTCACTCGGTTTACTCCTCCTATTTGAGAGGAGTGAGCATATTGATTAAAAAAGGGGTGTCGATTACCTGCAGGAGTGTTCGGATCGACACGCTGGGCTGCTATATTTTTCTACACTGTCTGTTAGATGGTAGAGAATTTGTTATTGCAAATATATATATCCCTCCTCCTAGTAAGTTGGAAATCCTATACTATCTGTTAGAATATATGGAGGACAAGACAGGGACCCCATTGATCTTGGTTGGCGACTTTAACACAGTCCTCGATAGTCGGCAGGATAGACTTACATCTGGTACCCGGACAGGGAAGGTAACGGAGGGCAGGCTTAAGCAGTTTTTGGAGGAAGTGGGGTGGTGCGACCTATGGAGAATCCGCAACCCAAATGTTAGACAATATTCTTGCTACTCAGGGACGCACTACACATTATCTCGTATAGACCTTGCCATAGGCAATAAGGAAGCGCATCCCCTAGTACATAAAATAGACTACGGCCCAAGAGGCCTATCAGACCACTCACCCTTAAAACTGCTGTTACGCACTGGGGATAGACAAATATATAGGCCTTGGTCAGTAAATCCAGTTTGGTTGGAGGTAATAGGGAACATGGAAGAAATTTCTACTTGTTTAAAGGAGTTTATGTCGTGCAACTCAGGCACAGCGGCAGGGGGGGTGGTCTGGGACGCTCTAAAGGCCTTTTTCAGAGGGCTCCTAATCCAGCAAATAGCAAGGGCAAAGTGGAAAACAAAAACGCAGGAAGATCGCATCAGAAAGGAGGTTACGGACCTGGAAAGGCAGTACGTTTTGGACCCCACCATAGAGCTAAGGGAGATATGGGTTAAGAAACAACAGGAATACAAAGCGGTAACTATGAGAAAAGCTGAAAATAAAAGACTTTTCCAGAGGCGGAGATTTTTTGAGGAGGGGGAAAGAGTGGGCCGTATGCTGGCCGTAGTGGCTAGCACCAATTCCCCGTCCTCAACAATCTCCGCGATTAGATCCCCAAAGGGGGAAATCGTGTCGGATCCTGTGAAGGTCAGGGAGATACTCTTCGACTTCTACAGTTCTCTGTATAAATCGAAACAGCCCACAGAAAAAGGAGCACTGGATAAGCTACTGGAGGGAATTACATTACCAACCTTAACTTTACTAGATAAAATTAACTTGGAAGCCCCGATAACCCTAGAAGAACTAAAAAGTGCTGTGGCCGCCATGCCCAATCATAAGTCCCCAGGCCCAGATGGACTCCCCCTGGAAATGTATAAATACTATGGGGAGATTTTGCTCCCCACTCTCCTGAGGACACTAGAGGAGGCGTTTGCGGATGGAGGCCTCCCTTCCTCAATGACAGAGTCTAATATCATACTTATCCAAAAGGAAGGGAAGGATCAACTAGAGGTAGCGTCATACAGACCAATCTCTTTGCTTTGCTCGGAAATCAAAATCCTAGCAAAGGTATTAGCAACCAGGCTAAGCAAATGTATTAACAAACTGGTACACCCAGATCAAGCAGGATTCATCCCCCATAGGTCTACCAGTATTAATATTAGGAGAGCATATTTGAACCTGCAGACCCCAGTTGTAGACAGGAACCCTAGAGCAATTATGTCTTTGGATATTGCTAAAGCTTTTGATAGCTTGGAGTGGGGCTACCTCTGGGGAATAATGGACAAATTTGGGTTCGGCCCGATTTTTATCAAGTGGGTAAAAATCTTGTATAGTCATCCATCAGCCAAGTTAAAGATCAACAACGTGTATACAGATAGTCTGACATTGGAAAGGGGCACAAGACAGGGGTGCCCGTTATCACCCCTCCTGTTTGCCCTGGCAACGGAACCGCTGGCGGAGGCTATAAGAAGGGCACCCGGCGTACGGGGTTTTAGGAGGAAGGGTAGCGAAGAAAGAGTCGCACTTTACGCAGACGACGTCCTGGTATTCCTGGGGGATATGGGTCCATCTTTGGAAAAAATGATGCAACTGGTAGAAGGATTTGGGAAGGTATCCGGCCTAGTAGTTAACTGGGACAAATCTTCATTACTACAGATCGATCCAGTCAATAATCCCCTCCCTGATAGTCTCCCTGGGTTAAAAGCAACCGATAGGATAAAGTACCTGGGAATAGTAATGACTAGCGACCCCAATGATTACATTCGGGATAATCTGGTCCCTTTACTTGCGAAGTTTAGAAGAAAATGCGACATTTGGTGTCGGCTTCCCCTGTCACTGGCAGGACGTTCAAATTTGATCAGTATGATCTGGCTGCCACAAATTCTTTATATTCTCCATAACTCCCCGGTATGGATCGGGAGAAAATGGTTCACAAAAATAGACTCTTTATTTAGGGACCTTATCTGGAAGAAAGGCCAGGCTAGGGTTAAACTGCAGATACTGCAGAGACCTACCTGGGAGGGAGGTCTAGCAATTCCCCATCCGTATGGATATTATCTAGCTGCCCAAATGCAGCATCTAGGGGGCTGCGAATCCTTGGGCGAACCAAGTGCTAGCAACAAAATAATGCTGGAAGGCAGTCCACATAGATGTTTGGTGGAGGCACTCGAGGCCGGCTCTCTCCAGAGAAAGCTACCAACATTTAAACTAGTAAATAAGACCTGGCAGACAGTTAAGAAGATCATGGGGTATAGGGGCCTTACTGAGTACTCACCCATATGGTCCAATGAATTCCTGGGGGAGTTAAGGGCTATAGAAAAGAACCCCGTTTGGGAAAGCCATGGAATCCATAGGCTAGCGCAGCTGTACACTGACACTAACCTGAAATCCTTTATGGAACTGAGAATGGAATTTGGAGTCCCATACAACACATTCTATAATTATCTGCAGATCAGGCACGCTCTAAGTACCCAATTTAGGTCCTCCCCAATGGAGCGAAGTAAAACGCCGCTTCTTAATAAGATAGTTAAAGAAACAAACACTAAGGGGTTGATTGGAGCTGTGTATACGCAGCTAGTGGACAAGATTTTGGTTCAAGGCGTGACTCTCGGGGGCCAGAGTGGGTTGGGAGGTGGATGTGGGGGAACTGTCGGACGCCAATGGAAAAAAATACTGGAATCTGGACAGATGGTGTCCGTCTCTCCCTCACAGAAGGCCTCACACCTACTCCTTCTACATAGAGCATACTACACCCCTAGAAGACTATATAGGTTTGGGAGTAGATCAGACGACAGATGCCCTAGGTGCTGCAGGACAGGGGATCTCATACACATGGTCTGGAGATGTCCAAAATTGGTAAGATACTGGACAGAAGTGGTCAGGACAATAAATCGCAGATTTAAAGTTAGCTTGGAGTTAGATCCCAGGGTGTGTGTACTGGGGCTGGTGGGAGCTAATATGGGTCCCTCCAGCACAAACACTGCCATAGTTAGATGCCTATACCAGGCGAGAAAGCTGATAGCACAAGCCTGGCTCTCAAAAAAAACCCCAACTATGGAGGAATGGCTTAAAACAATAGATTCCCTGGTTTGGACAGAAAGGACAGTATACACTAAGAAAGGGAACTACAGAAAATTCATTGGTATATGGAAGCCTTGGTTGCAGGGGCTGAACACTCGATATTTATTCTGAATTAACTATTCTTGAACCTCCTATGAATGCGGGGGAGAACATTAGCCCAAGCTAGATAGGCCAGTGTGCTGGAATAGACCCCATTGGGGCTTAAACAAGTTTAGTATGCCGCGAGTCCTAGTGTTCTCGTCCCTAACGTATGCGCTGACTATAAGATAAGGGATGGGAGGGGGGTGGTAAGGGGATTAGAAGATAAAGGGGGGGGTGGGAAAAGTAGGGAGGCTAAGGGAAAGGAAAAAGGGGGTAAAAGTAGTACACTGTAAAATATTATCACTTATATATATATCAAGGTTTGCAATCACTATAGGGCACAGTAGACACGCGAGGTATTGTGATTTACTACAGCTTTTGAATTATGTCTTACTGTATTTATCAAATGTATTTTAAGCTCAATTTGCCACGTAAAGTATGTAACTTTCTTTTTTTTTTTTTTTTATACTGCTATAAAAATAAAAAATTTAAAAGAAAATGTATATTTCGTCAAACTATTGAATTTACATTTTCTATGGGAAAACAAATACAATGCAGAGTACAAAAAGAGGGTCAAACATGGTACTAGCAAATTATACCTTATAAAGTGCCTGGTAACTACTGACTTGTTGGGTCGCAGTCCAGCAAACCGTACAGAAGGTAAATCGATCTCGTCCTCTTCCTCAACAGTAATTCCTTCTTTCTCACGTATAATGTTATGGAGGACACAACATGCTTGTATAGCTAGTTCGGCATTCTCCAGGCTCAGTTGAATTGTTGTATGGAATATGCGCCACTTGCTTGTCAAAATACCAAAGGTGCATTCAATAAGGCGCCTTGCACGACTCAACCGATAGTTAAAAATTTTTTTGGGGGGAATTAGATTGTGCCTGGCATAAGGCCTTAGGAGATGCCTAGAAAGTGCAAATGCCTCATCAGCTACAAGCACATGTGGCATATCTGGCCCTACAGTTCCTGGAAGAGGTTTGTCTGATGGCAAATGAAAGTGGCCCTCAAGTATTCTTCTCCCCATTGCTGATGCTGTAAACACTCTTGAGTCTGCAGTACGTCCATACGCCCCAATATCTACAGCTACAAACTTATAATTACTGTCACAGATTGCCATAAGCACAAGGGAGAAGTATTTCTTATAGTTAAAATATTGTGAGCCAGATCCAGGTGGCATCTGAATTCGGATGCGTTTCCCATCCAGGGCTCCAACACAATTAGGGAATTGGGTCTTCTTCCAAAACCCATTTGCTATTTCCTGCCACGTGGATGTATCTGGAACAGGCATTGCAGTACACCGAAGCTCCTCCCATATTGCTTGACAGGTGTTGTGCACAATTCCAGAAATTGTAGAGGTTCCCACCAAAAAGTAGTGGTTTAGGGACGTATAGGATAGTCCAGATGCCAGAAACCTAGGAAGAGTAGAACAAATGATGAAAGGAATCCTACATTATGCTGGACATAATCAAGCAGAAAGGCTGGCTGGCTTACCTCAGGGTAAGTAGAAGTCGCTCCTCTGGTGGCACACAACATCTCATATCCGTGTTCATCCTTTCCAAACGGGGATGCAACTTTTCTAATAAAAAATCAAACGTTGGTACAGACATTCGCATAAAATTAAAATTTTTTTGTGGGAAACGTCGCATGTCTGCATACTGCAGAGCAAAAAACCCTTCAGTGGGCCTCTTGAGCAGCATGGGATGTGTCCAGTACCTGCGTCTTGCAGAAATCTTCCTGGTCATGCTTTTCTTTCTCCTACAATAAGATAGCATGACAAATAATGTCAAATGCTCCAAAAATCTGACCAAATCCATTGCTGTAAATAAGCACGTGCACTACAGCAAGGAATCAGGAAACACAAAGCAAGCTGAAACCACAAAGCAGCATGGGAAGCACAATGCACGCTGGGGAATACAAAGAATCATGGGAAAATTCCCATAATTCATGAAAAAATGATAAAAGACAGTTCTGAATGAAAAAAACGGACATAAACGGATGAAAAACGGACATAAACGGATGAAAAACAGACATAAACGGGTATAAAGCGGATGCAAAAAGGATGACAACGGATGAAAAACGGATGACAATGGATGACAATGGATGAAAAACGGATGACAACGGACGACAACGGAAGGAAAACGGATGGTAAACGGATGACAACGGATGGAAAACGGAAGTGAAAATGGATGAAAACTGATGTTTACTGACAACAAAATACGTGACTGAACTGATCTAATGAACGGTCCGCACGTGTGAAAGGGCCCTTACAAGGAATGTAAACATCCCTTGTAATAGGAATATAACATGACAGGTCCTCTTAATAGTGAGATATGGGGTCAATAAGACCCCATATCTCACCACTAGGCTGGGAAGCCTGAAATAAAAAAAAAAATAAAACGATCACCGCTTCCCAGCCGAAGCGGCGCCGTTTTTTTGAATGGAGAGGCAGGGCGAGACGTCATAACATCGCGCCTGGCCTCCGATGATCATAGAGACTCCGGCGACCATCTGGTCCGCCGGAAATCTCTATGATCTTCATCCGGCCCCGGTGGATCCGCTCTCCGCCTCACCGATCGTAACGGTGAGTCGGAGCAAGCACCGGAGGGCGGCGGGAGGGGGGGGACGTCCCCTCTCGCCTCCCATAGGAACGATCAAGCGGCGGAACGGCGCTATGATCGTTCCTATGGTGTAGAGATTTGCCGGCTGAAACCGGCAATATCTGAATGATGTCTGTAACTACAGGCATCATTCAGATATACCCGCCCAAAACCCAGGACGTCATATGACGTCCGTGGGCGGGAAGTGGTTAAAGTCAGCAGCTACAGTGTTTGTAGCTGCTGACTTTAAATTTTTTTTTCCCAGCCGGAACCCCGCTTTAAAATAAGTTTGTTGTCTAGATGGGTTTGTAACTAGAATGAAATGCAAACTAGATTCTGTGTAAGGAGAGGACACTCAGCAGCTGTTTACACATTTGGACACTGGAGCACTAGTGTGGGACACAAGAACACCCTTTTTATTAGGGGGCCCACACAGGTGCTCCAGTGTATGCTATAGGGGTGACTCCATCTGTGAAGCTTGTACAAAACAGGTAAATATTCAGGCTTGACAAAGGTAAAAAATATTTCTTCATCTTGCAACTCTGCCAAGAGACAATTGTACCCCACTTCCAAGCAATGTTTCATATTCTTATTTCTGCCATCAAATATCTGTGTGCTAGGTATACCCATTTTTTTTTACATAGGAGAGAAAAGACTCGGAGGACACCACTCATCAGAGGAGACAACAGACCCCCCACCTCATGAAGAAGTGGAAATCCCACAAACACAACAGGAGGAGGAGGAGGGAGACGTGGTGGAAATTGTCACAACAGGTAAGTGTCTGCGACCACAGGCCCAGGTAAGAGATGGATGCCGGCATATTTATAATACATGGTGTTTTTTATATATATATATATATATATATATATATATATATATATATATATATATATATATATATATATATATATATATTTTTTTTTTTTTTTTTAGGTGATCGTGATGTTGTGGATGAAGGTGATTTCACCAGTGAAAGTGCCCAGATCCTGATCTGGGAGATCATGGGGTGTAATAGGGGTTTGGAAAACATCAAGCAAAACATGAATGATGTTTAAAACAAAATGAAGAACATCATTGATGTTTTAGGGAGAATGTAAAACCCCTCGAAATCCCTAATTTATTTCTGCTTTGTTTTTCTGACAATTTTGTGACATATTATAGAAAAGCCAAATTTTGAAGACGCACACAGTGTGTCAACATGTGCTATCTCTGCCATCATGGGAGATCAATGTACGCATTTTGTGGGTGCAACTCCTTCCTCAATAATAAAGTAGCTGAGAGGAAGGGGTTGCACTCAGAAAACACGTCCCTTGATCCCCCATGGTGGCAGCTAGCACATGTTGACATTTGGCAATATGTGTGCATCTTCAAAATTTGGCTTTTCCAGGGGCGACTTCACCCCATCTGCTGAACGCAATATCAAAACACAGTTTATAAATACTCATGTCTGATATTGCCTTCAATTTCTACAAAAGTTGAACTTTGTAAGTTCCAGAGTTGTGTATTTCTTGTTGGTTTTAAACATGCCTGTTTTACCTTAAAAGGCAATTTCTACTTTTAATGTGACCTTAAAAATTGTTCTACAACAAACATGTTGGTTTGTTTTAAAAAACCTTTTATAAATGCACATGTGATTTTGCTTTGTGATTAAAAAGATTGAGAATCAACAATGTGTGCCTTCTTCTTTAAATGCTCAAAAGCATTTTTTTGTACTAAAGTTGGTGTTTTCAGTGACAATGGGGGTTATTTACTAAAGGCAAATCCACTTTGCACTACAAGTGCAGTTTCAGTGCAGTTTCGAGTGCACTTGTAGTGCAAAGTGTATTTTCCTTTAGTAAATAACAGCCAACAGTGCTTTCTAATTTTACACAATCACGCCATTTTCAGGACACCCCAAATTTCAGTCACGGTCAGCTAAAAGAAAGCCAAGCAGTAAATCTAAGCAAATATTTGTTCAGTTTAAAATATATTTTTATTTAAAAAATGTCTCAGACATTGTCTGGCATATTGATGCCCCCCCTACCCACAAAGTATTCCATGTATCTTAGACGGACCTCGCGGGCACTCTGGGGGGGGGCAAGCCAGGACGGCCAGCTTTAAGTGCCGGCAGGGTTGGTTCATTTAGATTAATTCCGGCTTCAGGCCCAACTGAGCCAGCATAGTTCACAGAATTTCTCCTTAAAAAGTTGTGGAGAACACAGCAAGCCAGGATGGTGTGATTGAGTTTATATTCCACCATGCGTATCAGTGTAAGAAATAGGCACAACCGGCTGGCCATTACTCCAAACGTGTTCTTAACCACTCTTCTGGCTCTGGCCAGCCGGTAATTAAAAACCCTCTGGTCCCTGGTGAGGGTCCACATAGGGAATAAGATGGTCCCCCAGAGCAAACGCTTCAGCCGCAGCAAAGACGAATGGGAGTCCTGGAGGTGTCGAACCTAAGCTGCCATTCTGGAGACGCCTGTAGAACTCCGTGTGGGCGATGACTCCGCCATCTGACATCTGGCCATTCTTCCCCACATCCACATACAGAAACTCGTAAGTAGCCAACACCACTGCCAACATCACAATACTATTGAACCCCTTGTAGTTGTAATAGTATGACCCCGAGTTGGGTGGTGGGACGATGTGAACGTGTTTCCCATCAATTGCCCCTCCGCAGTTAAGAAAGTCCCATCGCTGGGCAAAGTGGGAGGCCACAGTCTGCCATTCCTGTGGGTTGGAAGGAAACTGTGGAGTCAAACAAGAAAAATAAATTAATCACATAATTAAGCACATAAACATGGAAAGCAGATTAGACACAAACATTCTTGGCCAACATCAGTCTAACATTTATTTTAGGGAGTATTTAAAGACAAAAGTATAAGGTCCACCTATCAGATTCCTCCCCCCTCTCATGGGCCATTTTATAAATGGCAGCCCACTGGACAGGTAGGAAGTGTCATAATACAAAGAGATAAATACACACTGTACACATTTTAGCACATTTTTACATTCTGCTATTACCTATCAAGATAATAATAGGATACCAAAACTTTGAAAATTACCATTTGAAAGTATTCAGGCAGGCCCTTGCACTACATGCTTTGGGTAATTCATCCATAAATATGACCACAAAAGAGGTGGGTATAGTGTGTATGGGTTTGGCAAAGTCAGCAGATAGAGGATTGAGGATAGAGGATTGGTATCAGCTGAGTTGGTAGTTGGGGGGAGAAAGGGTTGCAAATGATATTGGGACCCCCCCAAAAAAAAAAAACTGGCTCTCTGCCTGAATTTCTAGCACAAATCACATTTTAACACATTTTAGGGGGTGTTTAGGGTAAAGCACTACTATGGAGCTGACAAAATACATAGTTAGTTGAGTAGACGAGGTGGATATAGGGCCAGGAGAGCATGCTGGGGAGGTAAGTGAAGGCAAATATGTATGAAGGACAAAAAAAAAAAAATAATAAAAAAAATTTCCAGCATGCATGTGGACAAAGAGGACATTCACAGCATATTACAATCATGGTAATTAGGGAATGAGGAAAGAAATACAATATATTAATAAACATTAAATACAATAAAATGTGATGTTAAAGGATAAATCTTACCTTAATATAGTCCTTCTGCAGGACCTGGATGATGGCAGAACAGGTCTCTGGGATAATGATCCCCAGAGCCTGGGGGGAGATGCCTGTCGAGAACTTGAGGTCCTGTAGAATTCTCCCCGTCGCCAAGTACCGCAGGGTGGCGACTAGCCTCTGCTCCAGAGTGATGGCTTATATCAGCAGGCAGGATACCTGCATGAGACAAGGGGTCAGCAAAGCCAACAAACGGTGAAATACAGGGTCCGTCATCCGGAGAAAGTTCCTGAAATTGTCAGCATTATTCTCACGGATCTCACGGAGCAAAGGCATGTGACAGAATTGGTCACGCTGGAGCAACCAATTTTTGGTCCATGAACTCCTCCTTGCCCTGTTCATGGACTGGGCTTGTGTCAAAGTAAAGTTTAACATGGCAGCTCGTGGCAAAGAACTCTCTGAGGATCTGAAAAAAAAAAGTTGCTCTACATAAGGTCTGGGGCTGCATGAGGGCTGCCAGCACTGGGGAGCCACAGTTTGAGGGAACCATGAATGCCAACATGTACTGTGACATACTGAAGCAGAGCATGATCCCCCCCCCCTTAAGAGACTGGATCGCATGGCAGTATTCCAACATGATAACGACCCCAAACACACCTCCAAGACTGCCTTGCTAAAGAAGCTGAGGGTAAAGGTGATGGACTGGCCAAGCATGTCTCCAGACCCAAATCGTATTGAGCATCTGTGGGGCATCCTCAAACGGAAGGTGGAGGAGCACAAGGTCTCTAATATCCACCAGCTCCGTGATGTCGTCATGCAGGAGTGGAAGAGGACTCCAGTGGCAACCTGTGAAGCTCTGGTGAACTCCATGCCCAAGAGGGTTAAGGCATCGCTGGAAAGTAATAGGGCCACTATTACACAAAATATTGACACTTTGGGCCCAATTTGGACATTTTCACTTAGGGGGTGTACTCACTTTTTTGCCAGCGGTTTAGACATTAATGGCTGTGTGTTGAATTATTTTGAGGGGACAGCAAATTTACACTTTTATACAAGCTGTACAATCACTACTTTACATTGTAGAAAACTGTCATTTCTTCAGTGTTGTCACATGAAAAGATGTAAAAGAATATTTACAAAAATGAGAGGAGTGTACTCACTTTTGTGAGATACTGTATACATTATTAATATATTATACACATACACTGCAGAACAAAAAAGGTAAGCCTTGGTCAAGGTGGCAGGAGAACGCTGACAGAGTTCCGGTCACAGCCATTTTATATTCAATTTTATTGAAATTTTTCAAAAACAAGAAATATTTCAACATACTTCACTAAAGAAATATACATCACTTAAAACATATTACTCATAAATATATACAAACCCTCATGATGACCAAGTCCAGTAGAGACGACTCCTTCATATCTGCTGTCCAGGATAACTCAGGCCAGGTGGTGAATTCCCACTCTGATGTAATGACATTTCTGGGCTTTTATGCAGACTTATACTCCTCTAAGATCTCATCTACTACCACAGCAATCCAGGACTTTCTCAGGGTGCACTTTGCCGCGACTCTCTCGGTCTGATTGGGATATGCTTAATGCTCCTCTCACTACTGACGAATTACTGGAGGCTCTGGCTCATTCCCCCTCCTGGAAAATCTCCGGGGGCGGACAGACTACCGGAAGAGGTATACAAAAAGTACGCTGACTCTCTGCTACCACAATTGAAGCAGACTTTGATGGAGGCTCTGGAACTAGGTCAACTGCATCCGTAGATGACATAGGCCACCATAATTCTTATACTTAAGCCAGGCAAAGACCCTCTCCTTCCGGACTCCTAGAGGTCCATTTCACTATTAACGACGGACGTAAAACTTTTAGCCAGAGTATTGGCTACTCGTCTTGCGTCTGCCATCCAGAAACTCATTCACCGTGATCAGTCAGAGTTTATTCCCTCTAGGTCAACAGCGTTAAACCATAAGGCATTGATTCCTTAACTTGCAGATCCCAGTAGATAACCCTGGCAATAGGGCGGTGCTGTCACTCGACACTGCTAAAGCCTTTGATAGCGCCGGGTGGCCGTACCTGTGGGAGGGGCTAGGGAGATTTGGACTGGGGGAAAACTTCATCAGATGGGTCCAGTTGCTATACACAAATCCCACTGCTAGGCTACGCATTAATGGAGATCTCTCTGACCCTTTCCGGCTGCACAGAGGTACGAGACAGGGGTACCCATTGTCACTCCTGTTGTTCACATTAGCCCTGGAACCTCTGGCAAAGACGGTGAGAGTATCACCATTGATCTCTGGATTTATAAGAGGTCCTGCAGAGGATAAAGTCTTTATATGCAGACGAAACTTTCCTTTACTTAGGAGATACCTCCACCTCACTGCAAAACGTGATGACCTTAATACCACAATTCGGTACCTTTTCTGGCTTCTCCATAAATTGTAAATTCTAAATTCTCCTACCTCTGGACGAGATGCCAGCCTCCTTACCAGACTGCGCCCAGTCTCTCCAGATTTTCTCCTCTAAGTATTTGGGGGTTCAGGTCACGCCAGACACTTCCAGGTATTTAACTCCCAACTTACTCCCTATTCTTACTAAACTACAAGTCAAATGCACTGCCTGGTGTAAGCTGTAGAGCTGCACGATTCTGGCCAAAATGAGAATCACAATTTTTTTCCTCAGAATAAAAAGAAAACGATTCTCTCGCGATTCTCGCGATGTAAAATCTTTCATAATATACAAAAAAAAATTATTAATTTTTCTTCATAAATTTTGGCCACAATTTATACTGCTACATATCTTTGGTAAAAATAACCCAAATTAGTGGATATTATTTGGTCTTTGTGAAAGTTAGAGAGTCTACAATCTGTGGTGCAAATCATAAACAATTGATCACACCTGATGTACTGGCGGCTTATCTCATTTCTTGCAACCCTAACAAGCCAGGAAAGTACAAATTCACCTCCAAATGACCCCTTTTTTGAAAGTAGACATTCCAAGGTATTTAGTAAGATGCATATTGAGGTTTTTGATGTTGTAATTTTTTTCCCACAATTCTTTGCAAAATGAAGATTTTTTTTTCCCACAAAATTGTCATTGTAATAGGTTATTTCTCTCACATGGCATGTGTATACCACAAATGACACCCCAAAATACATTCTGCTACTCCTCCTGAGTATGGCGATACCACATGTGTGGGACTTTTTCACAGCCTAGCCACTTAGAGAGGCCCAACATGCAGGGAGCACCATCAGGTGTTCTAGGAGCATAAATTACACATCTAACTTGTTGACTACCTATTACACTTTTGAAGGCCCTGGAGCACAGGACAATGACACGTGATACTGATGTAGCACTAGTGACTGATGGCACGTGACACTGATGTGGCATTGATGACAAATGGCACTAATACATGGCACTGACAGATGGCACTAATACATGGCACTGATGACACGTGACACTGACAGATGGCACGTGACACTGACAGGTGGCACTGATGAAAGATGGCACTAAAGACACGTGACACTGATGAAAGCTGGCACTAATATGTGGCACTGATGACAGATGGCACTGACAAGTACTGTGGGCACTGTATTTTCTATTTTTTTTTCACTCACCGCTGCAGCCGTTCACTCTCCCTCCTTACACGCTGTCTCTCTGTGAGGAGAGAGAGCCGGCAATGAGAGATGATCTCACATGTTTACATACGAGATCATCTCTCATTGGACATTCAGATCGAGTGCTAAATGGCCGCTGTGATTGGCCATTTAGCACGATCTGTGATTGGCTGTGTCCAAGGGACACAGCCAACACAGAATTTCCCTGATGCGCGCCCACGGGCGCAGGCATCGCGGAAGTAAACAGGAGGACGTCCGGCAATTGGAGTCCGCACTGTAGCCGTCTTTCGGTTATAGCACGGACGCCTAGTGGTTAAAAAAAAGCACATATGTATTCTTCTACATATTTTTGGTAAAAAAAAAACCGCAATAAGCATATATTGATTGGTTTGCGCAAAAGTTATAGCGTCTACAAAATAGGGGATAGATTTATAGCATTTTTATTATTTATTTTTTTTTACTAGTAATGGTGGCGATCTGCGATTTTTATCGTGACTGCGACATTATGGCGGACGCATCGGACAATTTTGACACATTTTTTGGGACCATTAGCATTTATACAGCGATCAGTGCTATAAAAATGCATTGATTACTGTAAAAATTTCACTGGCAGTGAAGGGGTTAACACTAGGGGGCGATCAAGGGGTTAACTATGTTCCCTGGGAGGTAATTCTAACTGAAGGGGGAGTGGACTGACTAGAGTAAGTGACAGATCGTGGTTCCTAGCTAATAGGAACACATGATCTGTCATTCATCTCAGAACAAAGCATGGATTTGTGTGTTTACACACACATTTCTGTATTCTGTCCCTCGTGCTCACGATCGCTCATGGCCGGCGGTCATCACGACCATCGGCCACGAGCATTGGCACCCCCGCTGTGCGGCGAGCTCTCCTGCTATCCCAATCCCACGAGCCGATGTACAGCTACGACGGTTCGCGGGATCGTGCCGATCTGCCGCATTATAAAGTAATTTTTTCCAAAAAAATTGCATTTGAAAGACCGCTGCGAAAATACAGTGTGACAGAAAATAGTGCAACAACCACCATTTTAGTCTCTAGGGTCTCTAATAAATATATAATGTTTGGGGGTTCTAAGTAATTTTCTAGCAAACAAAAATGATTTTAACTTGAAACCAATGTCAGAAAAAGGTTTAGTGTTTAAGTGGCTAAACTTTCCTCACTTACACACAAGTCTATTCCATTGACAAATTGTTATAATGTTTACACTTAGTTCAACTGCTAAAGAATGTTCTGAATCTTGGCAGACTGCCCGTTTTTTTCTTCCTTTCTTTTGATGGCTGTGACTTCAGAAGAGCAGAGAGAATTCTTTGCATAGCAAGAAAGCTGTATGAAGTTGGCACCCCATGTTTGTAAAACCTGAATAAAAATATACCATTCGTTTGTGCCGCGTTTGTGCTGATTTGTGCCGCAAAAATGAGCGTTTGTGCCGGTTCGGTTTCTGAGATATTAAACATTCAATTTATTGCAAGCCCCGCCCACTTTGCACCCCATATTGCCGAATTTTAAAAACAAACGCGTCATTCGTTTGTGCCGCGTTTGTGCTGGTTTGTGCCGCAAAAATAAATGTTTGTGCCGCTTTGGTTGCGGAGATATTGTGCGTTATATCTGCTGAAACCCCGCCCACTTTGCACCCCATATTGCAGAATTTTCAAAACAAACGCGCCATTCGTTTGTGCCGCAAAAATGAGCGTTTGTGGCGGTTCAGTTTCTGAGATATTAAACATTCAATTTATTGCAAGCCCCGCCCACTTTGCATCCCATATTGCTGAATTTTAAAAACAAATGCACCATTCGTTTGTGCCGCGTTTGTGTTGGTTTGTGTCGCTTTGGTTGCAGAGATATTGTGCGTTATATTTGCTGAAACCCCGCCCACTTCGCACTCCATATTGCTGAATTTTACAAACGCGCCATTCGTATGTGCCGCGTTTGTGCTGGTTTGTGTCGCAAAAATAAAAGTTTTTGCCGCTTTGGTTTCGGAGATATCGAGTGGTATATTTTGTCAGACCACACTGACTTTACACCTCGTTATTAAATCTTACATACAACTAGATTTATTTGTTTGCGGTTTGTGCAGATTTGGTGGATATTGTACATGATGTTTTACTTCACATGCGTAGTTTTGCCACCCCTACAGGGATCCCCCCCCCTTCCGATTCTCTAGCGCTGACTGGAAGAACAGACGGAGGAGGAAATCTGGGGAGGTGGCAGGCACAGCTGGCTCTGGCTCCAGTGAGGCAGAGCCAGCTGTCAATCAGGCGGCAGGGTGGATCTCGACAGTATTGTCGGGATCTGTCCCGGCTGCAGCGTGGCTCTGCGCTGTCATGATATAGTGGGCAATAACACGCCACATGCACATGAGTTTTTTTGTCACAGGAGAACATACTATATGTCATCTTGTGAACAAAAAGAAAACTAAGGCCAAAAAAGGTTGGGCCATAGTTCTCTTTTAACAAAAGTTTAACCACTTCAATACCAGGTACTTAGACACCTTCCTGCCCAGACCAATTTTCAGCTTTCAGCACTGTCGCAGTTTGAATGACAATTGCGCGGTCATGCTACACTGTGCCCAAACTAAATTTTTATCATTTTGTTCCCACAAATAGAGCTTTCTTTTGGTGGTATTTGATCACCTCTGCAGTTTTTATTGTTTGCTAAACAAATAAAAAAAGACCGAAAATTTTGAAAAAAATAAAAGTTTTGCTTTTGTTTCTGTTAAAAAAAATTGTAAATAAGTATAAGTATAAGTATAAGTAGTATAAGTAAATAAGTTTTCTCTTTCACTGATGGGCACTGATAAGGCGGCACTGACAGGCACTGATACGGCGGCACCAATGAGGTGGCACCAATGAGCGGGCACTGAAATGCGGCACTGATGGGCACTGGTAGGCGGCACTCATATGCAGCACTGATGGACACTGATGGGTGGCACTGGATGGCACTGGTTGGCGCTGATGGGCAATGAAAGGCGGCACTGCTAGGCACTGATAGGGTGGCACTGATAGGCGGCACTGCTGGGCACTGATGGCCACTGATACGTGGCACTGATGGGCACTGATATGCGCACTAAAATGAGGCACTGATGGGCATCCCTGGTGGCACTGGCAGTGGTAGGCATTGCAGTGGGCACTGACTGGCAGCTGCCTGGGCACAGATTGGCAGCTGCCCCCGGGGAGCGCAGCGGCTTGATATTCCTGATCACGTCATATGACGTCATTCTGTAATAGGGCGGGCGGCAAGTGGTTAAACCAGGTGTTAACCAAGAAAAACAGCACTCCAGCAAATTCTCTTATATAAGTCACTTCTTTATTTAATTGCTTTTTTTTTAAAAACATCTATGTCAGTAAACATTCTTTTCCTGACAGACTCCATGGCAGACTACGTGTGGGTTAACCCCGCCTCCTCTCCAATGCTATAGGACCCCCTATCCTATAAATTTGAGCTCACCACTAGAGACTGCGTTCCTTTTTTGTCCTTCTCATTGAACCTACAAGCCAATGCACTTACGTTTACGGATGTCCAAACTTGATCGTGGAAGTTGATGCCGGGCAGTTTCAAGATAGCCCAGGGCCCAGCCATGGGCGGGTGTGTGGCTCCAGGCCCCTGTGTCCTGTGGTGGGGACGGCCTTCGTATGCCCAGGCTCGGTGGAACGGCTGGCAGGTCTGAAGATTCTCCATGGCAGCAGTTTTTGTATATAAAAGCTCCCTGTTTGTTTTTCCCTTATGTGCCTTGCTGTCTTCTTTTTCTTTTTGCTTCTATGGCGCCTGGAACGCAAGTGCATTCCAGGGTTTGGCTCCCTTTTCCAGACCGCGGCTCCGGCTCGCTACTGCGCAATTGCAATCCTCGGACAAAGCCGAGGCTTGGTTTTGCGCATGCGCGGCGCGGCAGGGGACCCGGCGGCCATACAGGCGCTCTACAGCAGGTTGCCACTGCGCAGGCGCAGTCCGGGCATGGTGGTGACGTCATTCCGGCGGGGATGTTTGAATCCCTGAGAGCCCTGTCATTCTAATGCCCTGTACACATGATAGGAGTTTCCGACAACAAAATCCATGGGATTTTTTCCGATGGATGTTGGCTCAAACTTGTCTTGCATACACACAGTCACACAAAGTTGGTCGGAAATTCCGAACGTCAAGAACAAGGTGACATACAACATGTACAACGAGCCGAGAAAAATGACGTTCAATAGCCAGTGCTGCTCTTCTGCTTGCTTGATTCTGAGCATGCGTGGTACTTTGTGTGTCGGAATTGCGTATACACGATCGGAATTTCCGACAACGGATTTTGTTGTCGGAAAATTTGAGAACCAGATCTCAAATTTTCTGTGACGGAAATTCCTATGGAAAATGTGTGATGGAGCCTACACACGGTCGGAATTTCCGACAACAAGGTCCTATCACACATTTTCCATCGGAAAATCCTATCGTGTGTACAGGGCATTAGGATTACTACAGACAGCTTGCGTCAGCTCCTCAGGCCCCAGGTTCCCAGATCATGGTCAGCTTTAGCCAGGGGCTATGGTAAAAGAGGGAAGGGGGGCTAAGATGCCTCTTAAAGGGGAAGCTGCACTGCTATTTGTACTACTTTGTTCCAGGACGTGTGAGTGTTCCTACAAAGCTGCAGGATCTCCTCCTATTCGTCCGCCAGGGTGCCATGGACAGATCACCGCCTCCGTGCGGCCAGCCCTCACGCTCTAGGTATGTGGGGCATGAGAAGGGGAGAGCCAGGTCCACGTGCAGATGGACTGATTCCCTAAACGTCACGTTCTCCCTTCTCCCTTTTTTAGCCCTTCCAGGTCAGACCATCAGCTTACTGTCCAAGATGACAGGGACCTTGCCAGGCCGCAAAGCCCACCTTCTTCATCAAGGTCCAGACGTGACTCTCCGTCTAGGACCCAACATCAGAGGAGATGTTCCCATTCCTCCTCCCAACAGAGGAGATGCTCCCATTCCTCCTCCCAACAAAGGAGATGTTACCATTCCTATTCCAAAGACCACACCCACCGCCACAACAGCCGTATTGATCACAGATCCTGCTGGGGTTGTGGGACCCGGGTCCCGGAAGTCAAGTCCTTTTGTGACCCTTGTTATGCCAAGGCGGTCAGGAAAAAGATGCTGAAAGCTGGTAAATGGAGACACTGGTCAAACGGATGGTGCAACAATCCCACAAAGAGTGGGGTACATTTTACACGTGGAGCCAGTCCACCACATTATCTGGCTCCCTGGCTTATGAGGCCCAGGAGCCCATTCCAGCCTTATGATTCCTCCCCTGATTCCTCACACAGCGAGATGGAGGGAGATGAGTTTGTCGAAGGCTTCAACTTCACCCTGGTTTCTCCAATTAAAGCGGTCAAAGAGGCCCTTAAGTGGGAAGAATCTTCTACTCCCCCGGCTAAACAGAAGATATTCTTTAAGCATCTGGAGAAAGAGCATTCCAATTTTCCACTCCTTTCTGAATTAAAGGATATTATTGACGAGGAATGGAGCAAGGTAGATAAGAAGACCTCTATGTCAAGTAGGACCTCCAGGTTATACCCCTTCAAGGCTGAGGAAGTGAAATATCTGTAAAACGCTGCCCTCGTAGACGCAGCTCTGATGTGACTAGCTAAACGCGTCACTCTTCCTCTGGTGGATGCAGTATCCTTCAAAGATGGGCTTGAGAGAAGAATAGATCAAGATCTTAAAAGGATTTACCTGTCAGCCGGGATGGCTTGCAAACCCGCCTTGGCCCTTGCGGCCATGTCCAAGGCCATGGAGGTCTGGATGGAGAATGTAGACTCCATGATCAGAGGAGTCTCAGAAGAACTGGCCAGGGGCTCGGTAATCCAGGAGTTGAAACTAGCAGTAGCCTTCCTGGGGGAGCCTTCAATCGACCTTATCCGCCCGTCGGCCCGGACTATGCTGTCCTCAGTCACGGCCAAGCGGGCCTTGTGGTTGCGCCCCTGGCTCGCTGACCCAGCATCCCCTTGAAGGGTCCTCGCTCTTTGGTGACAAACTGGATAGCACCATAGCCCGGGCCACAGGTGGGAGGTCGGGCTTCCTGCATCAGGTTAGGCATCTGTTCAATCAGAAAAGACCTCAGCACAGAAGACATAGTACTGAGCGTTCAAGGGAAGCACGCTTTAACAGGCCTGGCCGAGATATCAGAAGGAATTGGAGCAGAAGACAGGCATCCTTCCAGAAGCCCCATAAGAACCAGGCGTCCAGTGGATGAAAGCCAGCTAAGCCATTTTGAGTTTGGGCCTGCCCAGGTGGGTCGGGTGGGGGCGCGTCTGCTTCTCTTCCAGGACGTCTGGGAAAAAGCAATCTGGAACCAGTAAAGTGCCTGATATACTGTACTTAGTTCCACACGGTAGAAAGTTCCATCTCTCTCCTCGTGGAAAATATTCCAGTCATTCAAGGAAGAATTTTACGAGCTCCGAGCTCTTCACACCTAAAAGCCTTGCAATGCTTAAAGATTATCGGCACAATGGTCTCTACAACCCCCATGGTCATGTGGTCTCTGGGGAGATTACGCCCTTTTCAGATAGGGTTTCTTCAACAATGGAATTCGGGGGACGACAATCAGTCCATTCACATAACTTCAGTGATGAGGAACAGCCTCTTCTGGTGGCTCCAGCGCAGAAATCTGCTCACCTGCCACTCCATCGCCCCCGTCTCGTGGGTCAGTGTCTTGACCAATGCCAGTGGTGCTGGTTGGGGAGCCCTTTGCGGGTCAGAACTTGCTCAAGGCAAGAGGGGTGCCTGTCTTCACAACCGAATGTCCTGGAGTTACGGGGAGCCTGGTCTGCCCTCCAATCTTTCACTCATCTCCTGAAGGGGAAGTCAGTTTTACTGAAGATGGACGACACCACAGTGGTCTCATATGTGAAGAGACAGGGGGGGCATTCGGAGCTCTACTCTGCTCCGAGAAGTCGAGCCCATCATGTCCTGGGCTCAGAAAAATCTGGCCAATATTTCAGCAGTCTACGTCCCTGGAGTCTAGAATGTCCAAGCGTGCTTCCTGTCGCGCACTCAGCTGGACAACGAGTGGTCACTGCATGCTCAGACGTTCGAGTGGATCCTGTCCTTGGGAGTCAATCCCGAAGTAGATTGATTTGCATCCCCCTGCAACTTCAAAATCAAGAAGTATTACACTCGGGGCCGTTGCAGCCAGGCCTTCAGAATAGATGCCCTGACAGATCAGTGGAAGCTCCAACAGGGCGTACGCCTTTTCCCCGTTCCCGATCATCCTCAGATCCTTACGGAGGCTTCAAGCGGAGGCGGTCAAGGTGGTGATGATAGCACCTTACTGGCCGAACAGGCCATGGTTTCCGCTCCTGACCCAGCTCAGCTTCCGAGACTCGCTACCTCTTCCTCTCAGGCCGGACCTTCTTTCTCAGGGGGACAGTCCTGCATTATTGAGACTGATGGTCTGGTTCTTCAGAGGGAAAGGCTGAAGTCTCTCGGGTGTGCTTCAGGAGTAATTTCCACCCTCATGGCCTCGAGAAGGGCAAGCACGAATAAAGTCTATGAGAGAATTTGGGCCAAGTTTGTCAAATTCTCATCCTCTACGGGCAGATCATTCAGGGACCCAGGAATCCCAGGATATTCTCAGCTTTCCTCAATCCGATCTAGATCTGTCTCTGTCCATCAACACTCTCAGGGTCCAAGTCTCTGCCTTGTCGGCCTTCTCTGGTACATCGTGGGCTGTTCACCCTCTAACTCTGCAGTTTTTCTGTGCGGCAACAAGACTCAGGCCCCCAAGAAGACCAAGATTCCCCAGATGGGATCTTCCCCTGGTCCTCGACTCACTGTCTGGACTAAGCACCGCGGGATCTTTCTATTAAGGACTTTTCTGCAAGAGCCGCCTTTCTAGTAGCCATCACTTCGGCTAAAAGGGTTTCTGAGATTGGGTCCTTGGGTCATGAAGAACCATTCCTGACTTTCTTTCCAGACCAGGTGGTCCTCATACCTATGCTTGGCTCAAAACCAAAGACTTTTCAGTGTTCCATGAGGACCAAGAAATTGTCCTACCTACATTCAGGACCCCAGGTTCCTCTGAAGTTCATCCTTTGGATGTAGGTGAAATGCTGAAGGAATACCTACGAGTTATATCCTCCGTTAGACGCTCCAACTTCCTTTTTGCTCTACACTCCGGCAACAACAAGGGGAAACGGGCCTTGTCCAGAACAATTGCGACCTGGATGTCTATCTAGAAGGCTTATAGGGCTAAGGGCCTGGCTACGTAGTCTGCCATGGAGTCTGTCAGGAAAAGAATGTTTACTGACATAGATGTTTTTCAAAAAAAGCAATTAAATAAAGAAGTGACTTATATAAGAGAATTTGCTGGAGTGCTGTTTTGCTTGGTTAACCACTTGACGACCGCCTCACGCCGATGTACGTCGGCAAGGTGGCACGGACAGGCAAAATCACGTACATGTACGTGATTTGCCTTCCGCGGGTGGGGGGTCCGATCGGACCCCCCCCCCCCGGTGCCCGAGGCGGTCGTCTTTTGTCCCACGGCGATCGGAGGTGAGGGGGAGGCCATCCGTTCATGGCCCCCCCCTCGCGATCGCCGCCGGCCAATCGAATCATTCCTTTACTGCTGTATGCTAAACAGCAGCAAAGGAAATGATGTCATCTCTCCTCGGCTCAGTAATTTCCGTTCCGGCCCGAGGAGAGAAGACAGGTATGTGAGTGCACAACACTACACACACACAGTAGAACATGCCAGGCACACAAAACACCCCGATCCCCCCCCGATCGCCCCCCAATCACCCCCCCGTCACAAACTGACACCAGCAGTTTTTTTTTGTTTTTTTTTTGTTTTTTTTTTGTTTTTTCTGATTACTGCATTGGTGTCAGTTTGTGACAGTTACAGTGTTGGGACAGTGAGTATTAGCCCCCTGTAGGTCTAGGATACCCCCCTAACCCCCCCTAATAAAGTTTTAACCCCTTGATCACCCTCTGTCACCAGTGTCGCTAAGCGATCATTTTTCTGATCGCTGTATTAGTGTCGCTGGTGACGCTAGTTAGGGACCTAAATATTTAGGTTCGCCGTCAGCGTTTTATAGCGACAGGGACCCCCATATACTACCGAATAAATGTTTTAACCCTTTGATGGCCCCCTAGTTAACCCTTTCACCACTGATCACCGTATAACTGTTACGGGTGACACTGGTTAGTTTGTTTATTTTTTATAGTGTCAGGGCACCCGCCGTTTATTACCCAATAAAGGTTTAGCCCCCTGATCGCCCGGCGGTGATATGCGTCGCCCCAGGCAGCGTCAGATTAGCACCAGTACCGCTAACACCCACGCACGCAGCATACGCCTCCCTTAGTGGTATAGTATCTGATCGGATCAATATCTGATCCGATCAGATCTATACTAGCGTCCCCAGCAGTTTAGGGTTCCCAAAAACGCAGTGTTAGCGGGATCAGCCCAGATACCTGCTAGCACCTGCGTTTTGCTCCTCCGCCCAGCCCACCCAAGTGCAGTATCGATTGATCACTGTCACTTACAAAACACTAAACGCATAACTGCAGCGTTCGCAGAGTCAGGCCTGATCCCTGCGATCACTAACAGTTTTTTTGGTAGTATTTTGGTGAACTGGCAAGCACCAGCCCCAAGCAGCGTCAGATTAACGTCAGTACCGCTAACACCCACGCACGCAGCATACGCCTCCCTTAGTGGTATAGTATCTGAACGGATCAATATCTGGTCCGATCAGATCTATACTAGCGTCCCCAGCAGTTTAGGGTTCCCAAAAACGCAGTGTTAGCGGGATCAGCCCAGATACCTGCTAGCACCTGCATTTTGCCCCTCCGCCCGGCCCAGCCCACCCAAGTGCAGTATCGATCGATCACTGTCACTTACAAAACACTAAACGCATAACTGCAGCGTTCGCAGAGTCAGGCCTGATCCCTGCGATCGCTAACAGTTTTTTTGGTAGCTTTTTATTGAACTGCCAAGCGCCAGCGGCCTAGTACACCCCGGTCGTAGTCAAACCAGCACTGCAGTAACACTTGGTGACGTGGCGAGTCCCATAAGTGCAGTTCAAGCTGGTGAGGTGGCAAGCACAAGTAGTGTCGCGCTGCCACCAAGAAGACAAACACAGGCCCGTCCTGCCCATAATGCCCTTCCTGCTGCATTCGCCAATCCTAATTGGGAACCCACCGCTTCTGCAGCGCCCGTACTTCCCCCATTCACATCCCCAACCAAGTGCAGTCGGCTGCATGAGAGGCATTTTCTTTATGTCCTCCCGAGTACCCCTACCCAACAAACCCCCCCAAAAAAGATGTCGTGTCTGCAGCAAGCACGGATATAGGCGTGACACCCGCTATTATTGTCCCTCCTGTCCTGACAATCCTGGTCTTTGCATTGGTGAATGTTTTGAACGCTATCATTCACTAGTTGAGTATTAGCGTAGGGTACAGCATTGCACAGACTAGGCACACTTTCACAGGGTCTCCCAAGATGCCATCGCATTTTGAGAGACCCGAACCTGGAACCGGTTACCGTTATAAAAGTTAGTTACAAAAAAGTGTAAAAAAAAAAAAATATATATAAAATAAAAAAAAATAGTTGTCGTTTCATTGTTTTCTCTCTCTCTCTATTGTTCTGCTCTTTTTTACTGTATTCTATTCTGCAATGTTTTATTGTTATTATGTTTTATCATGTTTGCTTTCCAGGTATGCAATTTTTTATACTTTACCGTTTACTGTGCTTTATTGTTAACCATTTTTTTGTCTTCAGGTACGCCATTCACGACTTTGAATGGTTATACCAGAATGATGCCTGCAGGTTTAGGTATCATCTTGGTATCATTCTTTTCAGCCAGCGGTCGGCTTTCATGTAAAAGCAATCCTAGCGGCTAATTAGCCTCTAGACTGCTTTTACAAGCCGTGGGAGGGAATGCCCCCCCCCCCACCACCGTCTTCCGTGTTTTTCTCTGGCTCTCCTGTCTCAACAGGGAACCTGAGAATGCAGCCGGTGATTCAGCCAGCTGACCATAGAGCTGATCAGAGACTAGAGTGGCTCCAAACATCTCTATGGCCTAAGAAACCGGAAGCTACGAGCATTTTATGACTTAGATTTCGCCGGATGTAAATAGCGCCATTGGGAAATTGGGGAAGCATTTTATCACACCGATCTTGGTGTCGTCAGATGCTTTGAGGGCAGAGGAGAGATCTAGGGTCTAATAGACCCCAATTTTTTCAAAAAAGAGTACCTGTCACTACCTATTGCTATCATAGGGGATATTTACATTCCCCGAGATAACAATAAAAATGATTAAAAAAAAAAAAATGAAAGGAACAGTTTAAAAATAAGATAAAAAAGCAAAAAAATAAGAAAAAAAAAAAAGCACCCCTGTCGCCCCCTGCTCTCGCGCTAAGGCGAACGTAAGCGGCGGTCTGTCGTCAAACGTAAACAGCAATTGCACCATCCATGTGAGGTATCGCCGCGAAGGTCAGATCGAGGGCAGTAATTTTTGCAGTAGACCTCCTCTGTAAATTTAAAGTGGTAACCTGTAAAGGCTTTTAAAGGCTTTTAAAAATGTATTTATTTTGTTGCCACTGCACGTTTGTGCGCAATTTTAAAGCATGTCATGTTTGGTATCCATGTACTCGGCCTAAGATCATCTTTTTTATTTCATCAAACATTTGGGCAATATAGTGTGTTTTAGTGCATTAAAATTTAAAAAAGTGTGTTTTTTCCCCAAAAAATGCGTTTGAAAAATCGCTGCGCAAATACTGTGTGAAAAAAAAAAAATGAAACACCCACCATTTTAATCTGTAGGGCATTTGCTTTAAAAAAATATATAATGTTTGGGGGTTCAAAGTAATTTTTTTGCAAAAAAAAATAACTTTTTCATGTAAACAATGAGTGTCAGAAAGGGCTTTGTCTTCAAGTGGTTAGAAGAGTGAGTGATGTGTGACATAAGCTTCTAAATGTTGTGCATAAAATGCCAGGACAGTTCAAAACCCCCCCAAATGACCCCATTTTGGAAAGTAGACACCCCAAGCTATTTGCTGAGAGGCATGTTGAGTCCATGGAATATTTTATATTGCGACACAAGTTGCGGGAAAGAGGCAAATTTTTTTTTTTTCTTTTTTTGCACAAAGTTGTCACTAAATGATATATTGCTCAAACATGCCAAGGGAATATGTGAAATTACACCCCAAAATACATTCTGCTGCTTCTCCTGAGTACGGGGATACCACATGTGTGAGACTTTTTGGGAGCCTAGCCGCGTACGGGACCCCGAAAACCAAGCACCGCCTTCAGGCTTTCTAAGGGCGTGAATTTTTTATTTCACTCTTCGCTGCCTATCACAGTTTCGGAGGCCATGGAAAGCCCAGGTGGCACAAAACCCCCCCAAATGACCCCATTTTGGAAAGTAGACACCCAAAGCTATTTGATGAGAGGTATAGTGAGTATTTTGCAGACCTCACTTTTTGTCACAAAGTTTTGAAAATTGAAAAAAAAAAAAATGTTTTTTCTTGTCTTTCTTCATTTTCAAAAACAAATGAGAGCTGCAAAATACTCACCATGCCTCTCAGCAAATAGCTTGGGGTGTCTACTTTCCAAAATGGGGTCATTTGGGGGGGTTTTGTGCCACCTGGGCATTCCATGGCCTCCGAAACTGTGATAGGCAGTGAAGAGTGAAATCAAAAATTTTCACCCTTAGAAATCCTGAAGGCGGTGATTGGATTTCGGGGGCCCCGTACGCGGCTAGGCTCCCAAAAAGTCCCACACATGTGGTATCCCCATACTCAGGAGAAGCAGCTAAATGTATTTTGGGGTGCAATTCCACATATGCCCATGGCCTGTGTGAGCAATATATCATTTAGTGACAACTTTGTGCAAAAAAAAAAAAAAAGTGTCACTTTCCCGCAACTTGTGTCAAAATATAAAATATTCCATGGACTCAATATGCCTCTCAGCAAATAGCTTGGGGTGTCTACTTTCCAAAATGGGGTCATTTGGGGGGTTTTGTGCCACCTGGGCATCCCATGGCCTCCGAAACTGTGATAGGCAGTGAAGAGTGAAATCAAAAATTTACACCCTTAGAAATCCTGAAGGCGGTGCTTGGTTTTCGGGGCCCCGTACGCGGCTAAGCTCCCAAAAAGTCCCACACATGTGGTATCCCCATACTCAGGAGAAGCAGCTGAATGTATTTTGGGGTGCAATTCCACATAGGCCCATGGCCTGTGTGAGCAATATATCATTTAGTGACAACTTTTTGTAAATATTGTTTTTTTTTTTTTGTCATTATTCAATCACTTGGGACAAAAAAAATAAATATTCAATGGGTTCAACATGCCTCTCAGCAATTTCCTTGGGGTGTCTACTTTCCAAAATGGGGTCATTTGGGGGGGTTTTGTACTGCCCTGCCATTTTAGCACCTCAAGAAATGACATAGGCAGTCATAAACTAAAAGCTGTGTAAATTACAGAAAATGTACCCTAGTTTGTAGACGCTATAACTTTTGCGCAAACCAATAAATATACGCTTATTGACATTTTTTTTACCAAAGACATGTGGCCGAATACATTTTGGCCTAAATGTATGACTAAAATTTAGTTTATTGGATTTTTTTTATAACAAAAAGTAGAAAATATCATTTTTTTTCAATATTTTCGGTCTTTTTCCGTTTATAGCGCAAAAAATAAAAACTGCAGAGGTGATCAAATACCATCAAAAGAAAGCTCTATTTGTGGGAAGAAAAGGATGCAAATTTCGTTTGGGTACAGCATTGCATGACCGCGCAATTAGCAGTTAAAGCGACGCAGTGCCAAATTGGAAAAAGACCTCTGGTCCTTAGGTCCGGGGCTCAAGTGGTTAACATCTGGTTTAAACTTTTGTTAAAAGAGAACTATGGCCCAACCTCTTTTGGCCTTAGTTTTCTTTTTGTTCACAAGATGACATATAGTATGTTCTCCTGTGACAAAAAACTCATGTGCATGTGGCGTATTATTGCGCACTATATCCGGACAGTGCAGTCAGTCAATACTGTCGAGATCCACCCTGCCGCCTGATTGACAGCTGGCTCTGCCTCACTGGAGCCAGAGCCAGCTGTGCCCGCCCACTCCCCAGACTTCCTCCTCCGTCTGTTCTTCCAGTCAGCGCTAGAGAATCGGAAGGGGGGGGATTCCTGTGGGGGTGGCAAAACTACGCATGTGAAGTAAATCATCATGTACAATATCCACCAAATCTGCACAAACCGCGAACAAATAAATCTAGTTGTATGTAAGATTTAATAACGAGGTGTAAAGTCAGTGTAGTTTGAAAACACATACCACTCGATATCTCCGAAACCAAAGTGGCACAAACGTTTATTTTTGAGGCACAAACCAGCACAAACGTGGCACAAACGAATGGCGCGTTTGATTTTAAAATTCAGCAATATGGGTTGCAAAGTGGGCGGGGTTTGAGCAACTGTAATGCACAATAACTCCGCAACCAAAGCGGCACAAATGTTTATTTTTGCGGCACAAACCAGTACAAACGATTGGCGCATTTGTTTTTAAAATTCAGCAATATCTGGTGCGAAGTGAGCGGGGTTTCAGCAAATATAACGCACAATATCTCCGCAACCAAAGCGGCACAAACCAGCACAAACGCAGCACAAACGAATGGCGCGCTTGTTTTTAAAATTCAGCAATATGGGGTGCGAAGTGGGCGGGGTTTCAGCAAATATAATGCACAATATCTCCGAAACCAAAGCAGCACAAACGTTTATTTTTGCGGCGCAAACCAGCACAAACGCGGCACAAACGAATGGCGCTTTTTTTAAAAAATTCAGCAATATGGGGTGCGAAGTGGGCGGGGTTTCAGCAAATATAACGCACAATAGCTCCGCAACCAAAGCGGCACAAACGTTTATGAACGTCTGAGTATTTGCGAGTCTCTCCGGCGCCCCCCCCCACCTCTGGCCACATGCGGTATTGCGTGCAATAGAAGTCAATGCAGAGCTAATTATCTTTGTTTTCATTGACTTCTATGGGGAAACTTGCTTTGATATGCGAGTGCTTTGGATTACAAGCATTCTCCTGGAACAGATTATGCTCTTAATCCAAGGTTCCACTGTAGTTCACAAACTATGGTATATAAATCTGAAAATTCATCAATCCTGATGACTGACATCTAATTTCTTGAGGCCCAAAAATGTCAGGACAGTACGAATATGCCCCAAATGACCCCTTTGAATGTAGACATTTTTTTATTATTTTTTCTTTTTTACATATGGTCACCAGTGCAGTACAGCGTCACAGTGTGGCAGTGATCAGGGACACAGACTGATGACAGTCCAAACACAAAAAATAGGATTTTTATAACAGCTTACCTGTAAAATCCTTTTCTTTGAAGTACATCACGGGACACAGAGCTATCGCAGTCACTATGTGGGTTATAGGTCACCTTCAGGTGATGGACACTGGCACGCCCTAAGACAAAAAGTGCCCTCCCTATATAACCCCTCCCACTACTGGGAGTACCTCAGTTTTGTAGCCAAGCAATACACATGTATACCAAAAAGGGAGGGACCTCTGTGTCCCGTGATGTACTTCAAAGAAAAGGATTTTACAGGTAAGCTGTTATAAAAATCCTATTTTCTTATCGTACATCACGGGACACAGAGCCATAGTAGGTACTATAGTAGTGGGATGTCCCATAGCAATGCCAACTGAAGGGAGGGAGACACAACAAAAAGTAGGGCATTAAGAGACTAGAGGACTCATACTGCAGCCTGCAGTACACTGCCCCCAAAGGCGATATCCTCATGACCTTTTACATCGATTTGATAGAATCTGGTAAATGTATGGGCTGGAGACCAAGTTGCGGCCTTGCAGATCTGAGCCATGGAGGCCTGGTGATGCATTGCCCAAGAAGCACTAACAGCCCTGGTGGAGTGCACTTTAACATGAAAAGGAGGAATTTTCCTCTTTAGACTATAAGCTTGAACAATCACTTGACAAATCCATTTGGAAATAGATTTTGACGCTGCCTGTCCTCTTTTAGGACCCTCTGGCAATACAAACAAAACATCTGTTTTGCGAATCTGCACGGTCACCCTTAAATAGACTTTGACCGCTCTCACTTCATCAAGAGAATGCAGTGACATTTCTTCTATAGATCGAGGTTCTGAGAAAAAAGAAGGTAGGACAATATCCTGATTTAAATGAAAACCTGTAACTGCTTTTGGTAGGAATCTAGGATGAGACCGTAATACCACCTTATCCTTATGAATAATCAAATATGGCTCTTTACAAGAAAGAGCCACCAACTTCGATACTCTTCTGGCAGAGGATATGGCAACCAAAAAAATTATCTTCCTCGTCAAGAGGACCAAGGGAATATCCCGTATAGGCTCAAAATGCTGTTTTTGTAAAGCCAACAAGACTAAATTCAAATCCCAAGGGTTCAAGGGTGTCCTGACGGGAGGATTAATCCGCGTTACCCCCTGAATAAAGTTATGAACCAGAGAGTGAGAAGCAGGAGGCCGTTGAAACAATACTGATAAGACCGAGACCTGGCCCTTGATAGTACTCAAGCCCAGCTTCATTTCCAATCACATCTGTAGGAATTCAAGGATCCTACCTATGACATATTTTCTGGGGTGCCAACCCCTGGATTCAAACCAGGAGACATATGCCTTCCAAACTCTATAGTATATGACTCTGGGGGCCGGCTTCCTAGCATTAACCAAAGTAGACACTACTGAAGGAGACAGCCCATGGTCCTTTAGAATGTGGGTTTCAATAGCCAAACCGTTAAATTTAGCGTAAGGTAGGATGGAATACCGGACCTTGCGCGAGAAGGTCTGGCCACAGTAGCAGGGTCCCCTACCGCCATCTTCATGATCTCGGCAAACCAAGATCTCCTGGGCCACCAAAATCACCTCCTTCCTTTCCTGCTTGATCCTACGAAGAAGGCGCTGAAGCAGCAGAACCGGAGAAAAGCATAGATCAGTGAAAACTGATCCCATGGAAAGACCAAGGCGTCTGTTCTGCATGCCAGCGGATCCCTCGTCCTTGACACAAAGTTGTCGACCCTGTTGTTGAATCTGGACGTGAACAGATCTACGTCCGGAACACCCCATCTTTGACATATCGACAGAAAGATGTCGGGGTGAAGGGACCATTCTCCCGGAAACAATTACTGGCGACTCAAGTAGTCTGCCTGCCAATTTTCTATCCCTGGAATGAAAATCACCGCTAGGCAAGGGATGTTGCTTTCTGCACAAGATAGAACATGATTCACCTCTTTTTAGGCTGCATGACTTCTTGTGCCCCCTTGGTGATTGATGTGGGCCACAGCCGTGGCATTGTCTGATTGAATCCTGACAGGACAATTTCGTAATCTGAGTGTCCAGGCCTCTAGGGCCAGATGTACTGCCCGAATTTCTAGACTATTGATGGGCAAGGTCCTTTCTGACTTGGACCACTTCCCCTAGACAGATGCTTCTTCTAGGACTGCTGCCCAGCCTGGAAGGCTGGCAAGTACTGTATTCTCCTTGATTGTTTTAAGGAGGATTTTTCTAGGTTGAGAATCCAGCCTAGGAATTCTAGGTAACTCACAGCTGAGACTAAACTTTGGTTTAGACAGGTAACTGACTGATCTACTAAGAGCAGATCGTCTAGGTAGGCTAGAATTGGTAAACCCTGAGCCCTTAACCTGGCTAAAGGAGGGGCCAGGATCTTTGTGAACGCGAGGTGCAGTGGCTAGACCGAAAGGCAGAGCCACAAACTGAAAATGATGATTTTCTACCTCGAAGCGTAGAAACTTTTGATGAGCGGGGAAAATTGGCACATGGAGATAGGCATCTTTGATGTCGATCGATGCCAAAAATTCTCCTCCTTGTAGAATGGAGACAACCGATTGGATTGACTCCATGTGGAAGGACCGGATATTCAAGTGCCGGTTTAGATCCTTGAGATCTAAAATGGGTCTTACCTCCCTGTTTGGATTTGGTACCGTGAAGAGGTTTGAATAAAACCCCGATCCCTGCTCTTCTGTGGGAACCTCTGATATCACTTTCTGAGACAAGAGATGATCCAGAGCCAGAAAGAGAGACTTCCTTTTCCCTGGGTCACTGGGAACGTTTGATCTTAAAAAACGAGGAGACAGGAATTCTCGGAATTCTAGTTTGTAACCTAGAGGAATTGAGGAAACCACCCATCTGTCCTGACAATGTTCCTGCCAGATCTTTGAAAAGTGTAGAAGCCTTTCCCCCACTAGAGCGAGCAGGTGCGCCCCTTCATAAGGAGGCTTTAGTATTTTGCTTCGCGGTCTTCCTGCACCAAGTCCTCTTTTGGCCCTGGGACTGCCCTTGAGGTCTTCCTCTTGAACCTGACGGTGGAGACCATCGAGACTGCCTGTAGGCAGATGCTCCGGGCACTGGAGAAGATGCACGTTTAAAAGGAAAAACGTTTAAACTTCTTCTTTACTGGTAAAAGAGAACTTTTGCCATTAGAAATTCTTTGGATATGCTTATCCAGATCGTCTCCAAAACAACTGTTCACCATGAAATGGGAAACTGGCCAAGAGCTTTTTACATGGCGCTTCGGCTGACCAATTTTTCAACCATAGGACTCTGCGCATATGTACCAGCCCTAGCATAAGCCTTGAGGCTTGTACAATAGAATCTTTCATAGCATCCACTGCGAAACACAGTGCCTCTGATATGCCAGCCATCTGCTGGGGCTGCTGATCAGGAATAATTTTGAGTACCTCTACAAACTGGTCCTTTATGGACTGAGATACCCCAATCACCGGTAGTACCAGCTGAACGGCTGAACCTGCAGGAGCAATGTTGTTCTTAAAAAGAAATTCCAACTTTTTATCTGTTGGATCCTTCAACATTTGCGCACTGTCCACAGGACATGTCATGTTTTTGTTTACAGAGGATATAGCAGCATCAATTGCTGGAATCCCCCATTTCTTATAGATTTCCTCCTCCATAGGATAAAAGTATAGAAAACTGTTTATCTGGGTGCTCCCACTCAGAATACATAAGCTTTTTTAACCATGAATGGATAGAAAAGGTATCAACAGATTGGGGAGGCTTTAGTGATCCTAAACCAGAGGTGGGCTCATCAATAGACTGTGTTACAGGCAGTAAAAAAGTTGAGCAGACCAACTTAGTAAAGGAGTATACCAACAGTCTATCCTGTGAGGCCGATCCCTCCATATTAGGATCTTCGGAAGAGGAGTCATCAGTCTCTTCCTGATCCTTTGAGAGAACTTCATGATCTCTCGCCCCTTGTTCCTCAGTATGAGGGTCCTGAGCAATGGACGGGGATCTGCTACTCTTGGGCCCACTGCGGGAAGCAAATAAAGCATTAATCTTCTGTTCCAAAGTTAAAATGGTAAAAGAAAAAACCTCCTGGGGGCTGAAGTGTCCAGAGCTGCTGCAACACCATTGCCCCCTGATAACTCACTCTGACCGGCTATATCACTCTCAGGGGAGGATGCCATCTTTTTAGACATGGATTTAGGTTGTCGTGAAACAACAAATCCTCTAGAACCCTTTGAGGTGTTCCTTGTCTTCCTTCCGCTCATAGCCTGATGCACAAAGCAGAGGCACTACCAGAAGGAATGCATACACTGCTAGGGCTATAGTTCAGCACAATTGCTGCTATTAATGCCCAGCCTGATGCAGCAGTAAAAAATGTGTCAAAGGAAATGCCTGTGTCACCAAACCTGTTAATGCCACCTCTTTGCTCTTGTGTCCCTCCACAGCCTGCAGTAACACACAAATATGCTTTTAAAAGTTCGCCTCCTCGTGTTTGGGCGTCGGAGAACGCTGACGCTGCTAACCCCCCCCGCGTTGCCTATGGCTCTTCCCACTTTTTAAAAGTAAAGCCTTTCCCGCGCAAGCGGTGGACTACAGGTTCTCTCGGACCTACCGAGAAAACAGCATGGCGCGGGGGGGGCTGCAAGCCGCCGAGCGGCGCGCTGATCGTGCTAGTTTTCTTACCTTTTTTTTTTTTCTCAAGAAAAACTGAGCGCTCCTTCCCCAAGAGGGGGAGACTGTCAGCATGGGGTGATAAGCGGGGAGAAACCCCCCCCCCCTTCAGGCTTACCGGAGGTCCTGCTGTCTGGCTGGAGGAGGAAGCATTTCAGCTCTCTGACACAGC
Organism: Aquarana catesbeiana; assembly: GCF_042186555.1. NCBI lineage: Eukaryota > Metazoa > Chordata > Amphibia > Anura > Ranidae > Aquarana > Aquarana catesbeiana. Next base: position 473,835,351 of record NC_133327.1, read on the forward strand.
GCTGTTTCCAGCATGAGGCGGTGAGTGCTCAATACAGCCCCCAGTGGTGACACATAGGCATGACAACATTTTACTCTTAGAAAACTCCATCTACCTTTCCCACCGCAGGGTTTTCTGTGGTAAACCAACAGACCCAATCTTCACCCTTCACGGTGGGTTCCAATAAACCTTCAGGAGATGGGGATCCTTGAGGAAACCCACAATCCTGGACCTGCAACAGCACCACGCCAGTAAAACTTAATGGCCTTACCACCAAAAAGTACTGGATCCCGGGGTCCAGCTCTCTAAAAAGAGAAGCATTCACAGGCAAAACCTTGTTTCTTCGGATACGAGGCCAGGGTACCATTCAATTTGGTCAGGAGAGACACTGTGAATGGATCCGGTCAGCATGGCTAGCCCCAGCAAGGATTGCTACAGTGGAGCACAGCACACCTTCACTCGTGACCAACACCTTAGACACCGGCGAAAAAACTGAGGTACTCCCAGTAGTGGGAGGGGTTATATAGGAAGGGCACTTTTTGTCTTAGGGGGTGCCAGTGTCTATCACCTGTAGGTGGCCTATAACCCACATAGTAACTACTATGGCTCTGTGTCCAATGATGTATGATAAGAAAATATTTTTTAACACACTTTGACCAGAGTAATTTTTTTTATACATTATGTTTGCATATAGCAAGGAATTTCATTGCTATATGCAAGCATTTTACTTAATTAAATCGATTCAGTTTCTTTTGTTGTGATTGGCCAGCTGATCACATGACACAGATGGGCCGTTAGTGGTCCACACTGTACCATGTGACCAATCACAGCTAGTAACACAATAGTATAAAAATGGATGGCTTGAAAGCCATCCATTGTTTACAGCTGTCATGTGATCTGCTGTGATTGGTTACAGCAGTCACATGGTACCGACAGCGGGCCGGTACAGTGATCAGTCATCACATGCCAGTGCCATAGCCGGTGACAGATTGCGCCGCTACATATATTTTTTGCGCCGCTACACATATACTAACGTGTCTGGGGGGAGTCGAGTCACCCCCCCCCAGCCCACAGGTGTGCAATCATCATGCCTGTCTTTGCAAAAACCAGGCTGAAGGTGCTAATATACAATGTGACCTGGGGTCGCCTCTCCACAGTGAATAAATAAGTCCACTGAATGAACTTTCCCATCCACAAAGTTCATTAATCCAATAATAATCAGTGGACCGGAAGCAATCTGCGCTAACCCAAAAAACCCCACAATAATAAGTGATTCAATCAATTAATACAAATCCACGTACACTCAAATTATCATAGAATAATAATGAACAAAACACTGACAAAAAGTGCTGCACCCCAAAAAAAACCTGAATATCCAGTTCCAACAGTAAATAAAAATAATTTAAGGTGCGCTACAAATGTCAGAAAAAAGTGTTTGAAGGAGTGTTTAAAAAAGCATCTTCAACCTAAACACCATAATGTAACATACTAACATCCTGGTGGGTGAATGCGAAAAGAGACAAAATAACATCCTGAAAAATGAATTCAAAGTAATGTCCAGTTATAAACAATCAGACTCTGTATCTGTGTGGGTTCTTGCTTCATCTAGTAACATTCCATTTCCCCTGGTGTTTGCACACACCCAACAGTGGAAGAGAGAAGGGGGGCGCTTACCAGATGAGATGGACCCCTATCACGGGGGTCTTACGAGCTCAGGACGTTATTTTGTCTCTTTTCACATTCACCCACCAGGATGTTAGTATGTTACATTATGGTGTTTAGGTTGAAGATGTTTTTTTAAACACTCCTTCAAACACTTTTTTCTGACATTTGTAGCGCACCTTAAATTATTTTTATTGAAATAATAATCAGTGCTCTTCTATAAAAATCCAAATCCACCATGTGCAAACCAGGCAAATCACCCTGTGCATTTTGAGACACTGCACCATAGTCAAAAAAAAAAAACTGTCTCCTAACTATTTAAGCTGGCTCCCAGATTGAAAGCAAATTTTTCAATCCCTGGTATACACCATACCTGGACGATGCCCCTGGAAGCCGGAAGTCACTGAATCACCATTACTTCAGAAATCCCCTCTTGCCCTGAGGTCCTGCGTTGAGTGGCCAGCCTGATGAATTGTGAATACAGGAGGTCGGCCACTCAGCATGGGTGCTATTCAGAGAATGCTTTGCATTTTCTGAATGAATACAAAGCGCTTTTACAGTCACACAGCCCTCATTATTAAAATTTTTTGTTAACCCAAAGTCCTGACATGTACTACTGTAAATACTCAAGTTAGGAACCATGGTAGCAAACGATCCCCTCCAGCACTACAATATCAGTGCTCCCCTCCATTGTTAACACTTTCATCTTCCCCAGGTCTTCTGGGTTTGGAGTCTTCGGCCTGTTTACTGGCTGGGCCGAGATGATATAACCCCAACATATGCATACAGAAATTACTTTTCTCCTGCACAAAACTGTGCAGAGACTCTTTACTGAGCTGCACATGCCAGAGTAACAGAAGGTATAATTCCTGCTGCAGCCACAAAACAAAGCATTGTGGCCATGGCATGTGTACACCCCCAGCTGCTGCCTCTGCAGCAAAGGGGAAGAGGTTGGGGGACAGTGAAAACACAAGGTTTTACCCCTCCCCCACCCCCCCAAACCACAAGTGTAAACAAGCCCTGACATTTATACCACCATCACCAGGTTCACTGTGTTATTCTGCAAGCGTGTTTAATGTGTGTTTTTGGAATAATTGTATTTCTTGTTTTAATTATGTTTTGTCTTTCATTTCTATTTTACACTGAATGGGTTGTTTTACAAGGTAAGGGTTTTGGTTTTTTTTAACTTGGAGCCCAAAAAGCATTGCACTCGCGATCAGCAGATGGCAGGCGCCATGCAGAACTACTACAGACTTCTCAGTGTATCTGTCTGCTTGTACAGGCAGACAAAAACACACTGACAGGAAGAATTAATGAACTACCAGAATGCTCAAAAGTGGCATCATAGGTCATTGAAGCTACAAGCCAACAGCTGCGAAGGATGTCAGGACTTGTAGTTTTCCATTTACAGAGGACTGTAAAAGAATGACGTGGCCAGATGGGACATCTTTTTCTAACAGTGACAGAAGGCACCCAGAGAAGATGCTCGCCCGCTGTCATGGGGGAGGGAAAGGGGGGAGAGGCTGCAGCTGCTGGAACATGTTACATGTTCCACCCTAAATACGGGTGGAACATGTAGCATGTTCCAAAAGGTGAACTTATCCACTTCCGGACAGTCCCACGTACATTTACTGCAGCAGGACGGCCCGGCTGCACAAAATCATGTACAGGTACGTGGCCCATGCCCGCCGTCCCCGCCTGATCAGATTCGATCCAGAACCAATCAGTCAACAGGTCCAGGGAAAGGATTTATGGCCTGGACCTACTGATCGGTTCTGACGAATGGCAGAACATCCTGTGCCTGTGTAATGTACACAGGCACAGGAAATGATGCAATCTCTCCTGGAGCCCTTTTCAGCTCCAGTGTGAAGATATAGCATCAGATTGTGAGTAAAGCACTACACTGACACCAGTACACACAGTTAGGCACATTTAACCCCTTGATCACCCCCTCAATTAACCCTTTCACTCCCTGCCACAGTGTCACCAAGTACACTGTACAGATTTTTTTACTGATCACTGTATTAGGGTCACTTGTTACGCCAGTTAGCGGCAGTCCCAGATAGGTTCAGGATCCCACTATATATTCCCTAATAAAGTTTTAACCCCCTGATCACCCCCAGTTAACCCTTTCACTCCCTGTCACAGTGTCATTAGTACAGTGTACGAATCTTTTTCTGATCACTGCATTAGTGTGATGAGTGACGCTAGTTAGCATCAGCCTTCTATAGGGTCAGGGTCCTGCCACATATTCCCTAATAAAGTTTTAACCCCCCCGATTGCCTAACCCCCCAGTTAACCCTTTTTACAGTGTCGATAGTACAGCGTACAGATCTTTTTTCTGATCACTATATTAGTGTCACGGGTGACACCAGTTAGCGTCAATCCCAGGCAGCGTCAGATTTTAACCCTTTGATTGCCAATAATATACACACACACACACACACACTATACACCTCCATTAATAGTATAGTGTCTGAATGGATCAATATCTTTGATCCGATCAGAACTATACTAGCGTCCCCAATAGTATAGTGTTCCCAAAACGCAGTGTTAGCAGGATCAGCCCAGATACCTGCCAGCACCTGTGTTTAGCTCCTCCACCCTCTCCAAACAAGTGCAGTATCAGTAGATCACTGTCACTTGCTATAAACAGTACACAAAACCGCAGCATTAGCAGAGTCAGGTCTGATCTCTGCTAGCACTAGCAGTTACATTTTTTTGGAACGGTCCAAAACAGACGACAACCAGGTGCTTTTTTACCTGTGAGTCACACTAGGTACCTGTAAATTTATTGGCCAGCAGGCGTGGCCTGCTGTAAAGGTGGATGAAAGCAGCCCGAGTGAGCTCCATAGGAAAGGGTCTCCCTGCATTCTAAAGCTATAAAAAGCAATTCTGAGGGTTCCAACTGAATCCAGGAGAAGCGGTGACCAGCCAGAAACGATGAGGAAAAGGAAAAAAAAGAAACTGAGAAAAACCCTGAAAATTAGGGGAATTCAGGAGCCCAGCAGGGACTCCTGAAAAGAAAGATAGCGCTGTCTACTACTCCTCACAGAACAGCATAAGGCAGCAGGAAGCACACGCTGGAGAGGGTGAATGGACATAGGCCAAAACTCGATATGAGGACAGCGCATCAATCTAAGACATAAATAGCCCTCCAAAACAGAAGAGAAGAATTACCTCATCTGAAAAGAATGTAAGTGACTCTATAAATGATGTAAATTACACAATGGAAATTAACCCCTATGATGCCAAACTGAGTGCAATCCCCACCACAAGTCAGCCTATATCCGACTCCACGAACAATGACATGATATTGTCACCAAGAGGGGCACTGCAGCATGATATGCAGCAATCTAAAAGAAATAAATGTCATTGGAAATAGGGTGGATTACACAGAAGACAAAATGTGCAACTTCACTGACGCACACAATGATATAGTGGATGCACATTATGATCTGGAAGAGGAGGTTAAGAATCCCAGATTGAAGGTCACCAATTTAGAAGATAGATCCAGACGAAATAATGTGAAGTTCAGGGGTACCCCTGAAAATGTAAAACCTGCATATCTTAAGCGTTTCTTAAAAGAAATGATTGTGAAGGAATGTGATGTAGATAATAATAATAATCTGAAAATGTCTATTTTTTTATGTGCATACATATTTTTCTCCTTACTCATTATACAAGTATTACAGGTTTGCTCTGTTCCTATGTTTTCTAAAGATGGCGGGTACCCCCCACATCCCACACATCAGAAGAACGCGGAACTGAAGATAAAACCAAAGACAGCCAAACCTCGACATGAAGATTCTCCATCTTCTTTTCTATCTTAACCAATGAGATTTACCTATTAGACTAACATAGTAATGACGTATTTTTGTGTATAAAACATTAGCACCGCCTTGAATAAATCAGAAGTGTAAGAAGTAATTCTGCTGTGAGCGTGTCTCAGAGAGTTTTACTTTTATATGCATGCATATCCACACTTTCCAATTAGAGACAGCAGCAGATAACCTTGAGCTCGATTGAAGCTCTTAATCTTATCTTTAACAGCTGGTGCTGAAACCCGGGAGCCTCAGGCTACAGTCGAAGCCAGACCGCGATAACGTTTCGAGCGGCTAAACTGATAAGATAAGAGAGGGGGTCTTTGCACAGCCCTAACAGTACGGTAAGTTTTTTATACTCTTACCACTGTACGACTTTCTTGTGTTTTGGTTGACTGCTGGATTCTGTCGGTATGCTGAGACTGTCTTAGAGGCAGGAATCATTACCTCGCCTGAGGCTGTTTTAACGAACCTGCCAGTGGGTTTCTGCTGTCTGTATTTGTTCACTGTCTGCTGTTCTTTAGGCTGCGGAACTCATGTTGAAAGTGCTGCATGTGTGTATGCGTGTTCTCTTCCCCAAATGAGCTGTTGGCCTCTGGGATGAGATGTTTCCTTGTAGCAGACGGTTATAGACGGGTTACTCAAGGCTTGTAGGACCTCTGAGGATTGTCTCAGCTGCTGGTTTTGCAGTCTGAAAGTGTTACAGATGTCTCACCCCCAGACGAGCTGTCAGCCTCTGGGGCGGGAGGTGTAACAACGTCTATAAACGGGGTTTAGGGGAGTTGTCTGCCCCTGTGGTTTATCTTAGCCTGCTGAAATTTTGCAGTTCGAAGAGTGGCAGGTGTAATGTCCTGTCCTGAGTGTATTTGTTTACTGTTTGCTATACACGAGAGGAGTTGGAGACTGGTGAAGGTCGGAGGGGGGCTGCCCGGGGGATCTGTTGGGTCGCGGGCCGTTGCTTCCTACTACCATTGACGTGTTTGTTCTTGTCCTGAGATTAAGCGTACATTACAGGGTTATAGCAGACAGTAGCAGAGAGGAACAGCTTTATGTGCCCCCACCCAAGGAATTTGTTGATAAGGAGCAGTGAGAAAGAATATTAACCCATTCGTTGTACGTATTCTCCTCTCAAGCCGTTAGCCGAGAAACAGAGAGGGAGAGAGAGAAAGGAATGTTAAAATGTGATATTGTGAAGAATGTCATATTGTGCAGAGGAGAGAAGATGTTGAAATAGTTAACAAAGTTGAACGAAGTGGCGAAAGTTATGTTGCTAAAGAAACAGGGAGAAAAATCCTGTGTGATAAAGAAAATGGGATAAAAGGAAGTTAGGAAAGATGGCGATTGTACTATATTATGTATCGCAGAGTTGATGATATGTGAACCACCGCGCTATGTTGGAACTTGAAACAAAAGGAGGGGAGGGACAGCACTGCCCTCTGCCTAACAACCACTCCTTTCTCACCACCTCAGCCCAAGCACAACCCACTGTGACAACTCAGCCTGGCCACCATCTTAGTGCACCCATGCCTTCACTTTCTACCCAGCCCAGGGCACTTCCTGCCGGCGGCCATCTTGGTACACCCAGTAGGCTCAAACACAGCCAAAACCCAGTCCGTCCTGTTTTAAACCAGGATGGTTCATACCACACACCTGTCTTCCCCAATACGGAAGCATCACATTCACAGGCTGGATATGTTAATGATGAAGAAGCATCTGAGTGGGAAGACCAACAACAGGCAGCAAGGCCACCCGCTGATTTAACCCCCAATCTGGCTCCGGACTCACAGTTCCGAGAGGATCTCAAACACATGCTGGCAACCGTAAGGAATAGTGCCCCTTCCCAGCCCCCGCCCCAACAACAGTCTCGGTTACCAGAAGGGGCACCAGTGATGTATGTCGCTTTTACTACATCACAAGCAGCGACCTTAGTGACAAGTCTGCCTGACCCAGAGAAGCAGCCAGTGCCCTTCTACCACAGGATAGTGCAGATACAAGAAACTTACTCAGCTGTCTGGAGAGACTTGATCAGCCTATGCCAAAAAAAAGCAGGACATGTCTTTTGGCCAGTCATGCAGACGGCCTTCAATGATGCCTGCCTGACAAGTGCCACTTCCTACACCTCAGGCGTGGAGTTTTGTGCACAACTCCACGACTGGGCAAAGGAGAAATTGACGGATCAGACCACCACAATCCAAGATATTACCCAAGATAAAGGGGAGTCTGTGAAGAAGTATCATACTAGACTCATAAAGGCACACACACGCATGTTATCAATTGCTTTTGTTTCAGGGCTCAGAGAGGATATTAGAAAAGGCCTGATGGTGGCCCGCCCTGAATACCGTTCAATGAAAATGTCTGATTTATTGCTGGTGACCAGAGGTATAGAAAATCAAAAAAGGTAAAAAACCAACGCCCCTCATGGTAACCCATGATGAAGATCCCGCCTACACTAGTCCACCACCACTGCCCAATACCAGGGAAAGAACAAGGAAAATGGGGCGCCTCTGAGTATGTATCAATAAACATTTATTATAAAAAATAATATCCACTCACATGGAAGATAGCATATCTGCATTCAGGCATGTCTCTGGATGAGAGGAGAGGGACTGCAAGCTTCAGCATGTCCACAAACGGCTGGCGAATCCACATAGGATGATGTGAAGTGGTAGGGCACAGCGGTTCTTCTCCTTGGCACACAGAACTGAGAAGTGATGGTATGTAGAAGCATCCAGGCATGTGTGGGTTCCAGTGGAGGCGGAAGGAGGACGCCGGGTCCTGTCACAAACAGTGCCGTGATGTTGTCAGTCTCCTCTGGTAGCACGGCCGTGGAGAGGGAACCAGAAAGAGGCTTGGCACGCACAGCAAAGCGTGGCGCGGAGCCATGACATCACCAATGTGCGACGTATTTCCGAGTATACAGGCTATGGATGGTCGGCATAGCAGCACTCCTTTGTCAAGCATGGGGTGTGTGGGTCTAGGCAAAGTCTTATAGTCTTAACAGGGGGAGGGGCCAGATAAATACACACTAGGTTTAACACATTGTAGGCACAAAGGGGCTGGAGGATAATCAGCATATCAGGAAACAATGAGATAAACATGGCAAAGAAATACTTGATGGAAAAAAATGCATGAGAAATAAATAAGCATTTAAATAAGTAAAATGCAGATTAATAAAATAAATTAAAATAGGGAGATCATTAACATTTATAATAAATATCATTATCCAATGAATACTGTGCAGCCTTCCACAGTGCAGCCTTGCCCCAGTGCAGCCTTGCCCGACTGATCCCCTGCCATCCTGGGCTTCAAAATCGCCGACCGCAATTTGAAAATGGCGCCGCCGGCGCCGAAAAACACAGAGCCGGTCCTCGGATCTTCTCGGCGGCTCTCGTTCACTTTCGGCTCCACTCATAGTCCCGCCCGGGATGGGCGTGACTGTGAGCGGAGCTATCCGAACCTAGCCGAGTACACTCGGCTAGGTTCGGGCGGCGTCGAGTGAAGCCGAAAGTGGCCGAGAAGAGCCGAGGACCGGCTCTGTGTATTTCGGCGCCGGCGGTGCCATTTTCAAATCGCGGTCGGCGATTTTTTAGATCTGTCAGCTCAGGATCGCAGGGGATCGGCGTCTAACACGCACCCGTGATTTTCCCCTGATTTTAAGGAGGAAATGATGGGAGGGGAGAGGAGAATGGGGGGGGGGGGGGGGGGGAGTTGGGAGGGGAGAAGGGGAATGGGGGAGGGGGAGAAGGGGGGGAGGGTGAGTGGGGAAAGAGGGAGAAAAGAAAAAAGAAGAAAGGGAGGGAGGGTTGGGAAGGAAAAGAAGGGGGGAAAGGAAGGGGGGAAAGGAAGGGGGGAAAGGAAGGGGGGGGGGGAGGAAGGGGGGGGTGGGAGGAAGGGGGGGGGTGGGAGGAAGGGGGGGGTGGGAAGGGGAGAGGGAAAAGGAAGGGGGAGGATAGGGAGGGAAAGGGGGAGGAAGGGGGTGATGGGGGTAAGCCAATACTTACTGGAAGAGACCGAATCAGCTCCTCCCATATATTAAAACATAATGTGTGAAAAAATATACCTGTAGTGAAAAAATGGCAGAAAATGGGTGAATAAGAGATCAATGTAAACATCCAGGCTAATAATAGATAACTATAGTACGGTAACAAGTTATAACACCGTGGCGATTTCAATAGCCTCGTTTAAACCACCGGACGAGAGGACATCTAGAGTGTAGATCCAGAATGTCTCTCTCGCGCACAGTTTTTTAAAACGCTCAGCTGCAGTGAGTGATTTGGAAATTTGCTCAATCACCCAAACTTTTAGGCCAGTGGTGGATTTTTTATGGTGCTCAGCGAAATGTCGGGGAACGCTGTGCATGTCCTTGTCACCCTCAATCAATCTGCGGTGTTGGCTGAAGCATTGTCTAAGGGGGTAGATCGTTCGACCAACATAAATTAGGCCGCAAGGGCATGTGAGGCCATATACCACAAAGTGAGAAGAGCAATTGTAAAATTGATCTAACATGTAGGTTTTTCCTTTCGAGAGAAATGATTTTTGACCATGTTCGATGAAAGAGCAGGTTTTGCATCGGATTTTTTTGCACTGGTACATACCAACTAAAGGTATGAGAACTGTGAGGTTGGTAGAAGTATTAATTGTTTTAATTTTGCTGGGGGCAATTTTGCTTTTTAGGTTGGGAGCTTTTCGGTATGTAACTCTTGGTACTGGGGGGAGGGTAGTTTTTAGGAGGGGATCGTGTAACAAGATATCCCAATGTTTGTTCAAAATGTTCTCCATTTTTTTGTATTGGAAGTGGAAAGTGGTGATGAATCTAGTAGAATGATCTATTTTATCTTTTTCTAGTTTGGTGGGTTTTCCTTTTGCATACAGAGCACATACTTCATCTACCAGCTCTTTGGGGTATTCTTTGTCAGCAAATTTTTGTTTGAGTGAAATACTAGATGAGGCATAGTCGCTATCCAAAGTGCAGTTCTTTCTTAGGTGACAAAATTGTCCTTTAGGTATATTCTTGATCCATTTTGGATAATGGCAGCTGGTATAGTGTAAAAAGGAGTTACCTGCCGTGGGTTTAGTGTAGTTTTTTGCTATTATATTCTCACCTATGTGGCCTAATTCCAAATCGAGGAAGGCCAGGTTGGTTGGGTCTGAGACATGGGTGAATGTTAGTCTGTACGGGTTGTGGTTGCAATGATCAACAAAAAGAGCAATGAGGTTGGGGGGACCATCCCAGATGATTATTATATCATCGATATAACGTCTAAAAAAAAACGAGATTGGGTGAGTAGGGGTTGTTGTGCCAAATGAAGTTTTTTTTCCAATACCCCATGGCTAGGTTTGCATAGGATGGAGCAAAATTGGCTCCCATTGCAGTCCCTTCGATCTGTAGAAAAAATTCATCATCAAAAGAAAAATAATTGTGGGTTAGACAGAATTTTGTGGCCTCCAAAATGAAGGCAACTTGTCTGGGATTAATGAGGGGTTCCTGGGCAATAAAAAATTCTAGGGCCATTACGCCAAAATGGTGGGGGATGGAGGTATAAAAGGGAGGCGACATCAAGGGAGAGCCACGTGTATGTGGGCTCCCATCTGTAGGGCGCTAAAAGTTCTAAGAGGTGAGTGCCATCTCTAATGTATGAGGGCAACTGTTGAACTATGGGTTGTAGAAATAGGTCAATGTATTGACTAAATACAGTGGTGACGCTGTCCATGGCAGCCACAATGGGTCTGCCAGGGGGGGATGTAAGACTTTTGTGTACTTTCGGCAGGTGATAAAAGTAGGGAACCTGATAAAAGTTTTTCCGAAAAAAAGAGGCTTCCATTTTATTGATCACTCCTTTATCAAAAGCTGACTGAATGAGAGAGTGGGCTCCAGTAGAAAAATCGCTGGTAGGATCTTTAAGAAGCTTATGGTAGGTGGTTTGATCTGAGAGGAGTCTCTGGGCCTCTTTCATATAGTCGGCTTTATCTTGTACGACTATACCACCCCCTTTGTCGGCAGTTTTGATAATAACGTCAGTGGTTTGGATGAGAGATTCTAGGGCTCGAGTTTCAATAACAGAAAGGTTGTGTACATGGGGAGGTATAGAGGAAGATGACTGGCAGAGCTTAAGGAAGTCTGCATACACAACCCTATAAAAGCTTTCCAGGTAGGGGCCTTTGGACTGTGCAGGATAAAAAACTGACTAAAATAAATAGATAAAATAGATCATTCTACTAGATTCATCACCACTTTCCACTTCCAATACAAAAAAATGGAGAACATTTTGAACAAACATTGGGATATCTTGTTAAAAGATCCCCGCCTAAAAACTACCCTCCCCCCAGTACAAGAGTTACATACCGAAAAGCTCCCAACCTAAAAAGCAAAATTGCCCCCAGCAAAATTAAAACAACTAATACATCTACCAACCTCACAGTTCTCATACCTTTAGTTGCTATGTACCAGTGCAAAAAAATCCAATGCAAAACCTGCTCTTTCATCGAACATGGTCAAAAATCATTTCTCTCTTAAGGAAAAACCTACATGTTAGATCAAATTTACAACTGCTCTTCTGACTTTGTGGTATATGGCCCCACATGCCCTTGCGGCCTAATTTATGTTGGTCGAACGAACTGCCCCCTTAGACAACGCTTCGGCCAACACCGCAGGTTGATTGAGGGTGGCAAGGACATGCACAGCGTTCCCCGACATTTCGCTGAGCACCATAAAAAATCCACCACTGGCCTAAAAGTTTGGGTGATTGAGCAAATTTCCAAATCACTCACTGCAGCGTTTTAAAAAACTGTGCGCGAGAGAGACATTCTGGATCTACACTCTAGATGTCCCCTCGCCCAGTGGTTTAAACGAGGCTATTGAAATCTCCACGGTGTTTTAACTTGTTACCGTACTATAGTTATCTATTATTAGCCTGGATGTTTACATTGATCTCTTATTCACCCATTCTCTGCCATTTTTTCACTACAGGTATCTTTTTTCACACATTATGTTTTAATATATGGGGGGAGCTGATTCGGTCCCTTCCAGTAAGTATTGGCTTGCACCCATCACCCCCCTCCCCCCCTTTCCCTCCCCCTTCCTTTCCCCTCCCCTTTCTTTCCCCCCCTTCTTTTCCTTCCCCACTCTCCCTCCCTTTCTTCTTTTTTTCTTTTCTCCCTCTTCCCCCCCCCCCCTCTTCTCCCTCCCCCCATTCCCCTTCTCCCCTCCCAACCCCTTCCCCCCATCATACAGTGACTATCACCTATATATATATATTTTTTATATATATATATATATATATATATATATATATATATATATATACACACACACACATACACACCCTTACTTTCCCCACTATGCTCCATGTAAAAAATATTGTGTAATATATTATATAATAATATATTCACCCCCTCTTCCCCGTTTTTAAACATTAATACAGGGGGTCCCCGGGTTACAAACAAGATAGGGACTTTAGGTTTGTTCTTAAGTTGAATCTGTTTGTAAGTCGGAACAGGTACATTTTTTAAGTGTAGCTCCAGCCAAAAAATATATTTTTAAGTTTTGTAGATAGCATAGGGAAGGGTTATCACCCCTGTAACATTTGTTTTTCTGTCTGTGCCCCTGTTCAGAAAATTTCACCTCACTTTCTGTCCCAATGACAATTGGATTTTGAAAATTTGGGGTTATTAGGGAAATAAGGATAGGTGATAAAGCATCAGTGGAGACACCTTTTTCCCATATTAACTCTTACAGGAGTGAATTTCCCTTCCTAGGGGTAGATTTCCTCTCACCTCCTGTTGTCTCCTGCCGTTTGTAAGTAGGAGTCGTTTGTAAGTCGGATGTTTGTAAGTAGGGGACCCCCTGTATACGGATTCTCTAACCCCATCCATCATCTTTCTACCATTTCTCATTTAATTAATGTACCCCACACATATTTATACCCTACTCCCTTTATTATTATTTCTTTATTTAATATATATATATTTTTTATTATTATTTTTATATTTTATTATTTTTTGACTGGTGGTCCATGTATTCATTGGATAATGATAATTTATTATAAATGTTAATGATCTCCCTATTTTAATTTATTTTATTAATCTGCATTTTACTTATTTAAGTGCTTATTTATTTCTCATGCATTTTTTTCCATCAAGTATTTCTTTGCCATGTTTATCTCATTGTTTCCTGATATGCTGATTATCCTCCAGCCCCTTTGTGCCTACAATGTGTTAAACCTAATGAGTATTTATCTGGCCCCTCCCCCTGTTAAGACTAGAAGACTTTGCCTAGACCCACACACCCCAAGCCTGACAAAGGAGTGCTGCTATGCCGACTATCCATAGCCTGTACACTCGGAAACGCGTCGAACATTAGTGAGGTCACGGCTCCGCGCCACGCTTTGCTGTGCGTGCCAAGCTTCTTTCTGGTTCCCTCTCCACGGCCGTGCTACCAGAAGAGACTGACAACATCACGGTACTGTTTGTGACAGGACCCGGCGTCCTCCTTCCCCCTCCACTGGAACCCACACATGCCTGGATGCTTCTACATACCATCACATCTCAGTTCTGTATGCCAAGGAGAAGAACCGCTGTGCCCCACCACCTCACATCATCCTATGTGTAATCGTCAGCTGTTTGTGGACACGCTGAAGCTTGCAGTCCCTCTCCTCTCATCCAGAGACATGCCTGAATGCAGATATGCCATCTTCCATGTGAGTGGATATTATTTTTTATAATAAATGTTTATTGATACATACTCAGAGGCGCCCCATTTTCCTTGTTTTTTCTCAGCCTGATTGGACCTTGCTTCTGGTCCCATCGGTGGCAGCCCTAACAGACCAGTCTCTCTCTCTCTCTCTCTCTCTCTCTATATATATATTATATCGTTTCTGACCACCCTGGACTATCAAGGTATACTCTATAGAGGTACTGTTGCACTGCGCCTGTTTTACTTGTAAATAATACCAGGGAAAGGATCGCCTGTTACAACTTTGGGAAACGGGGTCACTTTAGAAAAGAATGCAGAGCCCCAAGATAGCCCAGACGAAAAACCTACCACTTTTCTCATTGACACGGGTGCAGCCAGAAGTGTCTTGAGGGCGGTGAACCTGCCTGATAATTCTTTCCTTTCCACTATTGATGTTTCCTGCGTGGGAGTGGATGGGGTGCCCCGCTCCATTCCATTTGCTGAGCCACTCCAAGTGGGGACATTTCCTGATTTGCTTGCCAGATTCGTGGTGTCCTTGACATGTCCCTTGAATCTACTAGGAGCTGATGTGTTGTCCAGACTACAGGCCTCAATCATGCACATGCCTGAAGGGGGGTGAAGTTACATACTCCCCTATCTTTAGAAGACTCATCTGCTTTGTGTTCTCTGCCTCTCCTGATGACACTTCATGAAGCAATAACTTCAAGTTCAATACCGCAGGAAGTACTTGACAGAATCCCTGTGTGCCTATGGTCCACAGGACTGGAAGACAACGGTCACTTAAAGGTGCCACCAGTTTCAGTCAAGCTAAAAGAGGGCGCATCATTCCCCCGGAAACCACAATACCCCCTAAAGTTAGCCCACGCTGCAGGCATGTCAAGACTCTCGTGTCAAATGGAGCCCTGATACCCTGTAAATCTCCATGCAACAAATTTCTGTTCTCTAGGAAGAAGAAGAGAACTCCTAAAAGAGAGCCAGGTACCAGTGCAGTGGATGCCTTTGACTGCAAAGTACCTCACAGTGGTGGACCTTACAATACGCTTTCTTCAGTGTCCACCCTCACACCACTCCTGCTGGTACCTTTTTGCATTCATCCACGGAAAGAAACGGCAACATACCTAAACAGTTGTGCCACAAGGGGCACAGAACTTTCCAAGCCAGTTTGTAAAAGCTATGGCTATGATCCTTGACACATGACAAGAGGAACACCCGGAAGTGATTCTCTTCCAATATGTTGATGACCTTCTCCTTTGTGCAGCTGACTTACCCCCTGTTGAAGTCAGCTCAGAAAGCCTGTTGTGCTATCTTGCCAACCAGGGTTGCAAAGCCTCAAAGCCCAAATTGCAGTGGTGCTCAACACCTGTCATTTTCTTTCGACACTGTTTGTCCTATGGGACAAGACACCTCACTGAAGACAGGATGAGAGTAATCTCTGACATCCCACTGCCACAAGGCCAGAAATCCCTTCATGCCTTCCTTGTACTAATTTCCTAGTGCGGAGCATGGATTCTAGAAGCCTTCCTACTGATGCTCTGCAATCAGACCCCTTCCAGATGTCTCCTGAAGAAATATCTAACTTTGAGGCCCTCAAGTGCGCCATCCCCGGCGCTAGGGCTCCCAGACAATGACAAAACGCTCAAGCTCTTTGTATCCGAACGTATGGGACATGCAGGTGTACTCACCCAATCACACAGCATCAGCCTACGTCCCATAGGATATAATTCCTGTCAGCTGGATGCGGTAGCAAGAGGAGGCCTATTGTGTCAGAGAGCTGGCTTTGCTGCACAAGCCTTGCTTGACAAAACTTTGAACTTGGTCCTCGGACACTGCCTCGTTCTGCTTGCTCCCCATGACGTTGTTGCCATATTCAACCAAGATCCAGCCGAAACACTTGTCCACTACGAGACACTTGAGACTCCTGTGTTCCCTCCTACTGGACAGCATTACTCTATTAAGTTGTCAAACACTGAACCCTACCACCCTTCTTCTACTTCTGGAGGGGGGAAAGGAGGAGGAGTAGAGTCTTGATTTGTCACCCCATGACTGCATCGAATTAATACGGTTGGAAACCACCCATCTCCCCCCTGTAAGTGAAATACCCCTGCAGAATTCAGAATTCAGACCTAACAATTTTTGTTTGCTGATGAACGTGGCAAATACCACACAGGACATGCGGTCACCACTGAAAACACACTTCTACAAGCTAAAGCCTTACCACTGGTGATGTCTGCACAGGAGGCAGAGCTGCAAGCGTTTACTACAGCATGGAAAAGGACAGAGGGAAAAAGAGCCAACATTCATATGGACTCAAGATATGCTTTCAGCATTGCCCATGATTATGGTGTTACCTGGAAGGACAGAGGATTCCTGACGGCTGCAGGAACACCTGTGAAAACTTGATGGATGCCTTGCTTCTCCCAACCAAAGTGACTATTCTGAGTAAAAGCACACGACAAAATGAACTCAAAGGAAGCTCGAGGAAATCATCTAGCCAATTCAGCTGCCAAACAGACAGCTAGTGGTCCACGGGAAGTGGACAGCAGGGTGGTAGAAGAAGACCACCCCGTGCTTACCTTACAGACTCTCCCAGTGGACAGAGTTTATCTAAAAGAATTACAGGAAACAGCAAGTCCAGATGAGAAGGAAAGCTGGAAACGAAGAGGAGAAACTTTCAGAGATGGACTATTCAAGTGCAACAAGAAGCCTTGTCTACCCAGGAGTATGTCTCCAGCCGTGGTGCAATGGGCACATGGAGCTGCCCACTTGACAAAGACTTTTATGAACTCTCTTATCAACAAGTGTTGCACCAAGAGTTACTCCACTGGCCAACAACTTCCGCAGATCATACATTATCAGAACCAAATGAAACCCAGGTCGAACAGAAGAAGCACAGAAGAAGCACCTGGCAAAAGCCCTATACCCCTTTCCAAAGGATACAAATTGATCATTCTCAAGTGCCAAGTGGCAGATTCGAATACGCCCTAGTGGAAGTGGTCACGACTGCCAGGACCACAGCTAAGAAACTACTGAGTGAGATAGTATGTAGATTTGGGGTCCCAGAGGTGATATTGAGAGATCAGGGCCCAGCCTTAACAGCAACCCTTACAAAAAAGAGATTTGGGCAGCACTGGGGGTTCAGTTGGCACTACACACCCCATACCACCCTCAAAGTAGCGGGAAGGTAGAAAGGATGAATGGGACACTAAAAAACAGGATGTTAAAGATGGCCCAAGAGACTAACATGAGTTGGCCAGACAGTTTGCCCATTGCCCTGTTCAGTGTCAGACACACCCCCGGGGGAAACATGCCCTATCCCCTTATGAAAATTTGTTTGGTTAAGCTCCCAGACTTGGTTGTTACTTTCCACAAGAGATACAGTTGCAGTCTGATGTGTTGACTAATTATGTAACCACTTTATCATGAGAATTAACCTGAATGCATGTCCAGGTGTTTTCTTCCATTCCAGATCCTGAATTAGATACAGGAACACACCAACTACTGTCTGGAGATCCTTGAGCCAAGATATGATGGTCCATTCCAAGTTTTGCTGACCACAGTCACCTCAGTCAAGTTGGCCGGGAAGAACACCTAAATGCACGCTTACCACTGCAGGAGAGCGTGTTAACGGGTGCTGCATATCCTTTTTCTGTTTGATCTAGGGGGGGGAGGGCCCAGGAGGTGGCCATCACAAAAATGATAACAATTATGTTTTGGTATAACTCTTCAGATACACATGTATATACACCACCTTTACCTTAGATTACTGTGACATAGTACCTTGTCCGTTTGACCCTTCATGGCAATGCCATTGGTACAGTGACATCCCTGATGGTAAGGATATATATGTATGCCACACAGACAGTTACTGGGGACAGAGTTGTGGTTCCAGGGGGGGCCAGTGGGTTGGAACACAGGGCCAGACTGGGTAACCCCAGAGTGCATTAGACAAGAAAGATGAAAATAGAAAGCCCCTGATAAGCAGAATGACTTTGCGGAAGACAGGTATTAAACCAGGTCCAGTCCCTTTGTGATGTAATTATGCCCCCCCATATCCCAACCGAAGATACCCGATATATACACTGACCCAGCACACAGTCAAAGGAGGAAGCGAGCAGCTCTCTCCGGAAGCTTTGACCCTCATGTATACATAGATGCCATAGGGGTTACAAGGGGGGTCTCTGATGAATTTAAGGCCAGGGACCAGGTAAAAGCTCGTTTTGAGTCTTTGATCCCCGTAATAACTGTCAACAAGAATGTAGATTGGATTAACTACATATACTATAACCAACAGAGATTCGTAAATGACACTAAAGATGCCCTCCAGGGAATTGCTGACCAGTTAGCCGACACTTCCTACATGACATTCCAGAACCGGATGGCCTTAGACATGGTGCTAGCTGGGAAAGGAGGTGTCTGTAAAATGATAAAAAAAACAGGAACCTGTTGCACATACATTCCTGATAATACTGGCCCAAATGGTAAGGTTACTCTAGCTATAAAGAAATTAGAATTAGATCTGTCATTAGAGTTGAAGAAGAACTCAGGTATCACAGACCCATGGGATCAATACTTTAGCTGGATGAGTGGGTGGCAGAAGGTGCTCGCCCAGATAGGGGTAACAGTATTAATAATCCTGGTTCTTTTAGCCCTGATTGTATGCTGTATTCTACCTTTCGTAAAAAGTTAATGGGCAAGGCTGTAGACAATATCACACCTACATTTCTCCACCAAGAAGAAGAGGACCTCCTTATGATGGAAGATGACAAACCCTTCACTCCTCTACAGTCACTCCCTGTCCATAATCTCACAATTCTATAGGGTTATAGGGATAGATAGCGCCTGACTGCACCTCTCCAGCTGTATCAAGGAGGGTAGTGAGCAAGTTGCTGCCTAACTCTATATACAGCCTAAAAAAGTTGCTGAGGAGAAAGGGCCAAGCGAAGTAGGACCTTTAGTACTAGGGACAGAAAAGAAAAAATAGCCATTTTAGGGGGGACTGTGAAGGAATGTGATGTAGATAATAATAATAATAATAATAATCTGAAAACGTCTATTTTCTTATGTGCATACATATTTTTCTCCTTACTCATTATATAAAGTATTACAGGTTTGCTCTGTTCCTATGTTTTCTAAAGATGGCGGGTACCCCAGACATCACACACATCAGAAGAACGCGGAACTGTAGATAAAACCAAAGACAGCCAAACCTCGACATGAAGATTCTCCATCTTCTTTTCCATCTTAACCAATGTACCTATTAGACTAGCATAGCAATGACGTATTTTCGTGTATAAAACATTAGCACCGCCTTGAATAAATCAGAAGTGTAAGAAGTAATTCTGCTGTGAGCGGGTCTCAGAGAGTTTTACTTTTATATGCATGCATATCCACACTTTCCAATTAGAGACAGCAGCAGATAACCTTGAGCTCGGTTGAAGCTCTGCAACTCCACAGCAGGAATTGGTGATAGATCGCGCACACAGACTGCCTAAACCTCCACACATCCCAGAAAAACTTCCCAGAGATGTCATAGCCAAAATCCATTTCTTTCAAGTGAAAGATCAACCTATGCAGTTTGCACATCACAACTCACCCTTCCCAGATCCCTAAGCGGGAATAGTGTTATACTCGGATCTATCCCAGGCAACCATCCTGGCAAGGAAGAACAACCTTAACTCGATCACCAAAATCCTTAGGAACCACAACATTGTGTACAAGTGGGGATTCCCCACTAAAATAATGGTGGAACGGGATATGGTATTGCATACAATATCTCTAATATGGAAGAAGGATTGAAAATCCTACAGAAATGGGAAATACTACCCAAAAATGATAACATCATGGATAAATCTCTGCCTGGCAGACTACAACAGCAATGGAAAGCGAGTCATAGATGAACTGCATCTTCTCCTAATGAAAAATTGTTCCTTGACTAATAAAAATGCATAATATTAAAATCGAATCCTGTCAAATCTCAAAGACAAATTTCCCTCAGGAAAGAAAACGCTCATGGAACCCCAAGCCTATGGGAGTTATAGGTTTCCTTTCTCTCTACATCAACCCCAATGATAAGTACAGTTTACATGTACACAGGAGTAGCATTGCTTCTCCTTTTTTTCTTACTTTTCTATGGACATGTTTCACAGTTCAACCTTAAAGGGGTTGTAAACCCTCATGGTTTTTCATCTTAATGCATTCTATGCATTAAGGTGAAAAACTTTCTGTGGTGCTGCAGCCCCCTTAAGCCCCCGTTTTACTTACCTGACCCCGATCTTTCGCCGGCCGGGAACGAGCACACCAAGCTCTAGCTGGCGTCTTGTCTTCTGATTGTATAGATTGATAGCAGCGCAGCCATTGGCTCCCGCTGCTGTCCGTCAAATCCAATGATGCAGCGCCGAGTCCTGCATTTTGTGTGAATGGACACAGATGCGGAACTCGGGAGCACGCCCGCATGGGTGTCCACCAAGGAGAGCGCTTCTCCAACTTGGACACTCCATGCAGGGAGGAGCCAGGAGCGCCGCTGAGGGACCCCAGGAGAGGAGGTTTGGGGCCACTCTGTGCAAAACGAACTGCACAGTGGAGGCAAGTATGACGGGTTTGGGTTTTTTTGTTTTTTAAAGATAGGGTTTAAAACCCTTTTAAAATGGAAGTCCACCCAAATAGTTACATTTCTCCCCTGCAATCATTAATGTAAGCTAAGTTCAGTTCTATGTCTCAAAATGAAAAAATCCCTGTTTTTCTACCTTTATTTTGCAGACTCCAGTGCCGTCACATGACTTCAAATCTACTTCCTTCTGAGACTAAAATCAGCCACAGTGGGTGTGGTTAATGAAAGCTAGTGACATCACTTCCTGGGAGGGACACTGTTCCTGCGTAGCCAGTGGGCATATACAGGATGGGAGGAGCTGATCATATGTTCCAGCCTATGATCGGGGGGTGGGGACTGTCCCTGTAGCTGGAAGTGCTCTGGGGTCTCAGCTCACAGTCCACAATGATAATAGTACAGGCAACCACACTAACGCTCTGTTTCCACTAGTGCGACTTATCCTGTGACTTTGGGCATGACAAGTACAGCCCATTGATTTCAAAGGCACCCGTTCCCATCTTTGCGACTTTAAAAATCAATGACGTTGAAAAGGTACCTGCAATGCTTTTATGCAACTTTTAATGCGACTGATCCAGAGAGTGTAAAGATCAAAGCTGCACTCAAAGTCGCATCAAAGTTGCACTCTAAATCATGCAACTTTGTGGTTGCAATAGTGGAAATGTCACTTGTCATGCGACAAGTCGCAGCCCATTGATTTTAATGGTACCCGTTCCCATCAATGCGATTTTGAAAAGGTACCTGCAATGCTTTGATACGACTTTGATCCAGAGAGTGTAAAGTTGTATCAAAGCTGCACTCAAAGTCACATCAAATTCGCACTCTAAATCCAGCAACTCTGGGGTCGCAATAGTGGAAACAGACTAAAAGTTTGTTTCCACTAGTATGAATTGTCATGTGACTTTGGACACAAAGTCGCAGGACAAGTCACAGCCCATTAATTTCAATGGCAACCGTTCCCATCTCTGTGACTTTGAAAAGCAGCGACTTTGAAAAGGCACCTGCAATGCTTTGATGCGACTAATCCAGAGTGTAACGTTGGATCAAAGCTGCACTCAAAGTTGCAAGAAAGTCACACTATAGCCTTAGGCTACGTTTCCACTAGTGCGACTCCAGAGCTGTGCGATTTAAAGTGCGACTTTGAGTGCAGCTTTGATCCTTTAAAGTCTCTGGATCAAAGTCACATCAAAAGTTCCACCAAAGGCACACTGACATTACCCAACACAGCAACAAAAGATTTACATGTTGGGAGATAAGCGGTGACCTACCTTCATCTCCAATGGAGGCCAATAAGAAAAATATTGACATTGTAGATGGCTCAGAAGGGGAAACAGTAGCTGTCAAGGCAAGGATGAGAAAAGTAAAGGAGACCCTTTCGTCCTTGGGCATGAATGTTAAAGAAAATTGCAACCCTCCTGTAATCGCGGTCTTGGGATCTGGGGGTGGACTCCGTGCCATGGTTGGTTTTCTGGGAACGATTTCAAAACTGGCTGAACTCAACCTTTTGGGTACCGTGACCTTCATCAGTGCAATATCTGGATCAACATGGTGTATGTCCTCTCTGTATGCTAAAAGTAACTGGTCAGACTTTTCATACATGAAAGATCTGGAGATTTGGTTATGTGAGCGAATCAAATTGGAAACTGACCGGGAATGGACAAAGCCATGGGAGAAGATAAAAGAGAAATTTCTTGGAGATTCGTACTCTCTGACAGATCTTTGGGCCTATACATTCGTGTTCTTCATCATGAACAGAATTAATGAAGAAAAACTGTCCAATCACAAAGAGATTTGCGATATCGGTGAAGACCCGTATCCCATCTACTCTGCTGTGAGAAAGCATAAAATACTTGAAAACAGATCAGAAGCTTGATTTGAGTTCACTCCACACAAGTCCGGGTTTCCTGCTTATGAATGCTATATAAAGACTGAGCATCTGGGATGTAGGTTTAGAGAAGGACGTTTATTGGAGGAGCTGCCTGAACATGACTTGATTTATCTTCAAGGATTATGGGGCAGTGCACCCAGCGCTGATTGGGTTTGGTTGGCCATTCGTGAAATTCACAAGAAAGTGATGAAAACAGTGACTGGAGTAAAAGATGGAGGTGTGAGATTCTACAAAAGAACCTGGAGTCGGGTTACTAGTATAAAGGAAGCGGTCCCAGAAATATCCTGGACTGAATTTATACGAGTGAAAGATGGATGTGTGCGAATCCTCAAAAGAACCTGGAGTTGGGTTACTACTGGTATAAAGGAAGTGGTCCAAGAAATACCCTGGTCTTTTAGACGAGTAAAAAATGTCTATGTGAGAATCTTCAAAAGAACCTGGAGTTGGGTTACTGGTATAAAGGAAGTGGTCCCAAAAAAATCCTGGTCTGAATTTATACAAGGTGTCTATGAAAATGCTAAAGTGATGAAGAACATTGTATTTTGTTTTGTGATGTGACAATGGGGAACGACAAACAATTTCCTCTATGAATGCAAACATAAAATCCCAGAAGGCAGCGACCTCACTGAGAAAGAGCGCATCTATCTGATTGAAGCTGGTTTGGAAATTAATACTCCGTACCCGTTAGTGTTGCCTCCTCGTCGCAAAGTAGATCTGATTTTATCTTTCGACTTCAGTGCAGGAGATCCATTTGAGACTTTGAAAAGAACAGCTGAATAATGTAAGGATCACCAGATTCCCTTTCCAGTAAATACCAAAGAAAGTTATGAGGACCCTCCAACTAAAAGCTGCTACATCTTTGAAGGAGATAGATATGAGACGCCCGATGTGATGCATTTCCTCTGTTCAACACCCAGACTTGTGGAGAGGCTGAAAATATATACAGACTAAGCAAGAAGTATACTGCACGTGTTCCTTTATATGACACATCTATGATAAATGAATTGCTAGACATAGCAAAGAAAAACGTGGAGAGCAACATGGGGGTGATCCAAGTCAAAATACAACAATGTGTTTGGAGGAGTAACAAGAAGGAGATGTGGAGTAACAAGAGGGAGATGTCCTAGACATAACGGGCAATGTCCGCAACTTTGAATAAAATCTTTAGAGGACCATTAAGACAAACGAATAAAAGTCGTTTTCAAACAAATTTGTCAATGGAATCCTGAGGATTTTGAACATATACATCCTAAATAATTCAGCAAAGTTGTATAAATGAATGTTTGAATGTGACCAAGTACCACTAGATATACTTTTTCTGTATGCAATTGTAAGATGGAGATCTTGGGTTCTGACACTGGTGGTTGGGGTTATCATGCATATCCACCTATTTTTCCTGCAAACTCAGGCAAGGGTCTTTTGGTAAGGGGTTCCAATGTTTATCTAAATGCATTTCAATATTACAAAATCATGTATCTGGTAATAAAATTGATACCTTGATAAAATAAAGAAAAATAAAAAAAGTTGCAACAAAGTAGTACAGGCACCTTTTCAAAGTCGCATAGAAGGGAACGTTTGCCATTGAAATCAATGGGCTGTTACTTGTCATGCAACTTTGTATCCAAAGTCGCATGACAAGTCGCACTAGTGGAAACGAAGACTTAAACTCATTACTCACGTGTAGCTCCCTCAGCTGGGCGTGTGCCACACCATGCACATAGTGCCCATCACAGTGCACCATGCAGAAACAACCACATGGTTGTGCACTGTAGAAAATCTGCAGCACGTTACATTGTAATCTTACAATTTCTAACAGAACATACTTCCAAATCCAATTGTTTTCCTAAGCATTATCTACTACCAACTTCATGTATCTGAATGCAAAAGGCCTTAACAGCGCCCATATAAGCATAAAAGCTCTCTGGAAGGACATTCTGAAATATGGCAGTGACATTATCATATATTATCATAGTATACAGGAATCTCATTTTGCAAAGGATAAAACTCCAAAATGTTCTCACCAAAAATTCCTACACATATTTACACCCAACCAAAAGAAAAAGAAGGGAGTAATAACAACGATTAAAGACTCAGTCTCCTGAGCAGACGTACCTTGAGAGAGCTCTGAGCCTTCGTCCTGACTACCAGCCATTTCCCTGCAGATTACCATCCACATCCTGACCCAAATGGGGGAGACTTTCGGTAGGGACCGGAATGACCAAGGGGTGGGCTGCTAGGGCTCCCGCAAGGCCCATAACACCCCTAAAACAACTCCCAGGGCATGGCATCCTCCTGCCAAGGCAGTCAACATGGCGTCTCAGACAAAGGACAAGGTTCCAGAGCTGAGGGAGCAGACTAACTTTGACACCCTGATGCAAGCCATCACCACTTGCCAGACTACTGAAAATATGCAGCTTGACATCAGCCTGATCCAGAGAGACATGGACTGCTTCCGAAACCGACTGACGGAGCCTGAGCTTCGAGTGGGGGATGTGGAGGACACGCTGCAGAAACACGATGCCTCACTCCACACACTGCAGACCAAGATGAAGACCCTGGAGGCACGTGCGGAGGACGCCAAAAACCGAAATCGCAGGAACAACCTCCGCATCATGGGGCAACCGGAGGGAGTGGAAGGTAACGATCCCACAGCGTTCACATAACACCTGCTGAGGGCTCTCCTCCCGCGAGCCCAATTTTCTGATTTCTTTGTCGTGGAGAGGGCACACAGGATGCCTGCTACCAGGGGAGCCCCAGGAGCTCCTCCACACACCTTTATCCTTAAGCTCCTGAATTTCAGGGATCGCGATTTGGTCTTGAGGGAAGCCAGGAAGATTGACGTACTGTGCCACGAGGGAGCAAAGCTCATTATTATTATTATTATTCAGGATCTATATAGCGCCAACAGTTTACGCAGCGCTTTACAATATAAAAGGGAGATAATACAGTTATAATACAATACAATAGGATTAAGAGGGCCCTGCTCAGAAGAGCTTACAATCTAATAGGGTGGGGCAGGTGGTACAAAAGGTTGTAACTGTGGGGAATGAGCTGGTGGAAGTGGTAGGAGATTAGCTGGAGACGTGATAGCCTTTCCTGAAGAGATGAGTTTTCAATGATTGCCTGAAGGTAGCAAGAGTAGGGGATAGCCGGATAGATGGAGGTAGCGAGTTCCAGAGGATGGGAGAGGCTCTGGAGAAATCCTGGAGATGAGCATGGGAGGAGGAGATGAGAGAGCTTGAAAGCAGGAGGTCTTGAGAAGAGCGGAGAGGTCGATTTGGGTGATATTTGGAGACAAGATTAGTGATGTAGCTTGGGGCAGAGTTGTGAATGGCTTTGTATGTTGTGGTTAGAATTTTGAATTTAATTCGCTGGGTGATTGGGAGCCAGTGTAGGGATTGAAGTAGAGGGTTGGCAGACACTGAGCGGTTGGTAAGGTGGATAAGTCTGGCAGCAGCATTCATGATAGACTGAAGAGGGGATAGCCTATGGAGAGGTAAGCCAATGAGAAGGGAGTTGCAATAGTCAAGGCGAGAGATAACAAGGGAGTGAATGAGGAGCTTGGTGGTTTCATTTGTTTAAAAAGGGCGAATTTTAGAGATGTTATGGAGGTGAATTCTACAAACTTTTGGCAGCGATTGGATTTGAGGCTGAAATGACAAGTCAGTCTAGGATTAAACCTAGTACCCTGGCGTGAGGGGAGGGACTGATGGTTGCATTGTTGATTTTGATGGAAAAGTCATGGAGGGGGGCACGGGCAGGGGGGAATATTAATAGTTCAGTTTTAGAGAGATTTAGTTTAAGGAAGTGGTGCGACATCCATGCTGATATGTCAGTTAGTAAGTTAGAAATGCGAGAGGAGACTGAAGGAGTGAGGTGAGGAGTAGACAGATAGATTTGGGTGTCATCAGCATATAAGTGGTATTGGAAGCCGTGGGCAGTTATTAAGTGACCAAGGGAGGAGGTGTAGATAGAGAAGAGAAGGGGTCCAAGAACCGAGCCTTGGGGGACCCCCACAGAAAGGGGCAATGGAGAGGAGCAGACAGAGTTGTAGGTGGCACTGAAGGAGCGCTGTGATAAATAGTCAGAGAACCAGGATAGAGCAGAATCTCGGAGGCCAAGGGAATGTAGTTTATTGAGAAGGAGCAGGTGGTCAACAGTATCAAAGGCCGCAGAGAGGTCAAGTAGTAGGTGTATGGAGTACTGGCTGTTGGTTTATGCAGTTAGTAAATCGTTAGTGAGTTTTAGTAAGGCAGTTTCCGTGGAGTGCTGCAAGCGAAAGCCAGACTGTAAGGGGTCAAGAAGGTTATTTTCATTGAGGTAGGAGCTAAGACGGTTGTAGACTAAGCGTTCTAGAAGTTTAGAGGTGAATGGGAGCAATGAGATGGGTCTTAAGTTGTTCAGGTCGGTAGGGTCCAGTGAGGGCTTTTTAAGAATGGGAGTGATCTGCACATGTTTTAGAGGGAAGGGGAAAATGCCACTAGAGAGGGAGGGATTGAAGATTTGGGTGAGGGAGCATAGGATAGAAGAAGAGGGTGACCGTAGTAGTTGTGAGGGAACAGGATCCAAGGGACAATTGGTTAGGTGGGCATCTGAGAAAATTTTTGTAACCTCTTCCGTAGTAGCCAATTTAAAAGAGGAGAGTGTTGAATGTGCTGCTAGGCAAGGTATGTTGCTCGGTCAACGCGCAAAAGCTGCGGAGATCCTTTGACCATGTGAATCTCAACCTTGGCAAAATGAAGATCAAATACAGCATGCTATTCCCCGCCCGACTGAGAGTCCAGGATGGGGAGACGGTACATTTCTTTACCTCCCCTGAAGACGCGTCCCGCTGGCTAGAGACACTGCCAAGAGGATGACCCTGACGGTAGGATTGCCCCCTCTTGCTATGATTCTACCTCTCTCACTCCCATACTGCACAGTTTGCAAAGTCTCCCTTATCTACCCGACTTTGAACACCAGCGGCCCTCGGCCCTGAACCCTGCCCTGGAACTTTTACTGTGAGTATGCAGCAGTACTGATTGGGGACCTACATGCAGCACCGTGTCGGAGTAACCTCCCCGCTCCTGAATATGTTAATGAGAGGTGGGGATGCAGTTTCATGTTAGCAACAAGTTTAAGTGTTATGCCCCCGGAGCACTCCGGGTGAACCATAGTTCTGCAGGGATCGTTTATCCTGTTTTTCCCACAACTGGAGACTGAGTACAAACTGACGCTCTGGTGTTCCACGTTCACGTGCCTCATGGGCAGTTGCCATGAATCCTTCTGGGAGGAAGGCATCCCGAAGTTTGGGGGGGTGATGCCGGTTGGGGAGGGGGGGGGGGGGGACACTACCTGAGTAGGTATTCATACTCCATGTTTTTTTTATTGTTCTTTTTGTTCTTTTTTTTCCTTTTTTCTGTCTGATTTTAAAGCGTGTAGTACTGATTTCCCTCCACTAGAAGGAGTAGGTAATCTATATAACCATGCTTGTGTGAGAATGAGTATTGCAATGTCTACCGAAATGCTGATGTGGGTATATATGGTAGTGAAACATAAATAGATAAAAAAAAACAGCGCTCGCAAAAAAAAAATTATTAATATAACCTAACGTGTTGCAGCTGCTGGATACGAGTGCTACGACTTTGATTATAAATAAAACAAAAAAACCTGCACTGGCAACTCACCATAAAAAAAAAATATATATATATATAAAGAATAATAAATAATAAGATATAAAAAGCAAACAGAATTGAATATGTACAAAATGATGTAGACTGTGTAAGATTGGCAAAAATGCCACTAGGAGCTGTGCGACTAAAAAACAATTGAATGTCGCTACACTGGTGCAATTGATAAGAAATGTGACAGATAAACTGACATTTGTGACCACAAATACAAGTGTATAAACCTCTTATTAGATAAATACCAAATGATATGTGAAAACAGAGTGTAGAGATTAAATCATAACTTTCTATTAACGGAGAGTCCTTTACATCAAGGTATTCCTTCACAAAATCAGTCAATAGACTTCAAGCTTTTCCATCCACAGACTAGGTTTGGGCATGGAGATAGGCTAGTGCTGGTAATAATTATGAAGAGACCTTGGGAACCACGGACCTCACGTTCCACCCGAAAATAAAGAAGAAAGCATATAGTGTAAAACCTATGACACCGTGAGATCACCTGCGCATAACAGCGCTACTCACGGAACCGATGTGCAGAGCAGGCATTCAGATATCCAGTCGGTGTTCGCTGCTATACGGCGTGCGTTCCACCGACTCCAGGAAGTGATGTCACTGGTTCTCAGGCGTAAGCCGGATGTTGCGTCGACACGTTTCGCCCCTCCCCCCAGGGCGTCTTTGATAACGCCCTGGGGGAGGGGCGAAACGCGTCGACGCAACATCCGGCTTACGCCTGAGAACCTGAGAACCAGTGACATCACTTCCTGGAGTCGGTGGAACGCATGCCGTATAGCAGCGAACACCGACTGGATATTTGAATGCCTGCTCTGCACATCGGTTCCGTGAGTAGCGCTGTTATGCGCAGGTGATCTCACGGTGTCATAGGTTTTACACTATATGCTTTCTTCTTTATTTTCGGGTGGAACGTGAGGTCCGTGGTTCCCAAGGTCTCTTCATAATTATTACCAGCACTAGCCTATCTCCATGCCCAAACCTAGTCTGTGGATGGAAAAGCTTGAAGTCTATTGACTGATTTTGTGAAGGAATACCTTGATGTAAAGGACTCTCCGTTAATAGAAAGTTATGATTTAATCTCTACACTCTGTTTTCACATATCATTTGGTATTTATCTAATAAGAGGTTTATACACTTGTATTTGTGGTCACAAATGTCAGTTTATCTGTCACATTTCTTATCAATTGCACCAGTGTAGCGACATTCAATTGTTTTTTAGTCGCACAGCTCCTAGTGGCATTTTTGCCAGTCTTACACAGTCTACATCATTTTGTGCATATTCAATTCTATTTGCTTTTTATATCTTATTTATTATTCTTTATATATATTTTTTTTTTTATGGTGAGTTGCCAGCGCAGGTTTTTTTGTTTTATTTATACATGGTAGTGAGGCTAATCCAGTGCCCCCAGGTTTCCCCTAAACTAAGCTGATGTCTCCCCTCAATGTCTTGTCTTGGAATGTTCGTGGCTTGAACTCCAAGATCAAAAGATCCAATGTATTTAAAGTGGATGTAAACCCGAAAAAAAAAAAAAATTGATGTCATAATGTAGAGTATAAGATTTCCTATCATTTGAGCCCAGTCTTGCCACACAGAATTAATCCAGCTCTGAGCAATCCTCTTTTATTGTTCAGTGAGATAAATCTTGACAGAGAAAAACTGTCAAATCCTCCCCCTTGTTGTGAGTGACAGGTGATTTACATCTCGTGCACTAGCCCAAGACATGCATTATTTTTTAATTCCCACCCCACTCCTTTCTTCAGCAGCTCTGCAAGGATTGGCTGTTCCACACCTCAGCATGATTTGGCATGCTGAAGTCATGTGGTTACTTTCCTGTCTTTTCACTGGATGTTAGAGATCATAGCAGAAGATCAGTATAAGAAATACACAGGAGAGTATGCATATTGACAAGGGGAGTGTAGAGGTGGGCGGGGAGTCTACTGACATCACCACTCCACCCACCGAGCTCCAGACAGACCCACCCACAGAATCTGCAGTTTTTCGGCTCTCATAACAGAGGGGAGACATTAGACAGGTAAAGATACATGCAGGAGGCATGTATATCCTTATAGGTAACCCCAATGGCAGTAGTTTAGAAAGGATGACATTGGGTTTACATCCACTTTAACTACATTTAAAAAGTACAGCACCCACATATGTATATTGCAGGAGACGCATCTAACAGAGAGCAGGATAATGGCTCATAAAAAGCCCTGGGTGGGCTCCTATTACCATTCCACATTCTTCTCCTACTCTAGAGGAGTCAGTATCCTGGTCCATAAATCTCTTCTCTCTACATTCCTGGATTTACATTTAGATCCAGAGGGGAGATATGTTGCTCTCCATGCAATGTATGATAGGCTTGAGATGTTCATTGTGGGGATATGCATTCCCCTCCTGCCACCATCAATATCCTCCATAAACTAACCCCAGTATTGGCCCACTATCCAACAGCCGCTGTTTTACTAGCGGGGGATTTTAATATGCAAATCCTAGCTTAGATAAGTTTAACCCTGGCTTAGCCTCTGACCTCCCACTGTGTGGAGGTGGCGATACCCTAGTGAAAAGCAATATACTTGTCACTCGGCCACCTATGCTTCCTTCTCCAGGATAGACTTGTTCTATGCCAGTGGCCCCCTGCTCCCCCGGACCCAGGAGGTTAAAATCTTGCCTCGCGGTATCTCGGATCACGCTCCCCTGCTGCTGAAACTTGGCGCTAGCCTATGGCGACTCTCGGGTTTCTGGGTAGCAGATAAACGCGTCGCTCCTGAGATTGCGGGAGAAATGAGCATCTACTGGCCACACAACAGGGGGACGGCTCCCCCGCCGATGGTGTGGGATGCCTATGAGGCCTACACACGCGGACAATATCGCATGCTTATCAATAAGGTTAGGAAATACACCGGGCTTGCATTGGAGGAAGCAGAAAGACAGGCTCAGACCCTGGAAGCTAGTTATGTGACCAATAAAGATGCAGGGACCTATGCAGCTATGCAATCACGGTACAAAGAAATTTTCAGTACTAAGAGCTACCTCGACTAGGAAGCTCCTGTTGTCACACTCGCAAAGGATTTTAGAACAAGGGGAAAGATTAGGCAGGCTATTGGCATGGCTGGCTAGGGAACGCGCCAACACAGCTCACATTGCTAACAATAAAGATGACCAGGGAGACCTACAGTCTGACCCACTACTGATCAACGCTAGATTTGCACAATATTACAAACAACTTTACATGTCCAGAGCACATTTTACACCAGCTACCCTGCAGGAACTTCTAGCCCAAATAGAGTTCCCAACTCTCTCGGAAGAGAAACGCACTAGATTAGATGACCCAATATCATCAAAGAGGTACAGATAGCAGTTGCTTCAATCCAACCTGCAAAGACCCAGGGCCCTGACGGATTACCGGCGGAATTCTATAAGGCTAATAGTTAACTCATCATCCCCCAGTTTCATGAGCTACTCTTGACTATGCTGGAGGAGGATTGCCTCCCACCATCTATGTCAGAAGCAGTGATAGAGGTAATCCCGAAGTCCAACAAAGACCCCGAGCTTTGTGCTTCCTACCGCCCAATCTC
The DNA here is from genome assembly GCF_042186555.1 of Aquarana catesbeiana. Classification (NCBI taxonomy): domain Eukaryota; kingdom Metazoa; phylum Chordata; class Amphibia; order Anura; family Ranidae; genus Aquarana; species Aquarana catesbeiana. Next base: position 473,867,254 of record NC_133327.1, read on the forward strand.
GCTTCTCAACGTAGATGCCAAAATAATTACAAAGATTCTGGCGAACCTACTCAACTCGGTTATCCTCTCCCTGGTTCAAGGAGACCAAATGGGCTTCATGCCAGGCAAGGGTACAGACATCAATCCGCGTTGTCTATACACAAATATATCCCATGCAAAGGCTACAGGGTCTCAGGGTGTCGTGGCCTCTCTGGATGCCAAGACGGCTTTCGACTCGGTTGAGTGGGGGTCCTTGAGAAGTTTAACTTTGGTCCTAAATTTATTTCCTGGATACAACTGATGTACAAAAACCCCTCAGCTAGAGTCAGAACAAATGGTACCCTTTCACCCCCCATCTACACAGAGGTACTAGTCAGGGCTGCCTGCTGTCCCCAGGACTATTTGCCCTGGCCATCGAACCACTAGCTCTCCTAATAAGATCTTCTGAGGCGACGGGAGGGATAGCGGTGGGCCCGCTGACGGAGAAGCTCACCTTGTACACGGATGACGCCCTCCTCCATCTCCCAGGCGCCTCCACCTTCCTTGAGGCGGCCCTGCGGGTGATTGACCTGTATGGGTCCTTCTCAGGGGTCCGCATTAACTGGGCCAAATCCATACTTTTCCCGCTATCCCACTCGCTCCCCCCTCCCACCTACTCACATAATACCCCTGACGTTTGTTACTAAATTCAGATACTAAGGTATTTAAATACAGACAGATCTTTCCTCATATCTGAAAGACAACGTGTACCCGATCCTCCAACAATTCACGCATATATGCCTGGCTTGGAAATCCCTGCCCCTGACACCAGTGGGGAGGATCAACCTCCTCGAAATTACGTTTCTCCCCAAATTTCTGTATGCATTTAGAAACACTCCGGTCCTTATTCCTACTTCCTTTTTCTGAAAGCTAGACCGGGTTGGTGAACACCTTTATTGGGGCTGGCTTGGCCCCAGGGTGGCTAAAGCTACCTTGCAGCTGCCCCTCTTCCGTGGTGGACTAGTGCTCCCATGCTTTAAATAATATTACTGGGCAGCGGTGGTGGTCACAGTGCAATGGTGGTTTACCCAATCACGTAATAACCCATCTGTTAACCTAGAGGCAGCCATCCTTGGGTCCTACTCACCACTGAGTAACAGTGTTTAGGGGTCCAAAAGCGCACCCGACAATGACAACTCCAATGAGCACAACAACCAGGGTGTGGGAACAAATGTCTGATAAACTTAACACAACTAACACACACTCCACTCTGGGGCAATCCTAGGTTACACCACCTCCTTTCTATCCCGGACCCAACGGTCTAGGCTAGATATGACATTAAAACACTACAACAAATTATGCCAGAGGGTAGACTTCTCTCTTATAATGACCTGAAACACACCTTCAAACTCCCACCAAAAATGTACTTCCGATACCTGCAATTGCGGCATGCGGTACAATTACCCGAAATACAGCTAAAGTCACATATGGTGGAGTGTTTTCTGATTTCCAGTAATGCCAATCGCATCCTCTCCTCTCTGCATCTTCGCATATCCTGTGAGGACAATGGCAGAGGGACCAAACGCTTTAATGAAGGGAAAGAGGACCTACCCACTCTTGCGGATGAGGACTGGGAGGAAGGCATCCAACAATATATCCCTCTGAGGATCTCAGCTAGGGACAGAAATATCCAGCTATAGTTCCTCCACAGAGCATACTACACCCCCCAAAGGCTACCAAGAATATACCCAGCTCAATCCGATAGATGCCCAAAATGCACCACTGAACTGGGCACATTCTTCCATGTAGTGTGGTCCTGCCCCCTTATCCAGCAGTTCTGTAGGGAGGTGGTTCACAACATTAACTCTGTAGGAAGATTCAACATAAGAGTCAACTCTCTCATTCTCCTCTTGGGTATTTGGACAATGTCACGACTAACATGCACAAAAGATTACTAATTTTCTATGCCTCATCCTATGCCAGAAAAGTTATCCTAACTAAATGGAAGCAGCTGGAGCCCCCTACGGTTGCACAGTGGAGAGCTCTGATTGATTCCACCCTCCCTCTCTACAAACTTACATACATGAGCTGTAAATGTCCAAAAAAAAATTGAGAAAATATGGGGCACTTGGATTAAAAGCTAAAGCCACCCCACTATTAGCAGAAATCCCAATTAGCCATGGACTGTGCTTGGAGCTAATGCCATACAGGTCCCCCCCCGGACACTTGCCCAGTGCCTGGATACCACAGTACACTGTATCTGTAGTAGGCCTTCCCCTATTCTCAAGATACACGCCCCCCCCCTTCACTAAAGGAATGCTCAACGTACAACCACATAATTTGACTCAGATGAGCAATTGAGTATATAAGAACCTCTTATAGACTTGTCAATTCTTACACTGCTGACTAATTCATAGCTTTCTATATGTTGAAACGGTTGTAATGCACTGCTTTACTTTTAAGCTTTGAAATATGTTGTAATTTCTGTTAAAAAAAAAAAAAGACTCAGTCTCCTTTCAACTTCTAGTCACTAAAATAGACAACCAAGTTAGATTCATCATTTTAATAATAGCAACCTTTGAAAACGCAACATTCACAATCCATATATATGCTCCCAATAAGAATCCTTATCAGTTTATAAGGAAAATCCTGACAAAGGCTAGAAAAATACAAAAAGGTCACTTTATTATATGTGGGGACTTTAACGCACCCCCTAGACCCACTCGTGGACACTGTTGTGGAAATTTTATTATGTGTGTTTTATAGATTGTTGTCATCTGTCTCCCTGTGTCTGATTTAACCAAGGAGCGCTGTAGCAGAGTGTACTTGTGTTGAATCGGGACCAGTGGTAAAACCATTAGTATGAAAACCTTCTCATGGGCTTGGGGACGTGTTCTCTGTGTCTGCGGGCGTTTGCCGGTCTGTAAGTATCAAGCGCAACGCGCTGGGCTTCTTGCCTTCAAATGTCTATGCACAATAGAGAAGTGAAGTCCGCATAACGAGAGAAACATATTATTATATGTTTGTTGTGGCTACGCTATCCCTTTTGGATACATATCTGCTTTAATAAGAGGGCATTGGTATCTGCCTTGCTTATATACTCGTACCGTATATTGACAACAGCAGTAGCAATGTCCCCGCAGATCTTCTCAAGCCTGTAAGAACAAGTAGAATGATCTTACTAGATACTGGTTACTCTGAGCAGTATTGAGTGAGATCCATGCTGACCAAGATGGTGGATGTGGCTGGGTGGAGAGCAGTGTACATGCCTCAAGTGGATGAGACATGTGCACTTCTCCCTCCCACTCCTGTGGATGTCCTGACCCTTAGTGTCATTTCCTGTGTGGTCATTTTGTATGGAGGAAGAGATTGGCTATTGGGGCCATGAGTTCCTGATTGTCACTTCCTTTAGTTGTCGATAAATAAAAGCCAAGAGGCTAAGCTCAGGAGAGGCAGAGGAGCGATGGGGCCAAAAAGGTGACTATGTCTGTTTACTTGGGGAAATGCGGGAGACACACGTTATTTAAAGATGCATTATACCAAGAGGCTGAAAGGGCGCTTAACCTCCCTGGTGGTATGATTATTTCGGATTTTAGGTGCTGAAAGCGGTACAATTATTTTGCGTGGAAATTTGGCGTTTTATATTGTAGGTCTGTAATTCTTAACAATAACACACTTAAATCTGTCCAAACAAGAGTCTAGTAGATATCCCGGGTATGATAAAGTCTGAAACACAAAAACATAAATTATAATATAATAAATAAAAATAAATAATTAAAAAAAAAAAAAAATGAATAATAAAATACATTTCCCTACTATTCCCTATCGCTCAATTCTGCAAGTGTTCTAATTTACTATCGCTGTTTTCTAGCTGGTCTAAAGCCACTTTCGATGTAAAGGGACACTTTTTGGTTGCTATGGACAATCTCCAGTTTCCAGGCAGAAAGAACAGTATATATAACATAAAACTGCATGCAGGGCATAGGACAAAGCACTGGGGACAAAAGGGATGTGAAATAATTTCATACAGTACTGTAATCTGTAAGATTACAGTACTGTATGTGTTATGATTTTACACTTTTTTGAATTTGCCGCCAGGCTCCGCCCCCTGCGTCGCGCCGCTCGCAGGGAACAGAGCCTGGCACGGAGAGGCTTCGGAGGAGGACGGAGCCCGCAGACACATCGGGGGACATCGCAGGATCCCGGGGACAAGGTAAGTAAAGCCACACCAGGATCCTGCGATGTAATCCCGAGTGTGGCTCGGTGTTACCGCTAATGGTCCTGAATTTTAACCCCGAGCCACACTCGGGAAAACCGCCAGGGAGGCTACTAACGCAAGAGTATAGAGGTTCCACGACAGTTAAGATGGCAGGCCAGTTTCGGAGTGAACAGAACCTCCTACTCAATCGGATCAGTAGGCTGTCCGATGTGTTAGGTTTTGGTATAATGGCGGGATTTTAAATTGTATGTTTGTTTGTTATGTGTATGATTTGTCAGTAAGTGTTTTGGATACTTACCTCCTCTATAGGACCCACTGAATACAACCTAAAATGTTTGTGTAAGTAACTGTATGTTGTGTAATAAGTATATGAGAAATGTATGAATTGTGATTATTACCTATGTAAAGGACAAGTAGATTGCATGAGTCTTGTAGACTGTTTAACTGACTCAAGACACGGATGGTTTGTATTGAAGGCATTTTGAAATAATTTTGTAGAAAGCTTTTGGTTTGAAAATGACTGCTGCATATTCAAATGGCCATGTGGCTGAGAGGGGGGAAGAGGGGCCATGCACTGCTGGAAGCACTTCAGGTTTCTAGGCAAATAGCATGGGGTACTCTATTGTTTTGAGATGAAACGATCAAACATGCAACCATCGCTGTTCATTTCTCAAAGTCTTGTTCCTGTAGAAGCTGATATGATCTTTATTTGGAAACAAGAGTGTAAGATTGTTTATTTGTGTTTTATGCAACGTTGGCGGTTAGGGATCTGTTTGATTGTTTAAGTCCTGTGTCTATGGTTAAGTGTGCATTCTCAATTGTTTTAGTCAGTTTTTGTAGAGAAAGTTTTGGTTTTCTAGTGAAGAAATCTCGGTTTGTGCTGGTTTTGGCGGGATCAGCAACTGCATTTCAAATGTTTGTTTCACCATTTGGTCCGATTGTCGTCGGCCATTTTGCCATCTATCACATGGTTCGATTGTCAGAGATTTTCTTGCAGTCACCATGTGGCCCAGCTTTCGCCTGGCATTTTCTTGTAGTCACCATGTGGCCGTGGCTTGGTTTTCATTTGTTGCAACTGCCAGTTCGTGTCTGCTGTGTTTTGGGTGGAATTGCTCTGCTTTTGGGCCAGGTTTCTAAGTTTAGTGTAAGTAGTCCGGTCTGTTCTGTGTTAAAAAGGTGATTTTGGTTTGTAGAGGCGCAGTTTTGGTCTTGTTATATGAGAGAAACCCCATTTGAAGGATTTTATACTGTTTAGCCTGTAAATCATCCCAGAGTGGAAATTGCTCCAATTTCAGAGGTGAGACACCAGGAACTGAGAAACTGTTTTGTTTAAATGTTAAAGTCACTGGTTTAAATAGTTTTTCCACTGTTGGATTTTAAAGACACCATTTTGTCATTGCAAAAGGTGTAGGTACCATTTCCTTTTAAGTGAATTCAATCTTTTCAGGTTTAGCTATTTTTGTACTTTTTGCATACTTTTCAGTAAAACTATTGCATTTTTTTGTATTGAATTTTGGTTTTAAGTGAAATCTCTACTTTGCACTGAATTTCAATAGGTAGCAAGACTAACTTTAACTCAGTTTTTGTAATTTTAGCGGTGTGTTTTTTTTTTATTAATTATAATTGTTGGGCGTTTTCTTTGAGTTTCTCAGAGAGCAATTCATGCCCCCTGCACCCCCCCCCCCCCCCATTGTTTTGGGTTTTATCACTGCTGTAGCTGAGTTTTGTATTGTATAGCCTGCAGTAGAAATGAAAGGCTTTGGTTGACCTCCTTTAGTCATCTTTTTGCAGGAGTTTCAGTTTTTGGCTTTAGTTGCATTGTTGTGTGGTATTTCGGTCTCAAAATTTGTGGTCTGACTGCCCAGGGAAATATGGGAGTCAAGGGGGATTCCGGGGGATTCCCTCCCATTTGCAATATGGGGGTTTATTCCACCCTTTCCTGGACAAAAGTTTTTTAAAATTGTTGAAGCCTCCTGTAAGATGTTAGCCATAGGATTTTTCATTCCAGGCTTTCCCTCTCCCCTCCCTCTTCCTGTCCATTGATATGTAAATAAATCAGTTAGATGTTTTTTTAGAGCTGACCAGACAACAGGAAGTTGGTGGGAGGAGCTTGGGGTCTTTTGAAACAAGCATGTTGACACAAAGGGACTTGTGTTTCGAAGATGATGGAAACCATTTTGATTTTTAAATTTAATTCCAGTTGTTTTGTGAAGTTTTATACTGTAATACAGTTTTGGGTAGAGTGTAAATGAGAGGCACCCACTTTATTGTTGTAACATCTAGGTGCAGATAGAAGCCATAATATTGTTTTGAATAGTGGAGGATTTCATGGTGTTTTGTAGTTGTCTGATGAACGCGTTTAGAAGGCTGTATATCGTGAGCCCGGTCGGGGCCTGTATAATAGTCGGAATTCCGGTGCACGATTGTATTAGCATAAACGTGAGGAGTAGTTCGCTAACATGAAGGGAGGCCGTGTATAATATTCGGAATACGCCGGGTGCCAGTACTGTAAAAATAGTCACTAGGCAGTACTGCTTCAAAGGTTAGTGCGAGGGTGCACTGGATGCAGGGGCAGTCATAAGCAATTTGAATCGTCATGGGTAATGTTGGCCGTCCATGCGTTGGAGCAAAAAAATGAGGCTCCACACCAGTCAGACAGCTGCATAGTACATGAGGTCTAGGTTTGGGGCTCTGGACATGAGACCCCTTAAAGATTGGCATATATGGTCAGAGGGTACAGTAAGGCGTATTCCTTTGGAAGGTACTTTTGATGTCTGGAGGTACGAGACCCCAAAATAAAAAATACCTTGGAAGTAGTTCAGCTGTGGCTCCAGAAATCTGTAATGAGTGGGCTGATGGATGTGTAGTACACGTTTGTGTGGTTAAAATTCTCATGCCTGTTTTTGAACTTTGTGTGGCTGGCCCATGCAAGGTTTCGAGCTGCTCTCGTGTTTTTCCCATTGTATTTTTTTTCTATCACTTAAAGAGTAAAGACAGCATTCCGCCTGGTTGGTTTTTTTTTGGGAACTAGGAAATAGCTCCCCCACATTTGTATCTAAAGGTTTGTCTCATGTTTTAGTCTTCTCATTGTTCGTATGTAGATAACAGGAATTTGTTTAAACCTACCGCGACAGCCCACTTACGTGTCAAGGCTGTTGTATTTTAGTAGGAACGTGAAAGTAAGAGTTACAGAGGGTTTAGTTGTTTGCAGGTTAAATATGAAGGATAGAGTCATAACTTTTGTTTATAAGTATCTTTTCAGGTCCAAGGAGTTTTGAAAGTTTATGTACATAGAAATCAGGTGGATGTAGATAGCTGTACACATGCATAAATACACACACCTAATAAGATAAAAGTATCATAGGCTATTTCCCTGTTTCATTGTTTCTTTCTGCACCATTCTAAACCCTGCGTGTCTTCCTCCAGTTTGTAATGAGGAAGAAAATTTGGGGGGGGTGGGGATAATGGTGAAAATCACAATTTTCAAACCAATAATACTAACCACTCTAATTCTAGCCAAGTTCGTGACCCAGTAGGATGACATGTTCCACGACTGTCTTTGATGGAATTTGAATCGGCAAGCAGCGGTCCGGTGAAGGAGGCTCCCATCCCAGATGCTAAGAACCTTTTTGTCAATGCTTCCAGGTATTACACACCAGATGGTAAGCCATGCACAGGTTATGCAGTGACCACAGTCATTAAGTTAGGTTTGGAGGACAACCAAAAACGGGGTTGTACTTTCCTCAGCAGCTGTCGACATTCTCAGCTGATGGGGTGGGTGCAGTTACTGTAACATGAACTTCAAAAGGTCCACCACAGGGTTTACGAGCCCCACCTGGACCCTGACACAATAACCAGTTTACATTCTTTCCAACCAGGTGACTGGGTCGTTGTAAAGAAGCTTGATGGATGAGACAACTGGATCCACTCCAGCAACTGCAAGAAGCTGCTCAACTACACCAAAGGATGAGGAGTATTTTAGTATATTTTGGCAAGGGTAACAATGAAAAGCATCCCAACTTATTGTTTAAAGTGTATTCTACAACTAGCTAAGAAAGCAAACGGGACCAATTGCTGGGTCTACTCTGAATCTCCACCGAGCTGTAGTACCCCAGCGATGACAGCGGTACATGCTATATATGATGTTGATATTGCTATGAGGAGTTTTGACAAACTAGTAAAAACTTCAAACAGACACTTGTCAATAGAATTTAATGATACATTTCTAGAGGGTAAAATTAGTTATAGTTTTAACAATAGCTCTGGTTCTTGCCAGTTTTGGTATCGGGACAACCAGGTAGCCCACAAGCATGCTTTAACTTTAGTTTGGTATTAATGCGGATCTACAGCTTATAAGGCAATTCCCCTAATGCAAGAGGTTCATGTGTGCTGGTAAAATTTGTCCCAGCATCTTATGTCGCGGCCGATCGCGAGGATCTGATGGCGCGAGAGAAGGTAAGAATGGCAGGGACAAGGAGCTCTCAGATCAAATTAGTATCTCTCTCACGGAGCACGCAGCATGAGGACGTGAGGAGGTCATGCGCCTCACAGAGGGAGGGGCCTGACCGTGTTGCTGAGGGAGTACATGAGGAGATTCGGGGAAAGCCGAGGTAGACCCGTTAAGTGAGGCAGCAGTGTCCCCACAAATGAAGACCCAGCGCACCCCCGGAAATCTGCCAGATTGAGATCCACGGCCTCCCCTCCTACCCGCCCCCCCGTACCTCCCTCTACCTTCTGCTGGTATTTGCTGACTGAAGAGCGACCTTGGTTCAGCGTCGGCAAAAACAGATGCCCGGGTCGGATAAGAGGTAGTGTGAGAAGCTAGGGACCAGCTGTACTGAAGATTCCCTAAAGTGCCAGGATCTAAAGGACACGCAGCAGACGACTGAGTACTCGTTTGTAGCCAGCAGCAGGTGGAAAAGCAGGACGGAACAGAGGCAGTAGATACAATAAGGTAGTATTGCATTTGAGCTATAGTGTGAACTGTGCTAAAACCTGCTACAGCAAATAACTGCATATACCAGCATATACCTTATAGTTTGAACTGTGCCAAAATCTGCTACAGCAAATAACTGCATATACCAGAATATACCTTATGGTCTGAGCTAGGGGTGCAACGGATCAAAAAACTCGCGGATCGGATCGTTCCTCGGATCAGAGTCACGGATCGAATCATTTTTCAGATCAGTAAATAATTGAAATTGCAGAAAACCTGTGAAAATTCCACCACCATATAATTCCCACTGTAATATCCACAATCTCCCCACTGTAATATCCACAATCTCACCACTGTAATATCCATGTCATCTCCCCCACTGTAGTATCCACGTCATCCCCCCCACTGTAATATTGGCTGAGTATGGCTGGGTACGGCTGAGCATGGCTGGGTATTGCAGAGTATGGCTGGGTATCACCGAGTATTGCAGAGTATGGCTGGGTATCACCGAGTATTGCAGAGTATGGCTGGGTATCACCGAGTATTGCAGAGTATGGCTGGGTATCACCGAGTATTGCAGAGTATGGCTGGGTATGGCAGGGTATGGCTGGGTATTGCAGAGTATGGCTGGGTATTGCAGAGTATGGCTGGGTATTGCAGAGTATGGCTGGGTATTGCAGAGTATGGCTGGGTATTGCAGAGTATGGCTGGGTATTGCAGAGTACTGCAGAGTATGGCTGGGTTTGGCAGGGTATGGCAGGGTATGGCAGAGTATGGCAGAGTATGGCTGGGTATTGCAGCGTATGGCTGGGTATCACCGAGTATTGCAGAGTATGGCTGGGTACGGCAGAGTACGGCTGGGTACGGCAGAGTACGGCTGGGTACGGCAGAGTACGGCTGGGTACGGCAGAGTACGGCTGGGTATGGCAGGGCATTGCAGAGTATGGCAGGGTATTGCAGAGTATGGCTGGGTATCACCGAGTATTGCAGAGTATGGCTGGGTATCACCGAGTATTGCAGAGTATGGCTGGGTATCACCGAGTATTGCAGAGTATGGCTGGGTATCACCGAGTATTGCAGAGTATGGCTGGGTATCACCGAGTATTGCAGAGTATGGCTGGGTATCACCGAGTATTGCAGAGTATGGCTGGGTATCACCGAGTATTGCAGAGTATGGCTGGGTATCACCGAGTATGGCTGGGTATCACCGAGTATTGCAGAGTATGGCTGGGTATGGCAGGGTATGGCTGGGTATTGCAGAGTATGGCTGGGTATTGCAGAGTATGGCTGGGTATTGCAGAGTATGGCTGGGTATTGCAGAGTATGGCTGGGTATTGCAGAGTATGGCTGGGTATTGCAGAGTATGGCTGGGTATTGCAGAGTATGGCTGGGTATTGCAGAGTACTGCAGAGTATGGCTGGGTTTGGCAGGGTATGGCAGGGTATGGCAGGGTATGGCAGAGTATGGCAGAGTATGGCTGGGTATTGCAGCGTATGGCTGGGTATCACCGAGTATTGCAGAGTATGGCTGGGTACGGCAGAGTACGGCTGGGTACGGCAGAGTACGGCTGGGTACGGCAGAGTACGGCTGGGTACGGCAGAGTACGGCTGGGTACGGCAGAGTACGGCTGGGTACGGCAGAGTACGGCTGGGTACGGCAGAGTATGGCTGGGTATGGCAGGGCATTGCAGAGTATGGCAGGGTATTGCAGAGTATGGCTGGGTATCACTGAGTATTGCAGAGTATGGCTGGGTATCACCGAGTATTGCAGAGTATGGCTGGGTATCACCGAGTATTGCAGAGTATGGCTGGGTATCACTGAGTATTGCAGAGTATGGCTCGGTATCACTGAGTATTGCAGAGTATGGCTGGGTATCACCGAATATTGCAGAGTATGGCTGGGTATTGCAGAGTATGGCTGGGTATCACCGAGTATTGCAGAGTATGGCTGGGTATCACCGAGTATTGCAGAGTATGGCTGGGTATCACCGAGTATTGCAGAGTATGGCTGGGTATCACCGAGTATTGCAGAGTATGGCTCGGTATCACTGAGTATTGCAGAGTATGGCTGGGTATCACCGAATATTGCAGAGTATGGCTGGGTATTGCAGGGTATGGCTGAGTATGGCAGAGTATGGCAGAGTATGGCTGGGTATTGCAATGTATGGCTGGGGATCACCGAGTATTGCAGAGTATGGCTGGGTATCACCGAGTATTGCAGAGTATGGCTGGGTATTGCAGGGTATGGCTGGGTATTGCAGGGTATGGCTGGGCATTGCAGGGTATGGCTGGGCATTGCAGAGTATGGCAGGGTATTGCAGAGTATGGCAGGGTATTGCAGAGTATGGCAGGGTATTGCAGAGTATGGCTGGCTATGGCAGAGTATGGCTGGCTATGGCAGAGTATGGCTGGCTATGGCAGAGTATGGCTGGCTATGGCAGAGTATGGCTGGCTATGGCAGGGTATGGCTGGCTATGGCAGGGTATGGCTGGCTATGGCAGGGTATGGCTGGGTATCACCGAGTATGGCTGGGTATCACCGAGTATGGCTGGCTATGGCAGAGTATGGCTGGCTATGGCAGAGTATGGCTGGCTATGGCAGAGTATGGCTGGCTATGGCAGAGTATGGCTGGCTATGGCAGAGTATGGCAGAGTATGGCAGGGTATCACCGAGTATTGCAGAGTATGGCTGAGTACTGCAGAGTATGGCTGGGTACTGCAGAGTATGGCTGGGTACTGCAGAGTATGGCTGGGTACTGCAGAGTATGGCTGGGTACTGCAGAGTATGGCAGAGTATGGCAGAGTATGGCTGGGTATTGCAATGTATGGCTGGGGATCACCGAGTATTGCAGAGTATGGCTGGGTATCACCGAGTATTGCAGAGTATGGCTGGGTATTGCAGGGTATGGCTGGGTATCACCGAGTATGGCTGGCTATGGCAGAGTATGGCTGGCTATGGCAGAGTATGGCTGGCTATGGCAGAGTATGGCTGGCTATGGCAGAGTATGGCTGGCTATGGCAGAGTATGGCTGGCTATGGCAGAGTATGGCTGGCTATGGCAGAGTATGGCAGAGTATGGCAGAGTATGGCAGAGTATGGCAGAGTATGGCAGAGTATGGCAGGGTATCACCGGGTACTGCAGAGTATGGCTGGGTACTGCAGAGTATGGCTGGGTACTGCAGAGTATGGCTGGGTACTGCAGAGTATGGCTGGGTATGGCAGGGTATGGCTGGGTATGGCAGCGTATTGCAGAGTATGGCTGGGTATTGCAGGGTATGGCAGAGTATGGCTGGGTATCACCGAGTATTGCAGAGTATGGCTGGGTATCACCGAGTATTGCAGGGTATGGCTGGGTATGGCAGGGTATGGCAGGGTATGGCAGGGTATGGCAGGGTATGGCTGGGTATGGCAGCGTATGGCTGGGTATCACTGAGTATTGCAGAGTATGGCTGGGTATTGCAGAGTATGGCTGGGTATTGCTGGGTATGGCTGGGTATTGCAGAGTATGGCTGGGTATTGCAGAGTATGGCTGGGTATTGCAGAGTATTGCAGGGTATGGCAGAGTATGGCAGAGTATGGCAGAGTATGGCAGAGTATGGCTGGGTACGGCAGAGTATGGCTGGGTACGGCAGAGTATGGCTGGGTACGGCAGAGTATGGCTGGGTACGGCAGAGTATGGCTGGGTATGGCAGGGCATTGCAGAGTATGGCAGGGTATTGCAGAGTATGGCTGGGTATCACCGAGTATTGCAGAGTATGGCTGGGTATCACCGAGTATTGCAGAGTATGGCTGGGTATTGCAGAGTATGGCTGGGTATGGCAGAGTATGGCAGAGTACGGCAGAGTATGGCTGGGTACGGCAGAGTATGGCTGGGTACGGCAGAGTATGGCTGGGTACGGCAGAGTATGACTGGGTACGGCAGAGTATGGCTGGGTACGGCAGAGTATGGCTGGGTACGGCAGGGCATTGCAGAGTATGGCAGGGTATTGCAGAGTATGGCTGGGTATCACCGAGTATTGCAGAGTATGGCTGGGTATCACCGAGTATTGCAGAGTATGGCAGAGTATGGCTGGATATTGCAGAGTATGGCTGGGTATCACCGAGTATTGCAGAGTATGGCTGGGTATTGCAGGGTATGGCAGGGTATTGCAGAGTATGGCTGGGTATCACCGAGTATGGCTGGGTATCACCGAGTATGGCTGGGTATCACCGAGTATGGCTGGGTATCACCGAGTATGGCTGGGTATCACCGAGTATGGCTGGGTATCACCGAGTATGGCTGGCTATGGCAGAGTATGGCTGGCTATGGCAGAGTATGGCTGGCTATGGCAGAGTATGGCTGGCTATGGCAGAGTATGGCTGGCTATGGCAGAGTATGGCAGGGTATCACCGAGTATTGCAGAGTATGGCTGGGTACTGCAGAGTATGGCTGGGTACTGCAGAGTATGGCTGGGTACGGCAGGGTATGGCTGGGTATGGCAGGGTATGGCAGCGTATTGCAGAGTATGGCTGGGTATTGCAGAGTATGGCTGGGTATCGCAGGGTATGGCAGAGTATGGCTGGGTATCACCGAGTATTGCAGAGTATGGCTGGGTATTGCAGGGTATGGCTGGGTATGGCTGGGTATTGCAGAGTATGGCTGGGTATTGCAGGGTATTGCAGGGTATGGCAGGGTATGGCAGGGTATGGCAGAGGATGGCAGAGTATGGCTGGGTATGGCAGCGTATGGCTGGGTATCACCGAGTATTGCAGAGTATGGCTGGGTATTGCAGGGTATGGCTGGGTATTGCAGAGTATGGCTGGGTATTGCAGGGTATGGCAGGGTATGGCAGGGTATGGCAGGGTATGGCAGGGTATGGCAGAGGATGGCAGAGTATGGCTGGGTATGGCAGCGTATGGCTGGGTATCACCGAGTATTGCAGAGTATGGCTGGGTATTGCAGAGTATGGCTGGGTATTGCAGGGTATGGCTGGGTATGGCTGGGTATTGCAGAGTATGGCTGGGTATTGCAGAGTATGGCTGGGTATTGCAGAGTATTGCAGGGTATGGCAGAGTATGGCAGAGTATGGCAGGGTACGGCAGAGTATGGCTGGGTACGGCAGAGTATGGCTGGGTACGGCAGAGTATGGCTGGGTACGGCAGAGTATGGCTGGGTACGACAGAGTATGGCTGGGTACGACAGAGTATGGCTGGGTATGGCAGGGTATTGCAGAGTATGGCTGGGTATCACCGAGTATTGCAGAGTATGGCTGGGTATCACCGAGTATTGCAGAGTATGGCTGGGTATCACCGAGTATTGCAGAGTATGGCTGGGTATTGCAGAGTATGGCTGGGTATTGCAGAGTATTGCAGGGTATGGCAGAGTATGGCAGAGTATGGCAGGGTACGGCAGAGTATGGCAGGGTACGGCAGAGTATGGCAGGGTACGGCAGAGTATGGCTGGGTACGGCAGAGTATGGCTGGGTACGGCAGAGTATGGCTGGGTACGGCAGAGTATGGCTGGGTACGGCAGAGTATGGCTGGGTACGACAGAGTATGGCTGGGTATGGCAGGGCATTGCAGAGTATGGCTGGGTATCACCGAGTATTGCAGAGTATGGCAGAGTATGGCTGGGTATCACCGAGTATTGCAGAGTATGGCTGGGTATCACCTAGTATTGCAGGGTATGGCTGGGTATCACCGAGTATTGCAGGGTATGGCTGGGTATTGCAGGGTATGGCTGGGCATTGCAGGGTATGGCTGGGCATTGCAGAGTATGGCAGGGTATTGCAGAGTATGGCAGGGTATCACCGAGTATTGCAGAGTATGGCAGGGTATCACCGAGTATTGCAGAGTATGGCTGGGTATCACCGAGTATTGCAGAGTATGGCTGGGTATGGCAGAGTATGGCTGGCTATGGCAGAGTATGGCTGGCTATGGCAGAGTATGGCTGGCTATGGCAGAGTATGGCAGAGTATGGCTGGGTATCACCGAGTATTGCAGAGTATGGCTGGGTACTGCAGAGTATGGCTGGGTACTGCAGAGTATGGCTGGCTATGGCAGAGTATGGCTGGCTATGGCAGAGTATGGCTGGCTATGGCAGAGTATGGCAGAGTATGGCTGGGTATCACCGAGTATTGCAGAGTATGGCTGGGTACTGCAGAGTATGGCTGGGTACTGCAGAGTATGGCTGGGTATTGCAGGGTATGGCTGGGTATTGCAGAGTATGGCTGGGTATGGCAGAGTATGGCTGGGTATCACAGAGTATTGCAGAGTATGGCTGGGTATCACCGAGTATTGCAGAGTATGGCTGGGTACTGCAGAGTATGGCTGGGTATCACCGAGTATTGCAGAGTATGGTTGGGTATGGCAGAGTATTCCAGAGTATGGTAGGGTATTGCAAGGTACAGCACAGTATTGCTGGGTATTGCAGAGTATTGGCAGGGTATTGGCAGGGTATTGCACAGTATGGCTGGGTATTGCAGAGTATTGCATAGTATTGGCAGGGTATTGCAGAGTATTGCAGAGTATGGCAGGGTATGGCAGGGATGGCTCCATGAATGTGACTGCAATTGTCACAGAGCAGCGCTGTGGGCACTACAGATCCAGCCCACAGCGCTGCTGCCATCCGATCTCTCCCCTCCACTGTACAGATCAGTACACAGAGGGGAGAGAGGAACCGGCGTCACGACATGATGCCGGTTTGTTCACAAGTGATCGGCGATCACGTGGTAAACGGCCGCCGGGTGTACCAAGATGGCCGCCGCTCCGGAGCTAGGCCGAGGCAGCGGAGCGCTCCGCGGATCGCATGGTGTGCCGATCCGACCAGGTTGACCTGTTCAGATCACGGATCGGTGACGATCCGTTGCACCCCTAGTCTGAACTGTCCTAAAACCTGCTATAGCAAATAACTGCATATACCAGCATATGCCTTAGAGTTTGAACTGTGTTAAAACCTGCTTCAGCAAATAACTGCATTTACCAGCATATACTTTATGGTTTGAACTGTGCAAAAAACTGCAACAGCAAATATCTAGAGATACCAGCATATACCTACAAATAATTGCATATGCTTGCATTTGCCTTCCTATACCAGCATAACTCTGTATATAGTGGAGATACTCGCATATACCCGCAAATATCGGCATATACCTGAATATACCTGTGCATGTTTTGAACAGTACTGGACTGCGTTACAGTGTTGGCCTGTATATATCTATATATACTTGCATATGACAGCATATATCTGTAATAGCTGTATATACTTGTATATATCAGCATAAATCTGCTTATCTCAGCACTGATCCGCATATACCTGAATATACCTGCACATACCAATATACACCTGCAGAGGCCAGCACATACTTGCATATACCTGGACACACCCGGATATACCTGTACAAAACAACGCATTCCTGCTCCCCTGTGTATTGGACGATTATATGGACACTAATTTTATTACAAACTAATCTGCTTATATACCAGCTTGTCCGTATAATTTTTAGCCCACGTGTTAGTGTAAATCAGTGACCTTTTACTACAAGCTTTAGGCCACACACATGGATTTGACCTTCGTATGCATGCTTGTTTGAAGGTATTTCAAATTTGCTGGGGACTTTTGCTTGAAAACTGACATTTTTACAAATGCCTGCATATGCTCGTTTCTATCTGCATGTACCAGCATACATGTATATACACCATTAGATATTTGCATATTCCTGCAAATACCAGAGTATACCCGTTTAGTCCAGCATATACATGCATGTATCAGAATACATCTTGAACAGTGTCAGTATCTGCTATTGTCTATACTTGCATATATCTGCAAAATACCAGCATTTATTTGCATATGCCAACATATACCTGCACATACCTGTATTCATCTTGAATAATACTGAACGCATTACAGCTTAGACTTGCATATTCCAGTAAATATCCGCAATGCCTGTATGTACCTGTATGTATACACATACACCAGCATAAAAATGTATATAGCAGCATTTCTTGGCATACACCTACAATATCAGCATATTCCTACAAAAGACAGTATATATCTGGATATATCTGTAGATACTAGCATATCCCTGCTCCGCAGTACTCTCCTGGTCAGTACTTACGTGTCCTTATATATCAAACTGGGGAAACATAAAATTACGAATAAAAAAAAACTAGTATGAAAGGCAGAACCACGAAGGGAAGTGATCCCAAAACCCCTAAGGAAAAAGTAAATGCTAGTACGATCAAGCAATATCTGACACAAGAGACAAGTTCTAAGAGTCCAGGACTTGGAAAACAACAACAGCAGGCAAAACAAGGTAAGAAAAAAGAACCTGTTTAGGCTCCATTCACACTAGCGCGTTTTTTGATGCATTTTGCATTTTGCAGAAATGCATGGGAATTTTTTAACATGGGTTCCTATGGAACATGTTCACATCAATGCTTTTTTGTATCTCTGCGTTTTTGGAAAGGGTCGGGGACTTTTTTTCATGCAAAAAGCAGCGTTTTGCATGTAATGGATTTCAATAGACAAGCATCAAAAACGCAAGTGCACCGTTTTTGCAGCGTTTTTGGTGCGTTTTTGCCGTTTTTTTTTTTTTTTTTTGTAATTTTTTTTTAAGACTGTAAAAAAAAATGAAAAAAAAAAAAAAAACGCAAAAAACGCAAATCGCGGCAAAAACGCCGCAAAAACGCTACAAAAACGCTGCTCAAAAACGTGGCAAGCATGAAGAAAAAACCTCCAAAAACGCTCAAAAGCAACATGCATAGGTGTGAATCGAGCCTAAGAAAGGAGAGAGAAAATATAAGCACAGGGAGTGAACTTGAGACAAGCAGAATAGCAAACAAAGTGCAGGTGCCCAAATTCCAACAAAACTAGAGATGTCAGAGATGTTACTGAGATTAGAAAAGTCAATTAAAGGGGAAATTACTGCACTACGAGCAGATTTGGGACAGCTGTTGACACAAGTGGAAGAGATGGAGGAGAGAACAGACAATCAGGCCCAGGAACTTAGTAAACTAAAAGATCAATTTAGAACGACGCAAAAAAATCAGAGGAAAATTCTTTACAAATTGGAAGACCAGGAAAATCAAAGTAGAAGACAAAACTTGAGAATTCGTGCTCTTCCAGAGAAAAACGGTGAAGATCTGAAAAAAAATTATGAATTCAATATTTAACCCCTTGCTGGACAAAGGGGTTGATGAGTGCCTCAAGATTGATAGAAAACCTAAACAAATAGCAGTGGATGGCCCTAGAGATATTATAGTTAGATTCCAGAAGTATGAAGAAAAAGCAAAAATTTGTGGTAAAATAAAGGGAAGACCTCCTATAGAGTATGAAGGAGCCGAGCTTCAAATCTTTACAGACCTAGCACCTGAAACACTTGCCATGTGACGACTCCTTAAACCACTTCTGGAGCAAATGCGAACATTGAACATCAAGTATAACTGGGGATTCCTGGCATGCCTGATAGGCTATAAAGATGGAAGATCCGCAAGATTAAGGTTCCCGGAAGAACTACAGGAATTCTGCAATAAATTGGACTTACAAGTCCCAGCGATACCAATTTGGTCAGAGGGAGAAGATGTCGTATAAGAAGATGGAGGGAGGGAGGAGGAGGAGGGAGAGCAAGGGGGGTTCGAGATTGGCAATCCTAGGGTCACCAGTGTATTTCCAGCCCATTTCCACCTCCGCTCCTGGCGGGGGGGGGGGAGTTGAAGTAGGGGACAGGGTCAGAGCTACACCTTAAGGGGAAAAAAAAACAAAAAACAAAACGGTGGAAATGAAGTTCAAATCCATCTATGGTTTAGAGGCCAGAGGGGGCCTAGGGAAGGTGGGGGGGGGATCGGGAGGGGAAAAGGAGAGATTAGGTGGAGGGAGGCGAGGGGTTGGGGGTGAGGGCGGAAGAGATACCTTTCAAATAAGTACAGTATTCTTTAATAGAAGATAACAATTACGTTTCTGACATACAATGTCGGCGGATTGAACACACCCACGAAGCGTCATAAAATTTTGAAAGAATTAAAACGTTATGGCACAGATGTAGTGTTCCTGCAGGAGACTCATCCCATGCTGGATACAAACGTTAAATTATTTTCTAAAGACATGGTATTACGCCGATTCATAAACAAAGAGAGCTAAAGGGGTGGCAATTGGATTTGCCGCAGGGGTACGGTTTAAATTTGAGGAAAGGATGACTGACCCTGAAGGCAGATACCTCTTTGAGGGGTAGCTTAGGAGAAATGGAATGCACCTTGGCAGACATCTATCCCCCCAATAGGAACCCAATAAAATACTTGAAAGAGGTTATGAGGAAGTTGGTGGATTTTAAGAAAGGCAAGGTGATAATGGCCGGAGATCTGAATTTTTGCTTAGAACCTGGAATGGATAGTTTGTTTCGTGTGCAGGGGACTAGAAATATATATCATTAAAAATGATTAAAACAGAAATTGTATCAACATCAGATATTAGATGTTTGGAGGATCATGCGTCCTAAAATGCTAGATTATACTTTTTACTTATATAATGGTAGATCATAAAGCATTGGAGTGGGTAACTGAATCGAACATAGAAATATCAACGATGTCCGACCACTCCCCAGTGACTATGAAAATGAGAAGAACAGGAATAATATAATGTAATATCCCCTACATGAAATTTCTATATATTATTGTATTTGTATTTTAATTTATCCGCAGATGTATTTTCCTGATGAAGCGGCAAACCCGCAAAACTAGTTGAAATACCATGTCATCTGTGTTGTTCTTTTAGCATTTTTTTTGTTGTCTTTATACTCAGTATCAATAAATTTTGTATATTTTTAGATTATTTTTGTACATCTGATTAATATCTTCTCCACTTGTGTCAAGAATATAGGGCTGGGGAAAAAAATCGATTTAAATCTTGAATCAAGTTGAGAGTTTAAATTGATTCAAAATTTAAGCAAATCGATTTTTTTTTCCACCGCGCCGGTCCTGAGGAGCTGCGGGCAGGAGTTATTAGGTGAGGACGCGGCTTCGGCCTAGTCCGCGAGGCCAGACGCCGCGGACTAGGCCGAAGTCGCGGCCTCGCCTAAAAACTCCTGCCCGCAGCTCTTCAGGACCGGCGCGGTGTCCAAAAAAAAAAAAAAACTAAATTCAAACCGTGAATCAAGTTTTTTTTTTTAAGAAAATCGCAGATTTTTTTTTTGTGGAAAATCTCCCAGCCCTACCGAGATAGTCCGCCTGCCTTTCTTCTCTTGGTGAGTCTGGGGTGGGGTTCATTCATTTTACCTATGAATTCACTGAATTCACTGAAACCCCCCTTGGATGCCAACAGATAATCATGGGCCACCTTTTAATAGACGGGTCTTAATCTGCCGTTATTCCTGTGAAAACTTCCTTGTAGCTTCAACAGTTACATTGAACATCCCATCCACAATGGATGAGAAATTGTTCAGTCGTTTCATAAGCTCAAGCCCTGGTCGAGGTTGGTGAACAATTCCCTTCTAGCTGTGCCTGCCATTCTTTTTTTTTTTCTTTTTTTTTATTTATTTATTTTTTACAAGCATATTACAAAAATACAAAAAAAATAATAGAAAACAAACTGCACAACACAGTTCCTCTAATCAATACATTATATTCCATCCCCTCCCACCTCTCACCTCGGTAAATTCTAATCAAGGTGTCCTTTTATGAAACTGAGATCAGCGGCAATCCAGAGTCTCACCACTGATCTCAGGTCATTACCAGTGTATGAAACTGAGGTAATCAGCGGAGAACATGTTCTCCACTGATTATCGTAGCACAGTGAGAATCTGTAACTGACTGTCACAGAAACAGCCAGTTTATGAAGGTGCGATCTCGGCAACTCACTGGCGATCTGTGACAGTATTCTCACTTTCTGATTCACCATTCCAGAGGTGGAGAATCAGAGAGAGAAGCGCAAAGCTGGCTGAGTATTCTGGAGAAAGCAGGAAGTCTTAACTTCTTTCACCGAACAGTCAGAGCACATCTTCCCCACCTTTACACACCCCAAAACCAGCAGGTTAGGAATTTATTATGTATGTATGTATATATATATATCTCTGGCTGGATTCACACTTGTGCGATGCGTGAACCAGCGTGATTCCTGTGCGGGTTTCCACATCGCACCTGCATTGACATCTGCACACCACTGCGGGTGTTAATGTAAAGTTAATGACACCCCTAGATCATTTCACAGATCGCAGTGCGAACTATGTAATGGTGCAGGAATCGGATAGCATGGGTGTTCATACCCATGCTATCCGATTCCAGTGCGGACCAAACTAAGGGTCCTGTACCATTTTGGTGCAAATGCAATATGATTTAAAATTTGCATCGCACAAACATTGCATGTGATATGCACAGCAATGCATCACATGCAATATCTGTGATTGCACAATTATGATGCCAGCCTCTCTCTCTCTCTATTTACAGTATCTCACAAAAGTGAGTACACCCCTCACATTTTTGTAAATATTTTATTATATCTTTTCATGTGACAACACTGAAGAAATGACACTTTGCTATGATGTCAAATAGTTAGTGTACAGCTTGTATAACAGTGTAAATTTGCTGTCCCCTCAAAATAACTCAACACACAGCCATTAATGTTTTAACCACTGGCAACAAAAGTGAGTACACTCCTAAGTGAAAATGTCCAAATTGGGCCCAATTAGCCATTTTCCCTCCCTGGTGTCATGTGACTCGGTGTTACAAGGTCTCGGGTGTGAATGGGGAGCAGGTGTGTTAAATTTGGTGTTATCGCTCTCTCTCATACCGGTCACCAGAAGTTCAACATGGGACCTCATGGCAATGAACTTTCTGAGGATGTGAAAAAAAGGAATTGTTTCTCTGCATAAAGATGGCCTAGGCTATAAGAAGATTGCCAAGACCCTTAAACTCAGCTGCAGCACAGTGGCCAAGATCACACAGCGGTTTAACAGGACAGATTTCAATCAGAGCAGGCCTCGCTATGGTCGACCAAAGAAGATGAGTGCACATGCTCAGCGTCATATCCAGAGGTTGTCTTTGGGAAATACACGTATGAGTGCTGCCAGAATTTCTGCAGAGGTTGAAGGGGTGGGGGGTCAGCCTGTCAGTGCTCAGACCATACCCGCACACTGCATCAAATTGGTCTGCATGGCTGTCATGAATGAATGAATGATTTATATAGCGCTGATTATGCGAACTGAATCACCTCAAGGCGCTAGATCTTTCCTGTGTTGTCCAGCTTCTTAGAAGAGGTAGGTCTTGAGTTTCTTCCTGAAGGCCTGATGGTTTTCTTCCATGCGGATGTGAGTAGGTACAGCGTTCCATAGCCGTGGTCCTTGGACTGCAAATCTTCGTTCTCCTTTTGTTTTGTAGCGGGTTTTTGGGATAAGGAGGAGGTTTTGGTTTGAAGATCAAAGACTGCGATTGGGTGTATAGTGCTTTATTTTCTCGCATAGGTATTGGGGAGCATTTCCTTGTATACATTTGTGGACAAGGCAGAGGGTCTTGAAAGTGATTAGATTCTTTACGGTTAGCCAATGTAGGCTCCTCAGGGAAGGGGAGATGGATTCCCAGGGTTTTTTTCCTGTTAACTGTCTTGCCGCCATGTTTTGGATGAGTTGCAAGCACGCAAGCTGATATTGGGGTAGTCCTATGTAGAGGGAGTTTGCATAGTCGAGTCTGGAATTGATGATTGTTCCTACTACTGCTGCTTTGTCCTCTTCTGGGACAAAGGGGATGAGTCTACGTAGCAGGCAGAGGAGATGGTGAGATTGGCTGACTATTGATCCTATTTGTGCATCCATTGACATTTCTGAGTCAAAAATGACTCAGGTGGTCTGTCCAAAGATGGTGGGTGGTGTCCATGGGGTCTTAGTTTTGGAATTTTGATTTGCGTGTAGGAGAAGAAGCTCTATTTTTGATCCGTTGAGTTTAAGAGAGCTAGTGGTCATCCAGTCGTCTATCAAAGTGAGGCATTTTTCTAGTTGCCGATGATGGTCTTTTTCTCCGGTGATACGAAGGTAAAGTTGGGTATCATCAGGGTATGAGTGGAAGCAGAGGTCCGATTTTCTGATGATTTTGAGGAGTGGGCGGATGTAGATGTTGAAGAGCACTGGTGACAAGGGTGAACCTTGAGGGACTCCACAAGAGATTGCGCGAGTTTCAGAGGTGAAAGTTCCTAGTTTCACTGTCTGTGAACGATTTCCTAAGAATAGAATTTCCTGCTACTCCTGTGAGGCGGATGAGTGGAGTATTTTGGTCCACTGTATCGAACGCTGCACTGAGGTCCAACAGTACCAGGAGACATGATTCTCCATCATCAGCTGCTTCGAGGGCGTTGTCCCAAATTTTGAGAAGTGCCGTTTCTGTGCCATGGCCTGGGCGGAAACCTGATTGCAGAGGGTCCAGGAGTTTGTGAATGTCCAGGTGGTGTTGAAGCTGTTGTACTACTGCTTTCTCCATAATCTTGGAGATGGTGTTGAGGCTTGTTATCGGTCTGCGATAGTTAGGGTCCTTAGGGTCAAGGTTGGGTTTCTTTAGGAGGGGTTTAACGATGCCATGTTTGAGGGCGATTGGAACAGTCCTTTCTTTGAACGACTGGTTGATGAGGTGTGTTATAGTGGGAGCCAAGATGTCGGAACATTCTTTCAGGAGTTTTGTGGGAATGATGTCGTTTGGTGATGTGCTGTGTCTGAGGCTTCTGATGATGTTTTTGGTGGTGTCAGAGGTGATTGGGATCAGTGAGAAATTCGGTGCTTGTGTGATGATCGTGTTGATTTTTTCTTTTTGCTCAGGTTGAATGAGATTGGTTGTTTTTTTCTGTTCAATTGTTTTCTGGATGTTGTCGATTTTATCGATAAAAAAATCCGATAATTCATTGCAGAATTCTTGGGTTTCGTTTCCTGGGGGCTCTAGACAGGCAGGGTTCATTGTCTTGGTGACTATTTTGAAGAGTTCCCGAGGGCGGTTTAAGGCTGATGAGATGGTGTTTGAGATATGTTCCTTTTTTGCTTTGAAGATTGCTTTGTGATATTTCTCTGTGAGTGCTTTGTAGTTTGTGTGGTTTTCCTTTGTGGGTTTTCTTCTCCAGGCTCTTTCAGCTCGTCTGCGTTCCTGCTTTAATAAAGTAAGAGTGCCATTAAACCATCCAGAGGTTGTTTTGTGGATGTGTGTTCTACGGTTTGGAGCCACTGAGTCCGCAGTTTGTAGTAATGCCTTGTTTAAGGAGTTGAGCGTTTGTTCCGTTGAGTGGTTTAAGTTTAATCTTGCTATTTTGTTTGATAATGTGGTTTTGAAGAGTTCGGAGTGTAGTTTCTTCTGAGATCTTGTCCAGTGTGTTGTAATTGCCTGTTTCCATTTTTGGAGGGTGGTGTTGGTAGCGATGTTAAATTTGATAGCGTGGTGATCCGTCCATGGTAGCGGTAGATTGTCGAATATGTTGACGTCCAAATTTTGTTTGAAGATGAGATCCAGAATGTGTCCTGAACCATGTGTGGGAGCATTTATCAGTTGCTGAAGACCTAATTCTTCCAGTTGGTTGATGCAGGCGGTGGCGATAGGGTCTTGGGTGGAGTTTGCCCAGAAGTTGAAATCTCCAAGTGCCAAAAAGTTTTTAGTTTTCAGGGTGTGAGTTGACATGAATTCTGTGAATGGTGTCAGGAGGTTTGTCTTCGGTCCTGGTGGTCTGTAACATAGAAGTATGTGGATAGTGTCTTTGGGTGTTGTTTGTAGATGTAGGGTGAGTGTCTCCATGAAAGGCAGAAGGAAGCCTCTTCTAAAGATGATGCACAAGAAAGACTGCAAACAGTTTACTGAAGACAAGCGACTAAGGACATGGATTACTGGAACCATGTCCTGTGGTCTGATGAGACCAAGATAAACTTATTTGGTTCAGATGGTGTCAAGCGTGTGTGGCGGCAACCAGGTGAGCAGTACAAAGACAAGTGTGTCTTGCCTACAGTCAATTATGGTGGTGGGAGTGTCATGGTCTGGGGCTTCGTGAGTGCTCCCGGCACTGGGGAGCTACAGTTCATTGAGACAACCATGAATGCCAACATGTACTGTGACATGATCCCCTCCTTTCAGAGACTGGGCAACAGGGTAGTATTCCAACATGATAACAACCCCAAACACTCCTCCAACACGACCACTGTCTTGCTAAAGAAGCTGAGGGTAAAGGTCATTGACTGGCCAAGCATGTCTCCAGACCCAAACCCTATTGAGCATCTGTGGGGTATCCTTAAACGGAAGGTGGAGGAGCACAAGGTCTCTAATATCCACCAGCTCCGTGATGTCGTCATGGATCAGTGGAAGGGGACTCCTGTGGCAACCTGTGAAGCTCTAGCAAACTCCATGCCCAAGAGGGTTAAGGCAGTGCTGGAAAATAATGGTAGCCACACAAAATATTGACACTTTGGGCCCAATTTGGACATTTTCATTTAGGGGTCTACTCACTTTTGTTTTCAGCGGTTTAGACAATAACGGCTGTATGTTGAGGTATTTTGAGGGGACAGCAAATTTTCACTGTTATACAAGCTGTACACTCACTACTTTACATTGTAGCGTGTCATTTAATCAGTGTTGTCACATGAAAAGATATGATAAAATATTTTCAAAAATGTGAGATATAGGGGGGTTTGTTTGACATAACATATAAATTTATTGTAAATAACTGTTAACGATTTTTATATATATATAAATATATATGTGTATATATTATTCTACCTGCATTTAAATGCTATTATTAATGTCATTTTTATATAATTTTTAATTTATTAGTAAATAAAATTTTGTAAACTCTGAAATATGGTTTTACCCATGGCATGTTCTATTACAGTTTTATGGGTGTTTATCAATTATGAAATATATTTTATTTGAATTTATTAATAAATATTTGTACTTGTATACTTTATTAAAATTATTTTTTAAAGATTTTAAATTATTTTGCATTTATATGAATGGTGTATTACATATGTGGATTACATTCATTTACTATACACCATTCACATTTAAATAGGCACATGTATGATCTTTAAATATTGATAAAAACAATGTCTTTTAAAATTTGGTTAATGTATATTGTGTAAGGGGAATTTAACTTTATTATTTTATTAATATGTTGGGGAATAATGTGTGCCGATTCGTGTTCAACTTTTGTATTTTACAATTCCTATTACTGTAATCCCGCTACATCAAACGAGATTACAGTGATAGGAGCCGTTCTCAGGAGTTCCCGGCATTGGTAGATCGCTTCTCAACTCAACATGAGAAGCGAGCTATAACCTTGCAGCCTCTCCAGCACTCTTGAGATTTCTCCGGTTGGTACTTACTTAATTTATCTGGTGTTGCATACCACCTTGTCAGGCATTTATAGTTCATTTCAACAGTCTTGATGTCAATAGCAGGGCTATGTGTTAAATTCAAAATCTTCCCAATCTTGTGTTTGTACTCAAAGTCTTTTCCCTATTTTATTTAAGAATGGCGGTACTTCCGGTTCTTCATTTGCCAGTAATATTTTATATAGCCTAGAAATATCCTTTTTTGCACTTCCTACTGTGCATAACCGCTCTAGTGGCGTTAATTCATCTACTGTTCTTATTGGTTGAGGCAAATTCTCGACAAAATGCTTCAACTGGAGATAGCACCATTCATTTATCACCATTAAATCTGTGTTTTGTTGTAGCTCGAAAAGTGTGTTTATTTTCCCTTTGTTAATTATATCTCTTAATTGTGTATTATCTCTTTTTATCCAATTCCCTCCTAAACTCCTTTTCCCAGGTATAAAATAATCATTATCTTTCAAAAAATATTAAGGGTGAATTATAATCCCATTTATCTTGTTTATGGACCAAGTCTCATATTTTAAAGTGCATTCCGTGTCATTTCATGTGTATCATCTCCTAATACCCTGTATTGTGAGGGGTTCCATATTATATTTAACCGTGCACCACACATATCATTTTCTATTTTAACCCATCGTTTTTCATTTTTCTCTCTCGGCCACTCCACCACTCGTAACAACACCACCGCATAATAATATTTTTTAACGTCGGGGACCGCTAGACCACACTGATTTTTCCCCTCTCAAAACGGCAAATGAAATTCTAGGTTTTTTATTTTGCCAAATTAATCTCATTATAATAGCTTTTAAAACTTTGAAATAGTAGTGCGGTAAAGCAGTGGGCAGCTTATATGCAGTGATGGGAGTAAGTCACACATGTGCAAGTCACAAGCAAGTCTCAAGTCTTAACCTTCAAGTCACAAGCAAGTCCCAAGTTACTGTGGCGAAAAGCAAGCAAGTCAAGTCGAGTCCCTGCTAGAAGTCAAGCAAGTCAAGTCATTTATTTTGGTCAAGTCACAAATTAAGTCAAAATACTGATCTACCCCGAAGCCGGGACTTGGGGGGAGCTTTCTTTTGTGGGGGGGGAGCGGCGGCTTTTGCCTAGGCCAAGACACAGCACTGGTGGTGCCAAGTCATTGCAAGTCAAATAGCCCAAGTCAAAGTCAAGTCGCAAGTCATTAGTGACAAGTCAAAGTCAAGTCGAGTCATTTATTTAATTTTGTCAAGCAAGTCGCAAGTCCTCAAACAGGTGACTCGAGTCAAGTCATGTGACTCGATTCCCCCACCTCTGCTTATATGTAATCTTCAGTAGTAAGACCATCTTAACTGTGTTGATTCGCCCGATCCAGGAGAGGGGTCTTAATGCTATTTTTTTTACTTTGTTTTTTAGTTCATCTAATAAGGGAATATAATTTATTTTATATATTTTCTTCAGGGAAGACGCCAGCTTTACTCCTAAGTATTTTAATCCCTCCCTCCTCCATGGGAACTGAAAATCCTTTTGCAGACTCTGCTCATCTTGTTTCGTTATATTTATGCTTAAGATCTTGGATTTATTGAGGTTAATTTTAAAGTTTGATATTTCTCCATATTGTTTTAGTGTTTTAAGTAGATTTGGCAATTTTATCTTAGGATTGGATATGTAGAACAACAAATCGTTGGCAAAAGCTGCCAATTTGTGTTCCTCATCCCCAATCCCGATACCTTCTATATCTGGATTGGATCGAATCATTGCAAGGAGGGGTTCAAGGGACAGTACGAAGAGTAACGGGGAGAGGGGACACCCCTGTCTTGTCTCATTTTTCATTTTGAAGGAGGGGAATAACTCCCCATTAATTTTTATAACTGCAGTCGGTTGTTTATATAATACTTTGATCCACTGGATCATTCTTGGGCCCAATCCAATAGAGTCCAATGGTTTTATCTTGAGTCCCCAGTCTACCCCCGTCAAAGGCTTTTTCAGCATCTATCGACAGGAATAGACCTGGGGACCCATCATTTTGGAGGAGGAGCAAGGTTCTCACTCCATTTTCCCTCCCCTCCCTCCCTGGGATAAACCGAACCTGATCCAGGTGGACTAGACTATCAGGTCTTTCATCCTTGTTGCCAAAACTTTTGCATATAATTTCGTATCAGTATTTAGCAGGGAAATTGGTCTGTAGTTTGAACACAGTGTTCCGTCTTTCCCCTCCTTCAAGATGACTGTTATTGACGCCGACAGGGCCTCTTTGCTCATTTCATATTCTACCCCCAGTCCGTTCATGTATTGACAAAGTTTGTTTTGGTACCAAAATATCTTTATACTTTTTTAGGTAGAAATTAGGGAACCTGTCGGGTCCAGGACTTTTATCCGGGGCAGATTCTTGTAATGCTTTCTTAATTTCCTCCTCAGTTAGGAGTTTATCTAATATATCCCTGTCACTCTCAGATATTTGGGGGAGCCCGTTCTTTCTAAAAACTCTTCTGTTTTACCTATTCTATCTTTGTCCTGTTGGCCCTTGTTTAGTGAATACAGTGCCCCATAGTAGCACTTGAACACCTCTGCTATCTCCTTTGTCTTATAGACCATTCCCCCCTGTTTATTTTGAATCTTTTCAATATAGTTTATAGATTTTTTCTTTTTTAGCATCCTGGCTAGGTGTTTACTTGTTTTATTTCCCCATTGATATCTATCTTTTAATATTCTGTTAAATATTCTTTTCATTTCTTGTGTCATGAGATCTTTTAATTCATCCCTCTTTATCATCAATAAGTGAAATGTCTCCAGATGTTGTCCATTAAAATTGTTATGTACTTGTTCTAATCTATGTATTTCATCTATTAATAATTTCATGTTTTTGGTTCTCTCTTTTTTTTTTTTTCCCAGCCCCTATAGAGAAAAGAATACCCCTGATATAGGCCTTTCGGGCCTCCCATAGGGTAGCGTATGATGTTTCTTTTGTGTCATTGATCAGGAAAACATTTTCTATCTCCTTTAGAACTATTTCTGCGTCTATCTTGTATTAATGCTTAATTTAATTCGCCAGTTATAAAGGAAGTTATGCCAAATAAATAGGGCTGCTTACCCATGCTTCAGTGTATGCAAGGCATATGACACACCCAGCAAAGCCTCCCGCGGCGATTGGGAAGGATAAATATAAAGTCACCAGGGAGCTAGCGTCTGGATAAAGTGGTATAAAATATATACTATCAGGCCAATGCCCAGTGTCATTGAAAAATGTACGAGTGCACAGAGGGACAGAGATCACAGCGGAGAAATAAATAGACAGTGAGATGTGCACAACCTCCTTTTTATGCACAACCTCGGTATTTACTCGGCTTTCTCCTTGTTATTGGGATCCACAATATTCTCACCCCCTTTTTCTCTCCCCTGGCCACTTCCCCTCCTCCCTCGATCTCCTTTCTTTCCTCTTTCTGCTTTGCCACCTTTGGTTTTTTACTTTTTCTCCTTTTTTTTCCCCCCTCCTTTTCTTTTTCCCCTTCCCCCTCCCCCCTCCCCATTTTCTATTCCTTTCTCCACCACATCTCACTGTTTGTTATTTATTTCTCCGCTGTGATCTCTGTCCCTCTCTGCACTCGTACATTCTTCAATGACACTGGGCATTTGCCTGATAATATATATTTTATACCACTTATCCAGACGCTAGCTCATTGGTGACTTTATATTTATCCTTCCCAATCACCGTGGGAGGCTTTGCTGGGTGTGTCATATGCCTTGCATACACTGAAGCATGGGTAAGCAGCCCTATTTATTTGGCATAACTTCCTTTATCCCTTCCCCATTGTATGGCTTTGTAATATCCTGTCATGGTTATGCAATAGAGAGTTTTCTCTGTCAGCTTACCTGTCTCCATGTGTTCATCTCTAAAGACCAGCTGCCTCTCACCTGACCGGTTTTATAACCTCTCCCCTAAGCATGGCCCCACCCCAGGCCCTATCAGGGAACCCTATATTAACCTGTGCACTGCAAGCCAGCAGTGCTGATCAACCATTGGGTGTTAGCCTCCATGTGTACTTGCTGTGTTTCCTATGTCTGATTCCTGTTACTGACTTTGGCCTGTTCTCAACTCTCCCTGTCTGCTTGTTACCCTGACCTTTGGCGTGTTATGTTTATCCTGTCTGCTAGTCGCCGACCTTTGGCTTACCCCTTACTTCCCTGTCGTTCCAGCCTGCTGCCTCCTTCCTCTTCTCCTGTAGTCTATGGTAAGCGTGAGCTGTGAGACCCTGGGGGCCGCGACCTGGAGCCAGACTGCAACGCAGTCCATCCTCACCACTAGAGGCTCTGGTGAACACCCGCTGGCTCTTAGACTCCGCGCCCTGGGGAATCTATGCTCTATCTCACTGTCTATTTATTTCTCCGCTGTGATCTCTGTCCCTCTCTGCACTCGTACATTTTTCAATGACACTGGGCATTGGCCTGATAGTATATATTTTATACCACTTTATCCAGACGCTAGCTCCCTGGTGACTTTATATTTATCCTTCCCAATCGCACTGCTCCCAGCTCCCACTGGGATCCATGTTAGTTCTCCTGTAGACGTGCTTCTTGAACCTTCCAGGGTTCAATCCGCAGCAGTCAGTCCTAGGGTCCACTACCTTGCGGTGCACTCCTGATCCCAACGGTATGCATCTGTCACCTAGCCTCAAGGTGATCCGACATATCCCCTACATGAAATTTCTATATATTATTGTAATTGTATTTTTATTTATCCGCAGAATAAAGTCCTTCTACAGCGGGAAGCCCGCTGGATTATGGATCTTGCTGCCACCTCACCCCTGGGCCTAAATGAACAATTCAGTTATAGACCATTCCTAGAAGGTTTCACATCTGGTCTCTGTGAGAAGGATCTGTAATTGTCCCTGTTGGGCCCTCCTATAATCTATGCCTCTCCTACCTCTAACCAGGAGTGTGCATTTCTCATTTTATGGATGTTCTCTCTTTTTTTCTTTTCTTTTTTTCTCTTCTCAACAATTGTTACTGTTTTGCTGTTTATCTGTCATGCCCAGTTTATATGCATAGTATGCCATGACTATTGTTGTGCCCTGTCAGTGTCGGAGCGTTCTCTGCCTGGTCTGCCGGCGTGTGTGCAGGTGTCTCTAGGTGCTGGGCTGACCTCATTCTGTCCCACCCGGTGCAGGGGGGCCCCCCGGGGCCTTTTTTGCCTATGGGGGGCCTCCTTTTTCGGCCTTCGGGCGGGCACCTTCGCTGCGTCCCCGCGGCATTGTGCCCGCCTGTTGGCCTTTCTGCGTCGGTGGGCTGCCATTGCATGACCTCCCTCTCAGGATCTCCTGTGGGGTGGGCCATGCAGTGGTGGCTCGGGGTCCTCCCTCTCTCCCCCCTTTTTTCTTTGGGGTTGGGGGACTCTACGGTTTTTCCAGCTTTTGACAGATAAATATTTTTCTCCCCCCTTTTTATGCCCACCTCTTTTTCTAAATCCGTAATCCTGTGCCTGTATGGGTTAACACAATGCTTGGCTGCATAAGCCATATACTGTTTTTAATATGTCCTATTACTTTGTCAATACCCTGCGGTAGAACATCTGTTTATCGATGCCCGACTGCCTTGTCTATACCCTGCGGTAGAATATCTGGTTGCCGGTTTCCAGGCAACCACTCACACCGCTCTGACGCTCCACTTGCTGTGTATCGGTGGGCGGGACTGCCTGTCAGCTGAACTCTGCCTCCAAGTGAAGACTATACAGTGGGCGTGTCGCTATGATATGACAGCTCCCCCGTGTATTTCTCTAGTCTTTGACTGACGTGACGACGACGCATAGCAAGGGCGTACGCCACGTTTGACACCGCCCCCCCAGGCTCCTTATAATACAGCGCCGTATCGGAGCGGATTCATCATTACCGCACTTGGCGGTGAACTGTCCGGACGGTCTGCAGGATAGCTTGTCCTGTCACTAATCAGCCCTGCACCTACATGTAAGTACTGCTCTGACTGGCTGATGTTTACATACACCCTCCTCGTTTTTTGAGCTTGGCACTATTTGGCTGTTGGTACAACTTCATCTGTTTGTTTATTTACAGACTTTGACATTATATGGTCTGATTCCCTGCTTGACCCATCTCACCCTCCACATAGTGGTGCATAGTGGTTCTCCCTCCTATGTTTGATGCAGTTTATCTGACTGAATCCGTGGATACTCTGGTATGAACATAGTCCCTTTTGTTAACCCTTGGTTTGCCTTTTGATTTTTTGAATCACAGTGTCAGCCTTTGGCAATATTCAATTATATTGCACATACTTTTACTTTGTAGATATAATCATCCTATTTTAGTGTCTGCGATTTGGGCTCCATCTGCACGGTGGGACTGCGGAACGCCCCCCTTTGTTTGCGGGTTGGATCATTGTGGAGAGAGTGGGGCCAGCCATACACATCCGGGTTCTTTGTTACATCTTTCAGACCTGGGACGCTTGACACCGTCACCGCTGCGATTTTGGCGCAGATGCTCCGATACTGATATGTGTGGGTAGGTTGTTCCTCTCTTTTTTATGCCTACAATGACCCAAGGTTATGCATGTGATACTTGCAAATAATTATCTGTATGCTATTGTTTTTTGTACTTATTTTGTTCATATTTCATTACACAATAGGATTATGTTCCACGATCTATCTCCGATGAAGGGACATTTGCTCTAGTCCCGAAACGCGTAAGATCTCGTGGCAAGACTATTGAACATAGCCTTATTTCCTACATATCAGTATATTTTTGTATAGTCTCTTATTGATTTTATGATATATTTGTCATGTATTGTCAATTCTTTTTCATGTTTTTCATTATACATATTTAATAAATTAAATTTTAAAAAACTTTAAGATGAGTTGCCGTTAAAGTCCCTTGAATCTTTTGGGGGTAATCAATTAT
Organism: Aquarana catesbeiana; assembly: GCF_042186555.1. NCBI lineage: Eukaryota > Metazoa > Chordata > Amphibia > Anura > Ranidae > Aquarana > Aquarana catesbeiana. The sequence goes on from NC_133327.1 coordinate 473,900,552, forward strand.
GTATCCTGACCTTGGGGATGTTGGCAACAATTTTTGATTTAGCTGGATAGCACCTCCTTTTCTCTCTTTGATATCCGCAGATGTATTTCCTGATGAAGCAGCAAACCTGCGAAACTAGTTGAAATACCATGTCATGTGTGTGTTCTTTTAGAATTTTTTGCTTTATACTTTGTATCAATACATTTTGTATATTTTTATATTATTTTTGTACATCTGATCTATATCTTCTCCACTTGTACCGAGATAGTCCGCCTGCCTTTCTTCTCTTGGTGAGTCTGGGGTGGGGTCCAGACTCCCAAACATTTATTCTAAGTAAATTTGGATGATGTTACATTTTATATTTTTCTATATATTCAATACTGTTTTGTGAGGCCACCCATTTTCTTAATTCATAGGTAAAGATTATTGTACCTGGATCGGGAATACTAGTGACAACGTTCAGGCCCAATATGGATAACGTTTAGATCCCTGCAAGGCAAAGCCAGAGCTATAGCTAGTGAGGGTTGAAGTTCTTTTAAGGGTCTGGGAATCTTTGGGGATTTTATTTTTTTTTATTTTTCAGCAGATCATGGTTGAAGTAAGTAGGGGTATATATACTCATGTTGTTTATGTTTCTATTCCTTCTATATGCCGTGGTGGGGTGCTACTGTTGCCTGATTGGACGAGTGAATAGAGCCTGAGCAGATGACCACATCTTCCTCTGAGATGAGACGCCCCGAAGCCCAACCCACGTGCAAGACACAGCGGATCCCAGACCGACCGGCCTTCATGTCCTTCTCCAAGTCATCCGTCCTGAAGAACAGTCTACAAGTCAAGCTTTCCTTTTTATGGACTTAAGGACTGATTAAGAAGAAGATAAAGATTCACCGAGGGACACATGGGAGCATATGACAAAGAAAAGAAACTGTTCTGGAAATTTTGATATGTGTGTTTTAAAGATTGTTGTCATCTGTCTCCCCGTGTCTGATTTAACCAAGGAGCGCTCTAGCAGAGTGCACTTGGGTTGAATCGGGACCAGCGGTAAACCCGTCAGTATGAAAACCTTCTCATGGGCTTGGAGCCGTGTTCTCTGTGTCTGTGGGTGTTTGCCAGTTTGTAAGTATCAAGCGCAATGAGCTGGGCTTCTTGCCTTCAAATGTCTAGAAGCGAAGTTTGCATAACGAGAAAAACATTATATGTTTGTTGTGGCTATGCTATCCCTTTTGGATACATATCTGCTTTAATAAGAGGGCATTGATATCTACCTTGTTAATATACTCGTACCGTATATTGACAACAGCAGTAGCAATGTCCCCACAAATCTTATCAAGCCTGTAAGAACAAGTAGAATGATTTTACTAGATACTGGTTACTCTGAACAGTATTGAGTGGGCTCCATGCTGACCAAGATTGGTGGATGTGGCTGGGTGGAGAGCAGTGTACATGCCTCAAGTGGATGAGACGTGCACTTCTCCCTCTCACTCCTGTGGATGCCCTCCCCTTTAGTGTTATTTCCTGTGTGGTCATTTCCTGTGTGGTCATTTCGTATGGAGGACTGGCTATTGGCTATTGGGGCCATGACTTCCTGTTTGTCACTTTCTTTTGTTGTCCATGAATAAAAGCCAAGAAGCTGAGCTCAGGAGAGGCTGAGGCAAGAGTATAGTGGTTTTTCCACGACATCACCTCCAAGCAAGGATCTCCCACCAGAACTGGACTAAACAAGATCTTTCTTAAAAGCGGAGGTCCGCCCACCTGTGCAAAAATTAAAAACCAGCAGCTACACATACTGCAACTGCTGTCTTTTAATAATAGTACACCTGTCCTGGAGTCCTGCGATGTCGGCACTGCAGCTGATTTTTCCATCAGCTCTCGGGTGCTGCCGTCGCCATTGCAGGTAAGGATACAAACTGAAAGGTGCCAAATTGTGCCAATTGTGGCACCGGGGGGGGGGGGAACAAATGGGTGGAACTACGCTTTAATGAAGATTATTTGACCCCTGGAGGTGTATCCATTATTAAATCCCTACCTAAAAACAAAGCGCCAGGGATCGACGGGCTTTCAAGCGAATATTATCAAACCTTTAAAAGACATCTAACTCCATATCTGACTAATATGTTCTACAACTTCAGCTCCGGAAGGATTTGCCACCTTCCTGACTAGGCCATTTTTTGCGATACGGCAATGCGTCGCTTTAACTGACAATTGCGCAGTGGTGCGACGTTGTACCCAAACAAAATTGATGTCCTTTTTTCTCCACAAATAGAGCTTTCTTTTGGTGGCATTTGATCACCTCTGCGGTTTTTATTTTTTGCGCAACAAAAAAAGAGCAACAATTTTGAAAGAAAACACAATACTTTGTACTTTTTGCTATAATAAATATCCAAAAAAAAAAATTTAAAAAACAAAATTTCTTCATCAATGTATTCTTCTACATATTTTTGGTTAAAAAAAAATAAAAGTAAAGTAAACAAATAAAAAAAAAAAAAAAAAAAAAAAAAAAAAAAATCGCAATAAGCCTATATTGATTGGTTTGCGCAAAAAAGTTATAGCGTCTACAAAATAGGGGATAGATTTATGTCATTTTTATTATTTTTTTTTTTACTAGTGATGGTGGCGATCTGCAATTTTGACCGGGACTGCGACATTGCGGTGGACAGATCAGACACTATTTTGGGACCACTGACATTTATACAGCGATCAGAGCTAAAAATAGCCACTGATTACTGTATAAATGTCATTGGCTGGGAAGTGGTTAACACTAGGGGGCGATCAAGGGGTTAATTGTGTTCCCTAGGTGTGTTTATAACTGTGGGGGGATGTGACTGCCTGGGGGAGGAGACATATCGTTGTTCCTACTTAGTAGGAAAACACGATCTGTCTCTACTCCCCTGACAGAACAAGGATTTGTGCGTTTACACACACACATCCCCGTTCTCGTTCTGTCAGGAGCGATCGCGGGTGCCCAACGGACATCGCGCCCGCGGGGCACGTGCATCAGCTCCGGGGACACGCTGCAGGCGCATGCGCACCTGCTATAGTGTCTTAAAGGGCTGACGTATAGCTATGGCGATTTGTGCAGCTGTGCCAACCTGCCGCAGTATAACTGCGGCGGCTGGTTGGCAACCAAGTTGCTTCATCTAGCCAACTCCCCAAATAAATATTGGAAGCTATAATCACTTATCACTCTACCAAAATCAGATAAAGACCCAACTTCCCCTCTAAACTACAGACCCATACCATTATTAAATTCTGACCTCAAAATGTATGCAAAAGTTTTGGCTAACCGTTTACTAAACATAACTTCTTATCTCATAGGCCCTGACCAATTAGGATCTATTAGAGAAAGACGGGCCCCAGATGGCACCAGGTGGATGGTAAATATAATTAATCACATAGAAAACAAATCGAACACCGTCCCTTCTCCTGGCCCTAGACACTGAAAAATCGATAGAATGCATTGGGAATACAAACATTAATAAAGTTTGTAATTAAGGGGCCATTACGTCACTTTACTCACAACCCTCAGAAAAGGTGTTCACCTCAGGAATAATCTCCAAAAGTTTTATTTTAACCAATTGAGCAAGACAAGGTTACCCACTATCCCCTTTAATATTCTCCTTAGCAATCGAACCTCTAGCAGAAACTATACGCAACAACCCTGATATTAATGGTATTAGAATAGGCCAATATGAACATAAGATAGGATTCTTTGCGGATGATATTTTATCATTGACAAAACCAGATACCTCCTTTACTTATTTGGGCGTAAAGCTCACCTACCCCATCTCCAAACTATATGAAATTAACTTTCCCAACCTCTTAGAGCAATTCAAAGATCTACAACATATCCAAAAAACCCAACTTTCATGGGTTGGTAAGATAGCGGCTTTCAAAATGCAATTATTTTTGTACTATCCCTATTCTGATACCTAACAAATTTTTTAGGCAGACCAATACCAAGCTAAAAAAATGCATATGGAATGGTAAAAAGTCCAGAGTGCCGTTTGCGATATTAAGTACTACGAAAACCTCAGGTGAAATGGGTCTCCCAGATATAAAAAAAACAACTACTATGCTTCACTACTACACCAAATTAAATATTGGTTTTCCTCTCCAGAAGACAAACTATGGATTAACATAGAAAGAGAGGCCACATTAAGTCATGATATGGCCGCCCTTTCCATGGCTTACCACAGCCTAAAAAAAATAAAAATAAAAAATAATAATAATACCAAACCTCCATAAAAGCAACGCTGATAGCGTGGAAACATATCCCATCGAAAACGAAAAGAAAATGTTGCGCACACTGAAGATGCAATGCCAACAAGTGTTTTAGTTTACTGCAAGATTCGGATGTCAGTAGGAGAATCGGTTAATAGAGGTTACATGTATGTAGCAAACCCCCAAAAAAGCTGCTTTTGATTGTTGGTTCAGTCCGTACTCTGCCTCTCAACCCCAGTGAACCGTCTTGGCCCCACTGACACACCTAGCTTAATGATGGATGGAATAACCTGATAATAATACACAACACAATGCAGTATTTTTATGTTTACTTTGAAATAGAATGAAGTTTCGGTTAACATCAGTCAGCCAAGACTATAAGTATCCAGGTCTTGGTTGAAGCAGTTTAAAGAATAGGCAAAAACACTATGCAACTAATGAAAGCATTAAACAACAATACATATACAGATTAAATAGACTCCCCAACAACTTGTGATGTGTGTGTTACTGTGACTAAAGGGGGGACCCCTAGGCCGGCCTACGATACCTCTAGTATACACCCAGTGAAATAATCTCAGTAACCGTGGTGTGTCCCCTTTAAGACCAACCGTGGCAATGTCCTGGAAGCAAAGCTTTGCATTTTATCTTCACCGGCAATGTAGGAGCTCTGTGGACAATATTTGGATGTGGTATTCAGTGGAAAGCAGTAAAGATTTTTGGGCAAAGCCCCTCTCACCAATCCTGTATGCAATCAGTTCTCAAGAGCGATCTATCGATTCTCCTGGATGCAGGTGTGTCGCAATGACATTCAGTCTCTAAACTGTTACAACGGCCTCTTCTGAGACATACCACGCTGCTGCAGGGTGTCCTTCTCTGGCATGGACGATCTGTTCCTCTGGGCTAGAGTTGGAGACTGTGTGCCCCTTGGTAGGCCGCAATCACACACAACGCAGGAGATGCTCTCCTCATGGAGTCCAGGAACCAGGAGAGCTTTCAGGTCTAATTCCTGTGACCTTATTCCTCTACTCCCAAACTTCCTGCCACTTGCAATACAGCCTGGGATTTGTAGTCCTGTTACATGCTTCAGTCAGTCAGGCTGCATTGCACTGGACTTTCTTTTCCACAGTCCTTTGCTGCTCCCTCACAATTGGCTCAGTCTCTTTTAAAAGGGAAGTTCTTACACAGCAGCCTTGAGGGTCTGTGTGATAAAGGGAAGGGGGGTTGAAAAAGCCCACGCTGCTGCTAGCAGACAGTTCTCCCCTTGTAATTAGATCCGCTTGAGGAAATGTCTGCTACATGTATATACAGTAAGTGTCTACCTACCCACGCTAAGAACATAGCGATTAGTAAAATTATCAAATGTACCTGACCGAATGATATTGATCCTAATAAGCATATCGACATCCCCAAGGATATATGGCAGTACTTTATACTCCAAAAACACCAAATGAAGAAAGGAATTACTTTAATCTATAACCTTTTAGCATCCCCTCCAACAGAATATAAAAATCCCAACATGACCAAGTGGGAAAAAGACCAGTCTCTTAATTTCACAAAGGAACAATACTTTATTGACTACTAGTAAAGCTTCCTCCTGCACGGACCACTGGGATAATTCGCAAAAAATCCTAAACAGGGGGTATTTAACCCCTTACAAAATTTTAAAGATTTTCCCTACATCCCCTATATTTTGGAGATGCAATAAACAAATAGGCAACCTTTATCATAACCTATGGTCAATGGTCAAACCCACTCAGCTTTTGGAAATCTATTTCCTTATTCATAGCGGCCCTAACTGGTAACTTAAAAGTACTATCTCCCGAAATGGCACTATTGGGGATAAATCTTGAGATTTATCCACTAAGTTATAGAACAATTGTGGCACACATACTTATAGCAGCAAGACTTACTATATCTAGCTTATGGGAAATCTAACAAAACTAAACCAATCACCACACTCAATATCCAAGCACAATATGAATTGTTACTCGCATATAAAAACTGCTCTACAACTAAACTTTAAAATTAAAAAAAAAAAAAACTGTCAAGAATGGCTACATAACCTGAGAGCCTCTAATTATGTAAAATAATTGCGAACTATAAATATCCCACTAAGTGATAACACCAGTATTCTTTTCTTTCTTTTTGAAGTATTTATTCATTTTAAAAAAATATAGTTTCAACAGGCATTGTACAAAGTATTAATTGCACTTGGTGATTGTACAGAACAAATGGCCAAACACGGCCAACATATTATATCTACAGTAACATAGCCCGCAAACCTCCAAACAGGAGGAGGATATAACATATTATTGCAATATTGCCTGAGCTGGATTGCTGTCCAAAATATGTACAGTACAACCAAAACTAGAGATAGTAAGGAGCATCCATCGACCTTGCACACACAAACATTCACACACACACACACACAAGCTTCTCCACCCCCTCCCTCACCATTAAACAGAAGAGTCAGGGGGGCAGCAACCTGGGGTGTAGCGAGTCCCTTATACACTGATAGGAGTCTGTTGCAATAACTCTTTATTGTTGGGAGAGCAGAGTGTCCTTCCAGAAGGAGTCCGCAGGGCTGCCATACCTTAAAAACCTTTTTGGGCAGGCTCTACCATTATAACTGGGTTTGTAAATAGGTATAACTTTATTCACCATATGATAAAAAAATTTGTATATCTGGAGCAGAGGCATTTTTCCATTGTAGCAGAATTAATTTCCTAGCATAGAATAATAAAATATGCACAAGAGTTCGAGCATGCGTCCTGTGTAAAAAAGTAATTTACCACACCAAGCAACCCAACTTCAGGAGTATGGGGGACAGATAACTGTATAGTATTGTCAAAAAAAGAAAATATGGCCTTCCAATATGATAACAAGGCAGGACAAGACCAAAACATATGTAAATGACCAGCATCCTTAGACCCGCAATGGGAGCAGGAAGCAGCGGATACAAAGGCCATACGGGCTAACCTAGCAGGAGTATAGTGCAGCTGGTTTATAAACTTAAATTGTGAATATTGATCATTAGAGCCAATTAGGCCCTGGAAACAGACCTTCGAGGCCTCCTCCCACCCCTAATCAGACAGCCCAGGGACCTCCCATTTCCGTCGAACAGAGTATTGGTAACTGTAAGCACAAACACACAAGTCCATATATAACAGGAGATATACAGGGCTGAGCAACTTAGTCCATAGGGGACAGGCTGGAAGTTCAAGGTTTAAGTGGCAACCGGTAATGTAATGGTTAAAGTAGGCTGGTAGGCTAGGCGGCTGTTGTCCTCAGAGAGCTGGCTCTGTGATGGATGAGAGAGGGGTAGAGAAGGAAGCGCCACCTGAGTGGACCAGACATAGCAAAACTGGTTACAACTGTCTATTCTCGTTTGCTGTCGGCTGGGACCAACCCCTTCCAACTGGTTCAACGGAAATGGGAGAGGGGTAGAGAAGGAAGCGCCATCTGAGTGTAGTATTAACAAATTATGTTTAATGACACCAGGTAAAAACACACTTACAGGATAAAAACATATAAAAGGCTCATCTGTATTGGTATGTGGTCCTCGGTGTTCCCTCTGATCCTGTGGTGGTGACGCTGCAGGGATGCTGGGCTGCAGAAGGTGGATTACCAGCCGGGAGCTCCTTCTGTGGCCATCAGGAAGAGACTAGGGGCCGGCGGGGAGCGTGCGTGACGTCACAGGTCGTCCGTCCGCTTCCGGGTTCAGTATCCAGGGGAGGGATCGTCCAGGGAGGAGGGCTTGCAGGGAGGTTGAGAGAAGGCTACACGCTCAGAGCCACTGCTCCTTCAATAGGCCTAATAGGGAGGTGTCTGCAATGTGCTTTTATATGGCAGTGCTGTGGGACAACAGGTCCCAGCGTCTGTCAAAAGAAAGCACAGCGCCAACTGTGAAAATATATATATTTTTATACTTACCTCCATTTTTTGCCCCCATTGTTACTCCCATTTTTACTATTGTTGATATTATTGTCTCCATGTTTACTACCATGCACTTTTCCCCATTCATATATATGTTTGCATGCCACTCACTATTATATAACCTCTTTTTTTTCTCTGTGTATATTATGTTACCTTGTAGTTCCCCTCCCGCCCACAGTTGGCGCTATGCTTTCTTTTGACAGACGCTGGGACCTGTTGTCCCACAGCACTGCCATATAAAAGCACATTGCAGACACCTCCCTATTAGGCCTATTGAAGGAGCAGTGGCTCCGAGCCCGTAGCCTTCTCTCAACCTCCCTGCAAGCCCTCCTCCCTGGACGATCCCTCCCCTGGATAGCAAACCCGGAAGCGGACGGATGACCTGTGACGTCACATGCACTCCACGCCGGCCCCTAGTCTCTTCCTGATGGCCACAGAAGGAGCTCCCGGCTGGTAATCCACCTTCTGCAGCCCAGCATCCCTGCAGCGTAACCACCACAGGATCAGAGGGAACACAGAGGACCACATACCTATACAGATGAGCCTTTTATATGTTTTTATCCTGTAAGTGTGTTTTTACCTGGTGTCATTAAACATCATTTGTTAATACTACACTCAGGTGGCGCTTCCTTCTCTACCCCTCTCCCATTTCCGTCGAACCAGTTGGAAGGGGTTGGTCCCAGCCGACAGCAAACGAGAATAGACAGTTGTAACCAGTTTTGCTATGTCTGGGTATGACAGTAGCACCTCTAGTGCCCGAATGGTGTGACGTAACAAAAGATATTTAACCACTTGCCGACCGGGCCATAGCTGAAAGAAGGCTGCAGCACGGTCAGCTAGTTCTGGGTGGACGTCCATGGACGTCATCGCAGAATCCTGCTCTCGCGCGCTCCCTTGGGCGCGCACCCGAGAACTTCCGTGACCGCCGGGTCCGGGTCATCATGGATCACGGTAAGCGGACGCATATCGCGGCCGTTTACATTGTGATCACTCCGTCAAACGATGGAGCAATCACATGTAAACAAACCGGCGTCATGACATGACGCCGGTTCCTCCCTCCCCTCTGTGTACCGATCGATACAGTGCGAGGGGAGAGGGGGATGGATGGCAGCACCGCTGTGGGCTGGATGTCTAGTGGCCACAGCGCTGCTCAGTGACAATTGTAGTCACATCCTGCAATATACCCCGCAATATACTCCAAAACACTCCAAAACACTCCAAAACACTCCAAAACACTCCAAAACACTCCAAAACACTCCGCAATTTTTAACCAGTTCCTGCCCGCCGTCATATATGACGTCCTTGACTTTGTGCGGGGATATCTGAATGATGCCTGCAGCTACAGGCATCATTCAGATATCAGCTTTTTCAGCTGGCGATTCCCTACACCATAAGAACGATCATAGCAGGTGTTCCACTGCTTGATCATTCTTATGGGAGGCGAGAGGGGACCCCCCCTTCCCGCCACCCTCCGGTGCTTCTACCGACTCACCACTACGATCGAAGCCAGGATCGTTTTTTTTTTTTTTTTTTTTTATTTCAGACTTCCCAGCCTAGAGGTGAGATGTGGGGTCTTATTGACCCCATATCTCACTGTAAAGAGGACCTGTCATGCCATATTCCTATTAAAAGGGATGTTTACATTCCTTGTAATAGGAATAACAGTGATCAAAAATTTTTTTGGGGGGGAAAAAAGTGTCAAACTAAAATAAAGTAAAATGAACAATAAAAAAAAAAAAAAAAAAAAAAAAAAAAAAAAAATTTAAAGCGCCCCTGTCCATGTGCTCTCATTCAGAAGTCGCATTCAGAAATCTCATAGCTGCTAGAAGTTTTGACAGCACCTTAACATCACTATTTAAAAGTTAAGTGGGACAGTAGGACCCACATAATTTGTCTCTCAGGTTTGGGCAACACCGCTATCAATGCCTCACACATAGAGGGAGGAAGTTCACACTCTTCAAAAGCCACTTCCGCATAGTTCTTGTACCATTCTGCAGGTAAACGAACGTTGGATCAGTCAGTGATCAAAGAATAAACCAACAATAGTAGCCAGGTCTCCCTGAAGGGGATCCCAATCCTCTTGCCAGGGCAAAGAACTGTAAGGCCTCATGCACATGAGACGTTGTTAAACTCGCGTTCAGAGGCAGTTGGACACTTTTTTCAACTGCCCCTGAACCCATTCAATGTTATCCTATGTGTCCATGTACACAGTCTAGTTTTTTGGCGTTTTTAGGCAGTTGCGTTTAACCTCGATTTTCCAGAAGCAAAAAAATGGGTTCAGACGCAAAAGTTTTCCATGTTTCAGACGCCAAACGCCGGTACCGAGTTTAGCCGCGTTTGCGTTTATAAGTGTTTTTTACAACCCAACTTTGGGGCCACATATCTCGGGGGCCACCTAGAGCTAGGAACCCCAAATTTGGTGTGCTAACACAATTGGACTAACACTATAACATATTCAAATTTGAGGTTCCTAGCACTAAGTGGCCCTGAGATATGGGGCCCCAAAATCAGGTCACAAAATGTCATTCTCTGCTGAAGTGCGTGACATTTTGCGACCCGAATTTGGTGCTAGGAACCCCAAACTTGGTGTGCTGACACAGTTGGACTAACACTATAACATATTCAAATTTGAGGTTCCTAGCACTAAGTGGCCTTGAGATATGGGGCCCCAAAGTTGGGTCACAAAATGTCATTCTCTGCTGCAGAAGTGCTTGACATTTTGTGACCCAACTTTGGGACCCCATATCTTGGGGCCACTTAGAGCTAGGAACCCCAAATTTGGATATGTTGTAGTGCTAGTTAGCACACCAAATTTGGGGTTTCTAGCACCAAGTGGCCCTGAGATACGGTGCCCCAAAGTTGGGTCACAAATGTCATTTTCTGCTCTGCAGACGCTTCTAGACGCAAACACGGCTAAACGCGGATAAACACGGCATGCAAACGCGGCAAAACGGGCGTTTCTGAACGCCGGTTTCAGCTTTTAAAAACATGTGTTCAGCAGAGTTTGCACTGGGGTCTCGTGTGCATGAGGCCCAAATACCTGTCCCAGCAAAATGTATCCATGGGCTGAGATGAAAACAGGTAAGACATTCTACCAGAGGGAGAGTCCAGGTCAGGTTTCAGCACGGTCAGTCGAACGACTTGGCTGTCGCAGAGATTCAAACCAGGAGAAAGCATTCACAGGGGTTTGAAAGAAATGTGCCTGGCCTTGGTAGAAAACCCCCAGGGTGGCTGGAAACAACATGGAGCATTGGATGGCTTTGTCCCTTAATTTCTGCTTGACATGTTAGTACTTGGCCCACAGGGGAGTAATCCAGGAAGAGGGACACTGTTGCTTTGTTAATCTTAAGGCTCCCTTTTAGGTGAGCAGTGCGTAGAATGGCATCCCTGTCTCTGTAATTGAGTAGATGGATAACCATAGTGCAGGAGGGTTCCCCTCAGGGAGCCGTCTGCCTGGAACTCTGTGAGCTCTTTCCAGGACAAAACAGGGAGCAGATACTCAAACAGATACCCAAACAGATACTCAAACTCCTGGGTAAACCAGCTCTCCAGAAAGGACACCGGGTGGTAACCCTCCACCCGCTCTGGCAGGCCCACCAGTCTGAGGTTATTCCTGCGCAAGCGGTTTTCCAAATCGTCAACCTTATCTTCTAGCGATTGATTTTGGTGCCACAGGTTTTAATAGCTGGAAGGACAGGGTTAACAGTGTCCTCCAACTCACTGATATGCCGCTCTGTATCTGAGACCCGGTCCCGAATCTTATGCATGTCCTGGCGCATTATAGTTATGTCCAGTTTAAGCTTCTCCATCTTACCCATAAGGTCAGAATGATTTACCTTGATTATTTTCAGGACATCCAGCAGGGTAGGTTCCAGGTCATCCTCCATGCCATCGTCGCCAGGAGAGGTCTGGGAGAGCAGAGGCGGTGGAGCAGAGGCGGTGGAGCAGATGCACCTATGGAGGGTGGTGGAGAGGGCACAGGTTCATCTTCAAACAATTCCGGCGTGGATGCCGGGGATGCATGAGGAGCGGTGGAGTGGCAGCCATCTTGACCAAAACTCGTGTTGATATTCATCATGGTCAGGGATTGCCTCTTCCTCCGTTTTCCCATCCACAAATGCTCAGGGAATGTCACAGAGCCTTTTCCAAAGAGCCAGGAGAAAAATCAGCCGAAATAGGGAAGCAGGTATGCAGGGTTGCACAGGATTATGCAGAGGGGATCACGGAGCTGCAGAGAAAGACGTCTGCTCACATGCTGCTTCAGGCCGTGCCCCATAACAGCAGTATTCTAATAACATAACCAGATATAGCATATAAAAAAAATAATATGTGGATAGAAATTGCGCAGGTGAAATACTAAATAATCAAAACAGCAGCTGGAAATTACACAACAGAACATTTGTGCATAAAAAAATATATAACCCAAAATTGCAGCGCTAAAATAGCAAGTGATAAAACCAAAATGCTAATTAAATAAACAGTGATAAGCCCATGAGAACATCTAAAATATTAATGTTCAAATCCGTGGAGGAAATCCAACATAAATAAAGTTCTTCATTATTCCTGTCTCAGTGATAATAAACGATTAAACGCCAAAAGTGCACCTTCCACCATGAAAAAAGAAAGGCTGTGCCCTTACCAGATGATTTGGCTCCACTTTATAGGAGCCTAGTAAAGCGTGGATGAGTGTAATACATTCGATCCATCCTTTGGATATAAACAGGATGATGGAAGTATCACCACAGGTGGCTGCTCTCTCAGTTTCTCGCTCACAAGTACGATAAAAGAAAGGACAAGGGGGGCGCATGCGCGAAGCTTTACATGGCAGACGTGTCTCTGTGAGGCTCCGCACTCCCCGCCGCATACCCGGGACTATTGCGCCTTACTGAACCGGCAAATCGGAGCCATTTCCTCGGGGATCGCTTCTCCACATATCAGTGCACCTTCCGGTATGGTGTTAACGGGCCATCGCCGAAAACCAAACCATAAACCCATCAAAGAAGCGCTGGCCCGCGCTTCCTCCAAGATGGCGTCGAACGCCCGGAGCCTAGCTGATCTCTCAACAACATCTCCAGCTCATTCCGATATACCCGACAGCGAGGAGGAGGCTGATATACAAGAGGGTTCAGGCGGCTCCCCACCCGTCCCTAATACAGGTATGTCACAAGCTGCCTTTATGAGAATCATGGAATCTATGCTGCATAAGGCCCTTAAAGCAACATCAGACCAGATCACTACTAGTCTGACACGTGAGATACGCGAGATAGGCCAACGCACAGCAGACCTTGAAACAAGGGTAGATGACATAGAACTCACCCTCCAAGAACAAGCACAAGAGCAAATTGCCCTCAGAGAGGAGAACGCTATGCTTTTATCCCGCCTCGAGGACGCGGAAAATCGCTCCCGCAGATCCAACTTACGCCTCAGAGGCATTCCAGAAACAATTGATGACCTGCAATCTTTTACAACAGCACTTTTTCAAGAGCTAGCACCATCCATACCCATCGAACGTCTTGAATTCGATAGAATTCACAGAGCGCTCACCAGACGCCAATCAGACGGACCACCAAGAGACATTATCATCAAGCTGCATTTTTTCCGCACGAAAGAACAGCTCCTGGCGGCCGCCCGCAACAACAACACCTTGCAATTTCAGAGCCATACATATCAATTGTTCTCTGACTTAGCACCCCTCACGATTGCTAAACGCCGTGCTATGAAGCCCCAACTACAGGTACTTATACAGCACCAACTTAAGTACACTTGGCGGTTCCCTTTCGCATTACAATTCTCCTATCAAGGTCAACAACATACCGCCACCACACCAGAATCTCTCCAAAGACTGCTGGAATCGCTAAACCTGTCTCCCCAGAATGTCCACTCGGACACAGCCCTTCCTCGCACTCCAGCCAGATCTGCATCTCAACCATACACCACGACTCCCAAACGGAAAAACCCCGGACCACCATCCATCCGGAAGGGAACACCAGCCAGATTATCCGAATACTCCTATCGCAGCCTGAAATCCCAAGCTCCACGCTGAAGACCAAGGAACTCTCTTTTCTCTTTTCTTTTGTCTCCTTTTCTTTTTTGAATACGCAGGTACTCGGTTGCACTAGCAGAGAATGTCTCCACGCCACCTTATGAGACCCCACTCGTGACCGAGACCTGCTAGAGGACCTCCGTCAGGAACGGACACTTGGTAACCTGAAATTGTTTTCTCTTCAGGGCTCGTAGGCCTTTTAAGGCCTCCTCAGGTTCAGTTATTTTGTTCAATTTTTCTCTTATTTTTCAAACCTTTTTATTTGATAACGTAGCTAAGTTGTTTTTAAACGCACAATTCAGTTTTGCACATACCCAGAGTGCACTTGACCTGGTTTGTAATTGGTGAACCAGGTGAACCTTGCTACTCTGTCGCTTTCAAGATTGAGTACTGGTAATGAAACAATTTAACAGCTCTAATGTTTTGATTGACCTACCGTGAGTTTCATGTACACTTTTCTAGTATGTACCCCATATCCTCCCCTCCCCTTCCTCCCACCTCCTCCTTTCCCTGTCCTCCCTTCTCCCCCTCCTCCCTTTTCCCCCTCCTCCCTTCTCCCTCCCCCCCCCTCTCCTCCCCCCTCCCCTCCCTCCTCCCTTCACCCCCCCTCCCTTCACCTACCCCCCCTCCCTTCACCTCCCCCCTCCTCCCCCTCCCCCCTCCCCTCACTCCATCCTTTCCCCCCTCTCCCTTCCCTCCCCCTCTCCCTTTTTATCTTTCCTTCCCCCCAACCCTCCCTCCTTCCTTCATTCCTTCCCCTCCCATCTCCTCCCATCCATATTCCTCCCCATTCCCCCCCCTCCTCCTCCCCAACCCCCCCCCTTCCCCCAACTCAAAGATACTAACCCCTCACGATGAACGACACCAACTAAAAGCTCACATATATGCTTATCGGTTACTGAATTGAACTGCACTATAAGCTCTTACGTTCCCCACCCCCCACCTTTTACCTGATGTTCTGCTGTTATTTACGTTATTTGGGGGCACTGGGGAATATTTTGTATTTTCCATTATACTTTGTTTTATTGTTTTTCATTATACTTACTTTTAAATCATCTTTAATCTTTTGCTGCTCCCGGTTGCGGCGGGGAGCAGTCAATGCTTCCCCCCCTCTGCAGTGCATTCACTCTCTGACCAGAACCTCGGTCGCAGAGTCAGTGCACACGTTAGTCGGGCAATACTGGTGTGTTGCCCCCTTATTGAGGGGGTCGCTCAGCGCTTCACCCGACCCACAATGCTCTCCTTCTCCCCCCCCCTCTTTCCCCCCCCCTCTTTGACTTTACACCTTCACTCCCTACTTTTTTCTGTGCCGGTTGGCTCGCGTGGGCCCTTTTCTTTGATAATGACCACCCATACACCCCATAATGGCCCCACTTGAAATCCTTACCCTGAACGTTAAGGGATTAAATTCCCCACATAAACGAGTAAAAGCATTTCAAACCTTTGCGTCCCTGAAAGCTAAAGTTGTAGCTCTCCAGGAAACCCATTTTTCCATACGCCAAACTCCAAGTTTTTTTAGCTCTAGATACCCACAGGTATTTACTGCTTCAGCAAATACAAAACATAGAGGAGTTTTACTCGCTTTTCACCACACCATGCCATTTACCCCCCTCTCTGAGATAAAAGACCCAGAAGGCCGCTATCTTATCCTAGTGGGACTATTACAGGACACAACCACAACCTTCGTCTCCTATTACGCCCCCAACACAAACCCGATTCCCTTCTTTTCGCATCTATTACAAGTCGTGCAAGCACACTGCAAGGGAACTTTGTTCCTCTGCGGAGACTCCAACTCAGTGCTGCAACCACACACAGACAAATCGCCCTATGCTCCGGAACATTACACCCCCTCCTCACAATTTCGTAAACTAATACAGTCAGCCTCCCTCCTAGACCAATGGAGAGAACTCAATCCCTCAAAGAGAAACTATACATTTTATTCACACCCACACAAATAATTTTCCAGGATTGACCATATATTTACCTCAATAGCGTCTGCACCACTTCTCCTTCACTCACATATCCAACCAATTACATGGACGGACCATTGTGCCGTCATCACCACAGTGTCATCCCTAATCCCACAAGCTACCAACAGATCATGGTGTATGAATGACTCCCTCTTAACCAACCCTTCATACTGCCTAGATATCCAAGTAGCCCTTAAAGATTACCTAAAACACAACGCAACCCCCGACATCTCTTCCATCCTACTCTGGGAGGCACACAAACCCGTGATTCGTGGCACATGTATTTCAGTGGCATCTCATCTTAATAGAGACAAGAAGCTCAAACTACACCAGCTTGAATCTGATTATCATAATAGTTTCCTTTTATTTCAATCTGACCCTACCGAAACACATAAATTAACATTAGAAAAAATTAAGCTAGAACTAGATCTACTCCTAGCCGAGACGGCTGACAAAAACTATCCGTAGAACAAACCATACAATCTATACTAAAGCAAACAAACCAGACACCTACCTGGCATTACGTCTACGTAGACCAGACCGTGCTCGTATTCCTATTAGACTCAGACTGGCTAAAGATGTAGTCACTAGCAACCCTGTCAAGGTTCTCACGGAGTTTCGTAAACAGTTAGCAAATCTCTATGACTCTAAGACAACATTTCCACAGCGCCAAGCAGAGAAACTGTTTCATAAACTACCTATACCAACCTTGTCTGAATCCAATCGCGAGCTGATGGAGAGCACGATCTCGACAGACGAAGTACTAGCAGCCATAAAAACCCTAAAACCAAATAAACGCCCAGGCCCTGATGGCCTCCCCAGTCTCTACTATAAAAAATTTGCCACAGAACTATCCCCCCTTCTTACCAACACTTTCAATGCCATACTAAAGCAACACTCTTTTGGCAGGGACACATTGACTGCTCTTATCTCAATGATCCCCAAACCAAACACTGACAGCACGCTATGGTCCAACTATAGACCAATTTCTCAATGTGGATATTAAGATTTTAGCCAAAATTCTTGCTCTACGTCTCAATCCCATCATTGGTGGTTTGATACATAAAGACCAGGTTGGCTTCATACCCAAGCGACAAGCGAGCGACAATATCAGACGAATAATTCTCCTACAACATCTGGCCCGAACCCGTAAGATCCCTATGCACCTCCTCTCCTTAGATATACGCAAAGCCTTTGATACAGTCTCTTGGCCCTATCTATTTTTTATCCTCCAACGCTGGGGCTTCGGCCCCAATTTCATAAACTGGATAAAAGCCCTCTATAATCACCCGCAGGCGTATGTGCACTACTCCGGATTTCGATCAGACCCTTTTCCAATTGCACGGGGGACTAGACAGGGCTGCCCCTTATCCCCCCTCCTCTTCGCACTCACTATCGAACCCCTGGCAGCCCTGATTAGATCTAATCCTGACATCCGAGGCTTAGAAGTAGCATCCACCTCCCATAAAGTATGCCTCTTTGCCGACGACGCACTTATGTTTATTACTTCACCCCATACCACATTACCAAACCTTATGAACACCATAGATAAATTTTCCAGCATATCTGGACTTGAAGTCAACCAATCCAAATCGAAGGCCCTCGATGTGTCCCTGCCACAAGTTGATCTTGAAACACTACAAAGCAACTATCCCTTCCACTGGTCTTCCTCTTCGATACCATATTTAGGGATTAGGTTAACTAAAGATCCCTCCAACCTGTTCCAATCTAACTACCTCCCAATGCTCTCACAAATATCTTCTTTACTTAATACCCGGCTACCACTATGCGTTTCTTGGTTAGGACGTATAGCAGCTGTGAAAATGTCCCTATTACCAAAACTGTTATACTTATACAGAGTGCTCCCTATCACAGTCCCTCCTTACTATCATAGGATTATACAAAATAAAGTTTTCAAATATATATGGGGTCCAACTAGACCCAGAGTGGCGAGACCTATTCTTCTCCGTAACAAGTTCCACGGAGGCCTGGGCATTCCCAACTTCTCACACTACTATCACGCAGCCCGCCTAGCTCAGTCCATCTTATACCATGCCAAAACAGAGACCCTACTTTGGGTTGCTCTCGAAGCCATTGATCTACACCCGATTAATATAGGCAACTTACTTTGGCTCCCTACATCAACAAGAGGACCCTTAGCTAATCCATTTACACTTCACACACTTAAACTTTGGGATAGATTAAAAACTCCCTTTAAACTAATCTCTCCACACTCCCCACTTCTATCCTATTTAGGTCACCCTCAATTCCCCCCAGCCTACACAGAACCAGCTTCATTCCACGCCTGGGCCCAGGCGGGTCTGACTCGCATCTGTGATCTCGTCAGTGGAGACTCTGTGAAACCCTTCCCAACTATCCAGGAGCAATCGCAACTCCCTCACAGAGAATGTTTCCACTACCTCCAAATTAAGCACTTCGTGCAAACAACTATAAAATCTAACCCTGGACTGGACACTCTAACCGAATTTGAACGTATGTGCGAGTCGGATCCGCATGCCCCAGGTATTATCTCCCGCCTATACTCCCATCTTACATCACCACCCCCAGACCTACCCACATATGCACAGAGATGGTCGAGAGACCTCGATATTACCCTCGAACCAGAAGACTGGTCGACCATATGGTCCAATACAAAAAACTCATCCCAGAATGTTGTTGCCTCAGAAGCGAACTATAAAGTGCTAATGCGCTGGTATCTAGTCCCAGCCAGAATCGTTAAATTTTTTCCTGAATCCTCCCCGAACTGTTTCAGAGGCTGTGGAGACAAGGGCACGCACCTACATATATGGTGGACATGCCCTCAAGCACAACGCTTCTGGGCAATAATATTTCAGATGGCAACCACCCTCCACCAAATTACCTTACCCCCTAGCCCCACAATAGCCCTCCTCAACCTTTTCCCACAAGACTACACCAGATTGCAACTTCGACTTCTCCTACATTTATTCACCGCAGCCAAACAGACAATAGCTAAGGCTTGGAAAACACCCACTCTTAACATAGTCGAAACGAGGAATAGGGTTACTCAAGCAATGATACACAGCAAAATAGAGGCAAAAATTCTTGATAAAGCCACTCAACACAACAGAGTATGGCAACCCTGGGTTGAACACTTTCTACCAACGGACATTGCTGAAGACCTAGTATCGCTTTAAGTGGGCATGGGCACCACCCCTAGACTCTATTATGACTCCTGTACCCGCGCGGGCCCGCCGGCATCTCCCTCCCCCCCCTTCTTCTCCTACCCACAACTCTCTCGCCTATACCCCCTCTACTCTACCCCTTCTCTTTATTTCACCTCTTGATTCCACCATACCCTCCAAACTTAAAAATAGGTAATATACTCTGTTACATGTATTACTTTTGGGGGCCCCCCCATAACTGATGTTGGGGAAAGGCCCAAATCTATAGTGTTAAAAAAGGGATCGTAGTCCCCTTTAATCTTTCATATATTTCCATGTTTAGTTCCAGCAAGCCGCATGATTTAGAAATATATACGCTACCTTAATATTCAGCTTTCCTTAAACCAATGTTCTCCGACATTATTTTTTTGTACACTGCCATCTATTTGATAGAAACTATGTATGGAACTTAATGTAACAGTTGTATGTGAAATTGCCAATAAAACATTTGAAAAGAAAAGAAAGGACAAGAGGAACGCCAACATAGCATGAAACCGTCATGGTTTATTATGGTAGCATAAATCCAAACAGACAAGGATAAAACAGTTTCCAAGGTAAAAAAAAAAACGGTCTGCAGATCACATAGGTAGAAAGAAATCCTGGATAGCCGCACTCTGGGATAAGGAAATCTTTATTTCAATAAAATCCAAACATACAGTCAATTGCAGAGACGTACAGGGTGGTAGACTGCTAACGAGTTTCACATCATTTGGATGCTTATTCGTAGCTAGAGAGGGATAGTAGTGTGGTATAAATAGAAAAATGAAAAAGTAAAAGAGGGGGGGCGGGGTATGCATGCCAGTAAAACAACCAATCACCGTGCTGCATAGCAAACCCACCCTCTCAGTGTGATTAAAACAATACTGATCCCATTAAAAAACTACACCGGCTAAAAGAGGAGAGAAAACATCCATTGTTAACCTAACCAAAATGCATAATGAAAAATATAAGTAGACAAAACTGTCATGCTAATAAAAATCAGCACAAACTCATAAAAATAACTGAGTAACAGTTTTTTTTTTTTTTTTTTTCAGTTATTTTTATAAATTCGTGCTGATTTTTATTGGCATGACAGTTTTGTCTACTTATATTTTTCATTATGCATTTTGGTTAGGTTAACAATGGATGTTTTCTCTCCTCTTTTAGCAGGTGTAGTTTTTTAATGGGATCAGTATTGTTTTAATCACACTGGGAGGGTGGATTTGCTATGCAGCACGGTGATTGGTTGTTTTACTGGCATGTATACCCCGCCCCCCCTCTTTTACTTTTTCACTTTTCTATTTATACCACACTACTACTATCCCTCTCTAGCTACGAATAAGCATCCAAATGATGTGAAACGCGTTAGCAGTCAACCCCCCTGTACGTCTCTGCAATTGACTGTATGTTTGGATTTTATTGAAATAAAGATGTCCTTATCCCAGAGTGCGGCTATCCAGGATTTCTTTCTACCTCACTGCAAACCAGCAAAGCCAGCACCTGGAACCAGTTCCTACTAGGGCGGTGTCATTCCAGAGCAAGAGTGTTTGTGAGCTGCATCTCCTTTTTTCCTGCAGATCACATAGGAACTAGCGTGGGGAGAATTAGCATAGACTCCACACTACTAGTTTCATCATAACGGACATCATCGGGGGTGTGAAGTCCATGCCAGAAACCACGCTATTTAACAGGTCCACAGCGGAAAGAGCACAGCTGCTTGTATACTCTAAACACAAGTATATGGCCACTATTGGTCAGAAAGAAAAAATGACAGGGGAAACAGCCACTCATAAAAGCAATAGAGTGGTTAAACCCACATCGCTTGGAGGGCATTAATACCACAGTAGATGCATACCAAGCCTCCGTTTGACTAAGAGGCACCCAAGCCTTATTGTCAATCCAAGAGGACAACAAAATACATATACAACAGATCGAGATCTAAGAGGCAGGAAGTAACCAAGCCTCGTTTTCAATCCGCCAAAACAGCAGAGTTGAATACACACCAGATCTCAATCTGAAAGGCAGGAAACAGCCAAGCCTCATTCACATAAAGGAATCCATCAGAGTCACCCCAGAGTGAACATTTAGCCATGTCACAGTGGGTGATCTCATGTAAATGGTAAAAAATGTTAGAAAATCTATTTAATAAATGTAAATTAAAAAATATATGACATGAATTCTAAAAAATGTGTGTGCAATAAAAAATCTAAAATGAAACTGCATAAGAAAAAAAATTAATTCATAAATCTACCTAAACTCTATTTGGGAGACACCTCTTTGGTAGACCCTCCTCTCCAAGGTGGCATATATTTGTCAATTGCCACAAAAGAGGTGTCAGTGCTGCAATTGCATGATTCTGTTATGTAGCAGAGTGCTGGTACTAGTGCCACTCTACCTTCTGAACTGGCGAGCACCAGTGGCCTAGTACACCCTGGTCGTAGACAGACCAGCACTGCAGTAACACTTGGTGACGTGGCAAGTCCCATAAGAGCAGTTCAAGCTGGAGCTGTGGCTAGCACAAGTAGTGTCCCGCAGCCACCAAGAATTCAAACGCAGGCCCGTAGAGCCCATAGTGCCCTTCTTGATGCGCTTGCAAGTCCTGTGTCAGGGCCGGCTCAGCCCTTCCTTCTCTGAGCTGGCCACTCAGCTGTCGGCTAATTGCCAGCTCTCATCTCTCTCCACAGTTAACCAGCTATTGTGGATCTGCTTGTCAGTCCCGCCTACTTAAAGCTCTCCAGCTCACTTCATTCCTGCCTTCGCCTTGGTCACATCACAAGAAACCATCTCCTGCGTTCCTGTTTAAAGACTGGCTTTGCTGACATCCCTTCTGGCTCCTTATCCTGCTTACTGCTCCTCTACTTGGATCCCTGACTTCTGGCCTGGCTGATTACCCGATGTGGTTACTGAACTCTGGCTTAGCTGATTACCCGATCTGGTTACTCAACTCTGGCTTGGCTGACTACCTGATCCGGTTACTGGACTCTGGCTATGCTTTGACTACGCTTACTCTATTTACCTTTTTATTTTTATTAACCACTTAACAATGGCCCATAGCCGAATGATGGCTACAGTGCGGTTGCTTAACCCCGTGAGGGCGTATATTGACGTCCTCCCAGAATTCCGCTCTTGCGCGGACCCGAGCACATCCGTGACCGCCGGGTACAGAGGACCCGGCGCATCACGGATCACGGTAAATGCGCGCTGATCGTGGCCATTTACCATGTGAATGCGCCGTCAAATGACGGCACGATCACTTGTAAACAAACTGGCGCCATGTCATGACACCGGTTCCTCTCTCCCCTCTGTGTACTGATCGGTACAGTGGGGGAGAGATCGGATGGCAGCAGCGCTGTGGGCTACATCTGTAGTGCCCACAGCGCTGCTCTGTGACACTGAGCCACAATCCATCTATCCATGCTCAGTCATCCCTCCACGCTCAGAAATACCCTGCAATACCCTGTGCAATACCCCGCAATACCCCGCCATACTCAGCCATGCTCAGCCGTACTCGGCTGTACGTGGCCAGGCTGTAGAAGTCTCACACATGTGGTATCGCCGTACTTAGGAGGAGTAGGAGAATCTATTTTGGGGTGTCATTTTTGGTATGTACATGCTATGTGTTAGAAATAATGTATAAATTGACAACTGTGTGTTAAAAAAAAAAAAAAAAAATGCGTTTTAACCACTTCCCGCCCGCCGCCATATGACATCCTTGAATTTATTATCTGAATGATGGGTGTAGCTACAGGCATCATTCAGATATCAGCTTTTTCAGCCGGCGATTCCCTACACCATAAGAATAATCATAGCGCCTGTTCCACTGCTTGATCGTTCTTACAGGAGGCGAGAGGGGACAACCCCCCCTCCCGCCAACCTCCGGTGCTTCTACCGACTCACCGCTATGATCAAAGCCAGGATCTTTTTTTTTTTATTATTTCAGGCTTTCCAGCCTAGTGGTGAGATGTGGGGTCTTATTGACCCCATATCTCACTGTAAAGAGGACCTGTCATGCCATATTCCTATTACAAGGGATGTTTACATTCCTTGTAATAGGAATAAAAGTGATCAAAAAATTAATTTTTAGGAAAAAAGTGTCAAACTAAAATAAAGTAAAAAGAACAATAAAAAAAAAGAATTTTAAAGCGCCCCTGTCCCCGTGTGCTCGCATGCAGAAGCGAACGCATACATAAGTCCCGCCTACATATGAAAACGGTGTTCAAACCACACATTTGAGGTATCGCTGCGAACGATAGAGCGAGAGCAATAATTTTGGCCCTAGACCTCCTCTGTAACTCAAAACATGTAACCAGTAAAAAAAATTTTAAAGCGTCGCCAATGGGGATTTTTAAGTAGGGAAGTTTGGCGCCATTCCACGAGCGTGTGCAATTTTGAAAGGTGACGTGTTAGGTATCTATTTACTCGGTGTAACTTCAGCTTTCACCTTATGCAAAAACATTGGGCTAACTTTACTGTTTTGTTTTTTTTTTTTTTAAGCACAAAACTGTTTTTTTTTTTTTTTTAAAAAAAGCATTTGAAAAATTGCTGCGCAAATACCGTGCGAGATAAAAAGTTGCAACGACCGCCATTGTATTCTATAGGGTCTTTGCTAAAAAAAACATATATAATGTTTTGGGGTTCTATGTAATTTTCTAGCAAATAAATGATGATGTTTACATGTAGGAGAGAAATGTCAGAATTGGCCTGGGTGCTCCAGAACGCCTGAAGGTGCTCCCTGCATGTTGGGCCTCTGTATGTGGCCACGCTGTGTAAAAGTCTCACAGATGTGGTATCGCCGTACTCAGGAGTAATAGCAGAATGTTTTTTGGGGTGTAATTTGTTGTATGCATATGCGGTGTGTGAGAAATAACCTGCTAATATGACAATTTTTTTTTTTAATTTTGCAAAGAATTGTGGGGAAAAAATGACAACTTAAAAAAAACTCACCATGCATCTTTCTAAATACCTTGGAATGTCTTCTTTCCAAAAAGGAGTCATTTGGGGGGTATTTGTACTTTTCTGGCATGTTAGGGTCTCAGTAATTCAGGTGTGATCAATTTTCAGATATTGGCACCATAGCTTTTGGACTCTATAACTTTCACAAAGACCAAATAATATACACCAATTTGTACTTATTTTTACCAAAGATATGTAGCGGTATAAATTTTGGCCAAAATTTATAAAGAGAAATTACTGATTTGCTAAATTTTATGACAGAAACAAAGAAAAATTCATATTTTTACAGAATTTTCAGTCTTTTTTCTTTTATAGGGCAAAAAATAAAAAACCCAGCGGTGATTAAATACCACCAAATGAAAGCTCTATTTGTGTGAAAAAAAGGACAAAAATTTTATATAGGTACAGTGTTGCATGACTGAGCAATTGTCATTCAAAATGTGAGTGCACTGAAAGCTGAAAATCTGGTTATTAAGGGGGTTTAAGTGCCCATTGGTGAAGTGGTTAATAAACAAGTGTGATTTTACTGTACTTCTGTCTCAGTCTGGTTCAAGGTTTCTGACATTCTTATTGTCAGTCCACAGATTCTGCAGCGCCTATACGTCCCTCATTCACCGGTCAACCCGGAATTTTTTTTGGCTGTTTTTTTGTTTTTTGTTTTTTGTTTTTTAAGGAAGATCTGTACAGATCTACTGTGAACCAAAGCAATTTATATGCTGATCAATTTATCGCCGCAAACCCAAATTTGACGTTTGCCAGACAATTTGCATGGAAACCTATCACGGTTCCCGAATTTAAGGCCTTTTTGGGCATATCCCTCAAAAGGGCATTACTAAAAAGAATGAGTTGCGGTCATATTGCTCCACTGACTCAATTCATATGTATGAATCATATGTGTTCTCTGCTGCCATGGCCAGATACGAGCAAATAATGCGGTTTATGCACTTCAATGACAATGAACTCTGTCGTCCTCAGGATGACCCTGGATATGATCAGCTCCACAAAATTCGGCCCCTCGTAAACCACTTCAACCAAAAATTTGCAGCCTTGTATATCCCCAACAAGATGTCTGCGTAGAGGAGTACCTGATTAAGTTTTTTGGCCGCCTTGTTTTCAAACAGCTTCTCCCCAGCCAGCATATACACAGAGGCTAAACACGGAGTTTCCTGGTTTACAAGGGAAAAAGATAGCAGTGTGAAGCCCCCCCGACTGCCCAGACTACATAGGGAGCAGCGGCAAGACTGTTTGGGACTTGGTGTCACCCTTATTCGGAAAGGAGTACCATTTATACGTAGACAATTTTTATATTGAATGATATAAGGGAGTATTACATAATATTTACAGTATTAAGGTATTTTTTTTGTTTTTATTAGCACATTTGTACAGTTTTGTATAAAACTTATTTGCTACATGTTTATTATTTAGCGCGGCACTTTATAATTTCAGATCAATTTTTATACAAGTGTGCCACTTTTTAACCACTTCAATATGCAAGGCACCCTTTCTGCCCAGGACAATATTCAGCTTTCAGCACTGTCACACTTTGAATGACAATTGCACGGTCATACAACACTGTACCCAAACTACATTTTTATAATTTTCTTTCCACAAATAGAGCTTTCTTTTGGTGGTATTTGATCACCACTGGGTTTTTTATTTTTTGCTAAACTAAAAAAGACTGCCATTTTTGAAAAAAAAAAAAAAAAAAAGAAAAGGTTTTTCTTAGTTTCTGTTGTAAAATTTAGTTTTCTCCTTCATTGATGGGCACTGATGAGGAGGCAATAATATTAAGAAATGATGGCCACTGATAATGGGCACCGATAGGTGGCACTGATGGGCACTAATAGCTGGCACTGATGAGGAAGTACTGACAGGCATTACTGATGGGCATCCGAAGGGCACCGACAGACGTTACTGATTGGCACTTTTATGAGCACTGATTGGTGATTTGGGTGGGCACTGACTAGCGGCTGATGGGCATTGAATTTCAGCTGTGGTGGGCATCTCTGATGGGGGCTGTGGTGATAATCAATGTGCTGATTGTCAGCGCACACCCCATTCTGACAGGAGAGCCACCGATTAGCTCTACCTGTCACCGCGAACCGAGGAAAAGCCGATTACCGGCACTTCCTGGTTCACGCTGTGATAAGCTGTGATTTGTCACAGCTGATCATGTGGTAAAGAGCCACTGTCAGAGGCTCCGTACCACAATTGGAGATGCGGTGTGTCAGAGTGACACACCACACCACCGATCGCTGCGCTGCATGCCCCCGTGGGCGTGCGCTGGCTTGTTATCCTGAAAGATGTCATTGTCAGGGTAACGGAACCACCGCCCGGCAGTCATTCTGCTATAAGCTGGGCGGGAAGTGGTTAAACACCTCTTTTAATTTGTTTAGCCACTATTACCCATTTAGACAGGGGGAGAGAGCCTGCTTGAGGTGGAATGAATTGCTTGCAGTGAGGTGGAAAGACAAACAGAACATTTTTGTTGTCTTCCATTCACACAGATACGGCAGTCCAAATTACAACGGCGACTGGTGTTGTGGAGAAGCCCCTCTGTGTCCACGACTACAACCATAAAATAGGAGGGGAGGATCTCAACGACCAGATGATGGAGCCGTACTTAGTGTCTGTATATTTATTCCAATTGGCTCTGTTCAACTCTGTTCAAAGCATCAGGAAGAAGTGGATCCTTCCTAAAATTCCAGGAAGAGATCACAGCCCTTTTGTATACAGAAGGTGCTGTGGCTCAATTTCCCAATCCAGATGCAGTGAGCTGGCTGCATGAGAGGCATTTTCCGGATGTCCTCCCTGGTACCCCTACCCAAAGAGCACCCAAAAAAAGATGCAGTGTCTGTAGTAAGCACAGGTACAGGCGTGACACACGCTATTTTTGTCCCTCCTGTCCTGGCGAACCTGGTCTCTGCATTGGGGACTGTTTCCGTCACTACCACACACTAGTGGATTATTGATATAGGGTACAGCACGGTACAGTCTAGGGCACCATATTCACAGGGTCTCGAATAGGGTGGATTTGATTCAAAGTGGTGTTCCGGACGAAATTATACTTTTTAAATAAAAATATCACTATAATACACAAGCTTAATGTATTCTAGTAAGGTTAGTCTGTAAACTAAGGTCTGTTTTGTTAGTTTATAGCAGTAGTTTGTTATCTTATAAACTTACAGCAGGCCGTGGCCATCTTAAGTGTGGGCATCTGAAGCCAGACTGTATTTCTTCCTGGATCTCATCCTTGCAGATCTCTCACATGCGCAGTGCAGCACAAGCAGTGTAATATGTTTCAGGTCAGGTTTCCATAGCAACGGCAGTGTCAGAGGAAGTTGCCACCCCTTCCCAGAAGGCATTGCAAACAGGAAATGATGCAATGGGCCATGGCCAGGGAGGAGGAAGTGAAAAATGAATACAGCAGATATACAGTAGGTGCTGAGAAAAAAAATTTAAAAACATCCAATTCGTTTACAGTGCACAGTTTAGTGAGGGATGCTGAAGAGCGTGGAACTCCACTTTAAATCAGGATTTAAATCGCTAGTAAAATAGCTTGATTTAAATCATAATTTTTAAAGAGCAACTGTCATATCTGTCCCACAGCGGCTCCTCCTCTGACCCACTGTTGACTCACCGACAGTCCCATTCACTTTAATGGGACAGCTGGTGATGCAGCACTGACACAAGGCGCGGCAGCAGGTGAGTAGATGCCCGCTAACAGGCGCTGCCATGATGGATTTGAAATGACAGGTGCTCTTTATCCACTTGCCAACCACTGAACGCCGATATATGTCGGCACAATGGCAGCGGTGGGCAAATGGGCATACCTGTACGTCCCCTTTAAATGGCGGGGCTAGCAGGCGCGCGGTCTCCCGGCGATCGTGTCACAGAGCCGCAGAATGGGGAAGTGCCTATGTACACAAGGCATTTCCCCAGTCTGCCTTGTGACCATGACAGAGATCACTGCTCCCTGTCATTGGGAGCAGTGATCGCTATCATGTGAGTGGAAGCCCATCCCCATCCCCCCACAGTTAAAATCACTCCCTAGGACACACTTAACCCCTTCACCGCCCCCTAGTGGTTAACCCCTTTCCTGCCAGTGTAATTTACACAGTAATCAGTGCATTTTTATAGCACTAATCACTGTATAAATGACAATGGTCCCAAAATAGTGTCAAAAGTGTCCGCCATAATGTCGCAGTCCCAATAAAAATCGCAGATCGCCGCCATTAATAATTAAAAAAAAAAATGTATAATAAAAATGCCATAAACTATCCCCTATTTTGTAGACGCTATAACTTTTGCGCCAACCAATCAAGATACGCTTATTGCGATTTTTTTACCAAAAATATGTAGAAGGATACATATCGGCCTATACCGAGGAAAAAAATTGTATTTTTATATATTTTTTCGCAATTGTCAGTTAAAGTGACGCAGTGCCGAATCGAAAAAGTGCTCTGGTCAGGAAGGGGGTAAAATCTTCCGGGGCTGAAGCGGTTAAATGTAAGGACTTATTCTTGCTGGTAGTTAGAATCTTTAACCACTTCAACCCCGGAAGGTTTTACCCCCTTCCTGACCAGATCACTTTTTACAATTTGGCACTGCGTCACTTTAACTGGTAATTGCACGGTCATGCAATGCTGTACCCAAACGAAATTTGTGTCCTTTTTTTCCCACAAATAGAGCTTTCTTTTGGTGCTATTTGATTACCTCTGTGGTTATATATTTTATTGGTTAAAAAAAAAAAAAATATTGCAATAAGCGTATATTAATTGGTTTGCGCAAACGTTATAGCGTCTACAAACTAAGGGAAAGATTTATGGCATTTTTATTAATTTTTGTATTTTTTTTTTTACTAGTAATGGCGGTGATCTGTAATTTTTAGCGGTATTGCGACGGACAGATCGGACACTTTTGACACATTTTTGGGACCATTGAGATATATACAGTGATCAGTGCTATAAAAATGCACTGATTATTGTGTAAATGTCACTGGTAGGGAAGGGGTTAACACTAGCAGGCGATCAAGGGGTTAAATGTGTGTTCCCTCAGTGTGCTCTAACTGTATGGGGATTGGACTGAGTAGGTAGGAGAGGAGACATATCGCTGTTCCTACTTGCTAGGAACAAACGACATGTCTCCTCTCCTCTGACAGCACAGGGACAGCACAGGGATTTGTGTGTTTACACACACAAATCCCTGTGCTGGTGCTCGTGCACACGATCGGCGGTGCACGCCCTCTGGCGGCTCTTAAAGGAAACCCCGGGGTTTTGCGCAAGGGAGACATTTTGCCCCTATAAATAGACGTGAGTCGGTCGGGAAACGGTTAATATTTGCAAACAAAATGAAGGTTTCCTATTTAGAATAATAAGCTGTCAGGTTAGTAAAACAGCGATATCAGAAACAATCCAATCATACAGTTGGCAGTGTACATAGATTTGCAAAACAATGGGATAAAGGAATATTCCTGAACTTTGTTTATAGTTACAATAAAAGTGTAAAAATATGTAAAAAAAAAATAAAATAAAAGCCAAAAATAGTTGTCGTTATATTGTTCTTACTGTTTTACTGTATTTTATGCTATACTGTAATGTTTTATTGTTACAGTATTTTATTGTTAACCATTGTTTGCTTTGCAGGTACGCCATTCAGCTGCAGCACTGACTTGTTTATTTTGACAGCAATAACGTTTGCTCTCACAATTTGTAAATTAGTGACTCCAGTGCTGTAGGAGGTGATTTCACCACCGCAGTTAAAAAAAAAAAAAGAGCATATATATATATATATAGCGAATAATAGGGGCTGGGGTGGACAGAGGCAGGATTGCCCCTATGGTTCGCCATATATGTATTACTCTTCTTTTTGGCACAGATTGCAAAAAAAAAAAAAAAAAAAAGTTGTTTTATTGATACTGTGTTTTATTGTTAACCATTGTTTGCTTTGCGGGTACGCAGGTTGCAGCACTGATTTGTTTATTTTGACAGGGTTTGCTCTCACACTAGTAAGTAAATCAGTGACTCCAGCGCTGTAGGAGGTGATTTCACCACCGCAGTTAAAATTTTTTAAAAAGGCATATATCCCAAAGCATAGGGGCTGGGGTGGCTCGCTTCGTGGCAGAGATTTCTTCATCCACATCGACCGATGGGCCATGGGCTGAATAAAAAAAAAAAAAAAAGAACATTGCATGTATGCCCATCATTAGAAGTGGGTGGATGCAGGGCGGTATATTCTAATGGTGGGCATACCACACACTTTTTTCTGGCAGAGATTTTTTCATCCACATCGATCAATGTGAATGGAGGAATCTGTTAGGTTCTCTTTTTTCGTTCATCCCACAGACTGCATAAAAAAAAAAAAAGAACATTAGAATATACAGTATACCCAACAAGAACCAGCAACTTACTGCTGGACTTTTTTTTTTCTTTTTTTTTTTAATCTGTTTATTAAAGTTTTCATGTTAAAGGGGCTTCCAGATTCCAATAAGCCCCCCACCTGCAGACCCTGACAACCACAGGCAAGGGTTGTCAGGAAGAGGCCCTTGTCCCCATCAACATGGGGCAAGGTACTTTTGGGTGGAGGGTGCAGAGCACTCCCTGCCCCAAAGCACCCACCCACCCCCCCCCAAGTTGAGGACATTCGGCCTGGTATGGTTCGTCCCCTCCCTTTCGTGACCTGCCGGGCTGCATGCATAAGGGTCTGGTATGGACCCCACACCATTTTTTTTTTATTTTGGAGTGGGGGGGTCCCCTCCGAAGCCATACTAGACCTAAGGGCCTGGTATGGACCTGGGGGGGGACCCCACACTGTTTGTTTTTTTTCACAATTTTTTTTGCTGGCAATTCTTTGTTTTTTTACATTCAGCGGGGAAGCGCCGCTGATGACTCATTGGTTAGTAAGGATGCGGCAACCGGCTTCCAGGTCCCCTCCTTAGCAACCAGCTATATACAGTCAATGTACAGTTAAAAAAAATAAACACGAATCGCAAATCGCTGCAAAATTGCGTTACTTGCGTTTTGGATGTGGGTCCATTGAAGTCTATTACATGAAAAAAATGCTGCATTTTACAGGAAAAAAGTCCCCGACCCTTTTCAAAAACGCAGAGGCACAAAAATGCATTAATGCGAACATGTTAAAAAAAATTCCCTGCATTTCTGCAAAACGCATCAAAAAACACATTAGTGTGAATCGAGCCTAATGCCCTGTACACACGGTCGGATTTTCCAACGGAAAATGTGTGATAGGATCTTGTTGTCGGAAATTCCGACCGTGTGTAGGCTCCATCACACATTTTCCATCGGAATTTCCGACACACGAAGTTTGAGAGCTTGCTATAAAATTTTCCGACAACAAAAGCCGTTGTCGGAAATTCCGATCGTGTGTACACAAATCCGACTGACAAAGTGCCACGCATGCTCAGAATAAATTAAGAGACGAAAGCTATTGGCTACTGCCCCATTTATAGTCCCGACGTACGTGTTTTACGTCACTGCGTTCAGAACGATCGGATTTTCCGCCAACTTTGTGTGACCGTGTGTATGCAAGACAAGTTTGAGCCAACATCCGTCTGAAAAAATCCATAGATTTTGTTGTCGGAATGTCCGATCAATGTCCGATTGTGTGTACGGGGCATTAGAGGGCATGCACACTTATGCAACCACATTATTTTATTTTTTTTATTTTTACTTCTTTCCTCCTAAAAGATTTCAGTTTGTTTTTCAATTGAGTTGTACAGTTTATAGGTCACATTAAAAAAGGTGGAAAAAGTTCTGAAGTGATTTTTCTTTGTCTCCATTTTTTACATCACAGAAACCTGACATTTTAACAGGGGTGTGTAGACTTTTTATATCCACTGTACATACTTCAATGGCTTGATGTTGCTGGATTTTGAGTGGTTATACTGGAATGATGCCTGCAGGTTTAGGCATCAAGTTGGTATTGTTTTTTTCAGCCGGCGGTAGGCTATCATGTAAAAGCAATCCTAGCAGCTAAACTAGACTGCTTTTACAAGCAGTGTGAGGGGATGTTCCCCCTCCCGCCGCCTTCCATGGTTTTCTCTGGCTCTCCTGTCCCACCAGGAAACCCGAGAATGCAGCCGGTGGTTCCACCAGCTGACCATAGAGCTGATCGAAGTCCAGAATGGCTCACTTCGGTTTCGCCGGATATAAACAGCGTAATTGAGAAATTGGGAAAGCATCTTATCACACCCATCTTGGTGTGGCCAGATGCTTTAGGGGCAGAGGAGAGATCTAGAATCTAATAGACCCCACATTTAAAAAAAAAAAAAAAGGAGTATGTGTCACTACCTATTGCTATCATGGGGGATATTTACATTCCCTGTGATAACAAAAATTATTTTAAAAAAAAAAATGAATAAAAATAAAATGAAAGGGACAGTGTAAAAAATAAATTAAAAAAATAATTAACAAAACAAATTAAAAATTTAAAGCACCCGTTTAGCCGTGCGCAAATGTGAACGCAAGCATCGGTCTTGTGTCGTATGTACACAGCAATTGCACCATGCATGTGAGGTATCATGGTGAATGTCAGATCGAGGGTAGTAATTCTGGCAGTAGACCTCCTCTGTAAATCTAAAGTGGTAACCTGTAAAGGCTTTTAAAAATGTATGAAGTTTGTCGCCGCTGCACAGGCGTGTGCAATTTTAAAGCATGTCGTGTTTGGTATCTATGTACTCGGCATAAGATCATCTTTTATATTTTACCAAACATTTTGGGCACTTAGTGTGTTTTTGTGCATTAAAATTCTAAACAAAAATGTGTTTTTTTTTCCCAAAAAAAATGCGTTTGGAAAATCGCTGCGCAAATACTGTGTGTAAAAAAAAATTGTAACACCCACCATTTTAATCTGTAGGGCCTCTGCTTTAAAAATATATATGAATGTTTGGGGGTTCAAAGTAATTTTCTAGCAAAAAAAAAATTTTCATGTAAACAAAAGGTGTCAGAAAAGGCATGGTCTTCAAGTGGTTAGAAGAGTGGGTGACGTGTGGCATAAGCTAATGTTGGGCAAAGAATGCCAGGACAGTTCAAACCCCCCAAAATGAAGAGCCAACCCTAATATTGTCAGATTTCGATACGGAGACAAGCAGGAGAAATTGATGCTATACGCTGACGATACCATGATCCTGCTTGGAGACTTAGACAAATCTCTCACAGAAGCTATGTCCACCATAGTGGAGTTTGGAAGATACTCGGGACTCCTGATTAACTGGACCAAATCCTCCCTGATGCTTATTGATGAAGGGGGTACTCCTCCCAATAACAGTGCGGTGCCTCTAACCAGCTTGTTCAGATACTTAGGTATTCAGGCGACGCCTAGAATCAGAGATTACGGTAGATTAAATATATATCCCATTGCTACAAAAATTTAGAGAACGGATTAAAACATGGAATTCACTCTGTCTGTCGGTAACAGGCAGGGTGAATTTGATTAAAATGATTCTTATGCCCCAACTGTTATATGTACTTCATAATGCACCCATGGTAGTGACCCTAAAGACGTTTAGAATTATTAATTCCCTATTTAGACTACTTATATGGAGGGGGCGCTCTCCAAAGAAATAAACTCGAACATCTCCAACGTCCTAAGGATGAGGTAGGGCTCGCGCTTCCCAATCCCTGGCTCAGCTGCAAGAACTGGTAGGTACAATGCACACTGGCGCAGAGAAAGAGAGAACTATACGTAGTTCCTCAGAACTAGTAATGTTGCACACAGTTAAAAAAGACTCGGTTCAGACAGCCCTGGAGGAGTTAGATTTTGGTAAATCAAATAAGAAATACCCGACCTATGACCTAATCCAAAAAATATGGGCCAAGACAGGGTGTGACAGGTTTTACGGACTACAGTCCAATAATGGTTCAATGAAATGAACCCAGAATTACGGCATGGGGCGATATGGAGAAGATATGGAGTACTATATATCAGGCAGATTTTCCAAAACGGGAAACTGCATACATTTGAGAACTTGCAGAGGCTGAGTTACCACAGTCCATGTGGTTTTACTACATGCAATTAAAACATGCAGTGGTGGCACAGAGTAAATCCTCGGATTGGGTCTCTTTACCAACACCCGTGTTTAATGTGATTGCAGGGGCTAACAATACTAAGGGTTTTATATCACAGTGCTACAGTATGTTACTACAAAACTTTCCAAATAAACATCCTCTAGGAATGCTGGCCAAGTGGGAGAGGTATGTTGGCCCGATTGATGGAGATCAGTGGGAAGAGGTGTTGCAGGCGGTGCCCACATGTTCCCTAAACGTTACGCAAAGATTGACACAATTGTATATCATATTACGAGTATATTATACCCCTCTCAGATTATATGCTATAGGTCTTCGACCCACTCCACTTTGTACCAGATGCAAAAGGGAACATGGGGACCTGATCCACCTGCTGTGGAAGTGCCAAAGCTTCACCTCTACTGGAAAGGGGTGGTGGACACTGTTAATAGGGTATTTCAGGTCACGTTACCTACAGACCCCAAGCACTGTCTGCTCAATATGTTAGATGAACTGGGGTGGGAGGAAAATACCAAAGTGGCAGTTACTAAAGCTATATTTGTGGCACGTAAACTAATAATGACATAATGACATAATAATAATTGGATTTCAGAAGAGCCTCCTGCTCTTAAAGAATGGATTAATGCTGTGGGGGAAATGTTACGAAAGGATAAAGTAATTTACCAACATAGAGGCTGCACGCAGAAATTCAAGAAACTCTGGGGACCATGGCTGAATGTTCCTGGGCTTGCCCCAGTGGATTTGGTCGTGGGCAGATTGCTGGGTTTGGGGGTATGAGATGCTAAATGTCAGGCAGATAGAGCCTCTTTTGTTCGGTATAGTTCCTCACTTGGCTTACTTATTCCCTTTGTTTATGCTGATGCTGGGGTCTACAAATGGATTATATGTCCATGAAATAAACAGTCTGACAATGTTTGGTTAGGTTGGTGACTTAAGAAATGTTGGTTAAATAATACAGCCCGCAGTGTATACAAATGTGGTATACCTCATGGTAGAATGTATTACTGATTATACTTGTGCAGTCGGTATGTGTATGTTTTTACATGTTTTTCTCAATAAAATTTTTCGTTGGATAAAAAAAAAAAAAAAAAGACCCCTTTTTGGAAAGAGGACACCCAAAGCCATTTGCTGAGAGGCATGTTTAGTCCGTGGAATATTTTATATTTTGCCACAAGTTTTGGGAAAATTACCAAAACATTTTTTTTTTTTTTTTTTACACAAAGTTGTCACTTAAGTGATATATTGCTTAACCACTGGGCACTTAAACCCCCTTCCTAACCAGAGCAATTTTCAGCTTTCGGTGCGCTCACATTTTGAATGACAATTACTCAGTCATACTGTACCATATGAGATTTTTGTCCTTTTTTGACACAAATAGAGCTTTCTTTTGGTGGTATTTTTTTATTTTTTGCGCTATAAAAGAAAAAAAGACTGAAAATTCTGTAAAAAATGAATTTTTCTTTGATCTGTTATAAAATTTAGCAAATTAGTAATTTTTCTTCATAAATTTTGGCAAAAATGTATACTGCTACATATCTTTGTTAAAAAAAGTACAAATTGGTGTATATTATTTGGTCTTTGTGAAAGTTATAGAGTCCACAAGCTATGGTGCTAATATCTGAAAATTGATCACACCTGAAGTACTGACGGCCTAATATTTTGAGACCCTAACATGCCAGAAAAGTACAAATACCCCCCAAATGACCAATTTTTGGAAAGTAGACATTCCAAGGTATTTAGAAAGATGCATGGTGAGTTTTTTTTGAAGTTGTCATTTTTTCCCACAATTCTTTGCAAAATCAAGATTTTTTTTCTTCATATTAGCAGGTTATTTCTCACACACAGCAATACGAATACAACAAATTACACCCCAAAACACATTCTGCTATTACTCCCGAGTATGGGAGTAATGTGTGAGACTTTTACACAGCGTGGCCACATACAGAGGCCCAACATGCAGGGAGCACCTTCAGGCGTTCTGGAGCACCCAGGCCAATTCTGACATTTCTCTCCTACATGTAAAAATCATCATTTATTTGCTAGAAAATTACATGGAACCCCAAAACATTATCTATGTTTTTTTAGCAAAGATCCTAGAGAATACAATGGTGGTCGTTGCAACTTTCTATCTCGCACGGTATTTGCGCAGCAATTTTTCGAACGCTTTTTTTTGGGAAAAAAACAAAACAGTTTTGGGCTTTAAAAAAAAACAGTAAAGTTAGCCCAATGTTTTTGCATAATGTGAAAGATGAAGTTACGCCGAGTAAATATATACCTAACATGTCACCTTCCAAAATTGCACACGCTTGTGGAATGGCGCCAAACTTTGCTACTTAAAAATCCCCATAGGCGACGTGATAACATTTTTTACTGGTTACATGTTTTGAGTTACAGAGGAGGTCTAGGGCCAAAATTATTGCTCTCGCGCTAACGTTTGCAGTGATACCTCACATGTGTGGTTTGAACACCGTTTTCATATGTGGTCAGGACTTACATATACGTTCGCTTCCGCATGCAAGCATACGGGGACAGGGGCGCTTTAAAATTTTTTTTTTTTTTTTTTTTATTATTGTTCATTTTACTTTATTTACTGTAGTTTGACATTTTTTTTTCCAAAAAATACATTTTTCTTTTATCTTTTATTCCTATTACAAGGGATGTAAGGTATGGCATGACAGGTCCTCTTTACAGTGAGATATGACCCCACATCTCACCTCTAGGCTGGAAAGCCTGAAAAAAAAAAAAAAAAAAACGATCCTGGCTTCGATCGTAGCGGTGAGTCAGTAGAAACATCAGGGGTGGTGGGGGGGGCGTCCCCTCTCGCCTCCTGTAAGAACGATCAAGCAGGGGGAAGAGCCGCTATGATCATTCTCATGGTGTAGGGAATCGCCGGCTGAAAAAGCTGATATCTGAATGATGCCTGTACCTGCAGGCATCATTCAGATATCCCCACACAAAGTCAAGGATGTCATATGACGGCGGGTGGGAAATGGTTAAAACGCATTTTTTTTTAACACAAAGTTGTCCATTTATACAATATTTCTAACACATAGTACGTACATACCAAAAATGACACCCCAAAATAGATTCTCCTACTCCTCCTGAGAACAGCGATACCACATGTGTGAGACTTCCACAGCCTGGCCACATACAGAGGCCGAGCATGGCAGGGTATTGCAGGGTATCACCAAGTATGACTGGGTATGGCAGAGTATGGCTGGGTATGGCAGGGTATTACCGAGTATGGCTAAGCATGGAGGGATGGCTGAGCATGGATGGATGGATGGCTGGATGTGACTGCAAATGTCACAGAGCAGCACTGTGGGCACTACAGATCCAGCCCACAGCGCTGCTACCATCCGATCTCTCCCCCTCTCCTCTCACACTGTACCCATCGGTACACAGAGGGGAGAGAGGAACTGGCGTCATGACATGACGCCGGTTTGTTTACAAGTGATCGCTCCGTCGTTTGACGGAGCGCTCACGTGGTAAACACCCGATATCAGCGGCCATTTACCGTGCTCCGCGATGCGCCGGGTCCGGTCAGGGATGTTCTCAGGTGCGAGCGGGATTCTGGGAGGACATCACTGTACGCTCTCACAGAGTTAGGCAACCGCCCTGTGGCTGTCATTCAGCTATGGGTCGGTTGGCAAGTGGTTAAACATGCCATGGGTATATGTAAAATTACACCCCAAAATACATTCTGCTGCTTCTCCTGAGTATGGAGATACCACATGTGAGACTTTTTGGCAGTCTAGCCGTGTACAGGACCCTTAAAACCAATCACCGCATTCAGGCTAAGGATGTAAATTGCTCATTTCATTTCCTCACTACCTATTGCAGTTTTGGAGGCTGTGAAATCCCCTAAAATGACCCTTTTTCGGAAACCAGACACACCAAGGTATTTGCTAAGAGGCACGGTGAGTATTTTGCAGATCTCACTTGTTGCCACAATGTTTTGGAATTACATGAAATTAAGAAAGAGAAGGAAAAATTCATTTTTTCTTTTTTCAAATTTCAAAACATTGTGACAAAAAGTGAGATCTGAAAAATACTCACCATGCCTCTTAGCAAATACCTTGGGGTCTCTGCTTTCAAAAAAGGGGTCATTTGGAGGGGGGGTTTGTGCTATCTTGACATTTCAGGGCCTCCGAAACTGTGATAGGTAGTGAGGAAGTGAAATGAGCAATTTACGCCCTTTGAAATCCTGAAGGCGGTGATTGGTTTTTGCTGTCCTGTACGCGACTAGACTGCAAAAAAAAAGTCTCTCACATGTGGTATTCACATACTCAGGAGAAGCAGCAGAATGTATTTTGGGGTGTAATTTCACATATACCCATGGCATGTGTGAGCAATATATCATTCCAGTGACAACTTTGTGTAAACTTTTTTTTTTTTTAATTTTTCAATCACTTGTAAAAATAAATAAAAAAATAAAAAATAATAATGATTATTCAGCGGGCTCAACATGCCTCTGAGCAAATTCCTTGTAGTGTATACATTCCAAAGAGGGGTAATTGGAGGGGGGTGCACTGCCCTGCCATTTTAGCACCTCAAGAAATGAGACGGGAAGTCAAACTAAAAGCTGCGTAAATTCCAGTAAATATACCAGTGGCGGCCTGTCCATTGGGGGCGCCCGGGCGCCGCCCCCCTCCTGTAGACACCAAAAAAAAAATTTTTATCAGCCCCCTTAGGAAAAAAAAATTGAAAAAAAATGTCCTTTAACTAAGTGCACTGTGTTCGGGCGCCGGACACAGTGCACTATGGGAAGCGCCATGTCAATGCAATCACGAGATTGCAGAAGCGCCACTTCATTGGCGGGATTTGGAGCTTCTTTGCGGCGCAATCCATCCTGCCGAGCAGTGTTAAGTGCGAGAACAAAGTCACTTCCGGCGGGCTACAAAAAGAAGATGGCCCCTCCCCTCTCCACTGAACACACAGAGAAAGCCAGGAACTAGCTACAGACACGGCTTGAAAGAGTTCTGTGCTGCCGGGGGCACCTGATGCAAGGACAGGCTCTGCTGACGGGGCACCTGATGCAAGGACAGACTCCGCTGACGGGGCACCTGATGCAAGGACAGACTCCGCTGACGGGGCACCTGATGCAAGGACAGACTCCGCTGACGGGGCACCTGATGCAAGGACAGACTCCGCTGACGGGGCACCTGATGCAAGGACAGACTCCGCTGACGGGGCACCTGATGCAAGGACAGACTCCGCTGACGGGGCACCTGATGCAAGGACAGACTCCGCTGACGGGGCACCTGATGCAAGGACAGACTCCGCTGACGGGGCACCTGATGCAAGGACAGACTCCACTGACGGGGCACCTGATGCAAGGACAGATTCCGCTGACGGGGCACCTGATGGCATCTGTTGGCAGGCGACGTGGCAAGTGACATGCTCAAGGCTCCATAACATAACAACCATGGTGCCGGGATGATTGAAGTGCTAACGCCAGGTGTTTGGAATATCTTTATCTGCTGATTGTTAAACTTTCTAGAATACACATATTTCGATTGTTGTGTAGGATCTGGGCCTGCTGTCCCTCCCTCTCTCCCTCCATCCCTTGTTCATCTCAGATACTAACCACACCACTATTTCGCTGAAACCATGCCTCTTTTTATCAAGTGGGAGGAGTCAAAAAGGAAGGGCGGGGTCTGGCATCCCCCCCATCCTAAAACTTCACCAGCCGCCACTGAAATATAATAAAACAGTATTTTAAATGAAAAAAATAGTGGCGCTATGTAGAGCTGCACAATTAATCAAAAAAAATTGTGATCTCGATTCAACCCCCCCGGACGATCTCTATTGCAAAGTTTGCCAATTCTTTCATATAACAAATGGAGAGAATTCTCTGCTCACTCAACTGTCAAAAGAAAACATCAGGGCAGTCTGCCAAGTTTAACATAAACTTTGTAAGTAACTCTTCTTTCATAGATCAAAGGAATAAACTTCTGTGTGGAAAAAAAAAATCCAGGCAGTCTTCCAAGTTTTTAAACAACGTGTAAATGCAGGAAGATTAACCACTTAAAGTCTAAATCTTTTTTCTGACACTTGTTTCTTAAGTTAAAATCAATATTTTTTGCTAGAAAATTACTTGGAACCTCCAAACATTATATATATTTTAGCAGAGACCCTAGGGAATAAAATGTCAATTGCCGCAATATTTTGTGTCACACTGTATTTGCCCAGCAGTCTTTCAAATGCAATTTTTTGGGAAAAAATACACGTCAATGAATATTAAAAAAAAAAAAAAACGAAACAGTAAAGTTAGCCCAGTTTTTTTTTGTGTTAATGTGAAAGATGATGTTACCCCATGAGAATTGTGAGAGAATCGTGATCTATCTTCTAAGCAAAAAAATTGTGATTCTCATTTCAGCCAGAATCGTGCAGCTCTAGCGCTATGTTCACAACAGAGTGACAACAAATCTAACTTATCAATATAACGTCTCATTATAGTGAAACTGAACATTGCTACATAAACTGTGTATCCAAAATGTTAAATCCGTGTGTATTAGCAACAAAGAAATACAAAAGTGACATAAAAAAAGTGTCATAAAAAAGTGAAATAAAAATAAAGATAAAAAATATTAAAGTCCATGCAGAGTGATGTATTTCAACTTCCTTCCACCACACCGATTGTGAATGTGATCCACTCCCCTTGAAACCGCACTCACCTAAAAGATTTGCCTTGCACTCTCATGCTCGGCATAAATGCTGTCTAAGCCCACCAGGGTTAATCACACTTTCCGACTTCCAGCAGTGCTCAACAGAAGAAGATGTTTCCCCATGTAAACATGAAATGAAAAAGCGCCTCCAATGGCGTGATACCATAAAATCATTTATTTAAAATAGACACACGAAATCCTCAACCATTAAACTCACATCACTTCAATCACGTAAAAGCATTCAGGGATAACTCCTATAACTGAGCTGTAGCAGTGTACTATGGTCACGGCGGACCCGGGATGCAGCTTTTGACTCTCACCCTCCACTCGCTCACTCCTCTGTATCAAAGTACTGTCACAACCGGACACAGCAGAACGTCACAAATGGTTGTCGTATAGCCACGCCCCGACATGTTTCGTCATTCAGACTTATTCATGGGATTGGCTGTACGGCACGGCAACCCCCTCTTTATACTCTCCCTATCATCTACTGGCGGAAGCAGTCACAGAGCGCATGCGCGCATCTCGTGTCCCCCTGACCACAATAGATTGTTTTTTTCACCGCTCCTCTTGATTCAGTGAGGATAATAATGTCATAGATCACAATATATTGCAAATTTATTCAAATATAATTCCTGCATATATCAAATCTAATGAATATGACACAATTACATACGGCCTAATCTTTATTAACTCACTAAATACAAAAAATTAAAACACTATAAAATTCATAAACTAAATATAGTACATATTGAGTGGTTACAGCCATAATCATAAACATACAGAATACAAAGTAGAACTTCCCATCATGGTACTATGCACATGTTAATACAAAGTCCTATATATTCTAACAAAGCAGCTATTCTATATTAATGTTAAATACCTCAGAAATTGTTAATAAAGCAATTGAGATCTAGCTCAATATTTAACCCTCTCGGGTGGTGACTCTTTAAAAGAAAGATTCATTTAGTTTCTCTCCGAGACAAATCCCTAATCTGATTGGACCCCCTCCATGATGGAAAAACACGGTCGATTCCACAAAATTGGAGCAAAGATGGATCCTGACCATGCTTTCCCTTAAAGTGCAGGGAAACACTGTGAAATTTGAATCCATTTCTGATATTAGCTAAATGCTCAGCTATCCAAACTTTTAAAAGTCGTTTGGTTCTTCCCACATAATATAGCCCACATGGGCACCATAACAGGTACACCACATATGAAGAATTACATGTGATAAATTCATCTATCTCAAATGTTTCATGGTCTATGTTAGTGACACTGGTCATGCCCCTATTACTTACATTCACAGTCCTACAGCAAATGCATTTTCTGCTGGGAAAAAAAGCCTTTCAGATCTATTTTTAAAGCTTGTTTATCAGGTGGATCCAAGATCTTCCTTACTACCTGATCACCAAAATTTGGGGCCCTTCTATAAATAAACTTTGGTTTATTAGGTAAAGTGTCACATAAATGTCTATCCCTACATAAAACGTGCCACTATTTACTGAAGATGCCACTGAAATATACCATTGTTTGTAGTAGAGCTGCACGATTCTGGCCAAAATGAGAATCACAATTTTTTTGCTTAGAATAAAAAGATCATGATTCTTGCAGCGTAAAATCTTTCACATTACACAAAAAAAATTTGGGCTAACTTTACTGGTTAGTTTTGTTTTGTTTTTTTAACGCTGCTGCACGGCTTCAGTGACATAAAATGTTGCAAAAACCACCATTTTATTTTCTAGGGTGTTGTCACATGAAAAGATATAATAAAATATTTACAAAAATGTGAGGGGTGTACTCACTATATATATATATATATATATATATATATATATATATATATATATATATATATATATATATATATATATATATATTTATTTATATTCAAACTTAAGGTGGGTTACCTTCTTTTCTTAGCACTTTAGTCAAATCACAGCACCGTCAGGGTGGACTCCCGATCTTCCACCATAAATTAACCAGTTGCCGACCGCCGCACGATGATGTACGTCGACAGAGCGGCACGGGCAGGCAAAAGGGCTTACCTGTACGTCCTTGCCTGCCCGCGGGTGGGGGGTCCGATCGGACCCCCCCCCCCCGGTGCCTGCGGCGGTCGGCAAATCTCCCCC
Organism: Aquarana catesbeiana; assembly: GCF_042186555.1. NCBI lineage: Eukaryota > Metazoa > Chordata > Amphibia > Anura > Ranidae > Aquarana > Aquarana catesbeiana. Next base: position 473,943,682 of record NC_133327.1, read on the forward strand.
GGCGATCGGTGGTGAGGGGGAGGCCATCCATTCGTGGGCCCCCCCTCGCGATCGCTCCCAGCCAATGGGATCATTTCCCTGCCTCTGTATTGTACACAGAGGCAGAGGAAATGATGTCATCTCTCCTCGGCTCGGTATTTTCCGTTCCGGGCCGAGGAGAGAAGACTGTAATGTGAGTGCACCAACACACACACACACACACACAGTAGAACATGCCAGGCACACAAAACACCCCGATTCCCCCCCCCGATCGCCCCCCGATCCCCCCCCCCCATCACCCCCCCTGTCACAAACTGACACCAAGCAGGTTTTTTTTTTTTTTTTTTTTTCCTGATTACTGTATTGGTGTCAGATTGTGACAGTTACAGTGTTAGGGCAGTGAGTATTAGGCCCCCTTTAGGTCTAGGATACCCCCCTAACCCCCCTAATAAAGTTTTAACCCCTTGATCACCCCCCGTCACCAGTGTCGCTAAGCGATCATTTTTCTGATCGCTGTATTAATTTCGCTGGTGACGCTAGTTAGGGACGTAAATATTTAGGTTCGCCGTCAGCGTTTTATAGCGACAGGGACCCCGATTTACTATCTAATAAATGTTTTAACCCCTTGATTGCCCCCTAGTTAACCCTTTCACCACTGATCACCGTATAACCGTTACGGGTGACGCTGGTTAGTTCGTTTATTTTTTATAGTGTCAGGGCACCCGGCGTTTATTCCCGAATAAAGGTTTAGCCCCCTGATCGCCCAGCGGTGATATGCGTCGCCCCAGGCAGCGTCAGATTAGCGCCAGTACCGCTAACACCCACGCACGCAGCATACGCCTCCCTTAGTGGTATAGTATCTGAACGGATCAATATCTGATCCGTTCAGATCTATACTAGCATCCCCAGCAGTATAGGGTTCCCAAAAACGCAGTGTTAGCGGGATCAGCCCAGATACCTGCTAGCACCTGCGTTTTGCCCCTTCCCCCAGGCCAGCCCAGCCCACCCCACCCCACCCAAGTGCAGTATCGATCGATCACTGTCACTTACAAAACACTAAACGCATAACTGCAGCGTTCGCAGAGTCAGGCCTGATCCCTGCGATCGCTAACAGTTTTTTTGGTAGCGTTTTGGTGAACTGGCAAGCACCAGCCCCAGGCAGCGTCAGCTTAGTGCCAGTAGCGCTAACACCCACGCACGCACCGTACACCTCCCTTAGTGGTATAGTATCTGAACTGATCAATATCTGATCAGATCTATACTGGCGTCCCCAGCAGTTTAGGGTTCCCAAAAACGCAGTGTTAGTGGGATCAGCCCAGATACCTGCTAGCACCTGCGTTTTGCCCCTCCGCCTGCCCCGGCCCAGCCCACCCAAGTGCAGTATCGATCGATCACTGTCACTTACAAAACACTAAACGCATAACTGCATCGTTCGCAGAGTCAGGCCTGATCCCTGCGATCGTTAACAGTTTTTTTGGTAGCGTTTTGGTGACGTGGCGAGTCCCATAAGTGCAGTTCAAGCTGGTGAGGTGGCAAGCACAAGTAGTGTCCCGCTGCCACCAAAAAGACAAACACAGGCCCGTCGTGCCCATAATGCCCTTCCTGCTGCATTCGCCAATTCTAATTGGGAACCCACCACTTCTGCAGCGCCCGTACTTCCCCCATTCACATCCCCAACCAAATGCAGTCGGCTGCATGAGAGGCATTTTTATGTCCTCCCGAGTACCCCTACCCAACGAACCCCCCCAAAAAAGATGTCGTGTCTACAGCAAGCGCGGATATAGGCGTGACACCCGCTATTATTGTCCCTCCTGTCAATCCTGGTCTTTGCATTGGTGAATGTTTTGAACGCTACCATTCACTAGTTGAGTATTAGCGTAGGGTACAGCATTGCACAGACTAGGCACACTTTCACAGGGTCTCCCAAGATGCCATCGCATTTTGAGAGACCCGAACCTGGAACCGGTTACCGTTATAAAAGTTACAGTTACAAAAAAAGTGTAAAAAAAAAAAAAAAAAAAAAAACACACAAACAAAAATATAAAATAAAAAATAATAGTTGTCGTTTTATTGTTCTCTCTCTATTCTCTCTCTCTATTGTTCTGCTCTTTTTTACTGTATTCTATTCTTCAATGTTTTATTGTTATTATGTTTTATCATGTTTGCTTTTCAGGTATGCAATTTTTTATACTTTACCGTTTACTGTGCTTTATTGTTAACCATTTTTTTGTCTTCAGGTACACCATTCACGACTTTGAGTGGTTATACCAGAATGATGCTTGCAGGTTTAGGTATCATCTTGGTATCATTCTTTTCAGCCAGCGGTCGGCTTTCATGTAAAAGCAATCCTAGCGGCTAATTAGCCTCTAGACTGCTTTTACAAGCAGTGGGAGAGAATGCCCCCCCCCCCACCGTCTTCCGTGTTTTTCTCTGGCTCTCCTGTCTCAACAGGGAACCTGAGAATGCAGCCGGTGATTCAGCCAGCTGACCATAGAGCTGATCAGAGACCAGAGTGGCTCCAAACATCTCTATGGCCTAAGAAACCGGAAGCTACGAGCATTTTATGACTTATCATAAAATCGCCGGATGTAAATAGCGCCATTGGGAAATTGGGGAAGCATTGTATCACACCGATCTTGGTGTGGTCAGATGCTTTGAGGGCAGAGGAGAAATCTAGGGTCTAATAGACCCCAATTTTTTCAAAAAAAGAGTACCTGTCACTACCTATTGCTATCATAGGGGATATTTACATTCCCTGAGATAACAATAAAAATGATTAAAAAAAAAAAAAAAAAAAAAAATGAAAGGAACAGTTTTAAAATAAGATAAAAAAGCAAAAAATAATAAAGAAAAAAAAAAAAAAAAAAAAAAAAAAAAAAGCACCCCTGTCCCCCCTGCTCTCGCGCTAAGGCGAACGCAAGCGTCGGTCTGGCGTCAAATGTAAACAGCAATTGCACCATGCATGTGAGGTATCACCGCGACGGTCAGATCGAGGGCAGTAATTTTAGCAGTAGACCTCCTCTGTAAATCTAAAGTGGTAACCTGTAAAGGCTTTTAAAAATGTATTTATTTTGTTGCCACTGCACGTTTGTGCGCAATTGTAAAGCATGTCATGTTTGGTATCCATGTACTCGGCCTAAGATCATCTTTTTTATTTCATCAAACATTTGGGCAATATAGTGTGTTTTAGTGCATTAAAATGTAAAAAAGTGTGTTTTTTCCCCAAAAAATGCGTTTGAAAAATCGCTGCGCAAATACTGTGTGAAAAAAAAAATGAAACACCCACCATTTTAATCTGTAGGGCATTTGCTTTAAAAAAATATATAATGTTTGGGGGTTCAAAGTAATTTTCTTGCAAAAAAAAATAATTTTTTCATGTAATCAAAAAGTGTCAGAAAGGGCTTTGTCTTCAAGTGGTTAGAAGAGTGGGTGATGTGTGACATAAGCTTCTAAATGTTGTGCATAAAATGCCAGGACAGTTCAAACCCCCCCCAAATGACCCCATTTTGGAAAGTAGACACCCCAAGCTATTTGCTGAGAGGCATGTCGAGTCCATGGAATATTTTATATTGTGACACAAGTTGCGGGAAAGAGACAAATTTTTTTTTTTTTTTTTTTGCACAAAGTTGTCACTAAATGATATATTGCTCAAACATGCCATGGGAATATGTGAAATTACACCCGAAAATACATTCTGTTGCTTCTCCTGAGTACGGGGATACCACATGTGTGAGACTTTTTGGGAGCCCAGCCGCGTATGGGACCCTGAAAACCAAGCACCGCCTTCAGGCTTTCTAAGGGCGTAAATTTTTGATTTCACTCTTCACTGCCTATCACAGTCTCGGAGGCCATGGAATGCCCAGGTGGCACAAAACCCCCCCAAATGACCCCATTTTGGAAAGTAGACACCCAAAGCTATTTGCTGAGCGGTATAGTGAGTATTTTGCAGACCTCACTTTTTGTCACAAAGTTTTGAAAATTAAAAAAAAGAAAAAAAAAATTTTTTTTTTTGTCTTTCTTCATTTTCAAAAACAAATGAGAGCTGCAAAATACTCACCATGCCTCTCAGCAAATAGCTTGGGGTGTCTACTTTCCAAAATGGGGTAATTTGGGGGGGGGTTGTGCCACCTGGGCATTCCATGACCTCCGAAACTGTGATAGGCAGTGAAGAGTGAAATCAAAAATGTACACCCTTAGAAATCCTGAAGGCGGTGATTGGTTTTCGGGGCCCCGTACGCAGCTAGGCTCCTAAAAAGTCCCACACATGTGGTATCCCCGTACTCAAGAGAAGCAGCAGAATGTATTTTGGGGTGCAATTCCACATATGCCCATGACCTGTGTGAGCAATATATCATTTAGTGACAACTTTGTGCAAAAAAAAAAAAAAAAAATTGTCACTTTCCCGCAACTTGTGTCAAAATATAAAATATTCCATGGACTCAACATGCCTCTCAGCAAATAGCTTGGGGTGTCTACTTTCCAAAATGGGGTCATTTGGGGGGGGGGGGGGGGTTGTGCCATCTGGGCATTTTATGGCCTTCAAAACTGTGATAGGTAGTGAGGAGTAAAATCAAAAATGTACGCCCTTAGAAATCCTGAAGGCAGTGATTGGTTTTCGGGGCCCCGTACGCGGCTAGGCTCCCAAAAAGTCCCACACATGTGGTATCCCCATACTCAGGAGAAGCAGCTAAATGTATTTTGGGGTGCAATTCCACATATGCCCATGGCCTGTGTGAGCAATATATCATTTAGTGACAACTTTTTGTAATTTTTTTTTTTTTTTGTCATTATTCAATCACTTGAGACAAAAAAAATGAATAATCAATGGGCTCAACATGCCTCTCCGCAATTTCCTTGGGGTGTCTACTTTCCAAAATGGGGTCATTTGTGGGGGTTTTGTACTGCCCTGCCATTTTAGCACCTCAAGAAACGACATAGGCAGTCATAAATTAAAGGCTGTGTAAATTCCAGAAAATGTACCCTAGTTTGTAGGCGCTATAACTTTTGCGCAAACCAATAAATATACACTTAGACATTTTTTTTACCAAAGACATGTGGCCAAATACATTTTGGCCTAAATGTATGACTAAAATTGAGTTTATTGGATTTTTTTTAGAACAAAAAGTAGAAAATATCATTTTTTTTCAAAATTTTCGGTCTTTTTCCGTGTATAGCACAAAAAATAAAAACGGCAGAGGTGATCAAATAGCATCAAAAGAAAGCTCTATTTGTGGGAAGAAAAGGATGCAAATTTCGTTTGGGTACAGCATTGCATGACCGCGCAATTAGCAGTTAAAGCGACGCAGTGCCAAATTGGAAAAAGTGCTCTGGTCAGGAAGGGGGTAAATCTTTCCGGGGCTGAAGTGGTTAATGATTAAAGATCTTATCACTGTAACTATGGAATTGAAAAATTAATGGTATCCTAGATTTATTTGATTGATATTTTTTGTAATTACAAATTTTAGTTGGATTTAAGATCTTATTAAGTTCCTGTTATTTAATGTTATTCCTTTATTTAACCACTTAAGGACCGCCTCACGGCGATGTACGTCGGCAAGGTGGCACGGGCAGGCAGAATCACGTACATATATGTGATCTGCCTCCCACGGGCGGGGGGGTCCGATCGGACCCCCCCCCCCCCAGTGCCCGAGGCGGTCCGCTTCTGACCAGCGGCGATCAGAGATGAGGGGGAGACCATCCGTTCGTGGGCCCCCCCCCGCGATCGCCGCCGGCCAATCATATCATTCCTTTGCTGCTGTATGCTAAACAACAGCAAAGGAAATGATGTCATCTCTCCTCGGTTCGGTATTTTCCGTTCCGGTGCCGAGGAGAGAAGACTACAATGTGAGTTACACAAACACACACATACAGTAGAACACGCCAGGCATAAATTACACCCCCGACCCCCCCCCCCCCCCCCGTCACACTGACACCAAGCAGTTTTTGTTTTTTGTTTTTTCTTCTGATTACTGCATGGTGTCAGTTTGTGACAGTTACTGTGTTAGGGCAGTTACTGTTAGCCCCCTTTAGGTCTAGGATACCCCCCTAACCCCCCCTAATAAAGTTTTAACCCCTTGATCACACCCCGTCGCCAGTGTCACTAAGCGATCATTTTTCTGATTGCTGTATTAGTGCCGCTGGTGACGCTAGTTAGGGAGGTAAATATTTAGGTTCGCCGTCAGTGTTTTATAGCGACAGGGACCCCCATATACTACCTAATAAAGGTTTTAACCCCTTGATTGCCCCCTAGTTAACCCTTTCACCACTGATCACCGTATAACTGTTACGGGTGACGCTGGTTAGTTCATTTATTTTTTATAGTGTCAGGGCACCCACCGTTTATTACCGAATAAAGGTTTAGCCTCCTGATCGCCCGGCGGTGATATGCGTCGCCCCAAGCAGCGTCAGATTAGCGCCAGTACCGCTAACACCCACGCACGCAGCATACGCCTCCCTTAGTGGTATAGTATCTGTACGGATCAATATCTGATCCGATCAGATCTATACTAGCGTCCCCAGCAGTTTAGGGTTCCCAAAAACGCAGTGTTAGTGGGATCAGCCCAGATACCTGCTAGCACCTGCGTTTTGCCCCTCCGCCCAGCCCACCCAAGTGCAGTATCGATCAATCACTGTCACTTACAAAACACTAAACACATAACTGCAGCGTTCGCAGAGTCAGGCCTGATCCCTGCGATCGCTAACAGTTTTTTTGGTAGCGTTTTGGTGAACTGGCAAGCACCAGCCCAGGCAGCGTCAGGTTAGCGCCAGTACCGCTAACACCCACGCACGCAGCATAAGCCTCCCTTAGTGGTATAGTATCTGAACGCATCAATATCTGATCCGATCAGATCTATACTAGCGTCCCCAGCAGTTTAGAGTTCCCAAAAACGCAGTGTTAGCGGTATCAGCCCAGATACCTGCTAGCACCTGCGTTTTGCCCCTCCGCCCGGCCCAGCCCAGCCCACCCAAGTGCAGTATCGATCGATCACTGTCACTTACAAAACACTAAACGCATAACTGCAGCGTTCGCAGAGTCAGGCCTGATCCCTGCGATCGCTAACAGTTTTTTTGGTAGCATTTTGGTGAACTGGCAAGCACCAGCGGTCTAGTACACCCTGGTCGTAGTCAAACCAGCACTACAGTAACTCTTGGTGACGTGGCGAGTCCCATAAGTGCAGTTCAAGCTGGTGAGGTGGCAAGCACAAGTAGTGTCCCGCTGCCACCAAGAAGAAGACAAACAGGCCCGTCGTGCCCATAATGCCATTCCTGCTGCATTCGCCAATCCTAATTGGGAACCCACCACTTCTGCAGCACCCGTACTTCCCCCATTCACATCCCCAACCAAATGCAGTCGGCTGCATGAGAGGCATTTTTATGTCCTCCCGAGTACCCCTACCCAACGAACCCCCCCAAAAAAGATGTTGTGTCTGCAGCAAGCGCGGATATAGGCGTGACACCCGCTATTATTGTCCCTCCTGTCCTGACAATCCTGGTCTTTGCATTGGTGAATGTTTTGAACACTACCATTCACTAGTTGGGTATTAGCGTAGGGTACAGCATTGCACACTTTCACAGGGTCTCCCAAGATGCCATCGCATTTTGAGAGACCCGAACCTGGAACCGGTTACAGTTATAAAAGTTAGTTACAAAAAAAGTGTAATAAAAAAAAAAAGTGTAAAGAAAAATATATAACAAAAAAAAAATAGTTGTCGTTTTATTGTTCTCTCTCTCTCTATTCGCGCTCTATTGTTCTGCTCTTTTTAACTGTAATCTATTCTGCAATGTTTTATTGTTGTTATGTTTTATCATGTTTACTTTTCAGGTATGCAATTTTTTATACTTTACCGTTTACTGTGTTTTATTGTTAACCATTTTTTTGTCTTCAGGTACGCCATTCACGACTTTGAGTGGTTATACCAGAATGATGCCTGCAGGTTTAGGTATCAAGTTGGTATCTTTCTTTTCAGCCAGCGGTCGGCTTTCATGTAAAAGCAATCCTAGCGGCTAATTAGCCTCTAGACTGCTTTTACAAGCACCCCCCCACCGTCTTCCGTGTTTTTCTCTGGCTCTCCTGTCTCAACAGGGAACCTGAGAATGCAGGCGGTGATTCAGCTAGCTGACCATAGAGCTGATCAGAGACCAGAGTGGCTCCAAACATCTCTATGGCCTAAGAAACCGGAAGCTACAAGCATTTCATGACTTATGCCGCGTACACACGGTCGGACTTTTCGTCTACAAAAGTCCGACAGCCTGTCCGACAGACTTCCGGCGGACTTTCGGCGGACTTGCAGCAGACTTTCTAACGAACGGACTTGCCTACACACGACCACACAAAAGTCCGACGGATTCGTACGTGATGACGTACACCGGACTAAAATAAGGAAGTTCATAGCCAGTAGCCAATAGCTGCCCTAGCATGGGTTTTTGTCCGTCGGACTAGCACACAGACGAGCGGATTTCGGGGTCCGTCGTAGTTACGACGTAAAGATTTGAAGCATGTTTCAAATCTAAAGTCCGTCGGATTTGAGGCTGAAAAAGTCTGCTGAAAGTCCGGAGAAGCCCACACACGATCGGATTACCAGCCAGCTTTAGTCCGTCGGCGTCCGTTGGACTTTTGTAGACGAAAAGTCCGACCGTGTGTACGCGGCATTAGATTTCGCCGGATGTAAACAGCGCCATTGGGAAATTGGGAAAGCATTTTATCACACCGATCTTGGTGTAGTCAGATGCTTTGAGGGCAGAGGAGAGATCTAGGGTCTAATAGACCCCAATTTTTTCAAAAAAAGAGTACCTGTCACTACCTATTGCTATCATAGGGGATATTTACATTCCCTGAGATAACAATAAAAATGATTAAAAAAAAAAAATGAAAGGAACAGTTTAAAAATAAGATAAGAAAGCAAAAAAATAATAAAGAAAAAAAAAAGAGCACCCCTGTCCCCCCTGCTCTCACGCAAAGGCGAACGCAAGCGTCGGTCTGGCATCACATGTACACAGCAATTGCACCATGCATGTGAGGTGTCACCGCGAACGTCAGGTTGAGGGCAGCAATTTTAGCAGTAGACCTCCTCTGTAAATCTAAAGTGGTAACCTGTAAAGGCTTTTAAAGGCTTTTAAAAATGTATTTAGTTTGTCACCACTGCACGTTTGTGCGCAATTTTAAAGCATGTCATGTTTGGTATCCATGTACTCGGCCTAAGATCATCTTTTTTATTTCATCAAACATTTGGGCAATATAGTGTGTTTTAGTGCATTAAAATTTAAAAAAGTGTGTTTTTTCCCCCAAAAAAATGCGTTTGAAAAATCGCTGCGCAAATACTGTGTGAAAAAAAAAAATGAAACACCCACCATTTTAATCTGTAGGGCGTTTGCTTTAAAAAAATATATAATGTTTGGGAGTTCAAAGTAATTTTCTTGGAAAAAAAAAATAATTTTTTCATGTAAACAAAAAGTGTCAGAAAGGGCTTTGTCTTCAAGTGGTTAGAAGAGTGGGTGATGTGTGACATAAGCTTCTAAACGTTGTGCATAAAATGCCAGGACAGTTCAAACCCCCCCCCCAAATGACCCCATTTTGGAAAGTAGACACCCCAAGCTATTTGCTGAGAGTCATGTCGAGTCCATGAAATATTTTATATTGTGACATAAGTTGCGGGAAAGAGACAAATTTTTTTTTTTTTTTTTTTTTTGCACAAAGTTGTTACTAAATGATATATTGCTCAAACATGCCATGGGAATATGTGAAATTACACCCCAAAATACATTCTGTTGCTTCTCCTGAGTATAGGGATACCACATGTGTGAGACTTTTTGGGAGTCTAGCCGCGTACGGGACCCTGAAAACCAAGCACCGCCTTCAGGCTTTCTAAGGGCGTAAATTTTTGATTTTACTCTTCACTGCCTATCACAGTTTCGGAGGCCATGGAATGCCCAGGTGGCACAAAACCCCCCCAAATGACCCCATTTTGGAAAGTAGACACCCCAAGCTATTTGCTGAGAGGTATAGTGAGTATTTTGCAGACCTCACTTTTTGTCACAAAGTTTTGAAAATTGAAAAAAGAAAAAAAAAAATGTTTTTTTCTTGTCTTTCTTCATTTTCAAAAACAAATGAGAGCTACAAAATACTCACCATGCCTCTCAGCAAATAGCGTGGGGTGTCTACTTTCCAAAATGGGGTCATTTGGGGGGGTTTTGTGCCACCTGGGCATTCCATGGCCTCCGAAACTGTGATAGGCAGTGAAGAGTGAAATCAAAAATTTACACCCTTAGAAATCCTGAAGGCGGTGATTGGTTTTTGGGGCCCCGTACGCAGCTAGGCTCCCAAAAAGTCCCACACATGTAGTATCCCCATACTCAGGAGAAGCAGCTAAATGTATTTTGGGGTGCAATCCCACATATGCCCATGGCCTGTGTGAGCAATATATCATTTAGTGACAACTTTGAATAATGACAAAAAAAAATTACACAATCACTTGGGACAAAAAAAAAATAATATTCAATGGGCTCAACATGCCTCTCAGCAATTTCCTTGGGGTGTCTACTTTCAAAAATGGGGTCATTTGGGGGGTTTGTACTGCCCTGCCATTTTAGCACCTCAAGAAACGACATAGGCAGTCATAAATTAAAGGCTGTGTAAATTCCAGAAAATGTACCCTAGTTTGTAGGCGCTATAACTTTTGCGCAAACCAATAAATATACACTTAGACATTTTTTTTACCAAAGACATGTGGCCAAATACATTTTGGCCTAAATGTATGACTAAAATTGAGTTTATTGGATTTTTTTTAGAACAAAAAGTAGAAAATATCATTTTTTTTCAAAATTTTCGGTCTTTTTCCGTGTATAGCACAAAAAATAAAAACGGCAGAGGTGATCAAATAGCATCAAAAGAAAGCTCTATTTGTGGGAAGAAAAGGATGCAAATTTCGTTTGGGTACAGCATTGCATGACCGCGCAATTAGCAGTTAAAGCGACGCAGTGCCAAATTGGAAAAAGTGCTCTGGTCAGGAAGGGGGTAAATCTTTCCGGGGCTGAAGTGGTTAATGATTAAAGATCTTATCACTGTAACTATGGAATTGAAAAATTAATGGTATCCTAGATTTATTTGATTGATATTTTTTGTAATTACAAATTTTAGTTGGATTTAAGATCTTATTAAGTTCCTGTTATTTAATGTTATTCCTTTATTTAACCACTTAAGGACCGCCTCACGGCGATGTACGTCGGCAAGGTGGCACGGGCAGGCAGAATCACGTACATATATGTGATCTGCCTCCCACGGGCGGGGGGGTCCGATCGGACCCCCCCCCCCCCCCCCAGTGCCCGAGGCGGTCCGCTTCTGACCAGCGGCGATCAGAGATGAGGGGGAGACCATCCGTTCGTGGGCCCCCCCCCGCGATCGCCGCCGGCCAATCATATCATTCCTTTGCTGCTGTATGCTAAACAACAGCAAAGGAAATGATGTCATCTCTCCTCGGTTCGGTATTTTCCGTTCCGGTGCCGAGGAGAGAAGACTACAATGTGAGTTACACAAACACACACATACAGTAGAACACGCCAGGCATAAATTACACCCCCGACCCCCCCCCCCCCCCCGTCACACTGACACCAAGCAGTTTTTGTTTTTTGTTTTTTCTTCTGATTACTGCATGGTGTCAGTTTGTGACAGTTACTGTGTTAGGGCAGTTACTGTTAGCCCCCTTTAGGTCTAGGATACCCCCCTAACCCCCCCTAATAAAGTTTTAACCCCTTGATCACACCCCGTCGCCAGTGTCACTAAGCGATCATTTTTCTGATTGCTGTATTAGTGCCGCTGGTGACGCTAGTTAGGGAGGTAAATATTTAGGTTCGCCGTCAGTGTTTTATAGCGACAGGGACCCCCATATACTACCTAATAAAGGTTTTAACCCCTTGATTGCCCCCTAGTTAACCCTTTCACCACTGATCACCGTATAACTGTTACGGGTGACGCTGGTTAGTTCATTTATTTTTTATAGTGTCAGGGCACCCACCGTTTATTACCGAATAAAGGTTTAGCCTCCTGATCGCCCGGCGGTGATATGCGTCGCCCCAAGCAGCGTCAGATTAGCGCCAGTACCGCTAACACCCACGCACGCAGCATACGCCTCCCTTAGTGGTATAGTATCTGTACGGATCAATATCTGATCCGATCAGATCTATACTAGCGTCCCCAGCAGTTTAGGGTTCCCAAAAACGCAGTGTTAGTGGGATCAGCCCAGATACCTGCTAGCACCTGCGTTTTGCCCCTCCGCCCAGCCCACCCAAGTGCAGTATCGATCAATCACTGTCACTTACAAAACACTAAACACATAACTGCAGCGTTCGCAGAGTCAGGCCTGATCCCTGCGATCGCTAACAGTTTTTTTGGTAGCGTTTTGGTGAACTGGCAAGCACCAGCCCAGGCAGCGTCAGGTTAGCGCCAGTACCGCTAACACCCACGCACGCAGCATAAGCCTCCCTTAGTGGTATAGTATCTGAACGCATCAATATCTGATCCGATCAGATCTATACTAGCGTCCCCAGCAGTTTAGAGTTCCCAAAAACGCAGTGTTAGCGGTATCAGCCCAGATACCTGCTAGCACCTGCGTTTTGCCCCTCCGCCCGGCCCAGCCCAGCCCACCCAAGTGCAGTATCGATCGATCACTGTCACTTACAAAACACTAAACGCATAACTGCAGCGTTCGCAGAGTCAGGCCTGATCCCTGCGATCGCTAACAGTTTTTTTGGTAGCATTTTGGTGAACTGGCAAGCACCAGCGGTCTAGTACACCCTGGTCGTAGTCAAACCAGCACTACAGTAACTCTTGGTGACGTGGCGAGTCCCATAAGTGCAGTTCAAGCTGGTGAGGTGGCAAGCACAAGTAGTGTCCCGCTGCCACCAAGAAGAAGACAAACAGGCCCGTCGTGCCCATAATGCCATTCCTGCTGCATTCGCCAATCCTAATTGGGAACCCACCACTTCTGCAGCACCCGTACTTCCCCCATTCACATCCCCAACCAAATGCAGTCGGCTGCATGAGAGGCATTTTTATGTCCTCCCGAGTACCCCTACCCAACGAACCCCCCCAAAAAAGATGTTGTGTCTGCAGCAAGCGCGGATATAGGCGTGACACCCGCTATTATTGTCCCTCCTGTCCTGACAATCCTGGTCTTTGCATTGGTGAATGTTTTGAACACTACCATTCACTAGTTGGGTATTAGCGTAGGGTACAGCATTGCACACTTTCACAGGGTCTCCCAAGATGCCATCGCATTTTGAGAGACCCGAACCTGGAACCGGTTACAGTTATAAAAGTTAGTTACAAAAAAAGTGTAATAAAAAAAAAAAGTGTAAAGAAAAATATATAACAAAAAAAAAATAGTTGTCGTTTTATTGTTCTCTCTCTCTCTATTCGCGCTCTATTGTTCTGCTCTTTTTAACTGTAATCTATTCTGCAATGTTTTATTGTTGTTATGTTTTATCATGTTTACTTTTCAGGTATGCAATTTTTTATACTTTACCGTTTACTGTGTTTTATTGTTAACCATTTTTTTGTCTTCAGGTACGCCATTCACGACTTTGAGTGGTTATACCAGAATGATGCCTGCAGGTTTAGGTATCAAGTTGGTATCTTTCTTTTCAGCCAGCGGTCGGCTTTCATGTAAAAGCAATCCTAGCGGCTAATTAGCCTCTAGACTGCTTTTACAAGCACCCCCCCACCGTCTTCCGTGTTTTTCTCTGGCTCTCCTGTCTCAACAGGGAACCTGAGAATGCAGGCGGTGATTCAGCTAGCTGACCATAGAGCTGATCAGAGACCAGAGTGGCTCCAAACATCTCTATGGCCTAAGAAACCGGAAGCTACAAGCATTTCATGACTTATGCCGCGTACACACGGTCGGACTTTTCGTCTACAAAAGTCCGACAGCCTGTCCGACAGACTTCCGGCGGACTTTCGGCGGACTTGCAGCAGACTTTCTAACGAACGGACTTGCCTACACACGACCACACAAAAGTCCGACGGATTCGTACGTGATGACGTACACCGGACTAAAATAAGGAAGTTCATAGCCAGTAGCCAATAGCTGCCCTAGCATGGGTTTTTGTCCGTCGGACTAGCACACAGACGAGCGGATTTCGGGGTCCGTCGTAGTTACGACGTAAAGATTTGAAGCATGTTTCAAATCTAAAGTCCGTCGGATTTGAGGCTGAAAAAGTCTGCTGAAAGTCCGGAGAAGCCCACACACGATCGGATTACCAGCCAGCTTTAGTCCGTCGGCGTCCGTTGGACTTTTGTAGACGAAAAGTCCGACCGTGTGTACGCGGCATTAGATTTCGCCGGATGTAAACAGCGCCATTGGGAAATTGGGAAAGCATTTTATCACACCGATCTTGGTGTAGTCAGATGCTTTGAGGGCAGAGGAGAGATCTAGGGTCTAATAGACCCCAATTTTTTCAAAAAAAGAGTACCTGTCACTACCTATTGCTATCATAGGGGATATTTACATTCCCTGAGATAACAATAAAAATGATTAAAAAAAAAAAATGAAAGGAACAGTTTAAAAATAAGATAAGAAAGCAAAAAAATAATAAAGAAAAAAAAAAGAGCACCCCTGTCCCCCCTGCTCTCACGCAAAGGCGAACGCAAGCGTCGGTCTGGCATCACATGTACACAGCAATTGCACCATGCATGTGAGGTGTCACCGCGAACGTCAGGTTGAGGGCAGCAATTTTAGCAGTAGACCTCCTCTGTAAATCTAAAGTGGTAACCTGTAAAGGCTTTTAAAGGCTTTTAAAAATGTATTTAGTTTGTCACCACTGCACGTTTGTGCGCAATTTTAAAGCATGTCATGTTTGGTATCCATGTACTCGGCCTAAGATCATCTTTTTTATTTCATCAAACATTTGGGCAATATAGTGTGTTTTAGTGCATTAAAATTTAAAAAAGTGTGTTTTTTCCCCCAAAAAAATGCGTTTGAAAAATCGCTGCGCAAATACTGTGTGAAAAAAAAAAATGAAACACCCACCATTTTAATCTGTAGGGCGTTTGCTTTAAAAAAATATATAATGTTTGGGAGTTCAAAGTAATTTTCTTGGAAAAAAAAAATAATTTTTTCATGTAAACAAAAAGTGTCAGAAAGGGCTTTGTCTTCAAGTGGTTAGAAGAGTGGGTGATGTGTGACATAAGCTTCTAAACGTTGTGCATAAAATGCCAGGACAGTTCAAACCCCCCCCCCAAATGACCCCATTTTGGAAAGTAGACACCCCAAGCTATTTGCTGAGAGTCATGTCGAGTCCATGAAATATTTTATATTGTGACATAAGTTGCGGGAAAGAGACAAATTTTTTTTTTTTTTTTTTTTTTGCACAAAGTTGTTACTAAATGATATATTGCTCAAACATGCCATGGGAATATGTGAAATTACACCCCAAAATACATTCTGTTGCTTCTCCTGAGTATAGGGATACCACATGTGTGAGACTTTTTGGGAGTCTAGCCGCGTACGGGACCCTGAAAACCAAGCACCGCCTTCAGGCTTTCTAAGGGCGTAAATTTTTGATTTTACTCTTCACTGCCTATCACAGTTTCGGAGGCCATGGAATGCCCAGGTGGCACAAAACCCCCCCAAATGACCCCATTTTGGAAAGTAGACACCCCAAGCTATTTGCTGAGAGGTATAGTGAGTATTTTGCAGACCTCACTTTTTGTCACAAAGTTTTGAAAATTGAAAAAAGAAAAAAAAAAATGTTTTTTTCTTGTCTTTCTTCATTTTCAAAAACAAATGAGAGCTACAAAATACTCACCATGCCTCTCAGCAAATAGCGTGGGGTGTCTACTTTCCAAAATGGGGTCATTTGGGGGGGTTTTGTGCCACCTGGGCATTCCATGGCCTCCGAAACTGTGATAGGCAGTGAAGAGTGAAATCAAAAATTTACACCCTTAGAAATCCTGAAGGCGGTGATTGGTTTTTGGGGCCCCGTACGCAGCTAGGCTCCCAAAAAGTCCCACACATGTAGTATCCCCATACTCAGGAGAAGCAGCTAAATGTATTTTGGGGTGCAATCCCACATATGCCCATGGCCTGTGTGAGCAATATATCATTTAGTGACAACTTTGAATAATGACAAAAAAAAATTACACAATCACTTGGGACAAAAAAAAAATAATATTCAATGGGCTCAACATGCCTCTCAGCAATTTCCTTGGGGTGTCTACTTTCAAAAATGGGGTCATTTGGGGGGTTTGTACTGCCCTGCCATTTTAGCACCTCAAGAAATGACATAGGCAGTCATAAACTAAAAGCTGTGTAAATTCCAGAAAATGTACCCTAGTTTGTAGACGCTAAAACTTTTGCGCAAACCAATAAATATACACTTATTGACATTTTTTTTACCAAAGACATGTGGCCGAATACATTTTGGCCTAAACGTATGACTAAAATTGAGTTTATTGGATTTTTTTTATAACAAAAATAAAAAATATCATTTTTTTTCAAAATTTTCAGTCTTTTTCCGTTTATAACGCAAAAAATAAAAACCGCAGAGGTGATCAAATACCATCAAAAGAAAGCTCTATTTGTGGGAAGAAAAGGACGCAAATTTTGTTTGGGTACAGCATTGCATGACCGCGCAATTAGCAGTTAAAGCGACGCAGTGCCAAATTGGAAAAAGTCCTCTGGTCTTTAGGCAGCCAAATGGTCCGGGGCTGAAGTGGTTAAGGCAGGGCAAAAGGGACAGCTGCCATTGTTTTGGGGCCTAAAGAAGCTGCCTGCCTCATACTTGCCAACTATCCTGGTTTAAATTCCCTTGACCCTCGAGGTTTTAGTTCCAATATCTCAGTGTGAAGTGCTGCTACTAATGCTGCCCAGCTCTGCCCTATTGTTGTGTACAGAGTACTCACTTGCCAGACCCTGTGTTTACATGTAAACACCGGCATTCATATGTATGACATAAATTTAGTTTATTTGATTTTTTTATAAAAAAAAAAAAAAAGTAGAAAATTACATTTTTTCCCAAAATTTTCAGACTTTTTTGTTTATATCATAAAAAAATTAAAATGCCAGTGGTGATCAAATACCACCAAAAGAAAGCTCTATTTGTTTGAAAAAAAAAAGACGCACATTTAATTTGGGTACTGTGTTGCATGGCCACACAGTTACCAAATAAAGCAGCGCAGTGCCAAGTTGCAAAAAGTGCTCTGGTCAGAAAGGGGTTAAAAGCTTCCAGAGGTCAAGTGATTAAGGAATGCCTTGAATTTAAGCACTTGCCTACCAGGCCAATTCTGACATTTCTCTCCTACATGTAAAAATCATATTTTTTTGCTAGAAAATTACATAGAACCCCCCCAAACATTATATATGTTTTTAAGCAGAGAGCCTAGAGAATAAAATAAGAGATTTAAAATAAAATGACAGTCATTGCACCTTTTTATCTCGCACGGTATTTGCGCAGCAATTTTTCAAACGCATTTTTTTGAGAAAAAAAAGTTTCATGCTTTCAAAAAAAAAAAAAAAAAAAAAAAAAAAAACAGTAAAGTCAGCCCAATTTTTTGCATAATGTGAAAAATGATATTATGCCGAGTAAATAGATACCTAATATGTCACGCTTCAAAATTGCACAGGCTTCTGGAATGGCGCCAAACTTCCGTACTTAAAAATCCCCATAGACGCTTTAAAACTTTTTACTGGTTACATGTTTTACATGTACAGAGGAGTAGACCTAGATGGGGCTAAAATTATCGCTCTCGCTCTAACGTTCGCGTCGATACCTCAGATGTGTGATTTGAACACCGTGCACACGGGGACAGGGGCACTTTACATTTTTTTGTTATTTTTTATTTTGTTAATTTTATTTTTATTATTTTTATTTTTTTAAGCTTGACACTTTTTTTTTTATTACTTTTAATCCTATTACAAGGAATGTAAACATCCCTTGTAACAGGAATAAGCATGACAGGTCCTCTTTATAGTGAGATATGGGGTCAATAAGACCCACATTTCACCTCTAGGCTGGGAAGCCTGAAATTGAAAAAAAAAATCTCGGCTTCCCAGGGCTGGCGACGCCTTTTTTTTTAATGCAGAGGCCAGGCGTGATGTCATAACATCACGCCCTCCCTTCGACCAACTGGTCCGCCAGAAATCTCTATCATCAGCATCCGGGGCTGGCAGATCTCTTCACTGACGTCACCAACGGAGGGCGGCCGGGGGGGGGTAATCCCCTCTCACCACCCATAAGAATGATAAGGCGACTGAACAACCGCTATGATCATTCTTATGGTGTAGGGAATCGCCGGCTCTAAAAGACGATATCTGAATGATGTCTGTAGCTGCAGGCATCATTCAGATATCACTGCTCAAAGTCCAGGACGTCATATGACGGCCGGCGGGAAGCGGTTAGACCCCTTTCACACTGAGGCGCTTTACAGGCGCTATAGCGCTAAAAATAGCGCCTGTAAAGCGCCTCTCCTCTCACACAAATGTGAAAGCCCAAGGGCTTTCACACTGCAGCGGTGTGCTGGCAGGACGCTCAAAAAAGTCCTGCAAGCAGCATCTTTGGATGTGCTTTAGGAGCGGTGTATACAGCACCCCTGCCGATTGGAATCAATTGGCAGCGCTGCCGAAGCGCAGCTTTGCCAGCGCTTTTACTCTTTTTCGGCTGTTAGTGGGGGTTGAAACTGCCCCGCTAGCGCCCGAAAAAGCGCCACAAAAACGACGGTAATGCAATGCTAAAAATAGCGCCGATTTACTGCCGATGCCCAGGCGCTGCCAATGTGAAAGCAGCCTTAAAGTGGTTAAAGTCTAATCTATTTTTATCATAATGCATTCTATGCATTACTTTAAAAAATGTCCCACTACTGATTCCTTAAAGCAGAGTATAGCCTAAAAAAAAAAAAAAAAATTTAAGTCAGCAGCTACAAATAAGTACACTTACCTGTCCAGGGCGCCCGCAATGTCCTCCGGGTTGAGGCACCGGCATTGCTAGTAAGCGATGCATGCGCATTCTGAGTGGACGCTACTGTCTTCTGGGACCTGTGTGTCTCCCAAAAGACAGCAAGGGGATGGAGGAGGGCCAGACATTGCGTAGATCGCCGCAGATACTGCGGCAATCTTTTGCCGGAAGTGGAAGCGAATACCTGTATTATACAGGTATCTGCTCCCCCCTGAAAAGGTGCCACATGTGACACCGAATGAGGAGGGAGGAATCCAGACAGTGGAAGTTCCATTTTTGGGAGGAACTCCGCTTTAAACCCCCCGCCCCCCCTCTATCCAGCGCCTTGCCTGTCTTTAAACCACCCCTCCTCTCTCTCCAGCACCTCGCCTGTCTGCAGCATCGCTGGTCTCTGTTTCTCGTCTCACAGGTCAGATTCAGAGCAGTAGGAGACATTGTCTATGGACACACTGCACAGCTCGGAAGCATGCCCCCATGTGTACCCCCCTAGTAAGCAGCCTCCTTATGGGGGCACATGGAGAAAAGGAGGAGCTGAGAGTGCCGACGGGGAACCCAAGAGGAGACAAGGAGGATACTCTGTGCAATACCACCACACAGAGCAGGTAACTATAAAGTTCTTTATTTTAGGGAAAAAAAATAAAAATAATCAAGCCTTTACATATACTTTAACGTACTCTTAGTTCAGTCTCACACATTGGCTAACCACACCCCATTGTAACTTCACTGAAAGCGCATAATTACTTCTAAATAGCCCCTCCAAAAAACGTTTTACCCCCCTCCCCCCCAAACATACCTGTATGTATGCAGAAAAAAATACGATAGTACCCGGCGAGTCATGGTGGTTCTGAGATACTGTGCACTACAACGTAAACAATCTTTACCTGAGTTGTGAGCCCGCGCTCTTCATCTTCATGGCCATTTAACACTCTGCGCAACTTGTCCATGTCCTCTACACTACTTTCACTACGTCGCTTCGCTCTTTTTCCGCTGTCACTACCGGAGTCTCAGGGACTGCGCTGTAACCCTCTGCGCACAAAAGTCATGTGATTGTACCACCACGTGACTGTCACTTTCATAGCAGTTACCTAGATAGTAGAATTTAGAGTTTCGTGTAAACGGGGGTAAATGGCTAACTGTAACTGTCTTTTGGCAAACTGCACCCTTAAATGGGTTGGATGGATTTTATATGCAGTCTCACAAAAAGCATTTTATCATTGCTTGGAAACTAAAAACTTTATGGTGTTACACATTGCAGACACATATGACACTAAATGGTAAAGCCTCCTATCCTTTTCAGCAAAGGAAGCTCCTATCTTAGCCTCTGTCTGCAACTGCCCTGGTGGTGCACACGTAATCAGTTATGTCAGGGCAGGGCAGGTGCAAGGATATTTTGTCTACCCAGGTGAAGGTGCATTTTGCTGAACTTTGCACAGAGCGTTAAAGGCAGTGGCGGCTGGTGAAGTTTTAGGATGGGGGGGGGGGGGGGGGTGCGCCAGACCCCATCCTTCCCTAAGGACCTCTCCCACTTGGTGAAAATGGGCGTGGTTTAAGTGGAATAGGGGGCGTGGCTCTAAGGGGTTGTGGTTAGCATCTGAGATGAACGAGGGAGGGACAGCAGGCCCAGATCCTACACAACAATAGAAATATGTGTATTCTAGAAAGTTTAACAATCAGCAGATAAAAATACTCCAAACACCTAGTGTTAGCACTTCAATCATCCTGGCACCATGGTTGTTATGGTGTTGATGATTGAAGCGCATTATTTCTATTATTACATTGTAATATAAAATTAAATCATTCATCATAATGCATAATCAGTGGGAGCTCTGAGCGTGTCACCTGCCACGTTGCCTGCCACCAGATGCCATCAGGTGTCCTTACATCAGGTTCCCCCCCGCGGAGTCTGTCCTTACATCAGGTGCCCCCAGCGGAGTCTGTCCTTAATTCAGGTGCCCCCCAGCGGAGTCCCTCCTTACATCAGGTGCCCCCAGCGGAGTCCCTCCTTATAGCAGGTGCCCCCAGCAGAGTCCCTCCTTATAGCAGGTGCCCCCAGCAGAGTCCCTCCTCACATCAGGTGCCCCCAGCGCAGTCCCTCCTTACATCAGGTGCCCCCAGCGGAGTCCCTCCTTACATCAGGTGCCCCCAGCAGTGGAGTCCCTCCTTGCATCTGTGTTCCCATCAGCGGAGTCCCTCCATACATCTGTGTTCCCATCAGCAGAGTCCCTCCTTACATCTGTTTCCCCGTCAGCGGAGCCCCTCCTTACATCCATGTCCCCGTCAGCAGAGTCCCCCTTACATCTGTGTCCCCATCAGCGGAGCCCCTCCTTACATCTGTGTCCCCATCAGCAGAGCCCCTCCTTATATCTGTGTCCCCATTAGCGGAGACCATCCTTACATCAGTGTCCCCATCAGCGGAGCCCCTCCTTACATCACTGTCCCCATCATAAATTACACCTCTAATTTCCTAACGACCTATTACATTTTTGAAGGCCCTGGAGCACCAGGACAATGGAATTACCCACAAAATGACCCCATTTTGAAAAGCAAACACCCCAATGTCTATTCTATGAGGCATAATGAGTCTTTTGAACGGTTCATTTTTTTTCCACAAGTCTTCGGAAAACGTGGAGAGAAAATTAAAACCTATTTTCTCTTTCGTTCATTGACAGACACAGCCTTCTTTATTCAGAACCATAGGGTTATATCGCCCCCTACAGGAGTAGGACACTAGGCAGACAAAAGACTTGGCTACGCCCATGGTGATATACATCGCCCTCTCTGCTACAGGCCTTCAATTCTTTCTGCTTAGTCAGGAGTAAGGACCTAGTTCCCTGTTGGGAACTAGGTCCTTAGGCAATTTTTATTAATTTTTTTTTTGTTTTTGCTGGCTGCCCCACCCGCCACCCCTCATGTTTGGCACTGCTTTGGGACATCCCTATGGTTCTGAATAAAGAAGGCTGTGTCTGTCAATGAACGAAAGAGAAAATAGGATTTTTGACTTACCGTAAAATCCGTTTCTCTGAGTTCAATGACAGACACAGCACCCGCCCCTCTATGGCGTTTTTAATACTTCTGATACTGCTTGTTACATAACTGAAGGCCTGTAGCAGAGAGGGGGGTGTATATCACCTAGGACTGCCCATGGGTGTATCCAAGTTTTTTGTCTGCCTAGTGTCCTACTCCTGTAGGGGGCAATATAACCCTATGGTTCTGAATAAAGAAGGCTGTGTCTGTCAATAAACTCAGAGAAATGGATTTTACGGTAAGTCAAAAATCCTATTTTTTTTTTACACAAAGTGGTCAGTTTATAAGGTATTTCTAACTCAAAGCATGTATATAGCAAAAATTACACCCCAAAATACATTCTGCTACTCCTCCTGAGTATGGCGATACCACACGTGTGAGACTTTTACACAGCGTGGCCACATACAGAGGTCAGACATGCAGGGAGCACCATCAGGCTTTCTAGGAGCATAAATTACACCTCTAATTTCCAAATGACGTATCACACTTTTGAAGGCCCTGGAGCACCAGGACAATGGAATTACCCACAAAATGACCCCATTTTGGAAAACAAACACCCCACGTATATTCTATGAAGCATTAAGAGTCTTTTGAACCATTAATTTTTTTACACAAGTCTTCAGAAAACGTGGAAAAAAAATGAAAAACTATTTTTTTTTTTTTTTTTTTACACAAAGTTGTCAATTTATAAGATATTTCTTACTCATAGCATGTATACAGCACAAATTACACCCCAAAACACATTCTGCTACTCATTCTGAGTATGGCGATACCACATGTGTGAGACTTTTACACAGCCAGTCCACATACAGAGGCCCAACATTGAAATAGTACCTTCAGGCGTGCTAGGAGCATAAATTACACATCTCATTTCATTCCTACCTATCACACTTTTAAAGGTCCTTGAGCACCAGGACAATGGAATTACTCACAAAATGACCCCATTTTGGAAAGAAAACACCCCAATGTATATTCTATGAGGCATGGGCTGCAGATAGGTACTCGGGTACTCTGATGGGCTGCAGATAGATACTCGGGTACTCTGATGGGCTGGTGACAGGTACTCGGGTACTCTGATGGCCTGATGACAGGTACTCGGGTACTCTGATGGCCTGGTGACTGGTACTTGGGTACTCTGATGGGCGGTGACAGGTACTCAGATGGGCTGTGACAGGTGTTCAGATGGGCTGTGACAGGTACTCAGATGGGCTATGACAGTTACTCAGATGAAGCGTGACAGGTACTCAGATGGACTGTGACAGGTACTCAGATGGACTGTGACAGGGACTCAGATGGGCTGTGACAGGTGCTCAGGTACTCTGGTACTCAGATGGACTGTGACAGGTACTCGGATACTCAGATGAACTGTGACAGGTACTCGGTACTCAGATGAACTGTGACAGGTACTCGGGTACTCGGTACTCAGATGAACTGTGACAGGTACTCAGGTACTCAGATAAACTGTGACAGGTACTCAGATGGACTGTGAAAGGTACTGGGTACTCTTATGGACTGTGAAAGGCACTTGGGTACTCATATGGACTGTGCTAGGTACTTTGATGGGTGGTGACAGGTACTTTGATGGATGGTGACAGGCACTTTGATGGGTGATGAGAGGTCCTCTTTTTTTTAGGGGGGGGCCATCAGTGTGTGTTGGTGTGCACTGTAAGCAGTAACGAGATGTTACCGCAATATCCTTATCACACACGATCGGTGTTTGAGGAGGAGAATCCGGTAACATCTAGTTACTGCAGTTAGTTGACATTCCGTGACCGGCTGTGATTGGACACAGCTGGTCACGTGGTAAAGAGCCAATTTCATTGGTTCTTTACTGTGATCTGGGTTGGGCTGTGTCAGGGTGACAAGCCTCGTCTCCGATCGACACTCTGCACGTCGACAGTACATGTGACCGGCTGTGATTGGACACAGCCGGTCACGTGGTAAAAAGCCATTTTGTATTGGCTCTTTACACGGATCTGGGATGAGCTGTGTCCGAGGGACACTCCTCATCCCCAATTGTCACGCTGCGGGCCCCCGGGGGCCCGCAGGAGCGGCGAGTAACTGAGGACGTCATATGACGCCCGCCCAGGATGGGAGATCCCATCTGTGGACATCATTTGACTATGGCCTGGTAATGAAGTGGTCAAAAAAAAAAAAAAAAAACGAGGGTTTACAACCCCTTTAATCATACAGACTCTGGAAGTGCCTGCCTCTTGCGTCAGTACTAGTGAGGGTGCGTGGCCAGCCAAGGGTGATCACGGCAGCCCGCCTTGAGACGATCAGTTCACAGGAGCATGTGGAGAGGTAGAGGAGGCTGCGGCTGAGGTACACAGCAAACAGACCATGACAACCACACTGAGACTCAGAGCAACTGCAGACCAGAGAGGAGCAGGGACCCGAGCAGACAGAGAATTGAGGAGGCCAGAGCCAGCAGAGGACTTGGGTAATATTTTGCAAAGTGACTGCCTGCTTCATCTGATCTGGAGAGGGTCTTTGTGGCTGGGGGTCTCTTGGTGTTTGTTTTTTTGTTTTGGTGGCGGGGGTGGAGCATGGTCTGTATGGGGACTAATGGCCGTTGGGGGTCTTTTTTTGTTTGGGGAGTGGCGGTTGGGGTGTTCTGGTCTTATGGAGATCACTGTGATGGGGGGGCTCCCCCTTCTGTTTTTTTTGTTGTTTTTTTATTTCTTTTATAATACAGGATTTATATATCACCAGAGTTTGAGCAGCGCTTTACAATATAAAAAGGAGACAATACATCAACAGTACAATTCAAGACCAGAGAGGAGGGCCCTGCTCCTGCAAGCTTACAATCTAAGAGAGATAGGGCTGGTGAAGCGAAGGGTAGTGACTTAGTGATGAACTGATAAGGGAAGTAGAAGATACAGTTAGCTGAAGGCAGATAGGCTTCCCTGAAGAAATTAATGAAGAAAGAGTTTTCAAGGGATTGCCTAAAAGTGAACAAAGTAGGAGATAACTGAACATATTGAGCTAGTGAGTTCCAGAGGATGAGAGAGGCTCTGGAGACGAGCATGGGAGGAGGAGACAAGGGAGCTAGAGAGCAGAAGGTCGGGGCAGAATTGTAAATGGCTTTGTATGTTAATGTTAGTGTTATTTTTATTTGTTGGGCAATGGGAAGCCAGTGGAGGGATTGGCAGAGAGGAGTGGCGGACACTGAATGGTTGGTGAGGTGAATGAGTCTGGCAGCGGCATTCATTATAGACTGAATAGGGAATAGCTTGCGGAGACGTAGGCCAATGAGGGAATTACAATAGACAAGGCGAGAGATAACAAGGGAGTGAATAAGTTGCTTAGTGGTGTCAACGGTTAGAAAGGGGTGTATTTTGGAGATGTTTCAGGGTAGAAGTCTGCACGATTTGGACAGTGATTAGATTTGGGGCTGAAAGGACAGGTCAGAGTCGGGGATTACACCTAGCACCCTGGTATGAAGGGAGGGACCGATAGTTGTATTTGTCATGGTTATGCAACAGAATTTCTCTGTCAGCTTACCTGTCTCCATGTGTTCATCTCTAAAGACCAGCTGCCTCTCACCTGACTGGTTTTATAACCTCTCCTCTAAGCATGGCCCCACCCCAGGCCCTATCAGGAAACCCTATATTAACCTGTGCACTGCAAGCCAGCAGTGCTGATCAACCATTGTGTGTTAGCCTCTGTGTGTACTTGCTGTGTTTCCTACGTCTGATTCCAGTTACCGACTTTGGCCTGTTCTTAACTATTCCTGTCTGCTCGTGACCCTGACCTTTGGCGTGTCCCTGACCATCCCTGTTTGCCTGTGACCCTGAACCTTGGCGTGAACTCTGTTGTCCTTGTCTGCTTGTGGCCCCCGACCTTGACTTGTCCCTTACTTTCCTTGTTGTTCCAGCCTGCTGCCTCCTTCCTCTTCTACTGTAGTCTACCGTGAGCGTGAGCTGTGAGACCCTGGGGGCCACGACCTGGAGCCAGACTGCAGCGCAGTCCATCCTCACCACTAGAGGCTCTGGTGAACACCTGCTGGCTCTTAGACTCCGCGCCCTGGGGAATCTATGCTCTAGCTCCCAATGGAATCTGTGTCAGTGATCCAGTAGACCTGCTTCCTGAACCTCCAGGGTTCAATCCGCAGCAGTCAGTCCTAGTGTCCACTACCTTAGCGGTGTTCTTCTGACTCCTACAGAGTGCATCTGTCACCTAGCCTCAAGGTGACCTGACAGTATTATTGATCTTGATGGACAAGTTGGGGGGGGGGGGGGGGCACGGCCTGGAGGAAAAATTATTAGCTCAGTTTTAGAAAGATTGAATTTGAGGAAGTAGTGTGACATCCATGTTGATATGTCAGTAATGCGAGAGGAGACTGAAAGAGTGAGATGAGGGGTGGAGAGATAGATTTGTGTGTCGTCAACATAGAGGTGGTACTGGAAGCCATGGGAGTTTATTAACAGACCAAGGGAGGAGGTGTAAATGGAGTAGACAGAACCTCGAGGTACCCCTACAGAAAGAGAAGGTGGAGAGGAGGAAACAGAGTTATAGGTCACACTGAAGGAGCACTGTGATAGGTAGGAGAGAGCGGAGTCTTGAAGGCCAATAGAGTGGAGATTTTTGAGAAGGAGGGGATGGTCAACAGTATCAAAAGCTGCAGAGAGGTCGAGTAGCAGTAGTGGTCATTGGTTTTAACAGTTAGTAGATCATTAGTGAGTTTCAGTAGGGCAGTTTCAGTGGAGTGTAGTAAGTGAAAGCCGGACTGTAAGGGGTCAAGAAGGTTGTTAGTGAGGTAGGAGCTAAGACGGTTGTAGACTAAGCGTTCTAAAGTTTTGATGCAAATGAGAGCAAGGAGATGGGTCTAAAAGTGATTGTAAAGTCTTGTGTTTTTTTTTTCTCTAAAAATAACAAACCTCTTCTACTTGCCTACTCTGTTGCAGTGGATTTGCGCAGAGCTGCCCAGATCCCCCTCTTCTTGGGTCCCTCTTCTGTGCTCCTGGCCGCTCCCTCCTGTTAAGTGCCCTCACAGCAAGCAGCTTGCTATGGGGCACTCAAGCCAAGTCACAGCTCCCTGTGTTTATTCAGACACAGAGCCCCGGCCCCTCTTTTCCTGATTGGCTGACTGACTTTGACAGCAGCAGTGGCTGCTGTGCCCTGACACCATGGTCAGAGTATGTGCCTTCGTCATGCGCAGCATTCTCTTCTGTGTCTGTCTCCTCTGACCTCTCCCCCCCCCCTCTGCGTGTCACCTAGTGACAGTGCTACCCCATTCCCCTCCTGCTGCAGGAATAACGAATATATCTGTATACTATCCGTTCTGTCTCCTAATACAGTGCCCCCCTGTCTGTGTTTTATTTAAAAAAAACTCCTTTACTGTATCTCACGGGGGCTCCCGGTGGTCACGTGACCAGCAGTGTCTCCTCTCTCCTCTCCTCCTCGCGTCCCGCTGATGTCAGCGGGGGAATCTCGGCCCCTCCCGCTGCTTCTGTCAGACGGGCAGAGAGGGCCGAAAGCTGCCGTGAAATACGATAAAGGAGGAATTTTTTTAATAAAACACAGAGACAGGGCACTGTATTAGGAGACAAAAACAGATTATGTGAACATATGAAACAAGATGTGAACAACCACTTTAATGCATAGACTGCATTAAGATAAAAAACCTTCTGCCTTTACAACCCTTAAGTTGTTCAGGCTGGTGGGGTCCAGTGAGGGCTTTTTAAGTATGACGGTGATCGGGGCATGTTTTAGAGGGGAGGGGAAGGTGCTTGTAGAGCGGGAGAGATTGAAGATGTGAGTGATGGAACATAAGATAGAAGAGGGTGACTGTCACGGAACGCCCCACACTCCGCTTGAGTGCTTCCGTCATATACCGCTTCCTAAGTTCTGGAACACGAGTCCAATAGATCTGGCCATAGGAACCCCAAGAACTAGACAACACCAGTCTTGGAGTACATCAGAACTAACTTTTATTTTGAGATCTCACAGACCTTTATACAGCAGGGATGACTCAAAGCTAACCTAATTAACATGAGCTAATTTACTACAAAATGTACCCAGACCAGATGACAGTCTTGTGGGCACCGAGCTTCACACATTAATATAAACACAATAGCTGGAGCTAATTACAATTAACAATACAAACAACAATCTCCCCCCTCCTCAGCCTAGACCATTCGTCTCCTAGCCAGGGCTGTGGCTAATGTGATCAGCTCTCTCAATTAACATAAACACAGGTTGATAACACCAGCATCTCCTCACAGGATGTGTCCCAGCAGAATGAATCAGTCTTATCAGCAGGGGGCTGCTGGAGGAATCCCCCCTCCCTCTTCAGGGACACAAATCTACAGTAAGGAGTCCCCATACAATATATACATATATACACGACTGAGTCCGATTAATACAGTTCAGACTGGATTTCTCATTCACCTCACAAAGAGTATTGTTCCATTGAAAATCCAGGGCCCATAATCAAAAGGCAACAGGCTTGCATACAGTCCTCTCCAACAGCCTCTGTTCTGGCTAGGTCTGTGACATTTCTCCCCTTTCGGCAGGAGACTAACACAGGAGGAGACCCCAGACGGGTTGACTCCGAAGTTAGTAAACAGCTCCAGTCCTCTACTGCCTGTACCCACACCGTACCCCAAATAAATTATTCCAAACAGAGTATCACTCACCCAGCCAACCTCTACCTCTCTCAGAGAACATATCTGCCGCTGGGGAGAGGCCTGGACTGGCTCTTCTCCCTGGAATCCTTTCTGCCGCTGGAGAGAAGACAGGGTGACTGGGCTCACTCTGTCATGCTGTTGGGGATCTGGGCCCACTGCCCAGCATCCCTGGGGTATACAGGTGGAGACTGAAGTCCCATCCACCTTCACAGGAAATCCATCATCTGTTAGTTGAGGGCAGAGTCCAGCAGTCCTCGGCCCTGTTGCCAGCCCTTCTGCTGGAAATCCCACACCATCTGTTCCGGCTAACTGTTGGAGAGGGAGGCCGACTGCCCCGCCTCCCTGGAACTCTGTAGTTGTTGCTGGTGCTGGGCAGAGGTTGGTAGCACTCTGCCCTGTTGCCAGCACTTCTGCTGGGGACTCCGCATCCTCTGCTCCGGCTAACTGTTGGGGCAGGCAGCTGGCTTCCTCCCCTCCCAAACTGTGTAGCTGCCATTGGGGAGGTGAGCCGGCTGTTTCCTTTTCCATTCCCTCATCTGGCTGCTGGGACGACATGTCGATGGTACTGTCTCCCAGGTACACGGATCTTTGCTGGGGAGGAAAGCCCACTTCCTCCACCCTGGCCAACTGTTGGGGAGGGACAACATACACCTCCTCTCCCTTCTCCCCCTGTATCTGCTGCTGGGAAGTGATTGCCATCTTCTCACCCTGAGCCTCCACAATTGCTGCAGGTGTGGGGCAGAGGTCTTGGACCCTCTGTCCGGTTGCCAGCACTTCTGCTGGGGGTTTGCTAGGTGGTTCCTCCTCTACAGAAATGTCTATTAAATCCCCAGTCTCTGGAAGTGGTAAAAGTGTGGGACAGAGGTCTTGGACCCTCTGTTCAGTTACCAGATCTTCAGCTGGAGAAGTTTGTTTTAACTCCATAGATGCTGCTGGCAGAAAATCACATGTCCCTGTCAGTGTTGTGGGAGAAAGGCCGACTACCTCTTCTCTCAGGAAGGCCGAAGCCACTGTTGGTGCTGGGCAGAACACAGTGAACTTTGGCCCTGATAGCAGCTCTTCTGCTGGAGGCTCATCAGGTTGTTCTTCCTCAGCAGAAAAGTCTATCAAATCCCATGTCTCTGCAACTGATGTCTGGGAATAGAGGTTCACCATCTCCTGTCCATGGAACCCAGAAGATGTTATCATTTCTGGACAGAGGTTAGCAGAGCTCTGCCCTGTTGTCAGCACTTCAGGTTTGGGGACGGCAATCTCCGGATTTTCCACTGCCGATTCTCTGGCATGCTGCTGAACTTGTTCTAGCAGTTTCCTGTATGCCCTTTCCAGATGCTGTTCCTTCCTTAGCAAATGGTCCAGATCAGGTTTGAGCTCTGAGACCCCTGCAAGACCGAGCATAGACTCTCTATAGTCTCTCATGTCCTCAAGGTCAGGTTCCCCCTCATCGCCAAACATAAAAAGATCTGTAAGGTTCTCCCACAGCAATCCAGGGCCGCCAAAGTCATATCCCTCCGGAGAGCATTCTGTTGTCTTCCCTAAATATCCCTCCTCTGCGTGCCATTGCAGAGCCCGATAACGATTGTCCAGCTCTATCTCCTGCTGGACCAACCTGTCCAACTCAGTCACCCATTGCTCCTGGGGCTGCTCTCCCAGGAATGCCATCCGCAATGCCCGTTGGTTACTGGCCCGTTGCTCTTGGGTTGGAAAGCACTTGCCCTGTTTTATACCAGCGAGACGGAGGGCTGCAATCCAGAGCTCCACCCGAATCAGCTGCCTGAGCTCCAGGTATTCATCCTCAGACACAGTCCTGGTGTACGTTGAAAGGATGATCCGCAGCAGCCCCGGGAATTCTGATGCCAGGTCCATATCTCCGCTGGGGTGACTGAAGTCTGCTATGCTGATCTTGGATCCAGTTGGAGGTTTGGATGTCCCAGACTTCAGACTTCAGGAAGCTTTCCCGCTGCTTGCCACCAATGTCACGGAACGCCCCACACTCCGCTTGAGTGCTTCCGTCATATACCGCTTCCTAAGTTCTGGAACACGAGTCCAATAGATCTGGCCATAGGAACCCCAAGAACTAGACAACACCAGTCTTGGAGTACATCAGAACTAACTTTTATTTTGAGATCTCACAGACCTTTATACAGCAGGGATGACTCAAAGCTAACCTAATTAACATGAGCTAATTTACTACAAAATGTACCCAGACCAGATGACAGTCTTGTGGGCACCGAGCTTCACACATTAATATAAACACAATAGCTGGAGCTAATTACAATTAACAATACAAACAACAATCTCCCCCCTCCTCAGCCTAGACCATTCGTCTCCTAGCCAGGGCTGTGGCTAATGTGATCAGCTCTCTCAATTAACATAAACACAGGTTGATAACACCAGCATCTCCTCACAGGATGTGTCCAGCAGAATGAATCAGTCTTATCAGCAGGGGGCTGCTGGAGGAATCCCCCTCCCTCTTCAGGGACACAAATCTACAGTAAGGAGTCCCCATACAATATATACATATATACACGACTGAGTCCGATTAATACAGTTCAGACTGGATTTCTCATTCACCTCACAAAGAGTATTGTTCCATTGAAAATCCAGGGCCCATAATCAAAAGGCAACAGGCTTGCATACAGTCCTCTCCAACAGCCTCTGTTCTGGCTAGGTCTGTGACAGTGACCATAGTAGACGTGAGGGGCAGGTGGTAAGGCGGGCTTCTGAGAAAACTTTAGAGACCTCTTCGATAGTAGTAAGTTCAAAAGAGGAGTGTTAAGAGTGGATTTGTACAGGGTATGTTAGGTGGGTTAAATGTCTGTCCATTGGCGATGTCCCCAGGAATTGCATCAATCTTGATTTTGAAGTGATTGGCAATCTCGTGAGCAGTGAGCCGTTACTGCGTGGATAGGCTGGTGGAGAAAGTAGAGAAGAGACAACGAGGACTGGAAGACAGTATTAATGAGGGCGGCAAAGCAGACTTGTTTGGCAGCATGGAGGGAGAAATTGTATTTTAAGAAGGCAGATTTATATTGGGTGAATGCATGCTGGGATTTGGTTTTACACCCCACTTGCTCCAGTGCTTGCTCTATGTCTCTTGCTCTATGTCTCTAATGCCGCGTACACACGATTGGAATGGTTTCCGACGGAATTCCGCTCAAGCTTGCCTTGCATACACACGGTCACACAAAAGTTCTCTGAACTTTCGACCATCAAGGACGCGGTGACGTACAACACCACGACGAGCCGAGAAAATTATTATTATTATTATACGAGATTTATATAGCGCCAACAGTTTACGCAGCGCTTTACAATGTATAAGGGGGACAACACAATTACAGTACAGTTCAATACAAAAGGTACAGGAGGGCCCTGCTCGTAGAGCTTACATTCTAAAGTGAGGGGGGTGGTGGTACAAAAGGTAATAGCTGCAAAGAATGATTTGATGGGGGTGGCTCAGGGACAGTTATGTGGTGTGGGATAGGCTTCCCTGAATAAATGAGTTTTCAGGATCTCCTAAAGGTGGACAGGGAGGGGGCAATTTGGGCGATATCTGCAGATGAGGTTGGTGATGTAGATGGGGGCGATGTTGTGAATGCCTTGTATGTTATGGTTAGCATTTTGAATTTTACACGGTGGGGTAGGGGAAGCCAGTGAAGGGATTGGCAGAGAGGAGCAGCAGTCACAGATCGATTAGTGAGGTATATTAGTCTAGCAGCAGCATTCATAATAGACTGAAGGGGGATAGCCTGCTTAAGGGTAGGCCATTAAGGAGAGAGTTGCAGTAGTCGAGGCGGGAAATAATCAAGGAGTGAATAAGTTGCTTTGTGGTGTCATTAGTCAGGAAGGGTCGAATTCTGGAGATGTTGCGGAGGTTAAGGCAGCAGGATTTAGACAGTGATTGGATATGGGGGCTGAAGGAGAGGTCAGAGTCAAGGATTACACCCAGGACCCTGGCATGTGTGGAGGGACCAATGGTTGTGTTGTTGATATTAATGGTGAAGTCACAGGAGGGGGACCGTGAAGGAGGAAATATAACAAGCTCAGTTTTAGAAAGATTAAGTTTGAGGAAGTGGTGTGACATCCATACCAATATGTCATTCAGCAAGTTTGAGATCCGTGAGGAGATAGTGGGGGTGAGTTGAGGAGTGGAGAGATAGATCTGTGTGTCATCGGCATAGAGGTGGTATTGGAAGCCATGGGAGGTTATCAACTGTCCCAGGGAAGAGGTATAGAGTGAGAAAAGGAGAGGCCCAAGGACGGAGCCTCAGCCTTGGGTACCCCAACAGAAAGAGGAAGAGGGAGCGGAGAGATGGAGTTGTAAGTGACACTGAAAGTGCGCTGAGATAGGTAGGAGGAGAACCAGGATAATGCAGAATCACGGAGGCCAAGGGAGTGTAATTTGCTGAGGAGCAGCAGGTGGTCAACTGTGTTAAGGCAGCAGAGAGGTCTAAAAGTATGAGTATGGAGTAGTGGCCGTTGGTTTGGCAGTTATTAGGTCATTGGTGAGTTTTAGTAGGGCAGTTTCAGTAGAATGTTGTAGAAAATGAAGTTCAATGCTTCTGAGCATGCGTCAAATTATTTCCGAGCATGCGTAGGAATTTTGTGTGTCGGAATTGCTACAGACGATCGGAATTTCCGATAGGAACTTTTTCCGTCGGAAAAATAGAGAACCTGCTCTCAATCTTTTGCTGGCGGAAATTCCGCCAGCAAAAGTCTGATGTAGCATACACACGGTCGGAATTTTCAACCAAAATCTCACATCGGACTTTTGTTGGCGGAATTTCCAATTGTGTGTACGGGGCATTGAGGTTTCCGGTGTCGTCGTCTGCCAAGGTTGTAATGGTCGGGGCCTAATATTTTATGTAGTGAGAGGAGCAAGAGCCCAGTGAGAATGAAAGTGAACTGTTATAGATAGAGGTGGCCAGGTTGCGGCAAGGCAGGCAGGCCCAGATTTACTCCCTTTGCAGCCCCAAGGCCGGGCCCTTCAATGCCGCCCCCCCCCCCCCCCACACACACACACACACACACACACACACACCACCAGAAAGAGCCCCCAGACATATTACGGTCAAAGACTGCAGACATGATACAAGAGATGGTCAGAGACTGCAGACATGATACAGGAGATGATCAGAGACTGCAGACATGATACAGGAGATGATCAGAGACTGAAGACATAGTACAGGAGATGATCAGAGACTGCAGACATGATACAGGAGACGGTCAGAGACTGCAGACATATTACAGGAGATGATCAGAGACTGCAGACATAGTACAGGAGATGATCAGAGACTGCGGACATAGTACAGGAGATGATCAGAGACTGCGGACATAGTACAGGAGATGATCAGAGACTGCGGACATAGTACAGGAGATGATCAGAGACTGCGGACATAGTACAGGAGATGATCAGAGACTGCAGACATAGTACAGGAGATGATCAGAGACTGCAGACATAGTACAGGAGATGATCAGAGACTGCGGACATAGTACAGGAGATGATCAGAGACTGCGGACATAGTACAGGAGATGATCAGAGACTGCAGACATAGTACAGGAGATGATCAGAGACTGCAGACATAGTACAGGAGATGATCAGAGACTGCAGACATAGTACAGGAGATGATCAGAGACTGCAGACATAATACAGGAGATGATCAGAGACTGCAGACATGATACAGGAGACGGTCAGAGACTGCAGACATGATACAGGAGAGGGTCAGAGACTGCAGTTCCTATGGACATTAGTAGATAATGGCCGATCGGCCCTCTCACCTGACCCAGTGATACAGCAACGGTTCCTCTGATCAGGAGTCAGCTCACTCTGAATTGCCCGTGGCGACTCCGCTGGGTAGCACCCAGATCTGTATTCCTGCAATGACTCCATTCCTTTCTCCGCCAGGGATGGCACCAGGCTGTGTGGCTTTCCCTCTGGTGGCACAGGGCAGGGGGGGTTCTCTCTCTAATGGTTTTCCCTCAGCAGTGTCCTCTCCCTCTGGAGCCCTGGGTGTACTTTACTGGGTGTAGACCCCCCCAGGACAAACCACCCCCATCCATTAGTACAGACCCCCACCAGGACAAACCCCCCTCCCTTCATTAGTACAGACCCCCCCAGGACAACCCCCCCTCCCTTCATTAGTACAGACCCCCCCAGGACAAACCCCCCTCCCTTCATTAGTACAGACTCCCCCCAGGACAAACCCCCCTCCCTTCATTAGTACAGACCCCCCCAGGACAAACCCCCCTCCCTTCATTAGTACAGATCCCCCAGGACAAACCCCCCTCCCTTCATTAGTACAGACCCCCCCCAGGACAAACCCCCCTCCCTTCATTAGTACAGACCCCCCCCAGGACAAACCCCCCTCCCTTCATTAGTACAGACCCCCCCCAGGACAAACCCCCCTCCCTTCATTAGTACAGACCCCCCCCAGGACAAACCCCCCTCCCTTCATTAGTACAGACCCCCCAGGACAAACCCCCCTCCCTTCATTAGTACAGACCCCCCCCAGGACAAACCCCCCTCCCTTCATTAGTACAGACCCCCCCAGGACAAACGCCCCTCTATTAGTACAAACCCCCCCAGGACAACCCCCCTCCATTAGTACAAACCCCCCCAGGACAACCCCCCTCCATTAGTACATACCCCCCAGGACAACCCCCCCTCCATTAGTACAAACCCCCCAGGTCAACCCCCCTCCATTAGTACAAACCCCCCCGGACAACTCCCCCTCCATTAGTACAACCCCCCCAGGACAACCCCTTCTCCATTAGTACAAACTCCCCCGGACAACTCCCCCTCCATTAGCACAGACCCCCCCAGGACAAACAACCCCCCTCCCCTTCATTAGTACAGACATCCCAAGACAAACCCCCCTCCATTAGTGCAGACATCCCAGGACAAACCCCCCCTTCACTAGTACAGACCCCCAGGACAACCCCCCCCTCCATTAGTGCAGACATCCCAGGACAAACCCCCCCTTCACTAGTACAGACCCCCAGGACAACCCCCCAGGACAACCCCCCCTCCATAAGTGTACAGATGGAGACAGGCTTGGGCGGGAGTGAGAGACACAGGAGAACACGCCCCCCCCCGCACAGAGACCAGCCGCTCCGATCTCCGGCGGCTGCTCTCCTTTGACAGGAGGAGGGAGGGGGGACAGGCTTGAGCCTCGAAAAAACCAGCAGCAGCGGCGGTGACCTGCGGAGGAAGCCCCCTCAGTCTGGACACAGAGAGGAGGAGGAGGGAGAGGAGCACTCTAGTGCTTCAGCGCCCCCACCTCTCTGGCACCCAGGTGCGCTGCATCACATGCTGCTATGTTAATGTGGGGGGCGGCCGAGAATTCTTTGCAGGAGCGGCGCCGCCCCTGTACCACTGCCGCCCCGAGGCCTAACCTCGGTGGCCTTGTGGGAAATCCGGCCCTGAAGGCAGGGGTGAGATTTTGTCATGGAGGTGGTCAGTTGCAGAGTAGAAAAGAGAAGGAGTAAAGTGGTGAAGGTTTCTGCGAGTAGTTTTCTACTTTGTGGGACAGGTGGTTGGAGACAAGCACATTGTGAAAGTGATGAGGTTGTGGTCAGAGAGAGGAAAGGGGGTGTTGGTGAGGTTGTAGGGGGTGCAAAGATGGGAGAAAACAGGGTCGAGGGTATTAACATCCGAGTGGGGGACTGTGTCCATTGTTTAAGGTCAAAGGATGAGGTTAAAAAGTTGGGATGCAGGCCCCGGAAGGGAAAGAGGGGAAGATGGACGCTTCCTGCATCGGGGACAGCGGGGGTTTCCTTTGCCACATAATGGGCTATTATGCAATGCATGCTAGCTCATTATGCTTTTACTTTGCATTGTTTGCTGTAAACGAAAGAGGAAGTAAAACCCATCAGGGTTTACTTCCTCTTTAAGTATTAGCAGGAAGTGATGAGAGCAGTAGTAGGGAGAGAAGTGATATCGTTATGTACAAGTTTTGGGTTGGAGAAGAGGGGAAAAAGAGGTGAGAATTTAATGCAGAGGATACTAATATGAGAAGGCAGAGTAGAGGGAACATATTAAAGGGTAGTGAGGATAGGCAGGATGTCTTCCAAAGTGGTGGTTTGTGGTCAATCTATAGTGGAGCAGAGTTCTTTATGGTCTTTCTTGCTACTTTTGTTAAACTGCTGTGTTCAACTGCTAATTACTTATGGCAGGAAAAATTGCTCTGCCTAAACAAACCCCCTGTCTCTGACCCCCCCCCCCCCCCGCCCCATGGGCACAACTAAATTTTATACTGAGATGTCCAAATGAGGAAACCTTCCACATCCCAATTAGGGACTGATAAGGAACACATGAATTCGGAGGAGGAATGGTCAAAGACACACAGGCCACAGTCATAAAGTTGATCCAAAAGGAGGTGACAATCATTATTCATTAACAAATGGCCAAGTTACAAACAAAAGCAAGAAAGCCTCGTACACTTTATCGGACAATTTTATTTGTTGCATGCTAGTTTCATGTCGAAAGTGAAGAGGTTACTCAACATACGAAAATTCTCATACGACAAAATTAAACTTCGGAAGTGATGAAATGTGTTGAATTGTTTTGTATGTATTCTTTTTGTTTCTGAGCATGTGTAGTCTTGCTCTTGCTATTTTTTTGGGTGAAAACTGTACTAATTAAATGAAAATTGGACGTTGTGTTCACTTACGATTAAAATTTTATAGTCTGCACATCCAGCTTTTGTCGTACGAAAAGTTCATAATCGTCGAAAGCACCATACTAACGACCGAAAATCGGCAGATTGTTTGACGAGATTTAACTTCCGATGTTCGTATGTGTACAGCAGAGTCATTGCAACGCAGCGACACAGTTTGAATTGCTTTAGAGACAGTTGCATTACCCCAGTTATAACAGATGTGTGTGTATGTATGTATGTATGTGTGTTATATATATATATATATATATATATATATATATAATCACACAGTGCCCTGAAAAGGTATTCATACCCCTTAAAATTTTCCACATTTTGTCATGTTACAACCAAAAACATGAATGTATTTTATTGGGATTTTGTGTGATAGACCAACACAAAGTGGCACATAATTGTGAAGTGGAAGGAAAATGATAATGTTTTACAAATAAATATCTGAAAAGTGTGGCGTGCATGTGTATGCAGT
The DNA here is from genome assembly GCF_042186555.1 of Aquarana catesbeiana. Lineage (NCBI taxonomy): Eukaryota > Metazoa > Chordata > Amphibia > Anura > Ranidae > Aquarana > Aquarana catesbeiana. The sequence goes on from NC_133327.1 coordinate 473,981,403, forward strand.
ACCCTTTGCTCTGATACTCCTAACTAAATATAGTGGAACCGATTGGCATTCCGAAATCACCTAAATAGTAAATAGAGTCCACTCTGTGTGTAATTTAATCTCAGTATAAATACAGCTGTTTCTGCAAAGCCCTAAGAGATTTGTTGGAGACCTTAGTGAAAAAAAACAGCATCATAAAGGCCAAGGAACACACTAGACAGGTCAGGGATAAAGTTGTGGAGAAGTTTAAAGTGGGGTTAGGTTATAAAAAAATATCCCAAGCTTTGAACATCTTATGGAGCACTGTTCAATCCATCATCCGAAAATGGCAAGAGTATGACACAACTGCAAATCTACCAAAATATGGCCGTCCACCTAAACTGAGAGGCCAATCAGAGAAGCAGCCAAGAGGCCCATGGTAACTCTGGAGGAGCTGCAGAGATCCACAGCTCAGGTGCGAGAATCTGTCCACAGGACAACTATTAGTCGTGCACTCCACAAATCTGGCCTTTATGGAAGAGTGGCAAGAAGAAAGCCATTGTTAAAAGAAAGTCTTAAGTAGTCCCATTTGCAGTTTGCAAGAAGCCATGTAGGGGACACAGCAGGTGCTGAATACCAAATGCATGCCACCAGTGGCGGCTGGTCAAGTTTTAGGATGGGGGGACGCCAGACCCTGCCCTTCCTTTTTGACCCTCCCACTTGGCAAAAATGGGCGTGGTTTAGCGAAATTGTAGGGGGCGTGGCTCTAAGGTGGGTGTGGTTTGCGTCGTGAGATGAGCGAAGGATGGAGGAGAGGGGAGAGAGGGGACAGCAGGCCCAAATCCTACACAACATTAGAAATATGTGTATTCTAGAAAGTTTAACAATCAACAGATAAAGATACTCCAAACACCTGGTGTTAGCACTTCAATCATCCCGGCACCATGGTTGTTATGGTGTCAGGATATTATTACATTGTAATATAAAATTAAATCATTTAACTCACCATAATGCAGAATCAGTGGGAGCACCGAGTGTGTCACTAGCCACGTCGCCTACAACCAGATGCCATCAGGCGTCCCCAGCAGTCTGTCCTTACACCAGGTGCCCCCAGCGGAGTCCCTCCCTACATGCAGCCTCTGTCACATCAAATGCAGCCTCTGTCCCCCCAAATGCAGCCTCTGTCCCCCCAAATGCAGCCTCTGCCCCCCCCAAAAGCAGCCTCTGTCACCCCCAAATGCAGCCTCTGTCCCCCTCCCAAATGCAGCATGCCTTGTGTCCCATTAAATGCAGCCTCTGTCCCCCCCAAATGCAGCCTCTGTCCCCCTTTAAATGCAGCATGCCCGTGTCCCATTAAATGCAGCCTCTGTTCCCCAAATGCAGCCTCTGTCCTCCCCAAATGCAGCCTCTGTCCCCCCACCCAAATGCAGCCTCTGTCCCCCCCCAATGCAGCATGCCTGTGTCCCTTTAAATGCAGCATGCCTGTGTCCCATTAAATGCAGCATGCCTAGCCCCCCCCCAATGAAGCCTCTGTCTCCCCTAAATGCAGCCTCTGCCCCCCAATACAGCCTCTGTCTCCCCCCAAATACAGCCTCTGCCCCCCCAAATGCAGCCTCTGTCCCCCCAAATTCAGCCTCTGCCCACCCCACTGCGAGCCTCTGTCCTCCCCCAAATTCAGCCTCTGTCCCCCCCAATGCAGCCTCTGCCCCCCCATGCAGCCTCTGTCCCCCCCCAAATGCAGCCTCTGTTCCCCTCCCCAAATGCAGCCTCTGTCCCCCAGCCTCAGGCCTTGTCCCCCCCCCCAAATACAGCCTCTGTCCCCCCCAAATGCAGCCTCTGTCCCCCCCCAATACAGCCTCTGCCCCCCCAAATGCAGCCTCTGCCCCCCCAAATACAGCCTCTATCCCCCCCAAATGCAGCCTCTGTCCCCCCCCAAATTTAGCCTCTGTCACTTCACAGCGGTACTTACCTTGGGTCTCCTGCGGTGTCTCCTGCACACTGGCAGCGGCATTCGTCCTGTTTCCTCTCTCAGGCGCAATGAGAGATAGAAACAGCAAGTGACATCTAACTCAGCGCTTCAGATTTGATTGACATCTGACCTGAGTAGCTTCCGCCCGGCGCCTGTGGTATCTATTACTATGGCCAGGCGGAAGCTACTCGGTGCTTCAGAAAACGCCGCAAGACGGGCTAAAGGCCCGCAAATGCAGCGCCACGTCTGCAATCTCGTGATTGCATAGACGTGGCTTTCCATAAGTGCACTGTGTCCGGCATCGCACTGTGTCCGGCGTCCGAACACAGTGCACTTAAGGACCTTTTTTTTTTTTCCTTTTTTCTTTTTTTTTAAAGGGCCAGTAATGAAAAAAAAATTTTTTTTTTTTTGCTGCCTGGAGGGGGGGGGGGGGGGGGGGCAGCGCCCAGGCGCCCCCTATGGACGGGCCGCCACTGCATGCCACACTTTTCAAATATTTATTTGTAGAAAATTGTGAACCATTTTATAATTTTCTTTCTACTTCACAATGATGTGCCACAGACAGTGGTCGGCTCGCTGTATTAGCTAGAAAGAGGGTGAGAGGCCCTGGCTTCTAAGGGGGTCTGAGAATTCCTGGGCCAGCCAGGACAGGCAGGGCCTCATTAATCACCTTACCCTCCCCCCTCCCAGTCCAAGCCCGCAGTTAGATGTATGCTCTATCTCCTGTCAGAATCCCCCAGCAGAACCTAGGATAAACAGCCTGCTGTTGAAACAGGGCATAGCTCCTCAAAGAAATGTGGGTACTGTAAGGATAAGCTCATAAAATTCCATTCCAAGCCCTTCTGCTATAAATGTATCAATAAATTAGCAGGGAACGAGGCTTCTACCTTTCATCTATGCAGACGGAAATGCTGGCAAAAGTCAAATCTTTCTGTGAAGCGTGCCCCCAGGAAAGTCTCTCCAGAGGGGGTCCCAGTGCTCTCCTCCCACCCTCACAGTCACTACCTCTAGCTCAGGAAGAGTAGAATGGGGGGAATTGGAAAGCCAGGTCAGGTCTGACCACAGCTCAGATGGGGAGGTAGATCCAGATCAGCTAAGCGAGACACAGGACGATGCTAGGTTAAGGAGACACCTCTTCACCCTGGAGGATCTGGATGGACTCCTACAGGCGATATATGCCATAGAGGAGATTTCAGAGACCCCTAGACTGACTTCTGCACAGGACAAGGTATACAGGGGGCCGAGCAAGGCTCAATCCAGGGTGTTCCCACTCCATCAATCCCTAAAGCAGGGGTGCCCAACCGCTGGCCTGCGGCGCCCTCCGATGTGGCTCGCCATGTCTTGCTCTGAGATGGCGAGTCAGCAAGCCCAGATCGCCGCCATCTCCGAGCATTAGTGCGAAGAACGGAGCCGCTGCTAGAGGAAGCAGAGCCGATGCTTCCTGTATAGCGCCGGCTCCTTCACAAGTGAAGTGATACCAAATGTACGCCGCCTGTGACAGGAAGCATTGGCTCTGTTCTCTACTGCAGCTGCATGCTTCTGTCACAATTATGCTCAGGGTCAGGACACAGGAACCCGCTATCTGGGACAGCAGCCACCAGTGTCAGTACCAGTACCAGCCAGCAGTACCCACCAGTAGTACCAGTACCCACCATCCATACCAGTCATTAGTACCAGCCAGCAGTATAAACCAGTACCAGCCAGCAGTACCCGCCAGCAGTACCAGTACCAGACAAAAGTATCAGTACCAGCCAGCAGTACCAGTACCCGCCAGCAGTACCAGTTATCAGTACCAGTACCAGCCAGTAGTACCAGTACCCGCCAGCAGTACCAGTCAGCAGTACCCACCAGCAGTACCAGTACCAGCCAGCAGTACCCGCCAGCAGTACCAGCCAGCAGTACCAGTAACAGCCAACAGTACCAGCCAGCAGTACCAGCCAGCTGCAGGAATCCTGAGGAAGAAGTGAAGATTGAGGTCAGTTGAGGAGCAGGTAAACCGCTGTGCATCAGTGTGAAAGCAGCCTTAGGCCCCTTTCACATGATCGGTCCGATCGGGTCCACCTGTCTGTTTTTCAGGTGGACTCAGACGGACTCTCCATTCACCTCTATAGAGTGACAGATACACCCGCCTATCTGCAATCCCATCTCCCTAAAGAAAAACAGAAGGGGATCTGTCACCTTCTGTCTGGGCGGATCGGAGGGTAGAGCGGGTTGCATCCGTGTGTGGAAACAGACCTGCCACCCCGACTTTACGATCATTGTGGCCCATGACCGGTTACTAAGTCGATAAAGTGGCCCACGTTTGGGCACCCCTGCCCTAAAGAATGGAGGGAACCTGAAAGGAGAATTGTCAGACAAAAAACCTGGAAAAGGAGATTTCCCTTTAAAGAGGGTGACGAAGAGACATTCTTTAACCACTTCAATACAGAGCACTTAAACACCTTCCCGCCCACACCAATTTTCAGCTTTCAGTACTCTCACACTTTGAATGACAATTACTCTGTCATGCTACATTGTATCCAAACAAAATTTTTATCATTTTTTTCTCACAATTAGAGCTTTCTTTTGGCGGTATTTAATCACCTCTGGGTTTTTTCTTTTTTTGCAATATAAGAGCGAAAATTTTGAAAAAAAAAAAAACACTTTTTTTTTAGTTTCTATTGTAAAATTTTGCAAATAAGTAATTTTTCTTCATAAATTTGGGCCAAAATTATACTGCTACATATCTTTGGTAAAAATAACCCAAATTAGTGGATATTATTTAGTCTGTGTGAAAGTTATAGAGTCTACAAGTTAGGGTGCAAATCACTGAAAATTGATCACATCTGATCACACCTGATGTACTGAAGGCCTATCTCATTTCTTGAGACACTAACAATCAAGGAAAGTACAAATACCCCCCAAATGACCCCTTTTTGGAAATAGACAGTCCAAGGTATTTAGTAAGAGGCATAGTGAGTTTTTTGAAGTTGTAATTTTTTCCCACAATTCTTGGGAAAATTAAGACTTTTTTTTTTAACACAAACTTCCAGGAGCAAAACTACACATATAATTTCACGACGACCTCACTTTTGAAGGCCGTGGAGCACCAGGACAATGGAAACGCCCACAAAATGACCCCATTTTGGAAAGTAAACACCCCAACGTATGATCTATGAGGCATACGTGGGAAAAAAAATGAAAACACATTTTACACAAAGTTGTCCATTTATATGATATTTCCAACACATAGCATGTACATAGCAAAAATGGCACCCCAAAATACATACAAATCTGCTACTCCTTCTGAGTATGGCGATACCACATGTGTGAGACTTTTACACAGCGTGGCCACATACAGAGGCCTAACATCCAAGTAGCACCTCCAGGCATTCTAGGAGCAAAATTACACATATAATTTCATGACGACCTATCTCCCTTTTGAAGGTCCTGGAGCACCAGGACAATGGAAACGCCCACAAAATGACCCCACCGGATTCTGTGGGGGGAATGTTATAGGGAAAATGTTGCTCATGAAGTCGACTCACACTATCAGAGCGAATGCTTCCTGGGGCGGGTCATTGCTGGTAAATAAGGGCAGTGACAATGTTTTCAATATATTTGAGGTAGGTGGGTTGGTTTTCGGGTGATTTTTGATAGCAGACAAATGAATTGAACATGGCCATATGAAACAGATGAAATGCAACTTTTTTATATCAATGATTGGACTTGCGGGTTGACAAATATGGTTGCAGCATCTGATCATTTAAATCCACCCCCTCCATATACAGATTGTAGTCATGGACACATTCAGGCTTTACTACGGGGCCACGTCTTCTCTGAACCTCCACCAAGGTGTCATTGTGAATGGTAGTCATCATGTGAACATCCTTCTTGTCCCGCCACTTTATGGCCAACACCTCCTCATTCCTCATGAATGTGGCTTCCCCCTGTTGTAGCCGTTTTGATAGTAAATTCTGTGGGAAGCCCTTCCTATTTTTTCAGAAGGTACCGCAGGCCAGGGTTTTTTCACGATACAGGTGACGGAAAAGGGGCAAACTGCTGTAGTAATTATCTACATATAAGTGGTAACCTTTTTTGAACAGGGGGTATGCAAGGTCCCACACAATTTTACCACTGGTTCCTATGTATGTGGGGCACTCACGGGGCTGGAGCTGGGAGTCTTTGCCCTCATAAATACGAAATGAGTACACGTATTCAGTGGCTCGGTCACATAATTTATTCAATTTCACCCCGTACCTGGCTCTCTTACTTGGGATATACTGCTTGATATGCAGCCGGCCAGTAAAGTGGATAAGGGATAGGGATGAGCTTCGAATTCGAGTCAAACTCATGTTTGACTCGAACATCAGCTGTTCGGCTGTTCGCCAGTTTGCCGAACAGCGAACAATTTGGGGTGATCGCGGCAAATTCGAAAGCCGCGGAACACCCTTTAAAAGTCTATGGGAGAAATCAAAAGTGCTAATTTTAAAGGCTTATATGCATGGTATTGTCACAAAAAGTGTTTGGGGACCTGGGTCCTGCCCCAGGGGACATGTATCAATGCAAAAAAAGTTTTAAAAATGGCCGATTTTTCGGGAGCAGTGATTTTAATAATGCTTAAAGTCAAACAATAAAAGTGTAATATTCCTTTAAATTTTGTACCTGGGGGTGTCTATAGTATGCCTGTAAAGGAGCGCATGTTTCCCGTGTTTAGAACAGTCTGACAGCAAAATGACATTTCAAAGGAAAAAAAGTAATTTAAAACTACTCGCGGCTATTAATGAATTGCCAGTCCGACAATACACATAAAAGTTCATTGATAAAAACTGCAAGGGATTTTCCCACAGGGGAACCCCGAACCAAAATTTAAAAAAAAGCTGGCGTGGGGGTCCCCCTAAATTCTATGCCAGGCCCTTCAGGTCTGGAATGGATATTAAGGGGAACCCTGAGCCAAAATTTTTTAAAAAATGACGTAGGGGTCCCCCTCAAAATTCATACCAGACCCTTCAGGTCTGGTATGGATTTTAAGGGAAACCCTGCGCCAAAATTAAAAAAAAAATTGGCGTGGGTTCCCCCCAAAAATCCATACCAGACCCTTATCCGAGCACGCAACCTGGCAGGCCACAGGAAAAGGGGGGGGGACGAGAGAGCGGCCCCCCTCCTGAACCGTACCAGGCCACATGCCCTCAACATTGGGAGGGTGCTTTGGGGTAGCCCACCAAAACACCTTGTCCCCATGTTCATGAGGACAAGGGCCTCATCCCCACAACCCTTGGCCGGTGGTTGTGGGGGTCTGCGGGCAGAGGCTTATCGCAATCTGGAAGCCCCCTTTAACAAGGGGACCCCCAGATCCCACCCCCCCCCCCCCCTGTGTGAAATGGTAAGGGCCTACCATTTCACAAAAAAACTGTCAAAAATGTTAAAAATGACAAGAGACAGTTTTTGACAATTCCTTTATTTATTTTTTTTGTTTCAAAAGATTTTTATTTTATGTTAAGAATGTCATGTTATACAAGTGAAATAACAGTACATATTCAAATCTTTCATTGAGCTAGTAGTTACATGAACATCAAATGAATGTTATACCTTACATCCGGTATTTGAGGTACATTCGTAAGTACAATTATTTGAACAACTTTCTCTATAAAAACATACTGCAGTAGTGTCTACTAGGTTAACCATAGGTAAGTATAGTTATAATAGGTATTTAAGTATAACATATGAAGCAACTATGAGATGTAACACATGCTGACCTGTATGTCAACATAAATTCTGCGGCCTAAGAATTTATTTGTGTGAAGTAATTAGAACAGGAAAGCGACGCCAGTTCCTTATTCCCGCACCCCTAAAGGGAGCATGCTGTGCGGGGAGTATGGTAATCACAATTTTGTTTATACTGGCTTTGATGTATGTTTGTATATTTAGATCTGTTGTGCCTCTGTGGTATTACATGGATTGACCATGTTTCGCTTTTAAAGAAGGGCAGAGGAAGTGGCGGGGATTTATGATGTAGTTTTCTATTTAAAAAAAAAAAAAAGGGAAGGATAGGTGGGAAAGGCGGGGTATCGGAGATGTTGTCCTAACTGTGTTGTAGAGTAATGATTGGGGTGTTGAATACAAGACATTGTCGGAATCATAATCAAGAAGATGTGTAGTTAGGATCAAAAGAGGTTTGTGTCGCTTTCATGTACATTACAGATGGAGGGTGAGAGTGTACTTATATTAACCCTGTGCAGAGACACAGTATCTGTAAGTACCTTGTAAGTCTACATGCTAGGACGTTTGCAACCCAATATATAAAGGTCTACCAAGTTCTTATTGTTTCATGTCACGTTTACAGATTTTGAAGAAACTCTTGGTATTTTGGGGACTCCCTGAAGTGAATCCAACACGCCCAAGTTTTCCCATATTTTGTAGGAGTATCTTTGGCTTGATGGATTAAGTTTTCCATCTCAGAGATTTTCTCTATACGCTTGAACCAGTCTTCCAGAGTAGGTGGTGTATTGCTCCTCCAGTGTATTGGAATGCATTGTTTGGCAGCATTCACTAGATGGAGTGTGAGGGATTTTTTATAGGCATGGTGTGAAATCATGGAATGATGTAGTAGGTATTGTGATGGTGTACGATTTGTAAAATGGTATATGATATTCAGGGAAATTGAAGGGTATCTTGTTGTAAGGAAGCATTGCACCCTTATGGAAGAATTGTGATGCTCTAAGAGGAGGTTGGGTAGTTGTTTGAGGTCGATCGTGAAGTAGTATTCCAGGTGCGAAGTCTGGGTTATTAGTCAGGGGGGTCATCGGTCCTGGGGAGGAATGCCATCCAAATATTTTGGCTATGGTTGTGAAAGCTTGGATAGTGGGACCTGTCAACGGATGTGTAGTGTATTCTTTAGGCAATGCTTTCATATCAATCCAGGGTAGGTGAGAAAGGGGCACTTGTGAAAAGGAGTCTTCGATGTTGACCCAGTCTTTAGTGGATTTGTGTATATGCCAATCAATAATTCTCGTAAGATGACAAGCCCAACGGTATTTCTGGATGTCCGGGAGGCTAAGGCTTCCTTTTAGTTTGGGGATAGTCATTTTGTTCCAGCTTAGTCGGGGGGATTTTGCTGCCCATATGAAATTGCGACAGATTCTTTTATATGCGGTAAAAAATGAAATGGGTAATTTGATTGGGATGGTCTGAAGGATATATAGGATTCTAGGCAGGATATTCATCTTTATGATGGCAATCCTTCCGAACCAAGAAAAGGGGCCAGATGACCATGTAACAAGAACTTTTTGGATATTACCGAGGATTGGTAGATAATTTCTATCGTATAGCTCCTCGAAGTGCGTCGGTATTTGGATATCTAAATAGGTAAGGGCATGGGGCTCCCATTGGAAAGGGAAATTCATTTTACATTGCGTCACCAATGACTGCGGGAGGAAAATATTCAAGGCTTTAGACTTTGTGAAGTTAATTTTTAGGTTTGAGAGTTCGTTGAAGGAGGCAAAATCTTTTAATAGGTTGGATATAGTAATCATTGGTTCTGAAAGAAAAAGTAGGATGTCGTCCGCATATGCAGCTATCTTATATTGTTTATTGTGAATGTCAATACCTTTAATGTCAGGATTTGCCCGTATTTTGCGTAGAATAGGTTCCAGTGTGAGTATAAAAATAAGAGGTGATAACGGGCATCCTTGCCGTGTGCCATTCGATACGGAGAAGGCGTCCGACAGGCGTCCATTAATTCTTATTCTGGCTGTAGGACATGAGTATAGAACCAGTATCATTTGGAGGAATTTCGGAGGAAGTCCCAGTGCCTGTAGCGTCGCTGACATGTAGTCCCAGGCAACTCTGTCGAACGCCTTCTCCACATCGAGCGATAAGAGGAATCCCTGTAGTTTGGGACGGGAGGACGACGAAAGAAAGTGATGAATATGTAGGGCTTTTATGGTGTTATCCCTGGCTTCCCTACCAGGGACAAAACCAACTTGGTCAAGGGAGACAAGGTCGGGGATAAAAGGAAGTAATCAATTGGCAAGAATTTTAGCATATAGTTTTAGATCCACATTCAGGAGAGATATGGGTCTGTAGTTGGTCACAAGTGTATCGTCTTTGCCGGGTTTCGGAATTAGGGTGATATGTGCTTCTAGTAAATCTTTATTATTCTGTGGGGAGGCAGAGAGTGTGTTGAATGCTTTAGTAAAATGGGGTGTAAGAGTCTCCTGGAATGTTTTGTAGTACCCAACCGTAAGCCCATCAGGGCCAGGACTCTTTTCTGCTTTGAGTTGTTTTAATGCTGTTGTTGTTTCTTCAATGCTAATGGGGAAGTCAAGGGTCCTGGATTCCTCCGGGGATATGAGCGGTACACCGTGTTGTGCCAAAAAGGTAGATATTGCTTCCTGTCTATTGTGCGAGGGGTCTGTCATGTCTGTCTGTGGTAGGTTGTAGAGTTTGGTGAAATAATTCACAAACTGTGTGGCAATGTCCTCTGGGGATGTAAAGGATTTCCCACTAGGGTCTGTAATCTTGTGGATGGTCAAGGCTGCTTTTCTACGTTGTAGGGCTTTTGCCATTAACTTTCCTGACTTATTGCCACATTCATAGTATAGTTTTTGAGTAAAAATGTATTTGCGCCGTAAGGATTTATTAATTTCTTCCCTAAGTTCCTCCCTTGCCTGCAGGAGTTCTGTAAGTGATTTAGCGGCTAGGGATGCTTTGTGAATCCTTTCTAATGTATGGATTTTGGAGGTTAAAGATGTTATATGTGCTTTTCGTTGTTTATTTTTGGAGGCCACTATTGAAATTAGTTCCCCTCTTATAACACATTTGTGAGCAGCCCATACAATGTGTGGGCTAGTATCACCAATGGAGTTTTCTTTAAAATATTGGACGAGTCGGGTATTCATTTTGGTTGAAGAATCCAGGTCTGTTAGTAGGGAGTTATCTAAACGCCATATTGAGTTTAAGGGACGTGACAGCGGGATTTTTAATGTCAGTGAAATTGGATTGTGATCAGAGAGTGTCATGGGTTCTATGGTTGCACGTTTGATGTAAGATAAATCGTTCTGGGAAATAAAAAAGTGATCAATTCTGGAATACTTGTTATGGGGTGGTGAAAAGAATGTAAAGTCCCTATCATTTGGGTGAAGTGTGCGCCATGTATCATGTAGGGTCAATTCCTGTAATTGTTTTTTGATCGCTCTCAGAGCTCTATATGGCAGGGACGTTGCTCCAATGGAGGAATCTTGTTGGGGGTTTAACGCTACATTGAAATCACCACCCAGTACAAGGATGCCAGAGAAGAATTCTGTAAGCAATTGTAGGGTTTCTCTAAAGAAGGTGACCTGTCGTTTATTGGGAGCATATATATTCGCAAGAGTAATGGGCTTGTTATTTAGTGTTCCTTTAAGAAATAGGTATCTACCATTGGGATCTTGCTTGATTTCTGTGATGCGCAAAGGGCAGTTTTTTGAAATTAGTATAGCAACCCCCTTAGTTTTGGAGGATGCATTGGAGGCATGGTATACTATAGGGTATCTGTAATTCCCCAATTTGGGTAATTTGTCAGTACGAAAATGAGTTTCCTGGATAAATGCAATTTGTGTTTTATGTTTGTGCAGTGTGTATAACAGTTGAGACCGTTTTTTCGGGAGTATTCAGATCTCTGATATTTATTGAGTCAATTTTTATCTGGAGATCATTCTGTGGTGTAGTAGGGTCTGATGCATTGTGTACATCAGGACCGATATATGCCATGTCAGGAGATGGTGTAGGAGTCTGACTGTTTTGTGAGATTGGGATACTGTGATTCCTCCGGATGAGATGTAAAGCCTGTAGTGAAGCTGTGTGTCTAGATAATCTAGGGTGGGTGTATCGGGGAGGGGATAAGGGTATTTAACTAACCTTATCTATAACAAGAAAGGTCAGATAATTACAGTGCACTATTGGTATGAAACTGACCAGAAACCAGTCTGGGCCTTCTCACTGCACTATGTGGGGGTTGGAATGTACCGTACCACGGAGATACTGTGAGTTATAGATAACGATGGTACTCCACCATTGCATTCTACTTAGTTTTATACAAGGAGGGAGTTTGATCAAGAGTTTTGAACTCTAAGTTAGGATAAATTAGTCCCTGATGTACTAGTATTCACCAAAATTTTTTCCCTTGAAAAGTGGAGGAGGGATGGGATCCCTCAGCTGCAGGAATAGAACAGCTATCATAGGTGTTGCATTCGTGATACGTAACTGGACATAAAGCTTCAGCAGTTAGTAAGCAGGGTGTTATGTCGAGAGGGCAGCTTGTAGTGTCATATTCCATACGGAAGATTGTGTTCAGTGACAGTCAAATTAACAGCATATCGCTGTAAAACTTGGATAACCAACTAGTCGGTGAGAACATTTGAAAAAGAAAGAAAAATGGAACATTGAAACAGGTGAAAATGAAAATAAAAACAGTAGAAACCTCGGTATAAGCTCCTGAAAATGTTAGCTCGTGCTCCATAGCTAACTGCGTCCCTCCACAATTCGGCACAACTCATTCTCTAACATCTGTCCCCTTTGCCTTTAAACTGTTATGTTACGAAGCGTTCATCATTTCTATATAAGGATTAGTGAACAAGTAGTAGGAAGCGGATATATAAAAAGGTGAACCCTTTGTAGGTGTCAGCTGACCCGACAATATAAGCGATACGAGATGCACATCATCCGTCAGCCAGTCTCGGCAGATCGTATGTCATTAAGGAGCAGTTTAACTATGTATGGGTACGTGATATAAGGTGTCAGATTCAGAGGGGTGGGCGGGCACTATACTAAGTAGTTCGTCTTTAGTAAGATGCGTTAGCGCCTGACACACTTAATAGGTGGGATATTCAGGTGCTTAGACGAGTGGTGGTAAGAAGATGCAGCGTTAAACAGTTGCTCATCTTTAATGTCGGGGCTGTGCATAAACGTGCGTTCTTTGCAGCGATGGGAGAACCACTGAGCTAGATTCTACCCATAACCTACAAAATGAAACACCTTTCCATATAGAGCTACGTATGTTTTGTGAGTATATCAATCTGTTACACTAAAGAGTGACATTCTTCTTCCTATGGTGAATACAGCAATCGGTTATCATAACTCAGGCTGTGTCTAGTGTGCATTAGCGAGTATATGTTAGCAACCGGAAGAGTCCCACTTGAGTCCACTACTGTATGCATCGTTGCGATCCTGTAGTGTGGGTTTGTTGTATAATTATAAAGGTTGTGCCTATTATGACTGCAGGTATTAGAGTGTCATATAGTGTTCAGCTGATCTACTTGTTAGTAAACTCATTTACCAGACGTGTGCCAGTGAGGGGTAGTTACAGAAGATAGATAGGATGTAATAAGTATTGTCCAAGGGACATTTTGCAGAGATAGTAAAAGTTAGAAGCTTTATACAGAAGATAATGAGGTAACCGATTGCAGAAACTGATTAATATCAACAATGCTATTAATACCTAACTGAACAAACTATGAGATCCCGTGTTGATGACTGTCACCGCCGAGCGGGATAGCTGAAAGCTCAGCAGGCCGTCGTGAAGAAAACCGGTATCAGTAATCCCTACGGGCTCTCCGAGAGCGTGGGGACTCCAAGGTGTTGTGACGTTGTTGAAAGCCTTGATGGCCTGCATGCGATCTGATGCTGGATGGAGATCTCCTTCTTTGGTGGCGCGAATCCTGTGCCTCCATCGGCTCTTTCTGTGCGGGGTGTCGTCCTGTAGTATGATGGCGGAAGTCCGCATACCAGTTCGGTACATCAACTAAAGGTATGCCCAGAGTGTCACAAAAGTGGTGCAGGTCTTCAGGCACTTTTAGAAATGCTGTACGTCCAAGATGGGTAGCCACCAGACAGAAGGGGAATTTCCATCGATAAACAATCCCATGGGCCCGTAGCACATCCAGCAGTGGTTTCAGATCCCTGCGTTGCTGCAGTGTGATACCAGATAGGTCTTGAAAAATCTGCAGATGTGCGCCATTGTATTGTAATGGTTGTTTAACCCTTGCCTGTCTCAAGATATCTTCCTTTATCTTGTAATCCACAATACAGCATATGATGTCTCTGGGTGGATCAGACTCTCTGCCTTTTGGGCGCAATGCTCTATGGATTCTTTCCAGCTCTATGCATGTTTGAGGTGGTCTTCCCAGTAGGCTATTGAATAATTCTGTCACAGCAGGGGTCAAGTGTTCTGCTTCAATGGATTCTGGCAATCCTCTTTTTCGGAGGTTGTGCCGGCGACCGCGGTTATCGAGGTCCTCGATGCGGCGTTGTGCCTCTCTCAGCTGCATGGTATGTGCGTCTATCCGGCGGGTCGCTTTGCGGAGGACCATGTCATGTTTCGCTGTAGTTTTTTCCACTTCCATAACACGGTCGTTTAGGGTGTGGATATCTACTCTCAGTTCCGCAATGGCGGCTGATAGAGTGTCCTTTATGTCGGTGGCAATCGCCCTCAGATCATTTATGTTGAGGGATGGCGGTTGTGGATGGTCCTGCAATCCCGAGGTCGGATGGAGAGACAATTGGGAAGTAGGTAACTGTCCTGTCATCTGTGTTGCCGAGGTATGTGAGGAGTCGTGACGGGAGGACGCCATATTGTTCCTCTGCGTCCTGAACATTTCAGGGATGTTTTGGCTCGGGTTCCCCGTCGTTTCGCGGGGTGAGCGGGACCGTGAGGTAGAGGTGTGTCGGGAGGCCGTACCCATCGTTTCTCTGACGGGAATAGCGATAATTACCTCCGTTAGGGCTGATAAAACGAATGCAACGGCGGGAGCTGTTCTTTCAGGCAGCCATCTCCCAGCTCGGCCAAGCCACGCTCCACAATTCCTTTATTTAAAGTCTTCTTTTTTCCATCTTCTGTCTTCTTTCTTCTATCTTCCTTTGGTTTCTTCCTCCATCTTCTTCTTCCTCCGATCCTCTGCTTCTTTCTCCGGTGTTCTCGTCCGGCATCTCCCTCCGCGGCATCTTATTCTCTTCATCTTCTTCTCTTCATCTTCTTATCTTCATCTTCTTCTCTTCATCTTCTTTTCGGGCCGCTCCGCATCCATGATTGGATGGAATGCTCCCGCTGTGTGACGCTTCTCTCTTCATCTTTTTCTCTTCATCTTCTTGTCTTCATCTTCTTTTCGGGCCGCTCCGCATCCATGATTGGATGGAAGGCTCCCGCTGTGTGACGCTTCTCTCTTCATCTTTTTCTCTTCATCTTCTTGTCTTGTCACCCGGTGACCCCACCCCCCTCTGACGCACAGGGTTTTGATGGGGACTTCCCTGTGGCATTCCCCGTGACGTCAGAGGGGCGGGTAACTGTTCACAAGTTCTGGTGCGAACCGAACCGGGGGGTGTTCGGCTCATCCCTTATAAGGGATTAGTCTACACAAATATTTTGGCCAGAAAATTGTTTGGTAAAATAATTTATTAGGGGGTGAAGCTTATGTAATTTGTCGTGGTTGGGATGATCTTGGGGAGGGCACTGAGAATTGTCATTGAAATGTAGGAAACGCATAATCATATCGTACCGTGTCCTGGACATAACAGAAGAATATATGGGCATGTGGTGGATGGGGTGGGTGGACCAGTAGGCATGCAGTTTTTTTCTTCTTTGTAAGCCCCATTTTAAAAGTAAGGCCCAAGAACAATTTGAATTTGTCTAGTGTAAGACATCGTCAATGGAACATACGGGTGTAGGACAAACTGGGGTTGCCAGCAATAAATTGCTCTGCATAGAGATTTGCGTGGTCCACCATGTACTGCAACAAATCTTCCGGGAAAAACAAATAAAAATAGTCCAAATATGAAAAATTCGAAGTGTTGGGCTGCACACCTGGCTGTGCAGTGAAAGGGGGAAATGTAGTGGATCCTGAGTTGGCAGGCAACCATAAGGGGTTTGCCAGGGCATCTGGAAGGTAAGACTGGGCTTCCTGGGGTCTTGCGCTGCTGGTGGTAGGCAGGTGTTCTGATCTTGGTCCTGATCTAGGTCCTGATCTCCTTTCTCTTTTAGGAGGGGCGGTTTCCTCCGCTGACTCGGACTCCGATAGACTACCCTCCACTGGCTCGTATTCCGAACCAGAATCGGATAATGAGAGCTCCCCGCTGCTCTCATCATCTGACATGGTAAGCATGTTATATGCCTCCTCAGCTGTGTAAACTCTTTGGGACATGATGGTGGTACTTTTGGCGGGCCTGTGTGATGGAACTGGTGGTGCTACTGACAGCTCACTGATGGTGGGCCTGTGTGATGGTACTGACAGGTTACTGATGTGTAACGGTACTTATGGCCTGTGTAACAGTACTTATGGCGGGACTGTGCGACAGTAGTGATGGCGGGCCTGTGTGACAGATGGGCTGTCAGATCCAGATGGTACCGATGGTGGTACTGATAGCGGTAATAATAGCGGTAGCGTTAGTGGTACTGATGGTGGCCTGTGTGACAGATGGGCTGTCAGATCCAGATGGTACCGATGGCGGTTCGCTGATGTCGGTGGCTGTGCTGATGGCGGTACCGATGGCGGTGCTGATGGCAGGCTGTGACAGATCCAGATGGGCTGCGACAGGTTCTGATGGGCTGTGACAGGTTCTCTTTATTGGTGGGGGGGTGCGTGTTGTGCAGACAGTAGATGTGTAAAAAAAAAAAAGGTGTTTCACTCACTGATCAGATCTCTCCTTCTCTCTCCTCACACGATCGGTGTGTGAGGAGAGAGAAGGAGAGATCCCTGGAAAACGCCACAATGTTTATACTTGTGACCGGCTGTTATTGGACACAGCCGATCACGTGGGCAAACAGCCATTTCATTGGCTGTTTACCCTGACTGGGATGGGGCTATGTACTAGGGACACTCGCCATCTCTGATCGGCACGCTGCGCGAGCCCAATTTGTTTTGACATGTGACCGGCTGTTATTAGACACAGCCAATCACATGGTAAACAGCCAATTTCATTGGCTGTTTACCCTGATCGGGGATGCGCTGTGTCTGAGGGACAAGCGTCATCCCCGATCGACGTGGTGCGTGCCCCCAGGGGCGCGCAATAGCGGTGCATCCTGGAGGATGTCATATGATGCCTAGTCAGGATTTTCAAAGCACTTTGCCGCTGTCATTTTGTAATAGGGCAGGCGGCAAGTGGTTAAGCTCCCAAGACTGGATGCGCTCTGTCTCAAGTCATCAAGCAGTCTGACCTTTCCTTTGAGGATGCAGGCAGTATTAAGGATCTGATGGAACGTAGATAGGAGTCCCTCCTTAGAAAGGTTTGGAATGCAAATACATCAGCCATGGGTCCAGGCTTAGCGGCAGCCTGTGTAGCCAGAAATGCAGATTTCTGGGTGGAGAAGCTGACCAAACACCTGTCACAGGACTACGAATCATATGACATCCTTGACTCCCTATCATTGATAGGAAAAGCTGTCGCATACCTTGCAGATGCCGCAGTTGAGTCTGCAAGAGCCTCAGCTAAAACGGCCGCATTAATCAACTCAGCTAGAAGAGCTGTCTGGATTAAGGCCTGGGAAGGAGATGTTACATCAAAGGTTAAACTATGCGGCCTCCCCTTTCAGGGCTTATTGCTGTTTGGCCACGGCCTGGACGATGTTCTGTCTAGGTCCTCAGAAAAGGGTAAAAATTTCCAGTAAAGCCCAAAAAGGAAAAATGTAAGAATTTTTTGTGCCCCCCCCCGGGCTACCGCAGCATAGAGCCCAACAGAATGTGGGGGAAGGCAAAAGATCCAAGATCTGGGTGGAGGGTCGGCTGTCTCACTTTTTCCCCCCTCTATGATTACCCTTACACATTCCCCCCGCCAGGGAAGAATCAGCTCTTCTGGATGGTATGCAGGAATTGGTAGAACAGCAGGTAACAACAATACCAAGGATTCTACTCCCATGTATTCGTTGTTCGCAAGCCGTCAGGAAAGTATCAGCTAATAGTAAACCTAAGAAACCTGAACAAGTTCTTGGAATACAAAAAGTAAACTATGTAGAGTAGATACTCCGTATGCAAAAACCTTATGAAGGAGGCGTTCATGACGACACTGGACCTCAAGTGCCAATTCACGTGGATCATTAGGCATTCTTGAGGTTCGCAGTAGTCATCGGAGGGGAGATTTTTCACTGGCAGTTCAGTGGCCTCCCATTCGAGTTAACAGACAGCCCAACGATTTTTACAAAAATCCTAGCAGGGGCAGTAGCCTTTCTGCATCTCCAGGGTATATCTCTGATTCCTTACCTGGACGACCTACTGATCTTGGGACCATCAGTCGCCCAGGTCAGATCAGATACCAACAAGGTAATGTCGGTTCTGGAAAACCTGGGTTGGATAATCAGCACGGAAAAATCCTCCCTTGAACCAGAACAGGTCAAGACCTTCCTAGGCTACATAGTGGACACCAGACTACAGAAGCTCTTCTTGCCAAAGGACAAGGTGGCAAAACTAGCTTCATCAGTGGGGGACTTGATAAAAACCCTGTCACGCTCCATAAGGGAGGTGCTAAGAACCCTGGGCCTGATGTCAGCAAGTATACCGGCCATAGTCTGGGCGCAACTTCACTCAAGAGTCCTTCACTTCTTCTTCCTGTCCCCCTGGATCAGGAGATAGTGCTCACCTCTCATGTCCTGTCCTCCATAGAGTGATGGACAGTGCCCAAAAACCTAAAGGGAGGCAGACCATGGGTGCAGTGGGATCCGGCAAAAGTTACTACCGATGGCAGTTCCTGGGGGTGGGGGGCTCACCTAGGAAAAGAGAAAGTCCAAGGTCAATGTAACAGCTCGCTAGGTCAGATGTCATCCAACTACAGGGAGCTCAAAGCTGTGGGGGAGGCCCTGAAAGCCTTTCAAGAAAGCATCATGAGAAAGGAGGTTCAGGTAAGCTCCGACAACGCCACTGTTGTAGCTTACTTGTGGCACCAGGTCCAGACCCCTTCTAGAATTATCCAAGGAGATCCTGGACTGGGCCGAGGGGAAAGTTCTCTCCATATAAAGGGGACAAGCAACACAGAGGCAGACTTCATCAGCCGATAAGGCAGGGTGAATGAGAACTGAACCCTGAGGTATTTCAAACCCTGGTGCAGAGCTTCATCTGTTCGTCAACCGAACATAACAGGAAGGTAAAGAGATATTTCTCGATTTCCCAAGAGAGGCAGTCAGAAGGCTTAGATGGCGCCTTGGTGGCCAAGGAGAGCTTGGTTCGCTCTCAAGCTTAAGATTAGGGGTGAGCTTCGTGTTCGAGTCGAACCCATGTTCGACTCGAACATCGTCTGTTCGCCCGTTCGCCGAATTGCGAATGATATGGGCTGTTTGCACCAAATTCGTGTGGCGCGTCATGGCCCATAATTCACTGCGGCATCGCAGTGCATTGCTGGCTGATGATTGGCCAAGCATGCACTATGAGCTGCATGCTTGGCCAATCACAGCGCCGTCTGAACAGAGAGCTGTAGGCTCTTGGCCAAAGCCAAGGAGGCTTTGGCCAATTATGGCTCAGGGGATTTAGTACACGCCCAACACTATATAAGGCCGCCTGCACGGTGGCCCTGTGTAATGTGTTCCGGCATTCATAGATAGAGAGAGAGACAGTGTCATTTGATTTAAGTTAGATAGATTAGGCAGGACAGTCAGTCAGTTAGCTGCACTTATAGTGTATTGTGTATATATATGTGTATATATATATATATATATATATATATATACAGTCCCTGACAAAAGTCTTGTCGCTTCTCTATTTTGTAGAAACTCCTGCTATTAACCTGACTTTTAATTAATCAATTGGTGTTAGAAATAGCTCATATGAAAAGCTAAAGCCCTCCCAAATGATGTTTAATGCACTGAAATAAATTAGTTTCACTGAAAAAAGATTTATCATTTAATCAAGACAGACAGGTCAAATTTTGGCAAGACAAAAGTTTTGTCGCCTATACAGAAATTGAACAACTTTACTGAAAATCCAAAAATATGTCAGCAAATTAAGTAGTGGTGCTGTATGACTTCCATGAGCTTGAAGGACAGCATCCATGCGGTTTGGCAAGGATTCATACAATTTATTGATGACGTCATCAGGAATAGCAAAGAAAACAGTCTTACATGCCTCCCAGAGTTCATCAATATTCTTTGGTTTCGTCTTCCATGCTTCATCTTTCATCCTACACCATACATGCTCAATGATGTTCATGTCTGGTGACTGGGTTGGCCAATCCTAGAGCATCTTGATCTTCTTTGCCTTAAGGAACTTTGATGTGGAGATGGAAGTATGCGATGGAGCACCATCCTGCTGCAAAATTTGGCCTTTTTTATGGTTGGGAATATGAGAAGTAGCTAAGATTTCTTGGTATTTTAGACTATTGATGTTGCCTTCCACCCTGCAGATCCCTCGCACACCCTCATACTGGATGTAACCCTAGACCATGATTTTGCCTCCACCAAACTTCACTGTTTTATGGGTAAATCTCGGCTCCATGCGGGTTCCAGTAGGTCTCCTGCAATTTTTGAGGCGACTGTGGTGTAATTCAACAGAAGATTCATCTGAAAAATCCACCTTCTGCCACTTTTCCAGAGTCCATCCTTTTAGCAGGCTGTGGCCCTTGGCAAATGCCACACGGTTTTTCAATCGTCTTTTGTTTAGTGCTGGCTTATGGGCACTGATTCGACCATGGAGGCCATTTTGAGACAGAATCCGACAAACTGTTCTGGTTGACACAGGGACTTCAGGTGACCAGGTCTCGTGGAGCTCTGCTGCAGTGGAAAATGGGCTGGCCTTGGATTTTCGAGCCAACAAACAGTCCTCTTGAGCAGTTGTCTTGCGGGGTCGGCCTGACCTGGCCTTGTCCAAAACATCTCCAGTCTCTTCAAATCTTTTTTTTATCCTCTGAACTTGACGCTGAGACACATTAAAGGTGTCTGCCACATCAGCAGTGGATCTGGTCTTCAGCCTCTTGATAATCAACACTTTAGTCTCCAGGTGAATCTTAGGCATGTTTGCAGAGGTCTAGTTGCAGTTGAGAAGGTCTAGTGTACTGGTGTTCTTTTTACATAAACCTGAGACCTAATTGATCCATTATTAGTCACAGGTGAAGCTCATATAACAAGGCGACAACACTTATGTCTTGGCAAAAATTGACTCAATGGGCTTTACCAAGCTGTGAATATTAGAATACTTTTTGTCAGTTTCGTTTTGCACTGAAACATTACTACAAAAGCTGTTGGGATTAAAATGACCCATTTCTTGTAACAAAATCTTGATTAGAAATATATTTTAGCGGCACTTCAGGTCAATTTGTACACAAGCGACAGGACTTTTGTCAGGGACTGTATGCATCCCAGGTGTTGTGTGTGTATAATATATATTTATATATATATATATATATATATATATATATATATATATATATATATATATATATATAAACTGTATTCAGTTTAGCTAGATCCGTTCCTGTTATCTTGCTACTGACAGGCAAGCTTGTGTTTTTACAGTATTTACAGAAGATACCTGAAGAAAATTGCTGGTGTTCTTTTGATCCTATTAGTACCACAGTCAGGCAGCTAGACTATTTACAGTTAGTGTAGTGCGTCCTCCTCACAGTGTTCAGCTAAAGCTACAAGTTAGTTTAGTGTGACCTCTGCACAGTGTTCAGCTAAAGCTACAAGTTAGTGTAGTGTGTCCTCTGCACAGTGTTCAGCTAAAGCTACAAGTTAGTGTAGTGCGACCTCTGCACAGTGTTCAGCTAAAGCTACAAGTTAGTATAGTGCATCCTCTAAACAGTGTTCAGCTAAAGCTACAAGTTAGTGTAGTGCACAGTGTTCAGCTAAAGCTACAAGTTAGTGTAGTGCGTCCTCCTCACAGTGTTCAGCTAAAGCTACAAGTTAGTGTAGTCCGTCCTCCTCACAGTGTTCAGCTAAAGCTACAAGTTAGTGTAGTGCGTCCTCCTCACAGTGTTCAGCTAAAACTACAAGTTAGTGTAGTGCGTCCTCTGAACAGTGTTCAGCTAAAGCTACAAGTTAGTGTAGTGCGACCTCTGCACAGTGTTCAGCTAAAGCTAAAAGTTAGTGTAGTGCGTCCTCTGTACAGTGTTCAGCTAAAGCTACAAGTTAGTGTAGTGCGTCCTCTGAACAGTGTTCAGCTAAAGCTACAAGTTAGTGTAGTGCACAGTGTTCAGCTAAAGCTACAAGTTAGTGTAGTGCGTCCTCCTCACAGTGTTCAGCTAAAGCTACAAGTTAGTGTAGTGTGTCCTCTGCACAGTGTTCAGCTAAAGCTACAAGTTATTGTAGTGCGTCCTCTGAACAGTGTTCAGCTAAAGCTACAAGTTAGTGTAGTGCGTCCTCTGAACAGTGTTCAGCTAAAGCTAAAAGTTAGTGTAGTGCGTCCTCTGCACAGTGTTCAGCTAAAGCTACAAGTTAGTGTAGTGCGTCCTCCTCACAGTGTTCAGCTAAAGCTACAAGTTAGTGTAGTGCATCCTCTGAACAGTGTTCAGCTAAAGCTACAAGTTAGTGTAGTGCGACCTCTGCACAGTGTTCAGCTAAAGCTACCTGTAGAAGGTTGGTGGTGTTTTCCTGATCCTACTACTACCGCATGCAGCTAAATAAGCTACAAGTTAGTGTAGTGCGACCTCTGTACAGTGTTCAGCTAAACCTACCTGTAGAAGATTGGTGGTGTTTTCCTGATCCTATCACTACCGCAGGCAGCTAAATAAGCTACAAGTTAGTTTTTTGCGACCTCTGCACAGTGTTCAGCTAAAGCTACCTGTAGAAGGTTGGTGTTGTTTTCCTGATCCTATCACTACCGCAGGCAGCTAAATAAGCTACAAGTTAGTTTTTTGCGATCTCTGCACAGTGTTCAGCTAAAGCTACCTGTAGAAGGTTGGTGGTGTTTTCCTGATCCTATCACTACCGTAGGCAGCTAAATAAGCTACAAGTTAGTTTTTTGCGACCTCTGCACAGTGTTCAGCTAAAGCTACCTGTAGAAGGTTGGTGTTGTTTTCCTGATCCTATCACTACCGCAGGCAGCTAAATAAGCTACAAGTTAGTTTTTTGCGATCTCTGCACAGTGTTCAGCTAAAGCTACCTGTAGAAGGTTGGTGGTGTTTTCCTGATCCTATCACTACCGCAGGCAGCTAAATAAGCTACAAGTTAGTTTTTTGCGACCTCTGCACAGTGTTCAGCTAAAGCTACAAGTTAGTGTAGTGCGACCTCTGCACAGTGTTCAGCTAAACTACAAGTTAGTGTAGTGCGACCTCTGCACAGTGTTCAGCTAAAGCTACAAGTTAGTGTAGTGCGTCCTCTGAACAGTGTTCAGTTAAAGCTACAAGTTAGTGTAGTGCGTCCTCTGAACAGTGTTCAGCTAAAGCTACAAGTTAGTGTAGTGCGACCTCTGCACAGTGTTCAGCTAAAGCTACCTGTAGAAGGTTGGTGGTGTTTTCCTGATCCTATTACTACCGCAGGCAGCTAAATAAGCTAAAAGTTAGTGTAGTGCAACCTCTGCACAGTGTTCAGCTAAACCTACCTGTAGAAGGTTGGTGGTGTTTTCCTGATCCTATTACTACCGCAGGCAGCTAAATAAGCTACAAGTTAGTTTTTTGCGACCTCTGCACAGTGTATAGCTAAAGCTACCTGTAGAAGGTTGGTGGTGTTTTCCTGATCCTATCACTACCGCAGGCAGCTAAATAAGCTACAAGTTAGTTTTTTGCGACCTCTGCACAGTGTTCAGCTAAAGCTACCTGTAGAAGGTTGGTGGTGTTTTCCTGATCCTATCACTACCGCAGGCAGCTAAATAAGCTACAAGTTAGTTTTTTGCGACCTCTGCACAGTGTTCAGCTAAAGCTACAAGTTAGTGTAGTGCGACCTCTGCACAGTGTTCAGCTAAACTACAAGTTAGTGTAGTGCGACCTCTGCACAGTGTACAGCTAAAGCTACAAGTTAGTGTAGTGCGTCCTCTAAACAGTGTTCAGCTAAAGCTACAAGTTAGTGTAGTGCACAGTGTTCAGCTAAAGCTACAAGTTAGTGTAGTGCGTCCTCTGAACAGTGTTCAGCTAAAGCTACAAGTTAGTGTAGTGCGTCCTCTGAACAGTGTTCAGCTAAAGCTACAAGTTAGTGTAGTGCGTCCTCTGAACAGTGTTCAGCTAAAGCTACAAGTTAGTGTAGTGCGACCTCTGCACAGTGTTCAGCTAAAGCTACCTGTAGAAGGTTGGTGGTGTTTTCCTGATCCTATTACTAGCGCAGGCAGCTAAATAAGCTACAAGTTAGTGTAGTGCAACCTCTGCACAGTGTTCAGCTAAACCTACCTGTAGAAGGTTGGTGGTGTTTTCCTGATCCTATCACTACCGCAGGCAGTTAAATAAGCTACAAGTTAGTTTTTTGCGACCTCTGCACAGTGTTCAGCTAAAGCTACCTGTAGAAGGTTGGTGGTGTTTTCCTGATCCTATCACTACCGCAGGCAGCTAAATAAGCTACAAGTTAGTTTTTTGCGACCTCTGCACAATGTTCAGCTAAAGCTACCTGTAGAAGGTTGGTGTTGTTTTCCTGATCCTATCACTACCGCAGGCAGCTAAATAAGCTACAAGTTAGTTTTTTGCGATCTCTGCACAGTGTTCAGCTAAAGCTACCTGTAGAAGGTTGGTGGTGTTTTCCTGATCCTATCACTACCGCAGGCAGCTAAATAAGCTACAAGTTAGTTTTTTGCGATCTCTGCACAGTGTTCAGCTAAAGCTACCTGTAGAAGGTTGGTGGTGTTTTCCTGATCCTATCACTACCGCAGGCAGCTAAATAAGCTACAAGTTAGTTTTTTGCGACCTCTGCACAGTGTTCAGCTAAAGCTACAAGTTAGTGTAGTGCGACCTCTGCACAGTGTTCAGCTAAACTACAAGTTAGTCTAGTGCGACCTCTGCACAGTGTTCAGCTAAAGCTACAAGTTAGTGTAGTGCGTCCTCTGAACAGTGTTCAGTTAAAGCTACAAGTTAGTGTAGTGCGTCCTCTGAACAGTGTTCAGCTAAAGCTACAAGTTAGTGTAGTGCGACCTCTGCACAGTGTTCAGCTAAAGCTACCTGTAGAAGGTTGGTGGTGCTTTCCTGATCCCATTACTACCGCAGGCAGCTAAATAAGCTAAAAGTTAGTGTAGTGCGACCTCTGCACAGTGTTCAGCTAAACCTACCTGTAGAAGGTTGGTGGTGTTTTCCTGATCCTATTACTACCGCAGGCAGCTAAATAAGCTACAAGTTAGTTTTTTGCGACCTCTGCACAGTGTATAGCTAAAGCTACCTGTAGAAGGTTGGTGGTGTTTTCCTGATCCTATCACTACCGCAGGCAGCTAAATAAGCTACAAGTTAGTTTTTTGCGACCTCTGCACAGTGTTCAGCTAAAGCTACCTGTAGAAGGTTGGTGGTGTTTTCCTGATCCTATCACTACCGCAGGCAGCTAAATAAGCTACAAGTTAGTTTTTTGCGACCTCTGCACAGTGTTCAGCTAAAGCTACAAGTTAGTGTAGTGCGACCTCTGCACAGTGTTCAGCTAAACTACAAGTTAGTGTAGTGCGACCTCTGCACAGTGTACAGCTAAAGCTACAAGTTAGTGTAGTGCGTCCTCTAAACAGTGTTCAGCTAAAGCTACAAGTTAGTGTAGTGCACAGTGTTCAGCTAAAGCTACAAGTTAGTGTAGTGCGTCCTCTGAACAGTGTTCAGCTAAAGCTACAAGTTAGTGTAGTGCGTCCTCTGAACAGTGTTCAGCTAAAGCTACAAGTTAGTGTAGTGCGTCCTCTGAACAGTGTTCAGCTAAAGCTACAAGTTAGTGTAGTGCGACCTCTGCACAGTGTTCAGCTAAAGCTATCTGTAGAAGGTTGGTGGTGTTTTCCTGATCCTATTACTAGCGCAGGCAGCTAAATAAGCTACAAGTTAGTGTAGTGCAACCTCTGCACAGTGTTCAGCTAAACCTACCTGTAGAAGGTTGGTGGTGTTTTCCTGATCCTATCACTACCGCAGGCAGTTAAATAAGCTACAAGTTAGTTTTTTGCGACCTCTGCACAGTGTTCAGCTAAAGCTACCTGTAGAAGGTTGGTGGTGTTTTCCTGATCCTATCACTACCGCAAGCAGCTAAATAAGCTACAAGTTAGTTTTTTGCGACCTCTGCACAATGTTCAGCTAAAGCTACCTGTAGAAGGTTGGTGTTGTTTTCCTGATCCTATCACTATCGCAGGCAGCTAAATAAGCTACAAGTTAGTTTTTTGCGACCTCTGCACAGTGTTCAGCTAAAGCTACCTGTAGAAGGTTGGTGGTGTTTTCCTGATCCTATCACTACCGCAGGCAGTTAAATAAGCTACAAGTTAGTTTTTTGCGACCTCTGCACAGTGTTCAGCTAAACCTACCTGTAGAAGGTTGGTGGTGTTTTCCTGATCCTATCACTACCGCAGGCAGTTAAATAAGCTACAAGTTAGTTTTTTGCGACCTCTGCACAGTGTTCAGCTAAAGCTACCTGTAGAAGGTTGGTGGTGTTTTCCTGATCCTATCACTACCGCAGGCAGCTAAATAAGCTACAAGTTCATTTTTTGCGACCTCTGCACAGTGTTCAGCTAAAGCTACCTGTAGAAGGTTGGTGGTGTTCTCATACTACAGGCAGGCAGTTGATTTTGCTAGCTGCAGTATCAATATATATATATATATATATATATATATATATCCCAGCTTAGTGCAGCTACAGGCTATTAGTGTGTCTGGAAGGCCAACAAAGGGAGGCAGACAGTCACAAACCAATAAAAGAGGGCAAGCAGGTTTGTCAGACTTCCACGTACCTGGCCGATGAGCCTGATATAGCAGGGGAAGGCCTCCCTTACGTATCTGGTTCCTGGCCCCTGGTAGTATGGACAGGAGGCACGGGAGCACAGAATGGTATGAGGGCCTGGCGGGTCAGCAGCAGGAGGGTCACGGTGAAGGTGGCTTGGAGATCACCAGACAGCTGAAGCACAGGCAGCGGGTGCAGAGCAGGAGTGGAGCAGACAGGTCAGGTCACAGGCAGGGTCGGCAACAGATGGGCAGCGTGGTACAGAGGAGCAGGCAGATTCATAGTCAAGACAGGCCGGGGTCAGATGCAGGCAGAAGACAAAGGGATAGTCCAAAGGGCAAGCCGGGTAATCAGGAGATGAGACGTTCAGACAGGTAAGCAGGTGGAGGGATACAGGGAGCTGCAGATCGGACAGCACCGAGCCAAATGTGCTGAGAGCCTAAATAGGCAGATTGGTGCCAAGCGCCGTGCGCGGGCGCACACCGACGCGCACAGGCACGCGCCCACGCAAACACGCACCCGCACACCAGCACCCGCAACGGTGCGCACGGGCGCGCGCCAACACGCCCCAGCACACACCGACGCACACCAGCACAGCGTCTGCTCTGGGAAACTCTCTGACAAGGCTCTGTGTCTAGAGGCAACAGTGCTGGTCGTGGAGACGGTGCATCCTCATCAGCACGTGGCCGTGGGACACGCTTGGCCTTTTTTCGGCAGCTGGCCATATTGAGCCGCAACATGCGGAAGACTTGGTCGAGTGGATGACCAAGCCGTCCTCATCCTCCTCATCCTCTCTCAACCATGCTCAGGGTACTTTGTCTGGCAAAGCAGCTGCCAACGCGGCCTCTTCCCTCGGCTCAATGGCATCAGTAACTCCTTCCCTAGCCCCACCATGTCCTCCTGAGGAGTCCCTCAAACTGTTTGACCACAGTGTTGGGTACATGCTCCAGGAGGATGCCCAGCGTTTAGAAGGCTCTGATGATGATACTGAGCTAGATGAAGGCAGTAATGTGAGCACGGAGAGAGGGGGTGCCCAAGAAGGACAGCAATCTGGCAGTCATGCTCCCCCTGCTGCAGCATACTGCCAGGTTTGCTCCAGTTATGAGGAGGGAGGGGATGATGAGGTCACTGACTCAACATGGGTGCCTGATAGGAGAGAGGAGGAGGAGGAGGCACATCACCAACGAGGCAGGATGCCCTCCAGGGGCCAGCCTAAGGGCAGCACACTGACTGCATCACACGCAAAGCTCTGCATGTGCAGAGCGCTGCTATCTCTGCGTGTTATTCCAAAAGTTCTTTGGTGTGGGCCTTTTTTGCGACGAGTGCATCAGATCGCACCGCTGCTATTTGCAACATATGTCTCAAGCGTATCTCGCGTGGCCAAAACATCGCCCGCTTGGGCACCACATGCTTGACCAGACATATGTTGACCTGCCATGCAGTTTGTTGGCAAGCGTATCTAAAAGACCCACACCAAAGAACAAAGAGGACCTCTCCTTGCTCCTCAGCTGAGATCTCCTACCCCACTATACTTTCAATCCTCTCTGAGACCTGCACTGAGAGGAATGAAGGTGTAGAATTAGGTGTGTCACAGCCAAGTACTTGTGGACAATCTGCTTTCAGTACACCAACGTCAGATTGTACCAGGCAAATTTCCCTGCCCCAGCTGCTGCACTGACGAAAGAAGTTCACTCCCACCCATCCACATGCCCAGTGGTTGAATGCTAGCTTGGCAAAATTGCTAGCACTTCAACTGCTACCTTTTCAGTTGGTAGACTCTGCCCCCTTCCGTGAGTTTGTGGAATGTGCAGTTCCTCAGTGGCAGGTACCCAAACGCCACTTTTTCTCACAGAAGGCGATTCCGGCTCTCTACCGGCATGTGGAAGGCAATGTCCATGCCTCGCTGGACAGGGCAGTCAGCGGTAAGGTGCATATTACCGCTGACTCATGGTCCAGCAGGCATGGACAAGGACGTTACCTAAGTTTCACCGCGCATTGGGTGACTCTGCTGGCAGCTTAGGAAGGATGCAGGACAAGGTGCAGTAGTGTTGGAGGTTGTTCTGCCACCACGCCTCCAAAATGCCACTACTAATGATTGTGACACACCTCTCTCCTCCACCCCCTCCTCTTCTTCTTCCTCTTCCTGTGCTTTGTCCTCCGTAAGCGTTCAAGGGGCTACGCAAGTACGCAGGCCAAAAGAGGCCATGCAGTGCTTGAGCTGGTGTGCTTGGGGGACAGGAGCCACACTGGGGCAGAGGTTCTGTCAGCTCTGCAGGGGCAGGTTCAGAGGTGGTTGACACCACGCCAACTTAAGTCAGGAATGGTAGTTTGCGACAATGGCACCAACCTCCTCTCCGCCCTCCGACGGGGACAACTGGACCCATGTGCCCTGTTTGGCTCACGTCCTTAACTTGGTGGTGCAGCGGTTCTTAGGCAGGTACCCGGGCTTACAAGATGTCCTGAGGCAGGCCAGGAAAGTCTGTGTGCATTTCCGCCGGTCATATAATGCCAGTGCTCGGCTGGCAGACCTCCAAAAGGAGTTTAACCTGCCCAAGAACCGCCTAATCTGTGACATGCCCACCAGCTGGAATTCAACGTTGGCCATGCTGCAGTGGCTGCACACGCAGCAGAGGGCCATTAATGAGTACCTGTGCGACTATGGCACCAGGACAGGGTCAGGGGAGCTTGTTTTTTTTTCCCCACGCCAGTGGGCCATGATCAGGGATGCATGCACTGTCCTGTCACCATTTGAGGAGGCCACGAGGATGGTGAGCAGTGACAATGCATGCATCAGTGACACTGTTCCCCTTGTCCACCTGTTGGAGCACACGCTGCGTGGAATAATGGACAGGGCACTTGAGGCAGAACAGAGGCAGGAAGAGGAGGACTTCCTTAGCTCTCAAGGCCCCCTTTATCCAGACAGTGTTCCTGCGTGCCCGTCCACACAGGAAGAGGACAAGGAGGAGGAGGAGGATTGTGTCAGTATGGAGGTGGAGCCTGGCACTCAGCATCAGCAGCAGTCTTTAAGGGATCAGTCCCAAGAAACACATGGACTTGTACGTGGCTGGGAGGAGGTGGCTGCGGACCATGTCGTCCTTAGTGACCCAGAGGACTCCGGACCGAATGCTTTAGCAAACCTGCGTAAGGATCCTCGTATTCGTGGTATCAAGGAGAAGGACCAATACTGGCTGGCAACCCTCCTTAATCCACGTTACAAGGGCAAGGTTGCGGACTTTATCTTGCCGTCACAGAGGGAGCAGAGGATGAAACATCTTCGGGAGGCCTTGCAGAAAGGTCTGTGCAATGCGTTCCCAGAGACTGGGAGGTTACAAACTCCTGTTTCTGGACAACGTGTTGCTGAGGCTTCGGTCAGTCAAACAAGGAGCGGTGGAGAAGGTGGCCATCTGACTGATGCGTTCAGACAATTTTTTAGTCCGCAGCCCCAAGGTATGATCGGTTCCAGCAACCATCGCCAGCGTCTGTTTTACATGGTGCAGGAATACCTGGGGGCAAGATCTGACTTGGACACCTTTCCCACCGAAAATCCTCTGGGTTACTGGGTCTTGAGGATGGATCACTGGCCAGAGCTTGCACAGTATGCAATTGAGCTACTGGCCTGTCCTGCATCCAGCGTTCTTTCGGAACGTACATTCAGTGCTGCTGCAGGCTTTGTAACCGATCACAGGGTGCGTCTGTCCACCGACTCGATCGATCGACTGACCTTCATAAAAATGAATCAGTCTTGGATCACCACCAGCTACCAAGCACCTGATGCTGATGTAACCGAATAATTTTTTTTGAAATGTCAGATCCCTTCAAAGACTGCCTATACTGATGCTGAGTGACTATCCTGTTATGCTGAGTAATTATCCTCTTCCTCCTCAATGATCATGCTGACAGCTTGTAAGAACATTTTTGGTTCTGGGTGCCGCCACCAGTGCCTAAGGCCCAATTTTTCAGCCCCTGTTTACCAGGGGTGTGTAATTACAATTTATGATGCAATACTTTGCAGCAGGGCTCGTTCCTGCGTTCCAACTAGAGTATCTGTGAGGGGTTGCAGTGTTGTGGCAACAGCACCAGTGCCTAAGGCCCAATTTTTCAGCCCCTGTTTAACAGGGACATGTAATTAGAATTCTTGATCTAATATTTCACAGCAGGACCCGTTTCTGCGCCCACCAAGATTAACTGTGAGGACTTACAGTGTTGTGCCACCACCACCACCAACAAAGGCCCAATTTTTCAGCCCCTGTTTAACAGGGGCGTGTAATTACAATTTTTGATGCAATTCTTTTGCAGCAGGGCTAGTTCCTGTGCTCCAGCTAGAGTATCTGTGAGGGGTTGTAGTGTTGTGGCACCAGCACCAGTGCCTAAGGCCAAATTTTTCAGCCCCTGTTCAACAGGGACATGTAATTAGAATACTTGATCTAATATTTCACAGCAGGACCCATTTCTGTGCCCACCAAGATTAACTGTGAGGACTTACAGTGTTGTGCCACCAGCAACACCACCACCACCAAAGGCCCGATTTTTCAGCCCCTGTTTAACAGGGGCGTGTAATTAAATTTTTTGATGCAGCAGGGCTAGTTCCTGCGCTCCAACTAGAGTATCTGTGAGGGGTTGCAGTGTTGTGGCACCAGCACCAGTGCCTAAGGCCCAATTTTTCAGCCCCTGTTCAACAGGGACATGTAATTAGAATTCTTGAACTAATATTTCACAGCAGGGCCCGTTTCCGCGCCCACCAAGATTAACTGTGAGGACTTACAGTGTTGTGCCACCACCACCACCAAAGGCCCAATTTTTCAGCCCCTGTTCAACAGGGGCATGTAATTACAATTCTTGATCTAATATTTCACAGCAGGGCCCAGTGAGGGCTTACAGTGTTGAGGCCAAAACAACACCTAAGGCCCAAATTTCTGCTGAGTATATAGGGCAGGCCCCTACTTTCAAACATCCAACTTACAAACGACTCCTACTTGCAAATGGAAGGAGACAACAGGAAGTGAGATGAAATCTACCCCACAGGAAGGGAAATTCTCTCCTGTAAGAGTTAATATGGGAAAAACTTTTCTTCTTTCCACTGATGCTTTATCACCAATCCTTGTTTCACTAAAAACCCCAAATTTTCAAAAAACATTTGTCATTGGGACAAAAAGTGAGGTGAAGTCTTCTGAAGAGGAGCACAGACAGCAAAACAAATGTCACAGGGGAGATAACCCTTCCCTATGTTTTCCAAAAAGCTTAAAAACAGATTTTTTGGCTGGAGCTACGCGTTAAAAATGTACCAGTTCAAAATTACAGACAAATTCTACTTAACAACAAACCTGTCTTGTTTGCACCGCCTGCTGTTCAGAGTACAGAGCCTGTATACTGCTGTTTCCTTTTTTTAATTTGGGTGCGGGGTTCCCCTTAATAGCCATACAAGACCTAAAGGGCCTGGTAATGGACTGGGGGGTACCCATGCCGTTTGTCAAACTGATTTTCATCCATATTGCCAGAACCCGACATTACATTAACCACTTGCTTACTAGGCACTTAAACCCCCCTCCTATCCAGACCAATTTTCAGCTTTCAGTGCTCTCGCACTTTCAATTACTCAGTCATGCAACACTGTACCCAAATGATTTTTTTGTCCTTTTGTTCATACAAATAGAGCTTTATTTTGGTGGTATTTGATCACCTCTGGGTTTTTTATTTTTTGCGCTATAAATGACTGAAAATTTTGAAAAAAAAGAATTTTTCTTAATTTCTGTGATAACATTTTGTAAGATTTGTAAAATTAGTAATTTTTCTTCATAAATTTTGGCCACAATTTATACTGCTACATATCTTTGGTAAAAATAACCAAAAATTTGTGGAAATTATTTGGTCTGTGTGAAGGTTTACAAGCTATGCTGCAAATCATTAAAAAAATTATCACATCTGATGTACTGGTGGCCTATCTCATTTCCTGAGACCCTAACAAGCCAGGAAAGTACAAATGCCCCCCAAATAACCCCTTTTTTGGAAAGTAGACATTTCAATGTATTTAGTTAGAGGCATGGTGAGTTATTTGAAGTTGTATTTTTTCCCACAATTCTTTGCAAAATTGAGATTTTTTTTTTCCCACAAAATTGTCATTGTAATAGCTTATTTCTCTCACATGGCATGTGTATACCACAAATGATACCCCAAAATACATTCTGCTACTCCTCCTGAGTATTACGATACCACATGTGTGGGACTTTTTCACTGCCTGGCCACATACAGAGGCCCAACATGCATGGAGCACCATCAGATGTTCTAGGAGCATAAATTACACATCACATTTCTCAACCACCTATTACACTTTTGAAGGCCCTGGAGCACCGGGACAATGGAAAGACCCACAAAATGACCCCATTTTGGAAAGCTTACACCCCAACGTATAATCTATGAGGCATAATGAGTCTTTTTAACGGTTCATTTTTTTCCAGAGGTTTTTGGAAAATGTGGAAAAAAATGAAAACGCATTTTTTTTTACACAAAGTTGTCCGTTTATAAGATATTTCCAACACATAGCATTTGGATAGCAAAAATGACAACCCAAAATACATTCTGCTACTCCTCCTGAGTATGGTGATACCACATGTGTGAGACTTCTACACAGCCTGGCCACATACAGAGATCCAACATGCAAGGAACACCGTCAGGTGTTCCAGGGACACATAGCATGCACATACCAAGAATTACACCCCAAAATACAATATGCTGAGCAAAGCGTAAACAAAAGATTACCTGTGGTTGTAGTAGCGCAGTTGTACACAGGAGGATAGCACTGGTCCAGGCAGCAGGCAGGGACTTGGTCAGCAGCGGCGAACACAATAGTCCAGGGTCAGTGCAGGCAGAGATATTGTCAGCAGTGCCAAAAATATGGGTCCTGGTAGTAGGCAGGTCCATGTGGTGTGATCAGTGCGACAGGCAGAGGCATGACGGCAGTAAGTCCTACAGGCAGAAGTAGGGCCTCGTTCAAAACAGAATGGGGACAGGGGTAGAGGCTTCTCCCACCCAAATCTCTTTGAAGCCTCTGAGTCTCCAGACCCTAATCTAGGATTGAGAAAACAAAAAAATTGTTTTCTTCATCCAGAAAAACAATTCTGGAGCCCCTCACATATGTGAGACCCCTGTGTTGAATCCCACTAGTCCAGTAGCAGGGTACAAGATCAGTCCAAGAGGCAGGCAAATATCATGGTCAAACAGTCCAAGGTCAGTTCCAGATCAGGCAGATGTATGTACAGAATCGTTAGGCAGAAGCATGGTCGAATAACAGTCCAGCGTCAGTTCCAGATCAGGCAGAGGTATGTACAGAATCATTAGGCAGAAGCGTGGTCAAATAACAAGCCAGGGTCAGTTACAGAGCAGGCAGTGGCATAAGGGGTGTGAGGGTAAATTGCAGGAACGGAGGCTTACGTTTACCATACTTCACTAATAATATACTAAAGTATGGTAACGGCGAAAAAACATTCACCTACGCAGAGGCCTGGTTCAGAAGGACATTGTGCACAATAAAAAGATGTGTCTCTTCTGAATCCTGCTCTGGTACACACCTTACATTTTTTTTGCCGTCGTTGGCCTGTTGGTTTGGGAGGGATTTTATCAGGAAAGTGGCGTTCGGAGAGTCGACTTAGAACATCTGATCGGATATTTTCTGGTGGGCCGTTCGGGAATGTAAGGGCAGTGAAAACTTCCTCCTGGTAGCCAAGGAAGCGTTTGGGGTTTTGGGTGGAGTTACGATAAATTACATATGAATTGTAGATGGCCAAATGAAAAAAATAAATTGCGACTTTTTTATACCAATGGTATGTCCGTCTTGTGGCAAGGTACGATTCCAGCATCTGGTCATTCAAGTCGACTCCCCCCATAAACAAATTATAATCATAGATGCATTTAGGTTTTTGTATGGGGCCATTTCTTCTGGGGATTTCCACTAAGGTATCATTGTGGATTGAAGACAACATGTAGACATCTCTTTTGTGCCTCCACTTCACTGCCAAAATCTTGTTGTTTCGTAGACTTTCCGTTCCTCCTTTCCTCAATTTCTTATTGACCAGACTTTGAGGAAAGCCCTTCTGGTTCTTTTTTACGGTACCACATGCAGGCGTCTTCTTCCGGTGTAGGTTGTGGAACAGGGGCAGTGATGTGTAGAAGTTGTCTACATACAGGTGGTAGCCTTTCTCCAGTAGGGGGTATATGAGGTCCAAAACAATTTTCCCGCTTGATCCCAAGTAGTCTGGGCAATTAGGGGGTTGCAGCTGGGTGTCCTTCCCTTCGTACACTTTGAAGGCATACATGTAACCTGTGACTCGGTCACATAATTTGTATACCTTCACCCCATAGCGGGCCCTTTTACTGGGAATATATTGTTTTATTTTAAGCCTGCCACTAAACTCAAAGGGGTTGTAAAGGTATACATTTTTTCACCTTAATGCATTCTATGCATTAAGGTGAAAAAACTTTTGACAATACCGCCGCCCCCAGCCCCCCCCGTTTTACTTACCTGACACCTCGAAACTCAGCCGCTTGCTCCCGATCTCCATTTAGCCACTCAGCCTGGTCGCTGATTGGCTATAGTGGATGGATTGAAAGCAGCGCAGCCATTGGCTCGCGCTGCTGTCAATCACATCCAATGACGCGGCGCATCGGGGGGCGGGGCTGAGTGATACAGCGAGCGGCTATAGCCGCCGGCTGTATCACGGGAGCGCGCCCGCAATAACTAACCACCATGCGAGGGAGCTGGCATTAAGGTGGTTAGTGCTTGCGGGGAGGAGCTGAAACAGCCACCGAGGGACCCCAGAAGAGCAGGTTCGGGGCCACTTTGTGCAGAACGAGCTGCACAGTCAAGGTAAGTATAACATGTTTGTTATTTAAAAAAAAAAAAAAATTACCTTTACAACCCCTTTAACAAGGGACTCATCCACACATATGTTTTTGTCCGGGGTAAACAGCTGGGGGAATACTGCAGAAAAATAATTTAAAAGTGGCCGAATTTTGAAAAGCCCTTCATAGTTTGGGTCATTTCGGGGAAGGGCACTGGGTATTGTCGTTGAAATGAAGAAACCTCATTATCATGAGGTATCTGTTTCTGAGCATTACCTTGGAGAATACTGGCATGTGGTGGAGGGGGTGGGTTGACCAATAGGACATCAAAGTGTTTTTTTTGTAAGTCCGATATTAAATGTGAGCCCTAAAAAAACCTTCAACTCCTCCACTGTTAGGTCTCTCCACTCATAGGGACAGTCATAGTAGGACGTTGGATTATTCAAAATAAATTGCTGTGCATAAAGGTTGCACTGGGCCACAATATTTGATAGCATGTGCTCGGTAAAAATTAAATTAAAAAAATCTCTTGGGGAAAAATTCTCCGTGTCCACCTGGACTCCTGGCTGGTCAGTGAAAGGGGGAATATTGGCTTCTCCTGAATTAGGAGGAAGCCACAAGGGGTTCTGCAGGGCATAGGGGAGGCTGGCATGGGTCCTTGGCCTTTCTTGCCGAGGCACTGTCGTGCTGGTGGATGCCACTGCGGTGCTGGTAGATGCCACTGCGGTGCTGGTAGATGCCACTGCCTCCTCACCAGAACGCCTTCGTTTGGCGGGCCGAATATCTTCCTCCTCTGAGTCACTCAGTGTTCCACTACTGAGGACTGGTTCATAATTTATGTCCGAATCAGAATCGGAAAGGGAATCCGAAAAAGAGAGCTCCCCGTTGCTCTCGTCGGCCTGGGACAGTATTTGGTACGCCTCCTTGGCGGAAAAGCTTCTTTTGGACATGGTTGCTAAGCCTGCACTGATGGGCACTGATGAGGCAGCACTGATGAGCACAGATGAGCACTGAGGTGGCACAGAGGGGCACTGATGAGGTGGAACAGATGTGCACTGATGAGGTGGAACAGATGTGCACTGATGAGGTGAAACAGATGTGCAGATGTGCACTGATGAGGCGGCACAGGTGGGCACTGAGGTGGAACAGATGTGCACTGAGATGGCACAGATGTGCAATGATGAGGTGACACAGATGTGCACTGATGAGGTGACACAGCTGGGCACTGATGAGGCGGCACAGATGGGGCAGCACAGATGGAGCAGCACAGATGGGCACTGATGAGGCGGCACAGATGGGCACTGATGAGGCGGCACAGATGTGCACTGAGGCAGCACAGATGGGCACTGATTGGCACAGGTGGGCACTGATGAGGTGGCACAGGTGGGCACTGATTAGGTGGCACAGGTGGGCACTGATTGTGCAGATGGACACTGATCACCGCTGGGCAGACAGGCGGGCACCGATTGGCACAGGTGGGCACCGATTGGCACAGGTGGACACTGTACTGATGGTGCACTGTACTGATGGGGCACTGTAGGCACTGAAAATGGTTTTTACACTCACAGATCGCTGACAGTTTCTCTCTCTCCTCACATGCTGTCTCTGTGTGAGGAGAGAGAGCCGGCAATGAGCGATGATCTCAAATGTTTACATTTGAGATCATCGCTCATTGGCCATGGCGATCACGCTGTAAATGGCCGCTGTGATTGGCCATTTACAGCGATCTGTGATTGGCTGTGTCCAAGGGACACGGCCAACACAGAATTTCCCCAATGCGCGCTCGTGAGCGCGCACGGAGAGCGAGGAAAGGGGAGGCCGTCATATGACGGCCTCCCGGGAATTGACATCTGCGCTGTAGCCGTCATTCGGCTACGGCCGGATGTCAGGTGGTTAAAGCCGCAAGCAGTTTTAAATGACTTTTTTTCCTTTAAAAATGTCATTTTGTGCAGGAACTGTTCTAAGCACGGGAAACACGCGCCACTTTACAGGCATACTATAGACACCCCCCAGGTACAATATTTAACGTTATATATCACTTTTTTTTTTTTAACTTTAAGCATCATTAAAATCACTGCTCCTGAAAAAACGGTCGTTTTTAAAAGTTTTTTTGCATTGATACATGTCCCCTGGGGCAGGACCCGGGTCCCCAAATCCTTTTTAGGACAATACCATGAAAATTAGCCTTTAAAATGAGCACTTTTGATTTTGAACGTTCAAGTCCCATAGACGTCAATGGGGTTCTAATGTTCGTGTAAATTTTCGGTCTGTTCGCAGTTTCAGGTGCGAACCGAAACGGGGGGGTGTTCGGCTCATCCCTACTTAAGAACCATGGCAGTGGCAGAGTCATGGAAGCTCCCGAAAAGGCTGGATCTTCTCAGGCAGGGGCTATTGAGCTGGAATTTTTCCAGCTGACGGCCTGGCTATTGAGCGCCAGATCCTAAAATGTAAGGGCTGCTCAGAAAGAGTAATGAGTACCCTCCTTCTGAGCAAAAAACCAGTGACTAAAAAATTGTACTCAAAAATTTGGAAGAATTTCTGTTCCTTGGGCATAAAAAAACAGATGACCTCCACCACTATTCCGGTTATCCTGGAGTTTCTCCAGGACGGAGTAGACAAGGGCCTAGTGGTCAGCACCCTTTAGGTACAGATAGCAGCCCTCTCAATCTATCTTGATACAAGACTGGCAAAGGAAGACCTCATTATACGATTCTTGGTGGCCAGGGAAAGATTTTCTCCGGTCTCCAAAGGCAGTTTCCCACCATGGAACTTGACAAGGGTATTAGAGGCCTTATCTAAACACCCATTTGAACCTATAGACGAGGGTCCCTTTAAGTTTCTAACCTTAAAAATATAATTTCTGTTAGCAATTACCACGGCCAGGAGGGTTGGGGATCTGCAAGGGCTGTCCATGAAGGAACCCTTCCTATTGATACAGCCAGATAGTCACCCTCAGGCCTTTGTATCTACCAAAGGTAGCATCCTTATTTCATAGGACGCAAGATATAACATTGCCGTCTTTTTGTGATAAACCAAAAAACGAGAAAGAAAATACATTTCATTGCCTGGATGTAAGAAGGTGTCTCCTTACCTATTTACAGAGAACAAAAGAATTTAGGAGATCCAATCAACTACTAATTTTGTACTCTGGGCCAAGGAAGGGACTTCAGGCTTCTAAAGCCTCAGTCTCGAGATGGCTCAGGGGAGCCATCTCCCTGGCTTATGAGAGTTCTGGAGTCCCAGCACTAGAAAAGGTTAAGGCCCATTCAACCAGGTGAATAGCAACTTCCTGGGCTGAAAAAGCAGAGACCTCCTGGAAACAAATCCGCAGCGCTGCCACCTGGTCCAGTCAGGATACGTTCCTGAAGCACTACTCTGTGGAAGTGTTGTCACGGCAGGACTTGGCCTGCCGTCGCAAGGTCCTAAAAGCTGTGATCCCACCCTGAAGGTAGACCTGTGTTTACTTGATTATCCTTTCAGGTGTGCCGTCCTGGAAGGTGATAGGAGAAAACCTACATTATACTTACCGGCAACAGCATTTCTATAAACCTTCCAGGATGGCAGGCCTACTTCCCGCCCTATGTGGAGGGAAAATTAGTTGAACACTAGGTGGTGAGTACCTATGTGGAGTGATTCTCCTTGTGAACCGTTTCAGGATTACTTTATTACAAACTGGGGATCAAGGGGAAGGGTGGGGACTTATAACAAGCTGTCAATTTGTTGTGTTTCCTGTAGGGAGGAGCCTTCATCTCTCAGGTGTGCCGTCCTGGAAGGTTTGTAGAAATACTGTTACCGGTAAGTCTAACGTAGGTTGAGAACACAAAAGTGAGTACACCCCTCACATTTTTGTAAATATTTTATTATATCTTTTCATGTGACAACACTGAAGAAATTACACTTTGCTGCAATGTAAAGTAGTGAGTGTACAGCTTGTATAAGCGTCCCCTCAAAATAATTCAACACACAACTAAACCGCTGGCAACAAAAGTGAGTATACCCCTAAGTGAATATGTCCAAATTGGGCCCAATTAGCCATTTCCCCTCCCCGGTGTCATGTGACTCAGTGTTATGCCCCGTACACACGGTCGGACTTTGTTCGGATATTCCGACAACAAAATCCTAGGATTTTTTCCGACGGATGTTGGCTCAAACTTGTTTTGCGTACACACGGTCGCACAAAGTTGTCGGAATTTCCGATCGCCAACAACGCGGTGACGTCAGGCACGTACGACGAGACTAGAAAAGGCCATTTCAGAACCAAGCGCGGCACCCTTTGGGCTCCTGTTGCTAATCACGTGTTAGTAAAAGTTTGGTGAGAGACGATTCGCGCTTTTTCAGACTCGTGGCTTTCAGATCGTTTTCTGCGGTTCAGTTTGTGCTTGTGGGTTTGTAAGTGCTCTTCAGTGCGTGCAAGCAAGTTCCGCGTGACTTTAAGTAGTCATTGTGTTCTTGTGCGTTCGTTACTGTTTTTAAGGTCGCTCTTCACAGGCCTTGCTGTTCTTCAGTGCGTTCTGTTACTTCGTTCTGAGCAGCCGACCGTTTTCTAGCCATGTTGCGTATGCATACTCCTCGTAGAGTTCGTGCTGTGCGGGGGCTTGGCCTTGACACAAGTCCAGTCCATGAACAGGGTGGGGAGGAGTTCATGGACCAAGAATTGGTTGCTTCAGCGTGACCAGTTCTCTCATATGCCTTTGCTCCGTGAGATCCGTGAGAATAATCCTGATGATTTCAGGAACTTTCTCAGGATGACGGACCCCGTATTTCACCGTCTGCTGGCTTTGCTGACCTCCTATATCAGCAGGCAGGATACCTGCATGATGCAATCCATCACTCCGGAGCAGAGGCTGGTCGCTACCCTGCGGTACTTGGCGACAGGGAGAAGCCTGCAGGACCTTAAGTTCTCGACAGGCATCTCCCCCCAGGCTCTGGGAATCATTATCCCAGAGACCTGTTCTGCCATCATCCAGGTCCTGCAGAAGGAGTATATGAAGGTAAGATTTTTATCCTTTAATATCACATTTTATTGTATTTAATGATTGATAATATATTATATTTCTTTCCTCATTCCCTAATTACCATGATTGGAATTTGCTGTGAATGTCCCCTTTGTCCTCATGCATGCTGGATTTTTATGTAATTAATTTTTTAATCCTTCATACAGATTGTCCTTCAATAACCTCCCCAGCATGCTCTCCTGCCCTATATTCACCTCATGTAGTCACTTAACAATGTATTTTATCAGCTCCATAGTAGTGCTTTATCCCAAACACCCCTAAAATGTTTAGAAATGTGATTTGTGCTTTAAATTCAGGCTGAGTGCCAGAGGCTTTTTTTGTGGTATCCCCAAATCATTTTTCGTAACCCTCCCTCCCCCCAACTGCTAAGTCAGCTGATCCCAATTATCTATCTATCCTCATTCATCTATCTGCTGACTTTGCCAAACCCATACACACTATACCCACCTCCTTTGTGCTCAGATGTATGGATGAATTCCCCAAAGCATGTAGTGCAAGGGCCTGCCTGTATACTTTCAAATGGTACTGTTTAAACTTTTTATATCCTATTATTATCTTGACAGGTAATAGCAGAATGTCCAAATGTGCTCAAATGTGTACAGTGTGTATTTATATCTTTGTATTATGACATTTCTTACCTGTCCAGTGGGCTGCCAATAGTGTAACTAAGGAGGGGCTGTATTTAGGCATTCATCTCTCAATGAAGTGGAGAGGGTTACCTGTCCAAGATTTCCACACCCCTCATAATGTTAGAAATGGCCCATGAGAGGGGGGGAGGGGGAATATGATAGGTGTACCTTATACTTTGGTGTTGTTAAATTCCCCTTAATAAATGCTATCTGGAGGTTGCCCCAGAATGTTTGTGCCTAATCTGCTTGCCATGTTTCTGAGCAAAAATATTAATTTATTTTTTTCCTCAACAGTTTCCTTCCACACCACAGGAATAGCAGACTGTGGCCTCCCACTTTGCCCAGCGGTGGGACTTTCCTAACTGCGGAGGGGCAATTGATGGGAAACACGTCCACATCATCCCACCACCCAACTCGGGGTCGTACTAATTCAACTATAAGGGGTTCAATAGTATTGTGATGTTGGCGGTGGTGTCGGCTAATTACGACTTCTTCTTATGTGGACGTGGGGAAGAATGGCCGGATGTCCGATGGTGGAGTCATCGCCCAGACGGAGTTCTACAGGCATCTCCAGAATGGCAGCTTGGACTTGCCAGCTCCTGAGGACAATGTAGAAGGACTCCCATTTGTGTTCGTTGCTGATGAAGCGGTTGCGCTGGGGGACCATCTTATGCGGCAATTCCCTATGAGGACCCTCACCCCGGAACAGAGGGTTTTTAATTACCGGCTGGCCAGAGCCCGAAGAGTGGTGGAGAACACATTTGGAATCCTGGCCAGCCGGTTCCGCCTATTTCTGACACCTATCCATATGGCGGAGTATAAACTTAATCATATAATCATGGCGTGCTGTATTCTCCATAACTTTTTACGGAAACATTCAGCCAACTATGCTGGCTCAGTTGGGCCTGAGGCCGGAGTGATACCTGAAACAACACTGACGGCGCTTGAAAATGGCCGTCCTGGCTTGCCCTCCCTGAGTGCCGTGATGTACGGTTACGATACCTGGAGTTCTTTGTACGGTTACGATACCTGGAGTTCTTTGCGGGTAGGGGGGCCATCAATATGCCTGCAAATTTGTGAAGCCTTTTCCAAATAAAAAGCAAAAAAAAGAAATTCTTTGTGGACATTTACTGCTTGTGTTTGTTTTAGCTGACCCTGACAGAAATGTGTTGAGTCCAGAAAATGGCGTGATTGTGTAACCTTTATACAAAGCACTGTTGGCTGTTATTTACTAAAGGCGTATACACTTTTTATACTACAAGTGCTCTTGAAACTGCAATGAAAATGCTCTTGTAGTGCAAAGAGGATTTGCCCTTAGGAAATAACCACAAACAGCAATTACATCACCACAAAAGTGTTGTAGCGTTGAGACAATAATCCACACATTCTTGATTAACAAACTTTTTAATACATGCACAATCACATGTGCATTTAGAAACGGTTTTTAAAACAAACCAACATGTTTGTTGTATAACAATTTTTGGTGTGGCATTATCAAAAATAGAAATGTCCATGTCCATTTACGATAAAACAGGCCTGTGTAAACCAACAAGAAAGACAAAAAACTTGAACTTACAAAGTTCACATATGGTAAAACTTGAAGGCAATATCAGACATGAGTATTTAGGAACTGTGTTTGATATTGCGTTCAGATGGGGTGAAGTCACCCCTTGAAAAGCCAAATTTGGAAGATGCACACCAATTTACAAATGTCAACATGTGCTAGCTTCCATCATGGGGGATCAAGGGACGTGTTTTGGGGGAGAAACCCCTTCCTCACTGCTACTTTATTATTGAGGAAGGGGTTGCACCCCCAAAATGCGTCCATTGATCTCCCGTGATGGCAGATAGCACATGTTGGCACACTGTGTGCATCCTCCAAATTTGGCTTTTCGAAACATTGCTAAAAAATTTAAAACATTGTACCACACAAAAAAAGAAAGTGATTTTGTGGGGTTTTAAATTCGCCCCAAAACATCAATGATGTTATTATTTTTTTGAATAACATCATTGATTTTTTTCTTGATGTTTTCAAGTTCTAAATTACACCCCATGATCTCCCCGATCAGGATCTGGGAACTTTCTGATGTGAAAGGATCTCGATCCCTAAGATCACGATCACCTAAAACGAGAGAAACCAAACAAAAACAGGTATCAAAAAACTGCCAGCATCCATCTCTTACCTGAGTCTGTGTTCGCAGACACTCACCTGTTGTGGTGCCTATTTCCACCACATCTTCTTCCTCCTCCTGCTCAGCTTGGGTTGGGGGTATTTCACCTTCTTCCTAAGGTGGGGGGTCTCTGGTCTCCTCGGATGAGGGGTGTCCTCCGAGTCTTTTCTCCCCTATGTAAAACAAAAATGGTATAATTAGCACACAGATATTTGATGGCAGAACTATAAATAGGAAACATTGCTTGGAAGTGGGGTACAATTGTCAATTTTAGCAGAGTTCCAAGATGTCGCTTTTTTATTGTCCTTTGTCAACCTGCAATACTTTACCTGTTTTGTACAAGCTTCACAGATGGAGACCCCCTATAGTATACACTGG
This sequence comes from Aquarana catesbeiana, assembly GCF_042186555.1. Lineage (NCBI taxonomy): Eukaryota > Metazoa > Chordata > Amphibia > Anura > Ranidae > Aquarana > Aquarana catesbeiana. The sequence goes on from NC_133327.1 coordinate 474,025,082, forward strand.
AGCACCTGTGTGGGCCCCCTAATAAAAAGGGTGTTCTGGGGTCCCACACTAGTGCTCCAGTGTCCAGATGTGAAAACAGCTGCTGAGTGTCCTCTCCTTACACAGAATCTAGTTTGCATTTCATTCTAGTAACAAACCCATCTACACAACCAAATATTTTGCATCCAAGTAGGCCCTAAAAAATGTATGAAAATGCATATGGCCTAAACAATGGTGTTTTAGAGGCCGAAAAAAAAATGTTTGATACAAACGAATAATTGGCCCATAAACATTAAAATTGACATTTTAAACTGTACAATTAAGAAAAGCATATGGAGCAGCACGAACGTAATAAAGACAAAAAGAATAGGAACACAGCACAACTACTTACTTTTTTGCAGCACTCTCCGGATCTTTCGGTACTGCTCGGGCTCTCTTAATTTCAGGTCTGACCACCGCTTCCTGAGCTGATCTTTCGATCGTCGTACCCCGAAATTCTGGTGCAGACTCTTGACCACTTTCGCCATTATCTTGGCCTTTCTGATATTGGGGTTGGGGTAAGGCCCATACTTCCTGTCATAGTCGGCCTTCTTCAGGATGTCGACCATCTCCAACATCTCCCCAAAGGACATATTTGTGGCCTTAAATCTTCTCCTTCTGGATCGGGACGTGTCCGGATTCGGGCTTTCCTCCTCCTCCTCCTCGTTGCTATAATTAGCATGCACCTGCTGTGACTCTGCCATGTGCTCTTCCCCCACTGCCCCGAACGAAAAGGGGTGGGGAATAGACTAGAAAGAACGTCAGGGGCGGGCGGAGTTACACGCATGCGCAGTGTGTATAAAGCGTAACACACGTGCGTATTACGTACGATCTGTGAGCGGAGGAAGTAGCATTGGATGCGCCGATCGTAAGAACAAAGGTAAGAGACATACTTGTGCCTATACTGCTTCTAGATTGACGCCTATATTGTAACAAGATTAGGAGAGTTTTGTCTGACATTAGGCTTTGTCTTGTGTTGTGTCTTGCAGTGAACATGGATATTTTATTACAAGATAATGACTTCATGTCAATATTCATTGACATGTTCAGGGAGCTGCCCTGTTTGTGGGAGATCAACCACCCACATTACAGGAACCAAACAAAGAGGAAGGCAGTGCTGGATCAATTGTTGGAAATTGTGAAGCAGGTGATCCCCACGGCAGACATCACATATTTGAAGATCTTAATTGGTGGCCTGAGGAGCACATATGTAAGGGAGCGCCAGGAAGTCCAGGATTCGCAGAGATCCTGAGCAGCAGATGACATCTATGTCCCCAGGATGTGGTACTATGACAGGCTGCATTTTCTGGCAGGCCAGACTGAACCCAGGTCATCCCTCTCCAGTCTTCCTTCCACGCTTCCTTCCCCTCCAGCTGAGGCTTCTGACGCCCAACCTGGGCCTTCCAGGCAACAACATGTGGAGGAGCCCAGATTGAGCCAGGTATAGCATTCCTCTAAATATTTCAGGTTGTCCAATCAATGATGTTAACTAGATGTTAGTTTGGAGTACTAATTTATGATTGTGATTGATGAAGCAAAAACTAAAACCATGTCCCTTTTTCATACACAGGGAAGTCGCAGCCAGGAGGTGGCCGGGCCGAGCCGGCTGCCTGATACACCGGCCCCTCCCCTACACCTGGAAAGAGAAAGCGGCAGGAGGAGGAGTGCCCTAGAGAAGGCTGCCATAGGCATCTTTTGGAGGGCTACAGAGGCCCTGGGAGCACCACACACCGTGGAGGAGGACATTGCTGCCATCATTGCCTCTAAAATGCAGAGGATGGAGGAGGGACAACAACTCATGTGTGAGCCGCTCATATTGGAGGCTCTTAATAAAGGTATGAGGGGCCAAATTACATCTCAGACACACCTTTGCAAACTCACAGATGGTCCTCCTCCTCCTCCTGCAGGTCCTCCTCCTCCTCCTCCTCCTCCAGGTCCTCCCAGTCCTCCTCCTCCAGGTCCTACTCCTCCTCCTGCCACATCTCCAACAGCACAGCCACAGCCTGGAATGAAGTGTGGAAGGAAGACCAGAAAGTGAGGACCCTGGATCCAGTCTGGTCGGCCAAAAGATGCAGGCTCTTGTGGTACCACAGCCTGGGGACACAGATGTCATCTGCTGCTTTCCGGATCTCTGTGCCTTCTGGACCAGACTGCCCTCCTTTACATATGGACTCCTCAGGCCACCAATTTTGATGTTCAAGAATTGATGTCTGCCCTGGGGGTCACAGGCTTCGCTAATTTCTCCTGTTTATCCAGCGTTGCCTCCCTCTTTGTTTGGTTCTGAGCCCTTAATTAAGGAATTTTGTTTTGAATTATACTTGCCTATGTGTGTTTTACTTCAAAAAGGACAGTTTGTTTGTGAGGATTCAGGTACATTTCAAAAATACAATGTGAAATTAAACAAGGGACACCAACAACAAACAATCTCCCTGAGATTAAATAATAAAAGATATCAATGGTGTTGTGGTAACTTGACACACAAAACACACACACAAATAGTCTGGAGTAAAACTAAAAATAACATTAAACAAAGATCAGCCTTGGAAAAAATACAAACATAAAATCTAAACCAAAAATGGCTTTAAATAAAAAAAAATTAGAAAACCAAAAAAAAAAAAAAAATTCTGTCAGATGTGATAAATAATAATATATTCAGGGAATCCCAAGAAAAAAACAAAAAAATAAGTTTGTGAGAAGTGTGTGAGTATGAGCACCAAAACTACTTAATTCTTGTCACATTATAAAGAAGAAGAGAGTGCACTGTATTAAACCATTTTTAACATTGCAGCGTGACGAAAGCGCTGTATCCATTGCGAACGCTAATTTTACCAGACCGAGCTGTTCCGTTTCGGAATTTCTTCTGAGCATGCGTGGCACTTGCACTTTGTGCGTCGGAACAGGCCACACACGGTCGGAATTGGCGCGATCGGATTTTGTTGTCGGAAAATTTTATCTCCTGCTCTCCAACTTTATGTGTCGGAAAATCCGATGGAAAATGTCCAATGGAGCCCACACACGGTCGGAATTTCCGACAACATGCTCCGATCAGACATTTTCCATCGGAAAATCCGACCGTGTGTACGGGGCAATACAAGGTCTCAGGTGTGAATGGGGAGCAGGTGTGTTCAATTTGGTGTTATCGCTCTCACTCTCTCATACTGGTCACTGGAATTTCAACATGGCACCTCATGGCAAAGAACTCTCTGAGGATCTGAAAAAGAATTGTTGTACTACATAAAGATGGCCTAGGCTATAAGACCCTGAAACAGCTGCAGCACAGTGGCCAAGACCATACAGCGGTTTAACAGGACAGGTTCCACTCAGAACAGGCCACGCCATGGTCGACCAAAGAAGTTAAGTGCACGTGCTCAGCGTCATATCTAGAGGTTGTATTTGGGAAATAGACATATGAGTGCTGCCAGCATTGCTGCAGAGGTTGAAGGGGTGGGGGTAAACCTGTCAGTGCTTAGACCATACACCGCACACTGCATCAAATTGGTCTGCATGGCTGTTGTCTCAGAAGGAAGTCTCTTCTAAAGATGATGCACAAGAAACAGTTTGCTGAAGACAAGCAGACTAAGGACATGGATTACTGGAACCATGTCCTGTGGTCTGATGAGACCAAGATAAACTTATTTGGTTCAGATGGTGTCAATTGTGCGTGGCGGCAACCAGGTGAGGAGTACAAAGACAAGTGTGTCTTGCCTTCACTCAAGCACGGTGGTGGGAGTGTCATGGTCTTAGGCTGCATGAGTGCTGCTGGGAGCTACAGTTCATGGAGCGAACCTTGAATGCCAACATGTGCTGTGACATGCTGAAGCAGAGCATGATCCCCTTCCTTCGGAGACTAGCCAGCAGGGCAGTATTACAACAAACACACCTCCAAGACTACCAATGCCTTACTAAAGAAGCTGAGGGTAAAGGTGATGGACTGGCCAAGCATGTCTTCAGACCTAAACTATTGAGCACCTATGGAGCATTCTCAAACGGAAGGTGGAGGAGCACAAGGTCTCTAACATCCACCAGCTCCGTGATGTAGTCATGGAGGAGTGGAAGAGGACTCCAGTGGCAACCTGTAAAGCTCTGGTGAACTCCATGCCCAAGAGGGTTAAGGCAGTGCTGGAAAATAATGGTGGCCACACAAAATATTGACACTTTGGGCCCAATTGGGACATTTTAACTTAGGGTTGTACTCACTTTTGTTGCCAGCGGTTTAGACATTAATGGCTGTGCGAGTTATTTTGGGGACAGCACATTTACAGTTTTACAAGTTGTACACTCACTACTTTTACATTGTAGCAAAGTGTCATTTCTCCAGTGTTGAATCATGAAAAGATATAATAAAATATTTATAAAAATGTGAGATACTGTGTGTGTGTGTGTGTGTGTGTGTGTAGGTATATATGGATTATGCATCTAAACAGCTGGAATCTCTTGACACTTGTCTCTTGCTTACCCTTCAGTTTCATCAAGGCTCAGACACAGCACAGAATTTCAATTTCTCGGTGATCCGTCACCTTTTCCACATCTGCCGAAAAGCCGATCATTCCGCCCCATAACAATAATACTATGCCTGCAGTTTCTGATCATCTCTTGTATTGTGCCTGCAGTCTCTGATCCTCTCCTGTACTACACCTGCAGTCTCTGACCCTCTCCTGTAGTAGTAGTATTATTATTATACAGGATTTATAAAGCCTCAACAGTTTGGGCAGCACTTTACAACATGAGGGCAGACCTGTAATGTGTCCCAGAAGACTGAGGGTGGGAAGGGGAGAGGCGAACTTCCAATCGGATCGCCTAGACGATCTAAGAGGCAGTGGGAACGGGTACCCGTCAAAACTAGGTACCCGCCCCCCCCAAAAAAATGACCAGCCAAATGTGGCAGAGGAGAACTTAAAGCGGAACTTTCCCGTTCGGCTGAAGCTTGACTTACTTTAATGGCAGTGTGTAACAGGGGGGGCAAGGTTATGCATTCTCCACTTCCCCTCACTGGCTAGGCAAACTAAAACTTCCACACTGCGTCGGGTAGGAGAGAGGACGCAGCATTAGGGAATGGAAGACAGGTATTTCTTTATCGTACATCATGGGACACAGAGCACCATAGTAATGACTATCTGGGTTTATATGCTACCTTTAGATGATTGGACACTGGCAACCAATAGTAAGAAGGTTCCTCCCATATAATCCCTCCCATACAGGAAGTACCTCAGTTTTTTGTCAGTGTCTTAAAGGTGATGGTCACGGCAGTGAAAGCTCTTTCTTCAGGATAATGTCCCAGTGAGGATGTTATAAATCGGATCCATTCGGATGGCATATCATGCTAAAGTGGATGGTACCCGAGCCCTGGTTCAAGAACAGGGTCTTGCCTGTAATGTTTCCTTATGGAGCTGGACCCTTTGTTATATGATATTCCTGGTCTTTTATTTGCCCAAGGAAACCTAAAGGGTGCTTTACAGGTCCAGGGGTGTGGACCCTAAACAAAAGGGGACCCGGTCCCTGAAGGTCCTCAGTGGCGTTACCCGCGGTGATGGGGGAAGATTGGGCCTATCTCAGGCCCTGCTGTGAGGATCGGTGAGTGCTTCCTTTGGAGGCCCCATTTTATTACATTATTTCTACAAGTAATGTTATGCCAGATTGTGGTGTCTTTTTTTGTGCCCACTGTGATGGTTCCAGAGAGCGGTTGCACTCAGGCAGGTTCCCGCCGGGGACCACGCGGACTGGTCGCGGGCAGGTGCATGCGGGTGGCGCGCACGTGCAGATGGCGCGTGCACAGCCCGCTCCCTCCTGCGCGCGCTCTACCATGCGGGATGGCGGCATCGCGGCTGCATGTTCCCCGTGGGAGTGCGCATGCACAGTAAGTCCACATATAGGGAAGTCAGGCACCTGCGTGTGTCAGTGCTGTCCTTTTTGGCTCAGGTGAGCCGGGAGCCGGTTGCAGTGGGACACAGAGTTGGGCATTTGCAAACTCTGTAAGGAGGCTATAGTATTGGCTTTGTAAATACAGCCATATAGCACAGTGAGTTTTCCTCAAAATCTTGTAAGCGATGTATTCCAGAAAACGAGGTGTAGGGAACAGGGCTAGTCCAGGGGTTAAAGTGACTCCTTCAAAAACAGGAGATCAACCTCAGGCTACTGCAGCACCGGTCTCCCCTGAAAGACCCGCAGCATTTGGCCTGGCTGAGCCATTGCATTTGTCAGGCGTTGTGGCCACCACCAATATCCCTGCTTCGGCTTATGTTACTAAGGATGACTTAACGTTAGCTCTCGCTGGTCTTGAAGGCAAAATAGCGGGTATGATTGCCTCAGTAACACAGGGAGGGAAGAAACGACATAGATCTCCCTCTCCTGAGCATGGTCCCAGTGCTGAGTCACTTGAGCACCAGGACTCCGTTAGCCAATTGGGTCCTTGTGATTTGGATCCTGAATGGGCAGAGGATTTTGAGGAGGTGGCCATAGGGGATAAAGATGCAAAGGCAGAAGAGTCCTCAGCGGGGGACTCAGGTTCTGAGGAACCATTGTCGGCTTCGCAATCCCAAAAATTGTTTATCCAGTCTTTAACTGAAATGGTGAGAACAGATTTCAAGTTGCCCCCTGTACAAGGGCCAGAACTTTCCTGTTCTAAATTGGGATCCTTGCGACCTCAGCAAGGTTCTCAGGCGTTTCCTGTGCATCCATTATTGGAGCAGTTGATTTACGCTGATTGGGACCATCCGGACAGAATATACTTATCTCCAAAAAGGTTTTCTTTTTTGTTCCCGATGGAGGAAAAGTTAAAAGAAAAAAAAAGTGGGATACGCCTGTAGTGGATGCTGCTATTTTTTCAGTAAATAAAAGCTTAACCTGTCCAGTGGATAATGCCCAAGGGTTTAAAGATCCAGCGGATAAAAAACTGGAATCCTTGCTTAAGGCCTCCTTTGTGGTGGCCGGGTCAGCAGGACAACCAGCTGTTGTGATCTGTCAATCCCTGAAGGACCGTTTTAAGAAATTGGTCAGAAACCTACCTGTTCATCAGAATATTCCTCTTGAATTATAAGAACTTCCTTGCGCTTTATGTTTTGCGGTAGACGCATTAAAAGACTCAGTCCAGCAAATGTCTCGCTTGGCGCTACTCTCAGTACATATGCGCAGAGTTTTGTGGCTAAAGAATTGGTCAGCCGAGATGCCATGCAAAAGGCTACTCGCAGCTTTTCCCTTTCATGGGAAACGTTTGTTTGGAGAAGATCTGGATAAGTATATCCAAAAGATCTCAGGCGGGAAGAGCTCCTTGCTTCCTGTGAAAAGAAGGAATAAGCAAGCTTCCTTTAAAATTCCGAATGCTCCTGGGCCAGGCGCATCTTCTCCCAAGAAGTATTGACAGCCTCAACCACCTGCCTTTAAGAGACCTCAAGGTCAGAAAAGACCTTGGACTCAGAAGCCGAATAAGGCCAATGCCAAGTCCTCCTTGTAAAGGGGCGCCCCCACTCTTACAAGTGGGGGGCAGACTGCGGTGGTTCACAGATGCTTGGGCAGGGTTGGTGCAGGACAAGTGGGTTATCTCCACTATAACGCAAGGCTACAAAATAGAATTCTGAGATTTTCCCCCAAATCGGTTTCTGAGATCAAGAGTTCCTTCGGATCTAGAGAAAAAGAAGAGCCTACTCCTAGCCTTAGAACAGCTAATATGGCAAGGGGTGATTATCAAGCTTCCGCACAAAGAAAAATTCAAGGGATTTTATTCAAACCTATTCACAGTGCCGAAGCCAAAGGGGAAGTAAGGCCCATTCTGGACCTCAAATCTCTCAATTCCTTTGTAAAAGTGCGAAACTTCCAGATGGAATCGGTTTGTTCAGTAATCGCCTCTCTAAGAAAAGGGGATTTTTTAGCATCCATAGACATCAAGGATGCATACCTGCATGTGCCGATTTTCGGTCAACCTCAAAGGTTTCTACGCTTCTCAGTAAAGGGGTGTCATTTCCAGTTTGTAGCACTTCCATTCGGTCTGGCTACGGCCCCTCCAGTCTTCACAAAGGTGTTGGCTCCGGTATTGGCTTCTCTAAGGTCCCATAAGATATCGGTGATAGGATATCTGGATGACCTTCTGTTGAAGGACCAGTCCTATTCCACCCTGATAGAGAACGTTTCAACTACTGTTCATTTTCTGAGAACCCTAGGTTGGATTCTGATTATGGACAAATCGGCTCTTCATCCAGTTCAAATCTTGACATATCTAGGCTTGATCCTGGATACGACCCAGGAAAGGGTGTTTTTACCCCCCTTGAAGGTCAGTTCAATAGTGGAGCTGGTCAGCAAGGTCAAAGGGGTAGAAAGACCCTCAATTCGATTATGCATGAGACTGCTGGGGAAGATGGTGTCATCTTTCAGCGCAGTTCCTTATGCGCAGTTTTACTCCAGGTTGTTCCAGAGAACGATCCTGGAGGCTTGGGACAAGTCTGTCCTAGCCTTGGATCATCCGATGTCTCTATCCCCAAGGGTAAGACAGGACCTCTCTTGGTGGTCAAAGACCAGCAACTTAAAAAATGGGAAGCTCTTTTCGCCGGTAACTTGGAAGGTGGTAACTTCAGATGCCAGACCTCTCGGCTGGGGAGCAGTATTGGAAGAGGCCTTCGTACAGGGAGATTGGTTCCAGGTAGAAAAGACCTTGCCGATCAATCTGCTGGAAATTCGAGCAGCTCGCTTGGCCCTCATATTCTGAACGGCCAGACTGCGGGGGTCTCTGTTCAGAGTCCAGTCCGACAATTCCACAGTGGTGGCATACATCAACCACCAAGGGGGTACCCGGAGCTGGGCAGCCCAAAGAGAAATAAATCATATATTGACTTGGGCAGAGAGACATGTGCCATTTCTATTGGCAGTCTATATTCTGGGGGTGGACAATTGGCAGGCAGACTACCTAAGTCGTCAGCAGTTGTTACCAGGGAAATGGTCCCTTCACCCCGAGGTTTTTCTTCAAATATGCCAGCGTTGCGGGATGCCAGAGGTGGATCTTCTGGCATCCAGGTTCAATGCCAAGGTGGACAGCTTTGTGTCCAGAACCAGGGATCCACTTGCCGTGGGGACAAATGCATTGGTGGTTCCCTGGGATCGGTATTCCCTAATTTACGCCTTTCCTCCGATCCAGATGCTGCCGCACCTGTTACGCAGGATACAGGTGGAGCAGAAAACAATAATTCTGGTGGCCCCACGGTGGCCAAGGAGGTCTTGGTACTCACAGATTTTGAGGATGGCAGTAGGAGACCCATTGTGTCTTCCTTTCCATCCAGATCTGCTATCCCAAGGTCCCATATACCATCCTTCTTTACGGTCGCTGAATTTGATAGCATGGCTATTGAGACCAGAGTACTAAGAGACCATGGTATCAGTGGTTCTGTTCTGGCTACTTTGATAAATGCTAGAAAGCCAGTGTCTAGAAAAATTTACCATAGGGTCTGGAAGTCATACATCTCTTGGTGTGAGAATAGAAGATGGCACCCTCGCAAGTATACAATTGGGAGGGTTCTTGCCTTTCTGCAAGCAGGAATTGACTTAAAGTTATCCTTAGGAACCACTAAGGGACAAATTTCGGCCTTATCGTTTTTTTTCCAGAGGCCAATCACGTCTCATTCTTTAGTACGAACCTTTATCAAGGGAGTACTACATTTAAGGTCACCAATTAAACCGCCCTTATGCCCATGGGACTTGAACTTAGTGCTTTCAGCTCTACAGAGTCAACCCTTTGAGCCTATTAAGCGCATGCCTTTGATCCTATTGACTAGGAAATTGGTCTATTTGGTGGCTATAACCTCAGTAAGAAGGGTCTCTGAGTTGTCCACCCTTTCTTGTGAGAAACCCTTTCTGTTTATTCATTAGGACAAGGTGGTAATGCGGCCCCGTCCTGATTTTTTACCCAAAGTGGTTTCCAGTTTTCACTTGAATCAGGATATCGTTTTACCTTCCTTCTTTCCTAACCCTTAGACCCTTTTCACACGAGGCGGACTCCGTTTCCACGGAGCCCGCCTTGGTCCGCTGGCTCAGCAGGAAATCGCTCCGTTGATCTCCGCTGAGCCGGCGGATGACAGGTCCGTCTCTGCTCACTGAGCGGGGAGGGGCTTGTCAGGCGCCGCTGCCGCCTATGGAGGGATCGGACGAAAATCCGTTTTCGTCAGATCTCACCCGATCCGTTCCGCCAGCGACGGACCTGGACGTAGGGCCATCCGTCTGCTTTTAGCGGATAGGACGGGGGCCGGATGTCAGCGGACATGTCTCCGCTGACATCCGACGCTCCATAGGCTAACATATATCGCCCGTTCAGGTCCGCCGTCAAAACTGACAGGCGGACCTGAACGGTCCGATCGTGTAAAAGGGGCCTAAGTCTAAGAAGGAAAGATTGCTCCATTCACTGGATGTGGTGAGAGCTGTCAAGGTTTACTTGGATATGTCAGCTGCTTTTCGGAAGTCTGACTCACTTTTTGTTCTACCTGAGGGTCCTAAGAGAGGACAGGCAGCAACTAGTTCTACAATCTCTAGGTGGATTCGTCAGGTCATTTTCCAGGCCTATGAGTTGAAACACAAGGTTCCACCTCGATATCTCAAGGCTCACTCTACCAGAGGAGTTAGTACATCATGGGCAGTGCGACAACAAGTGTCTATGGCTCAGGTTTGCAAAGCGGCCACTTGGTCTTCGGTTCATACATTCACCAGGTTTTACCGGCTGGATGTTAGATCTGAAAAGGTTTTTGGCCAGAGCGTGCTGCAAGCAGCTTTATAGTTAGGAGCTTAAAAAAAAAAAGGGGGGGGTGGGATTTAGGAATGTTCCCTCCCCTCAAAGGCCTTGCTTTAGGAAATCCCAGATAGTCATTACTATGGTGCTCTGTGTCCCGTGATGTACGATAAAGAAAAATGGATTTTTAAAACAGCTTACCTGTAAAATCCTTTTCTTGAAGTACATCATGGGACACAGAGGTCCCTCCCCTCTTTTTCTGGGATCTTCATTGCTTGCTAAAAAACTGAGGTACTTCCTGTATGGGAGGGGTTATATGGGAAGAACCTTCTTACTATTGGTTGCTACTGTCCAATCACCTAAAGGTAGCATATAAACCCAGATAGTCATTACTATGGTGCTCTGTGTCCCGTGATGTACTTCAAGAAAAGGATTTTACAGGTAAGCTGTTTTAAAAATCAATTTTTTAACCACTTCATGACAAAGGGTAAAACAAATCTTATTGCCTGAACACAATTTTGCAACTTTGACATGTGTTAGTAAAATTGTACATATGATCGCAACTACTTTTGTATATCTAGGTGGATTATGCCTTGTTTTTTTAGGACAAATTGGGTTTTCAACTGGTGGTAAATTGTAACAGATAAAAAAAAAAAAAAAAAAAAGAAAAGAAACACAGGAGTTGTTTTATTACCGAAGGAAAACTGGCCCAAAATGGTAAAATAAATAAATATAGCTGTATATTTCTTGCTATTACCTTAACTTACCACCATAGAACAACCCAAAATAAATTCCCCTGCTCCTGACAATTGCAGCGATACCTCATATGTGTATGTTGTTTGTACCCGTAGTATGGCCCAAAAACAAAAGTGCCTAAAACGCACTGGCACAAATTAAATTTTTTTTTTTAATTCTATGCAAAATATACTGACCCTGACCTTTGACTCTTACCTTGACACTAAAATTAATGCTGACACTGACCTAGATTAATCCTTGAGCTAGCTATTTTTTATTACTATTTATTTACATTTTTTTACACGTTTGTTTGACATTTTTTTCCCCTGGCAAGGAGAGAAAGATACAATGGGGTCAATTCACTAATGTTTACCTCATGCGATAACACGGTCACATGACTCATTTGCATAAATTATCACATGCGGTTTAAAAAATAAATAGGGGAATGAAAGGGGGATTATAGCAGTGCCAGAGGAAAATATAGAAATAGGATATTAAAGGTAAAATTGCAAAAATACTTTATTTAACCACTTAAGGACCGGACCATTATGCTGCTTAAGGACCAGAGGACTTTTTCCAATTTGGCACTGCGTTGCTTTAACTGCTAATTGCGCGGTCATGCAATGCTGTACCGAAACGAAATTTGCGTCCTTTTCTTCCCACAAATAGAGTTTTCTTTTGATGGTATTTGATCACCTCTGCCGGTTTTATTTTTTGCGCTATAAACGGAAAAAGACCGAAAATTTTGAAAAAAAATTATATTTTCTACTGTTTGTTATAAAAAAAATCCAATAAACTCAATTTTAATCATACATTTAGGCCAAAATGTATTCGGCCACATGTCTTTGGTAAAAAAAATGTCAATAAGCATATATTTATTGGTTTGCGCAAAAGTTATAGCGTCTACAAACTAGGGTACATTTTCTGGAATTTACACAGCTTTTAGTTTATGACTGCCTATGTCATTTCTTGAGGTGCTAAAATGGCAGGGCAGTACAACCCCCCCCCAAATGACCCCATTTTGGAAAGTAAACACCCCAAGGAAATTGCTGAGAGGCATGTTGAACCCATTGAATATTTATTTTTTTTGTCCCAAGTGATTGAATAATGACAAAAAAAAAAAAAATATTTATAAAAAGTTGTCACTAAATGATATATTGCTCACACAGGCCATGGGCCTATGTGGAATTGCACCCCAAAATACATTCAGCTGCTTCTCCTGAGTACGGGATACCACATGTGTGGGACTTTTTGGGAGCCTAGCCGCGTACGGGGCCCCGAAAACCAATCACCGCCTTCAGGATTTCTAAGGGCGTAAATTTTTGATTTCACTCCTCACTACCTATCACAGTTTTGAAGGCCATAAAATGCCCAGATGGCATAAAACCCCCCCAAATGACCCAATTTTGGAAAGTAGACACCCCAAGCTATTTGCTGAGAGGCATGTTGAGTCCATGGAATATTTTATATTTTGACACAAGTTGCGGGAAAGTGACAAATTTTTTTTTTTTTTTTTTGCACAAAGTTGTCACTAAATGATATATTGCTCACACAGGCCATGGGCATATGTGGAATTGCACCCCAAAATACATTTAGCTGCTTCTCCTGAGTATGGGGATACCACATTTGTGGGACTTTTTGGGAGCCTAGCTGCGTACGGGGCCCTGAAAACCAATCACCGCCTTCAGGATTTCTAAGGGTGTAAATTTTTTATTTCACTCTTCACTGCCTATCACAGTTTCGGAGGCCATGGAATGCCCAGGTGGCACAAAACCCCCCCAAATGACCCCATTTTGGAAAGTAGACACCCCAAGCCATGTGCTGAGAGGCATGGTGAGTATTTTGCAGCTCTCATTTGTTTTTGAAAATGAAGAAAGACAAGAAAAAACATTTTTTTTTCTTTTTTCAATTTTCAAAACTTTGTGACAAAAAGTGAGGTCTGCAAAATACTCACTATACCTCTCAGCAAATAGCTTGGGGTGTCTACTTTCCAAAATGGGGTCATTGGGGGGGGGGGGGTTGTGCTACCTGGGCATTCCATGGCCTCCGAAACTGTGATAGGCAGTGAAGAGTGAAATCAAAAATGTACTCCCTTAGAAAGCCTGAAGGCGGTGCTTGGTTTTCGGGGTCCCGTATGCGGCTAGGCTCTCAAAAAGTCTCACACATGTGGTATCTCCATACTCAGGAGAAGCAACAGAATGTATTTTGGGGTGTAATTTCACATATTCCCATGGTTTGTTTGAGCAATATATCATTTAGTGACAACTTTGTGCAAAAAAAAAAAAAAATTGTCTCTTTCCCGCAACTTGTGTCACAATATAAAATATTCCATGGACTCGACATGACTCTCAGCAAATAGCTTGGGGTGTCTACTTTCCAAAATGGGGTCATTTGGGGGGGTTTTGAACTGTCCAGGCATTTTATGCACAACATTTAGAAGCTTATGTCACACACCACCCACTCTTCTAACCACTTGAAGACCAAGCCCTTTCTGACACTTTTTGTTTACATGAAAAAATTATTTTTTTTTGCAAGAAAATTACTTTGAACCCCCAAACATTATATATTTTTTTAAAGCAAATGCCCTACAGATTAAAATGGTGGGTGTTTCATTTTTTTTTTCACACAGTATTTGCGCAGCGATTTTTCAAACGCATTTTTTGGGGAAAAACACTTTTTTAAATTGTAATGCACTAAAACACACTATATTGCCCAAATGTTTGATGAAATAAAAAAGATGATCTTAGGCCGAGTACACGGATACCAAACATGACATGCTTTAAAATTGCACACAAACGTGCAGTGGCGACAAACTTAATACATTTTTAAAAGCCTTTACAGGTTACCACTTTAGATTTACAGAGGAGGTCTACTGCTAAAATTACTGCCCTCGATCTGACGTTCGCGGTGACACCTCACATGCATGGTGCAATTGCTGTTTACATTTGACGCCAGACCGACGCTTGCGTTCGCCTTTGCGCAAGAGCAGGGGGGGACAGGGGTGCTTTTTTTTTTTTTTTTTTTTTTTTTTTTCTTTATTATTTTTTATCTTATTTTTAAACTGTTCCCTTCATTTTTTTTTTTAATCATTTTTATTGTTATCTCAGGGAATGTAAATATCCCCTATGATAGCAATAGGTAGTGACAGGTACTCTTTTTTGAAAAAATTGGGGTCTATTAGACCCTAGATCTCTCCTCTGCCCTCAAAGCATCTGACCACACCAAGATCGGTGTGATAAAATGCTTTCCCAATTTCCCAATGGAGCTGTTTACATCCGGTGAAATCTAAGTCATGAAATGCTCATAGCTTCCGGTTTCTTAGGCCATAGAGATGTTTGGAGCCACTCTGGTCTCTGATCAGCTCTATGATCAGCTGGCTGAATCACCGGCTGCATTCTCAGGTTCCCTGTTGAGACAGGAGAGCCAGAGAAAAACACGGAAAACGGTGGGGGGGGCATTCCCTCCCACTGCTTGTAAAAGCAGTCTAGAGGCTAATTAGCTGCTAGGATTGCTTTTACATGAAAGCCGACTGCTGGCTGAAAAGAATGATACCAAGATGATACCTAAACCTGCAGGTATCATTCTGGTATAACCACTCAAAGTCGTGAATGGCGTACCTGAAGACAAAAAAAGGTTAACAATAAAACACAGTAAACGGTAAAGTATAAAAAATTGCATACCTGAAAAACAAACATGATAAAACATAATAACAATAAAACATTGCAGAATAGAATAAAGTAAAAAAGAGCAGAACAATAGAGATAGAATAGAGAGAGAGAGAACAATAAAACGACAACTATTTTTTTAATTTTATATATATTTTTTTTTTTTTTACACTTTTTTTTGTAACTAACTTTTATAACTGTAACCGGTTCCAGGTTCGGGTCTCTCAAAATGCGATGGCATCTTGGGAGACCCTGTGAAAGTGTGCCTAGTCTGTGCAATGCTGTACCCTACGCTAATACTTAACTAGTGAATGGTAGCGTTCAAAACATTCACCAATGCAAAAACCAGGATAGTCAGGACAGGAGGGACAATAATAGCGGGTGTCACGCCTATATCCGCGCTTGCTGCAGACGCAACATCTTTTTTGGGGGGGTTCATTGGGTAGGGGTACTCGGGAGGACATAAAGAAAATGCCTCTCATGCAGCCGACAGCATTTGGTTGGGGATGTGAATGGGGGAAGTACGGGCGCTGCAGAAGTGGTGGGTTCCCAATTAGGATTGGCGAATGCAGCAGGAAGGACATTATGGGCACGACGGGCCTGTGTTTGTCTTCTTCTTGGTGGCAGCGGGACACTACTTGTGCTTGCCACCTCACCAACTTGAACTGCACTTATGGGACTCGCCACGTCACCAAGTGTTATTGCAGTGCTGGTTTGACTATGACCGGGGTGCACTAGGCCGCTGGTGCTTGCCAGTTCACCAAAACGCTACCAGAAAAACTGTTAGCGATCGCAGGGATCAGGCCTGACTCTGCAAACGCTGCAGTTATGCTTTTAGTGTTTTGTAAGTGACAGTGATCGATCGATACTGCACTTGGGTGGGCTGGGCTGAGCCGGGCGGAGGGGCAAAACGCAGGTGCTAGCAGGTATCTGGGCTGATCCCGCTAACACTGCGTTTTTGGGAACCCTAAACTGCTGGGGACGCTAGTATAGATCTGATCGGATCAGATATTGATCCGTTCAGATACTATACCACTAAGGGAGGTGTACGGTGCGTGCGTGGGTGTTAGCGCTACTGGCGCTAACCTGACGCTGCTTGGGGCTGGTGCTTACCAGTTCACCAAAATGCTACCAAAAAAACTGTTAGCGATCGCAGGGATCAGGCCTGACTCTGCGAACGCTGCAGTTATGCGTTTAGTGTTTTGTAAGTGACAGTGATCAATCGATACTGCACTTGAGTGGGCTGGGCTGGGCGGAGGGGGCAAAACGCAGGTGCTAGCAGGTATCTGGGCTGATCCCGCTAACACTGCATTTTTGGGAACCCTAAACTGCTGGGGATGCTAGTATAGATCTGATCGGATCAGATATTGATGCGTTCAGATACTATACCACTAAGGGAGGCGTATGCTGCGTGCGTGGGTGTTAGCGGTACTGGCGCTAATCTGACGCTGCCTGGGGCGACGCATATCACCGCCGGGGGATCAGGGGGCTAAACCTTTATTCGGTAATAAATGACGGGTGCCCTGACACTATAAAAAATAAACGAACTAACCAGCGTCAGCCGTAACAGTTATACGGTGATCACTGGTGAAAGGGTTAACTAGGGGGCAATCAAGGGGTTAAAACATTTATAAGATAGTATATGGGGGTCCCTGTCGCTATAAAACGCTGACGGTGAACCTAAATATTTACGTCCCTAACTAGCATCACCAGTGACACTAATACAGCGATCAGAAAAATGATCGCTTAGCGACACTGGTGACGGGGGGTGATCAAGGGGTTAAAACTTTATTAGGGGGGGTTAGGGGGGTACCCTAGACCTACAGGGGGCTAATACTAACTGCCCTAACACAGTAACTTTCACAAACTGACACCATGCAGTAATCAGAAAAAAAAAAACTGCTTGGTGTCAGTGTGACGGGGGGGGGGGTGTGATTAGGGGGTGATCGAGGGGGGATCGGGGGGTAAAGGGGGTGTTATGTGTGCCTGGCATGTTCTACTGTGATGTGTGTGTGTTGTGCACTCACATTTCAGTCTTCTCTCCTTGGCGCTGGAACGGAAACTGCCGAGCCGAGGAGAGATGACATCACATCCTCTGCCTCTGTGTACTACACAGAGGCAGGGGAAGCATCTCATTGGCTGGGAGCGATCGCGAGGGGGGGCCAAGATCAGATGGCCTCCCCCTCATCTCTGATCGCTGCCAGACCAAAGGCGACCGCCTCAGGCACCAGGGGGGGTCCGATCGGACCCCCCCGCCCGCAGGAAGGCAATCACTAACCAGGTACGTGATTTTGCCTGCCCGTGCCATTCTGCTGACGTATATCAGCGCGAGGCGGTCGTCAAGTGGTTAACAAATTTCAGCACATACAAAAAAGACATAGGTAGATAAAATCTTGGATGCAGTTTACACATAAATTGTACAAAATCGAATGCAGTGAAGTAGGCCTGGTGGAGACGGCCTTCAAAACAAGCTCAGTTCCTACATGTTTCGCCAAGACATTGGCTTCTTCAGGGAATGATGTGAGCCTGTTGCAATAATGAGGATCTATGCACAGAAATACAAAAAAACAAATAAAAAGCTGGACAAAAGAGAAGACAATTGTGGGAGAACATGTAATAAAGATTGGGATACGTGGCTGGACTATGCCCCATATATATCACCCTTACTCCATATATTAGTGATGGTATTACCTTTTCCCAAAGGTCAAACAGCACCCGTCCTTAATAATTTTATTATTATTATATATTTTTTAGACAAACATCTACAACTTCCATTCCCACTCTGAGTATTTTCTTCCAACGTTTTCCAGGCGTTTCCCTTTTCAACAAACCTGTTTTTAAATTGTAAGTTTCTGCAGCTTGGATGCCCTATCTATTTGATGTGGTGTACATTATTCCACTTATTTGTAAAATTTGTGCGTTATATATATTTTTTAACTCCCTCTCTTTCCCATATACAATCTTTAACCAGCATTATATTTGATTGCCAGGTCATTTGTACGCCCCCTGCAGTCATAGATACGGTGCAGCCTGATCTGCCTCCAGTTGGGGTGCTCTTTGCCGGGCCTTGCCCCGGGTGTCTGGTTTTCAGGTACGTTCTAGAATACGTGGGGGTTCTGCATGGCCACCCCCCTCTGGGACATAGTCCAGCCACGTATCCCAATCTTTATTACATGTTCTCCCACAATTGTCTTCTCATTTGTCCAGCTTTTTATTTGTTTTTTGTATTTCTGTGCATAGATCCTCATTATTGCAACAGGCTCACATCATTCCCTGAAGAAGCCAATGTCTTGGCGAAACATGTAGGAACTGAGCTTCTGTTTTGAAGGCCGTCTCCACCAGGCCTACTTCACTGCATTCAATTTTGTACAATTTATGTGTAAACTACATCCAAGATTTTATCTACCTATGTCTTTTTTGTATGTGCTGAAATTTGTTAAATAAAGTATTTTTGCAATTTTACCTTTTAATATCCTATTTCTATATTTTCCTCTGGCACCGCTATAATCCCCCTTTCATTCCCCTATTTATTGATTAATATTTTGGGATGAGGTGCTGTATCTAATGTAACCTTTCTAGCCATACCTTCATTTTTCATGCGGTTTAAAAAAGTCAATTCACAAAAAAATTATTATGTAGTATTTACTGCAAAATGAAAAATGTGGGCGTAAATGTCGCCAAAACACCATGCAATAAACTGTTAAGTTCAATTTACAAACGGAACAGAGTAAAAAAACATGCAATATTTATCACCGGGTTTTGCTGGCCGTATAGCATGCAGTATTTGTCAGAAACAGTATGGGGGTCCCACCCCAAAGCTGGTTGCTAAGGAACGGGTCGGGAAGTCGGTCGCCACATCCTTAACAATGTTCCCCCGCTGACAGCTTAATGTAAAGAAAACATGCCGGCAATTTAAAAATTATTACAGAAAAACAGCGTGGGGTCCCCCCCCCAATCCATACCAGACCCTTATCCAAGCATGCAGCCCGGCAGGTCAGGAAAGGGAGGGGACGAGCGAGTGCCCCGCCCCCCATGCCCTTAACATGGGGGGGGGGTCTGCCCTACTCATTCACTAAAAAAGTTTAAAAAAACACTGTTTTTGAGAATTCCTTTTATTAAAAAATTGTTTTAAAAAATGTACCCAAAGTAGATCCAACGTCAATTACGATGCCTGCCACACCCGAAAAAGAAGAGGGGGGGACCCTCTGGCCCTGACGAAGGCTCCTGCTGTCTGCCTGCTCCTCCATCTGACAGTTCTTAAATGGCTAAGGGGAGGAGTCACCCAGTGATGTAATTGCCCCAGCATGCCCCTGGCCAGTGACATCACAAGAGGGCGGAGCCACCTGGTGACATCACTGGGGGACCCCTCCCCTTAGCTATTTAAGAACTGTCAGATGGAAGAGCAGGCAGCCAGCGGGAGCCTTCGTTGGGGCCTGGGGTTTTTTTCTCATTTTTTTTGATCCGGCAGGCGTTGTGATCGATGTTGGATCTACTTCGGGGGACACATTTTTTTTTTCTGTTTTTGACACTTTTTTGGTGTAGGGGAACAATGTACCCCTACTCATGCACATAAAGCACCCCCCCATGTTCAAGGCATGTGGCCGCTATGCCTCAGGGGAGAGGCACTCGCTCTGTTCTGACTTGCTGGGCTGTATGTTCGGATAAGGTTCTGGTATGAATTTGGGGAGGCACCTTTTTTTTTTTTTTTTATTTTGGCGTGGGGTTTTCCTTAACCACTTCCCTACCGCACATAGTGATATGACGGCGGCAAGAACCCTTTGCCCCTCCGGGCTGCCGTCATATGACGACTTTTACTTTCTGAGCCTCTGGGGGGCGCACTTGCGCCCGCCGCGTCGCTAGGCACCTGATGCGCGTGCCTGGCGGCCGCGATGTCCCCCGGGCACCCGCGATTGCTTGTGAACACAGCAGGACCGTGGATCTGTGTGTATACACAGATCCACGTCCTGTTAGAGGAGAGGAGACCGATGGTGTGTTCCCAGTACAGAGGAACACCGATCATTCTCCTCCCCTTGTGAGTCCCCTCCCCCTACAGTTAGAATCACTCCCTAGGGTACACATTTAACCCCTTCCTCGCCCCCTAGTGTTAACCCCTTCCCTGCCAGTCATATTTACACAGTAATCAGTGCATTTTTATAGCTCTGATCGCTGTATAAATGTGAATGGTCCCAAAATAGTGTCAAAGTGTCCGAAGTGTCCACCGCAATATCGCAGTCACAATGAAAATTGCAGATCGCGGCCATTACTAGTAAAAAAAATAAAATAACAATAAAAATGCCATAAATGTATCCCCTATTTTGTAAACGCTATAACTTTTGCGCAAACCGATCAATTATATGCTTATTGTGATTTTTTTTTACCAAAAATATGTAGAAGAATACATATCGGCCTAAACTGAGGAAAAAATTTGTTTTTGTTTTTTTTAATGGGATATTTATTATAGCAAAAAGTAAAAAATATTGTGTTTATTTCAAAATTGTCGCTCTTTTTTTGTTTATAAAAATAAAAACCGCAGAGGTGATCAAATACCACCAAAAGAAAGCTCTATTTGTGGGGAAAGAAATTATCAAAATTTTATATGGTTTCAGTGTTGCATGACCGCGCAATTGTCATTCAAAGTGTAGTGAGTGTGCAATATAACAAGTGTTTGGGGCAAAGGTTAAAAGCAATAATCCACATAAATGACAAAATTATGCATATAAATGATGAACAGGAACAAGGGATAAGAAAAGATAATAATAGTCCATGATGGTGTGCATAAAGTCGGTGATGAGGTACAGTATAAAGCCCACATTCACGGCAGCCTTCCAATGGGCATGGAAACCATATTCCCAAAAAGCACTTTAAGAAACAAAGAAAGGAGGCGCCTCTGGGTGCAGACTTAAAAACAATTTTAATAAAAAGAGCAGCAACAGAGATTGCACTCACATTTGTGTTGAGTTAAAAAGGCATATGAGAGTCCAAGATGTAACTGGAGGGGTCAGTGAGGTCGATCATCCCTGCCATGGATGTGTAATCAGACTGATCTTTCAGATGCACTGTGTCCACCGGCCAGCAATGATGGAGGAGTACTAGAATGAGGCTTGGAAGGCAAACAGCAATCCAGGGGAGGGGCGATGACATCACACACATGCGACGCGTTTCCTGAGTCAACAAGCCGTGAATGGCATGATGGCTGCACTCCTTTGTCAAGTTAGTTACTATGGGACTAGTGAAGAGAATATATCGGAGGAAGTGAGGTGAGTGGTCATGAGAAGAAGCTGTATGGAGTAGGGGGGAGTGGTCATGAGAGGAAGCTGTATGGAGTAGTGTCAGCAATGAAGGACGTGTGAGCATAACCGGAAGGGGAACAATGTGAAAGTACGGAAAAAAGCAGAGGGGACATGATTGAGATGGAGACATAAATGAATGTGTAATGCTGGGGATGAGAATGTAATTAAGATAAAGAGGTGGACTGTAAATATAAACGGACTATAAATAGAGGCATGAATTACTGAAGGGAAATTAAAAATATAGAATAAAAAAAAAATGTAGAATGTAAATTAAAACAAACCCGATCTGTGTCATGGTATGTAGTATATAATATATGGTATAGTCCAGAAAGAGACTATAGCGACTATCCCTCTAAAATGATGTAATATATGGGATATGGGAGAACAGTCATTTGAAAAGGGGGGGAAGGGGGGGAGGAAAGAAAGAAAGAAAGGGGAGGGGGAGGGAGGCAAACTGATATACCTTGATAAACTGGTGATATGATCATGAAAAAAACACACACGTAAGCATATATACAGTGGGGACGGAAAGTATTCAGACCCCATTAAATTTTTCACTCTTTGTTATATTGCAGCCGTTTGCTAAAATCATTTAAGTTCATTTTTTTCCTCATTAATGTACACACAGCACCTCACATTGACAGAAAAACACAGAAATGTTGACATTTTTGCAGATTTATTAAAAAAGAAAAACTGAAATATCACATGGTCCTAAGTATTCAGACCCTTTGCTCAGTATTTAGTAGAAGCACCCTTTTGATCTAATACTGCCATGAGTCTTTTTGGGAAAGATGCAACAAGTTTTTCACACCTGGATTTAGGGATCCTCTGCCATTCCTCCTTGCAGATCCTGTCCAGTTCTGTCAGGTTGGATGGTAAATGTTGGTGGACATTTTTAGGGCTCTCCAGAGATGCTCAATTGGGTTTAAGTCAGGGCTCTGGCTGGGCCATTCAAGAACAGTCACGGAGTTGTTGTGAAGCCACTCCTTCGCTATTTTAGCTGTGTGCTTAGGGTCATTGTCTTGTTGGAAGGTAAACCTTCGGCCCAGTCTGAGGTCCTGAGCACTCTGGAGAAGGTTTTCAACCAGGATATCCCTGTACTTGGCCGCATTCATCTTTCCCTCGATTGCAACCAGTCCTCCTTTTCCTGCAGCTGAAAAACACCCCCACAGCATGATGCTGCCACCACCATGCTTCACTGTTGGGACTGTATTGGACAGGTGATGAGCAGGTGTTTTTTAGCAAACATCATGCGGGCACTTACATGTGTCTTGCACTGAGGAGAGGATTCCATCGGGCCACTCTGCCATAAAGCTCTGACTGGTGGAGGGCTGCAGTGATGGTTGACTTTCTATAACTTTCTCCCATCTCCCGACTGCATCTCTGGAGCTCAGCCACAGTGATCTTTGGGTTCTTCTTTACCTCTCTCACCAAGGCTCTTCTCTCCCGATAGCTCAGTTTGGCCGGACGGCCAGCTCTAGGAAGGGTTCTGGTCATCCAAACATCTTTCATTTAAGGATTATGGAGGCCACTGTGCTCTTAGGAACTTTAAGTGCAGCAGAAATTTTTTGTAACCTTGGCCAGATCTGTGCCTTGCCACAATTCTGTCTCTGAGCTCTTCAGGCAGTTCCTTTGACCTCATGATTCTCATTTGCTCTGACATGCACTGTGAGCTGTAAGGTCTTATATAGACAGGTGTGTGGCTTTCCTAATCAAGTCCAATCAGTATAATCAAAACACAGCTGGACTCAAATGAAGGTGTAGAACCATCTCAAGGATGATCAGAAGAAATGGACAGCACCTGAGTTAAATATATGAGTGTCACATCAAAGGATCTGAATACTTAGGACCATGTGATATTTCAGTTTTTCTTTTTTAATAAATCTGCAAAAATGTCAACAATTTTGTGTTTTTCTATCAATATGGGGTGCTATGTGTACATTAATGAGGAAAAAAATGAACTTAAATTATTTTAGCAAATGGCTGCAATATAACAAAGAGTGAAAAATTGAAGGGGTTCTGAATACTTTCCGTCCCCACTGTATGCGCGCAGGCATCACAGAATGGCAGATGTTTCAATGCACTCATTGATGCCTCCAGGTGAGAGGACGTCCAGACGATAGATCGAATAGGTCTGCCTTGCGCACAATTTCTTGAACTTTTTCGGCAGGCGAGAGAGACCTAGGGATCTGTTCTATAACCCAAACAGATAACCCCAGAGTGGAACCCTTGTGAACTGTGGCAAAATGTCTGGGCACACTATGGGGGTCATTGTGTGCCCAGACATTTTGCCACAGTTCACAAGGGTTCCACTCTGGGGTTATCTGTTTGGGTTATAGAACAGATCCCTAGGTCTCTCTCGCCTGTCGAAAGGTTCAAGAAATTGTGCGCAAGGGAGACCTATTGGATCTATCGTCTGGACATCCTCTCACCTGGAGGCATCAATGAGTGCATTGAAACATCTGCCATTCTGTGATGCCTGTGCGCATATATATGCTTATGTGTGTGTTTTTTTCATGATCATATCACCAGTTTATCATGTTATATCAGTTTGCACATGGAGTGTGTACACATGTGCTTTCTTTTTTCTTTTCCTTCCCCTCCTCATTTCTTCTCTCCTCCCCTCCCCCTCTTTTTCCTATTTCCATAACCCCCCCCCCCCCCCATTTTTTGTTTCCCTCCCCCCTCCCCTTTCTTTCTTTCCTCCCCCCAACCACCCCCCCTTCCCCCCCTTTTCAAATGACTGTTCTCCCATGTCCCATATATTACATCATTTTAGAGGGATAGTCACTATAGTCTCTTTCTGGACTATACCATATATTATATACTACATACCATGACACAGATCGGGTTTTTTTCTAATTTACATTCTACATTTTTTTTTTTTTGTATCTTAATTACATTCTCATCCCCAGCATTACACATTCATTTATGTCTCCGTCTCAATCATGTCCCCTCTGCTTTTTTCCGTACTTTCACTTCCAGTTCTGCTCACACGTCCTTCTTTGCTGACACTACTCCATACAGCTTCCTCTCATGACCACTCCCCCCTACTCCATACAGCTTCTTCTCATGACCACTCCCCTCACTTCCCACCATAAATTCTCTTCACTAGTCCCATAGTAACTAGCTTGACAAAGGAGTGCAGCCGTCATGCCATTCATGGCTTGCTGACTCAGGAAACGCGTCACATGTGTGTGATGTCATCACTCCTCACCTGGATTGCTGTTTGCCTTCCAAGTCTCATTCTGGTACTCCTCCATCATTGCCGGCCGGTGGACACAGTGCATCTGAAAGACCAGTCTGATTACACATCCATGGCAGGGATGATCGACCTAACGGACCCCTCCAGTTACATCTGGGACTCTCATATGCCTTTTTAACTCAACACAAATGTGAGTGCAATCTCTGTTGCTGCTCTTTTTATTAAAATTGTTTAATTGTTTAAGTCTGCACCCAGAGGCGCCTCCTTTCTTTATTTCTTGTAGTGAGTGTACAGCTTGTATAACAGTGTAAATTTGCTGTCCCCTCAAAGTAACTCAACACACAGCTAAACCGCTGGCAACAAAAGTGACTACACCCCTAAGTGAAAATGTCCAAATTGGGCCCAGTTAGCCATTTCCCCTTCCCGCTGTCATATGACTCAGTGTTACAAGGTCTCAGGTGTGAATGGGGAGCAGGTGTGTTAAATTTGGTGTTATCGCTCTCACGCTCTCATACTGGTCACTGGAATTTCAACATGGCACCTCATGGCAAAGAACTCTCTGAGGATTTGAAAAAGAATGGTTGCTCTACATAAAGATGGCCTAGGCTATAAGACCCTAAAACAGCTGCAGCACAGTGGCCAAGACCATACAGCGGTTTAACAGGACAAGTTCCACTCAGAACAGGCCACGCCATGGTCGACCAAAGAAGTTAAGTGCATGTGCTCAGCGTCATATCTAGAGGTTGTCTTTGGCAAATAGACGTATGAGTGCTGCCAGCATTGCTGCAGAGGTTGAAGGGGTGGGGGGTCAACCTGTCAGTGCTTAGACCATATGCCGCACACTGCATCAAATTGGTCTGCATGGCTGTTGTCTCAGAAGGAAGTCTCTTCTAAAGATGATGCACAAGAAACAGTTTGCTGAAGACAAGCAGACTAAGGACATGGATTACTGGAACCATGTCTGGCGGTCTGATGAGACCAAGATAAACTTATTTGGTTCAGATGGTGTCAGTCGTGCGTGGCGGCAACCAGGTGAGGAGTACAAAGACAAGTGTGTCTTGCCTTCACTCAAGCATGGTGGTGGGAGTGTCATGGTCTTGGGCTGCATGAGTGCTGCTGGGAGCTACAGTTCATGGAGCGAACCTTGAATGCCAACATGTGCTGTGACATTCTGAAGCAGAGCATGCTCCCCTACCTTCGGAGACTAGCTTGCAGGGCAGTATTACAACACAGGAACCCCAAACACACCTCCAAGACTACCACTGCCTTACTAAAGAAGCTGTGGGTAAAGGTGATGGACTGGCCAAGCATGTCTTCAGACCTAAACTCTATTGAGCACCTATGGAGCATTCTCAAATGGAAGGTGGAGGAGCGCAAGGTCTCTAACATCCACCAGCTCCGTGATGTAGTCATGGAGGAGTGGAAGAGGACTCCAGTGGCAACCTGTAAAGCTCCGGTGAACTCCATGGCCAAGAGGGTTAAGGCAGTGCTAGAAAATAATGGTGCCACACAAAATATTGACACTTTGGGCCCAATTGGGACATTTTAACTTAGGGTTGTACTCACTTTTGTTGCCAGAGCTTTAGACATTAATGGCTATGCAAGTTATTTTGAGGGAAAGCACATTTACACAGTTTTACAAGCTGTACACTCACTACTTTTACATTGTAGCAAAGTGTCATTTCTCCAGTGTTGAAACATGAAAAGATATAATAAAATATTTACAAAAATGTGAGATACTGTATATGTGCGTATGTGTGTGTGTGTATAGATATATATGGATTATGCATCTAAACAGTTGGAATCTCTTGACACTTGTCTCTTGCTTACCCTTCGGTTTCATCAAGGCTCAGACACAGCACAGAATTTCTATTTCTCGGTGATTCATCACCTCTTCCACATCCGCCAAAAAGCCGATCATTCCGCCCCATAACAATCAAACTATGCCTGCAGTTTCTGATCATCTCTTATATTACGCCTGCAGTCTCTGACCCTCTCCTGTAGTAGTATTATTATTATACAGGATTTATATAGCCTCAACAGTTTGGGCAGCGCTTTACAACATGAGGGCAGACAGTACAGTTACAATACAATTCATACAGGAGAAATCAGAGGGCCCTGCTTGTTAGAGCTTACAATCAGGTATGCCTGCAGTCTCTGAACATCTCTCCCGTAGTACATCTGAAGTCTGTGATAATCTCCTATAGTACGCTTGTAGTCAGCCCTCACCTGTAGTACACCTGCAGTCTCTGACCCTCACCTGTAGTGCGTCTTCAGTCTCTCTCTGACCCTCTCCTGTTACTACAGTCCCTGACCCTCTCCTGTTACTACAGTCCCTGACCCTCTCCTGTTACTACAGTCCCTGACCCTCTCCTGTTACTACAGTCCCGGACCCTCTCTTGTTACTACAGTCCCTGACCCTCTCCTGTTACTACAGTCCCTGACCCTTTCCTGTAGTACGCATGCAGTCTCTGAACATCTCCTGTAGTACGCATGCAGTCTCTGACTATCTCTGCTTTCTTATTTGAAAACTTGGGTCTGTCTGGCCTCTGGAAGCTGCCCTACATACCACAGACCTCAGACACTTGTCACTTGCTTACCCTCAGGTCTCATCAAGGCTCAAACGAAAGCAAACCAACCATTTCCTGACCCACCGTCATGTGATCTTTACATCCCCCTTACAGCCAATCATTCTGCCTCCTAACAATCATACTATGCCTGCAGTTTTTGATCATCTCTTGTACTATGCCTGCAGTCTCTGACCCTCTCTTGTAGTATGCCTGCAGTCTGTAACCCTCTCCTGTAGTATGCCTGCAGTCTCTGACCATGTCTTGTATCATGTCTGCTGTCTGTGACCCTCTCTCCTGTAGTACGCCTGCAGTCTGTGACCCTCTCTCCTGTAGTACACCTGCCGCCTCTGATCATCTCTGATTTCCTATATGAAAACCTGGCTCTGTCTGGCCTCTGTACGCTGCTGTCACGTACCTTCAGCAGAGTCTGAATGTAGAGGGAGGCCTCTCGCACGGTCCTGGTCCTGACACCCCTGGTAGTAGGAACAGGGAGTGCCGGGGCACAGAAGGGTGCAGGTGCCTGCGGCTGGAGAACTGGAACTTGGAGATTCGGAATCCTCCGGAGGCTAGATGAAAGATAGGTCACCAGAACTGTTAGTAGAAGCCGGGCAGGCGTAGGTTCAGGGGCAACTGCAACGTCAGGTCAGGCAAAGGTCGGCAACGGGCTGGCAGCGAGGTATCCAAAACAAAAGACAGTTCGTGGTCAAGGTCAGGCAGAGGTCGGCAACGGGCAGGCAGCGAGGTACAAAGTCAGGAGGCAGAGCCGTAGAAGATAGTCCAAGCCAGGGTCAGTATAATCCGTAAGGTAGGTAGCAGACAAGGGAGATCCGAGAGAGTGGTCAGGAAGCCAGGTAATCAGGAGCAAGTAACAGGTCACACGAACGTCAGGAAATCAGGAACTAGCTGAAGACGATCCAGCACTAGTGTCAGGCACGAACCTTGTTTATATATGGCGCCGAGCGCCAGGATTGGTGGACGTGAACGTGCGTGCGTGAGAACGTACACCCGCTCGTATGGCTGTGCGGGTGCGTGCATACGTTCGTACGGATGCGCGGTTGTGCACGTCCGATCCGGAACTCGCTCGTATCTGTCGGGGACACCGCGCATGGCCGTTAGACGCTGCTGCATGGAGACGGGAGCTAGCGTTGTGAGTTCTCTGACATTGCCCCCTCCTTACGGGCAGCCTCTGGATGCCTCTAGACACCGAACCCTCTGAGCGGGAGCGGTGAAAGGCCCGTATGAGTCTTTGAGCATGGAGATTTGTTTCAGGTTCCCAGGAATTCTCTTCTGGGCCAAAGCCTCTCCATTTGATTAAATACTGGTTTTGCCCTTGCCGTTTCCTATGGTCCAAAATGGCTTCAACTTCGAATTCTTCTTCCCCATTCACAATTATAGCTTCAGGGGGTCCTACCTCCCGATCTGGAAAGGAATTTGGTACATCGACCTTGAGTAGTGAAACATGGAAAACAGGGTGGATCCTGAATGAATTGGGAAGTTCGAGTTCATAGGCGACTGAATTAATCTTCTTCTTGACTGGGAAGGGCCCTAAGTATCTAGGTCCCAGTTTTTTAGAAGGGCATGCCAACTTCAGATTCTTAGTAGCCAGCCACACACGATCACCAACCTTTAGCTCCAACTCTCCCCTCTTTTTCTTGTCGAAGAATTTTTTATTATCTTCCTGTGCCTTAGAGATAGTTTCTTTAAGCAACTTATTGTTTGCAGCAAAGAAATTGAGTCTGTCCTGGACAGCAGGTACAGGAGAGTCTGGTATGAGCGCTGGCAAAAAGGAAGGGTGAAACCCGTAGTTGGAGAAGAAGGGTGACTGGTTTGTGGTAGAGTGCGTAGCATTGTTGAATGCAAATTCCGCCAAGGGTAGCAATGAGGCCCAATCTTCCTGAGAAAAAGAAGAAAAACAACGTAGGTACTGTTCCAATGTTTGGTTGGTGCGTTCAGTTTGCCCGTTGGTCTGGGGGTGATATGCTGAAGAAAAGTTCAGTTTGATGCCTAGTGTCTCACACAATGACTTCCAAAACTTAGACGTGAATTGTACTCCACGGTCAGAAACAATGTCACTGGGAATTCCGTGGAGTCTAACAATCTCTTTAATAAACACTCTGGCAGTCTCGGTTGCCGACGGAGTCCCTTTCATAGGGATAAAATGTGCCATCCTGGAAAAACGGTCAACGACCACAAAGACAGATGAGAATCCATCAGAAGGAGGAAGCTCGACAATGAAGTCCATTGCGATTTTATCCCAAGGTCTTTCGGGGATGGGCAGTGGTCTCAGTAGTCCCCAGGCTTTGTTCTTGTTACTTTTATTCCTGAGGCAGGTCAAGCAAGAGTTTACATAAATTCTACAGTCCTTTGCAAGGTTGGGCCACCAAAAATGCCTTTGAATTAAGTCCATGGTCTTGTGACCCCCAAAATGGCCCGCTAAGGGATAATCATGACAGACCTGTAGAATGGTGGTACGTAGACCTTGGGGAACAAAAATCTTACTCCCTTGCCAGAAGAGCCCATCTTTTTCTTGGAGGTTAGTTCCTGGGGGTATCGTTGTCCCTAAAGATGCCTGACGGATCTGTGATATCACACTGGATTGGGTCAATAAGAAATTTCCAGCTTGCAGGATCGTATCTGGTGGGGAAGGATCCACAGTTTCCGTGAACATGCGGGATAGCGCGTCGGGTTTGATGTTTTTAGATCCTGGCCGATAGGTAAGGTGGAAATTGAAACGGGAAAAGAAGAGGGCCCATCTTGCTTGTCTGGGTCTGAGGCGTTTGGCAGTCCTGAGATACTCGAGATTTTTATGATCAGTGAAGATCAAGATGGGATGTGCTGCCCCCTCTAGGAGATACCGCCATTCTTCCAAGGCTGCTTTTATCGCCAAGAGCTCTCGGTCCCCAACGTCATAATTTCTCTCGGAGGCACCTAATTTCTTGGAGAAGAAAGCCACAGGGTGCATTAAAGATTTTGGCCCTTGGCGCTGGGACAGGATGGCCCCCACAGCATTCTCTGATGCATCCACTTCCAGGGTATAAGGTAGGGCAGGATCAGGGTGTTTCAACACCGGAGCAGAGGTAAATAGCTCCTTTAATTTGTCGAATGCAGCTTGGGCTGCTGTGGTCCACTGAAAACGGCTTTGCTTCCTTGTAAGATGTGTGATGGGTGCTATAATACTGGAGAAATTTTTAATAAATTTTCTATAAAAGTTAGAGAATCCAATAAAACGTTGCACCCCTTTCTTATCGGTTAGGGTGGCCAGGACATGATGGCTGAGACTTTCTGAGGATCCATTGCTACACCCCGAGTTGATATTACCAGGCCAAGAAAGTGAATGGTCTGGCGCTCAAACTCACATTTCTCGGCTTTGGCAAAGAGTCCGTTTTGTCTCAATCTCAGAAGAACTTGCCTCACATGGTCACGGTGTGTTTCTAAGGAGTCTGAGAATATCAGGATATCGTCCAGGTAGACAATTACGAATGAGTCCAGGAAATCTCTAAAAATGTTATTCACAAAATGTTGGAAGGTGGCTGGTGCATTGCAGAGTCCGAATGGCATAACTAGGTACTCGAAGTGGCCGAAGCGTGTCCGGAAAGCTGTCTTCCACTCATCACCCTCACGGATTCGAACCAAATTATAGGCACCTCGCAAATCCAATTTTGTGAATATCCGGGCCGAGCGAAGTCTCTGAAACAGTTCTGGGATCAAGGGAAGAGGATAGCGGTTCTTAACTGTTATTTTATTTAGGTCTCTGTAGTCCACACACGGGCGGAGGGAATGATCTTTCTTCTCCACAAAAAATATTCCAGCGCCAGCTGGAGAAGAGGAATGTCTGATGAAACCTTTTTTGAGGTTTTCATTAATGTACTCCTTAAGGACCAGGAGTTCGGGTTCCGACAGGGGAAAGATTCTTCCAAACGGGATTTCTGCCCCTGGTAACAGTTCAATTGGGCAGTCATAAACCCGGTGGGGAGGAAGAGTATCTGCTTTATGCTTATCAAACACATCCAGGAAACTATGGTAGACAGATGGAACCAGTTCTTGGGACTCTGACGTAGATTTTAAACAGCCGAGGACTGGGGTTACATGGTGGAGGACCTTGAGGCAGTTCTGGAGGCAATAGCTGGACTGGAACACTACTTCGCCCGTAACCCAGTTGATTTGGGGATTATGGGCTTGTAGCCACGGCATTCCCAGAATAATTGGAAACAATGGGGATGAGATGACGTCCAGGCACAATAGTTCCTGATGGTTGGGTAATATGCTGGCGGGCAGTGGTTGGGTTTCATGCGTAATAGGCCCGGATTTAATGTTTGACCCATCTGCAAGTCGTATGGAAAGTTGCTGTTGCTTGGGTGTTAATGGGATGTCATGTTGTAGGGCAAAGGTACGGTCTATGAAGCAGCTGCAGGCGCCAGAGTCAATTATGGCCCGGACCCGGAGTGTTCCTTCTGGAAGCTGTAAGGAAACAGGGACAGCAATGTGAGCAGATCTTGTTACAGTTAGTGTTCTAGGTTCATGAGGTAGTTAAACTTACGAGCTTTATTTGGGCACATATTTGCGTAGTGGCCGGCCTCCCCACAATAGAGGCAGAGGTTGTTCTGACGTCGACGCTGTTTCTCTTCAAGTGACAGTGGTGAGCGGAGCAACCCTATCTGCATTGGTTCCGGAGCTTCGGAGGTGGCAGCAGGTACATGGGAGGTGGACATAGTAGGGTTGCTAGGAACTTTGGGTAGCATCCAGGTGGGTCGCATCTGACTGGTTCTTTCAGATCTCCGTTCCCTTAGGCGACGGTCTATCTGGATGGACAATTGGATCAGGTCTTCCAAAGAGTCTGGAAGTCCAACTCGGGCCAACTCATCTTTCAGTGCCTCAGAGAGTCCCATGCGGAACTGATAGCGGAGGGCGGCGGCGTTCCACTGAGTATCGGAACTCCATCGCCTAAAGTCAGTTACGTAATCTTCTACTGGCCTACGTCCCTGCTGGAGAGCATGAAGACTGGCCTCTGCAGTGGTGGCTCGTTGAGGGTCGTCATACATTTTGGCCATTTCATTCATGAAAGAGTCCATAGTATCTAATAGTGGACTGGCTTGCTCCAATAAGCGGTGAGCCCAGGTTTGAGGTTCCCCCTGGAGTAGTGAAATGATGAACCCTACCTTGGTGCTCTCCAAAGAGAAGGTACGGGGCTGTAGCAGGAAGTATAGCTGGCAGGCATTTTTAAAGGCACGGAACTTGCTGCGATCTCCGAAAAACCTCTCTGGAGTGGGGACTCGAGGCTCTAGGGGTGGCACCATTATTGCAGGTGCTGCTGCTGCGGCCACTGGACCGGGAGACCGAGCGGCTGTAGCTGCCTGGTGAGTTGAAGGATTTGGAGACAATGACTCCACTCTTTGCTCAAGTTGCCGGTAGCCATCTTGTAGGCCCTGGACTGCCTGGGTAAGGGCCGAAATCTGTTGGCACAGAGTGTCTAGAGGTGAGGTCCCCCTTTCAGACTCCATCTGGCTGGATCGTACTGTCACGTACCTTCAGCAGAGTCTGAATGTAGAGGGAGGCCTCTCGCACGGTCCTGGTCCTGACACCCCTGGTAGTAGGAACAGGGAGTGCCGGGGCACAGAAGGGTGCAGGTGCCTGCGGCTGGAGAACTGGAACTTGGAGATTCGGAATCCTCCGGAGGCTAGATGAAAGATAGGTCACCAGAACTGTTAGTAGAAGCCGGGCAGGCGTAGGTTCAGGGGCAACTGCAACGTCAGGTCAGGCAAAGGTCGGCAACGGGCTGGCAGCGAGGTATCCAAAACAAAAGACAGTTCGTGGTCAAGGTCAGGCAGAGGTCGGCAACGGGCAGGCAGCGAGGTACAAAGTCAGGAGGCAGAGCCGTAGAAGATAGTCCAAGCCAGGGTCAGTATAATCCGTAAGGTAGGTAGCAGACAAGGGAGATCCGAGAGAGTGGTCAGGAAGCCAGGTAATCAGGAGCAAGTAACAGGTCACACGAACGTCAGGAAATCAGGAACTAGCTGAAGACGATCCAGCACTAGTGTCAGGCACGAACCTTGTTTATATATGGCGCCGAGCTCCAGGATTGGTGGACGTGAACGTGCGTGCGTGAGAACGTACACCCGCTCGTATGGCTGTGCGGGTGCGTGCATACGTTCGTACGGATGCGC
This sequence comes from Aquarana catesbeiana, assembly GCF_042186555.1. Lineage (NCBI taxonomy): Eukaryota > Metazoa > Chordata > Amphibia > Anura > Ranidae > Aquarana > Aquarana catesbeiana. Next base: position 474,058,422 of record NC_133327.1, read on the forward strand.
GGTTGTGCACGTCCGATCCGGAACTCGCTCGTATCTGTCGGGGACACCGCGCATGGCCATTAGACGCTGCTGCATGGAGACGGGAGCTAGCGTTGTGAGTTCTCTGACAGCTGCCCTACATACTACAGGCCTCTGTGCGCTGCCCTACATACTAAGGGCCTCTGTACGCTGCCCTACATACTACGGGCCTCTGTACGCTGCCCTACATACTACGGGCCTCTGTACGCTGCCCTACATACTACGGACCTCTGTACGCTGCCTTGCCTACATTCCCTATTTAACATTACTACATTTTCCACTGTGTAAGTCATCTCACTCTATTTAACCACACCCCCTTTAAGCTACGCCCAATACTCCCATTTTTTGCCGTGGCAAACTTTGCGCGCCGCAGTTTTTTACCACTTCAATACCAGGCACTCTCCCCCTTTCCTGCCCAGCACAATTTTTAGCTTTTAGCGCTGTCGCACTTTGAATTGCGCGGTCATGCAACAGTACCCAAACTACATTTTTATCATTTTCTTCCCACAATTAGAGCTTTCTTTTGGTGGTATTTGATCACCTCTGAGGTTTTTAATTTTTGCACTATAAACGAAAAAAGACCGACAATTTAAAAAAAAAAAAACGATGGGCACTGATAGGTGGCACTGATAGGCAGCACTGGCGGCACTGATAGGCGGCACTGATGGCACTGATAGGCAGCACTGATTAGGAGCTATTGACAAGCATTACTTAGTGGCACCGATTGGCACTTTGATGGGGCACTGACAGGCATTACTGATAGGGCACTGATTAGCACTGTTGTGGGCACTGACAGGCGTTTATAGAGGGGAACAGGCTGGCAGGAAATGGGCACTGATTTGCAGCTGATGGGCACCTTTTGATGGGGGCTGTGCTGATAATCAATGTGCTCATTATCAGCACAGAACCCCCCTCTGACAGGGAGAGACGCTGATCGGCTTTTCCTGTTAGCGTGAACCGAGGAAAGCTGTTTACCGGCACTTCCTGGTTCACACGATGATCAGCTGTGATTTGTCACAGCTGATCACATGGTAAGAAGCCTCTGTCAGAGGCTTCATACCACGAGTTGCAGAGTGTCAGACTGGCACTCAGCACCTCCGATCGCCGCGCTGCGTGCCCCCCGTGGGCGCGTGCCAGCTCTGTTATCCTTATCACGTCACATGACGTCCGGTCAGGATAACACAACCACTTTGCTACCGTCATTTTGCTATACGACGGGCGGCAAGTGGTTAAAATCACAATCCGGTAGGATTAATGAGGGACCCGGCATGGTCAGAGGATGTCCTATCGTGACAAAACGCGTAGGGAGGAGCTTGCGACGGTGATGTCATTACATTTTTGGATGGGCTAACAAACGAACGTAGGAAGTGAAGTTCAACAGTCGGAGACACCGCTATTTGTTCGTATTCCATACTCCACTGCTCTTAATTGACTGCAACATTGTAAGTGCGATTCTTTTTAACTTCAATGAATCACCCTATTTGTACATATTACACTATGGAAGTTTTTTGTTTCATATTCCCGAGAATTATCCACCGCTAGCTGCTGTTCCGGTATTGTGCCTTTGGTTTTGGGGAGACCGATATCCCTGAGCTGGGCGAGACTGCCGTAACAGCAGTCATCGCCATCTGGTAAGCTGATTATAATACTCACCTAGGGTGTGAAACTACACGGAAGATTTCCCTTTCTTTTTTCTGGTTTCTTGCATCTTCACGGATGGGTGTTTTTTCCTTGTTCATTCATGGACTAATACTTTGATGGGACTTTTCCTTTTTGCATTTTTCACATGTAAAGTTTTATATATGTCTTTTTATTATTGTTCACTAGATTATGCCTCATATGAATTTTTCACCATTGATCACATGCTGATATGCTTATGAGACTCTGCCTTAGTTTTCTTCAGTCAGAATTTTTTTACATATTTTTAGCGCTGCATCTTTTGTGTTTATATATGGTTAAAATCATAGTTGAACCACGCCTACAAATGAATGCCCACCCCTAATTCGCATACTACTTTCTGGACATACAGAAAAAAAGTGTCCCTAATTTTTTTTTTAAATGTTGGCAATTATGCAAATCCTATAGCTGCTGACTTTTTTTAACAGTACACTTACCGGGACAGGGATCCAGCGCCGTAACTCATCCTCAACTTTTCACTAGCCTTCGGGTTCCCATCACCAGCATCTTAACTATGGGCAGCTGGCTCTGCTGCTTGCAGCTTCACAGCTAGATGCCCACTGCTCTTGTGTGAGCCGCTCTGCACTTTGTGAATAGTCCCACAGTCACCTGGGACCTTTGATGTGTCCCAGAAGACTGAGGGTGGGAAGGGGAGAGGAGAACTTCCAATCGGATTGCCAAGGCGATCTAAGAGGCAGTGGGAACGGGTATCTGTCAAAACTAGGTACCCGCCACCCAAAAAAAATGACCAGCCAAATGTGGCAGAGGAGGACTTAAAGCAGTACTTTCCCGTTCGGCTGAAGCTTCACTTTAATGGCAGTGTGTAACAAGGGAGCAGGGTTATGCATTCCCCACTTCCCCTCACTGGCTACAGGCAGCTGGTAGGCGAGGCAAACTAAAACTTCCACACTGCGTGAGGTAGGAGAGAGGACGCTGCATTAGGGAATGGAAGACAGGTATTTTAACCATTTCATGACAGAGGGTAAAACAAATCTTAATGCCTGACACAATTTTGCAACTTTGACATGTGATAGTAAAATTGTACATATGATCGCAACTACTTTTGTATATCTAGGTGGATTATGCCTTGTTTTTTTAGGACAAATTGTGTTTTCAATTGGTGGTAAATTGTAACAGATAAAAAAAAAAAGAAAAGAAACACAGGAGTTGTTTTATTATCGAAGGAAAACTGGCCCAAAATGGTAAAATAAATAAATGTATCTGTATATTTCTTGCTATTACCTTAACTTACCACCATAAAACAACCCAAAATAAATTCCCCTGCTCCTGACAATTGCAGCGATACCACATATGTGTTTGTTGTTTGTACCCGTAGTACGGCCCAAAAAAAAAAGTGTGCATTTTTTTTTTTATCCTACCTAAAAGGCACTGGCACAAATTTTAATTTTTTTTTTAATTCTACGCAAAATATACTGACCCTGACCTTTGACTCTTACCTTGACACTAAAATTAATGCTGACACTTAACTAGATTAATCCTTGAGCTAGCTATATTTTTTATTATGAGCTATTATTATTTTATTATTTATTTATTTATTATTATCTATTTACATTTTTTTACACCTTTGTTTGACATTTTTCTCCCCTGGCAATTAGAGAAAGATACAATGGGGTCAATTCACTAATGTTTACCTCATGCGATAACACGGTCACATGACTAATTTGCATAAATTATCACATGCGGTTAAAAAAAGTAAATTCACAAAAAAATTATTATGTGGTATTTACTGCAAAATGAAAAATGTGGCAGTAAATGTTGCCAAAATACCATGCAATAAACTGTTAAGTTCAATTTACAAATGGAACTGAGTAAAAAACATGCAATATTTATCACCGGGTTTTGCTGGCGGTATAGCATGCAGTATTTGTCAGAAACAGTGTGGGGGTCCCACCCCAATAACTGGTTGCTAAGGAACGGGCCGGGAAGTCGGTCGCCACATCCTTAACAACGTTCCCCCACTGACAGCTTAACGTAAAGAAAACATGCTGGCAATTTAAAAATTATTACAGAAAAACAGCGTGGGGTCCCCCCCCCAAATTCATGCCAGACCCTTATCCAAGCACGCAGCCCGGCAGGTCAGGAAAGGGAGGGGACGAGCTAGTGCCCTGCCCCCATGCCCTTAACATGGGGGGGGGGCTCTGCCCTACTCATTTACTAAAAAAAGTTTAAAAAAAAACACTGTTTTTGACAATTCTTTTTATTAAAAAATTATTTAAAAAAAATTTACCCAAAGTAGATCCAACGTCAATTACGATGTCCGCCATACCCGAAAAAGAAGAGGGGGGACCCTCTGGCCCTGACAAAGGCTCCTGCTGTCTGCCTGCTCCTCCATCTGACAGTTCTTAAATGGCTAAGGGGAGGAGTCACCCGGTGATGTCATTGCCCCAGCATGCCCCTGGCCAGTGACATCACATGAGGGTGGCCCGCCGCGTCGCTAGGCACCTGATGCGTGTGCTTGGCGGCCGCGATGTCCGCTAGGCACCCGCGATTGCCCGTGAATACAACAGGACCGTGGATCTGTGTGTACACACAGATCCACGTCCTGTCAATGGAGAGGAAACCGATGGTGTGTTCCCAGTTCAGAGGGACACCGATCAGTCTCCTCCCCTTGTGAGTCCCCTCCCCTACAGTTAGAATCTCTCCCTAGGGTACACATTTAACCCCTTCCTTGCCCCCTAGTGTTAACCCCTTCCCCGCCAGTCACATTTACACAGTAATCAGTGCATTTTTATAGCTCTGATCGCTGTATAAATGTGAATGGTCCCAAAATAGTGCCAGAAGTGTCCACCACAATATCGCAGTCACAATAAAAATCGCAGATCGCCGCCATTACTAGTAAAGAAAAAAAATAACAATAAAAATGCCATAAATTTATCTCCTATTTTGTAGACGCTATAACTTTTGCGCAAACTAATCAATATACGCTTATTGCGATTTTTTTACCAAAAATATGTAGAAGAATACATATCGGCCTAAACTGAGGAAAACATTTTTTTTTTTTTTTAATGGGATATTTATTATAGTTAAAAGTAAAAAATATTGTGTTTTTTTCAAAATTGTCGCTCTTTTTTTGTTTATAGCGCAAAAAATAAAAACCGCAGAGGTGATCAAATACCACCAAAAGAAAGCTCTATTTGTGGGGAAAAAAATTATCAAAATTTCATATGGGTACAGTGTTGCATGACCGCGCAATTGTCATTCAAAATGTAACAACGCTGAAAGCTGAAAATTGGTCTGGGCAGGAAGAGGGTTAAAATGCCCTGTATTGAAGTGGTTAAAATACACACCAGACCCAAAGGTATCAAAATATCCTACCTAACCCCATGCTTCCCAGCTCAATCCTTAGCAACCAGCTCAATGCGATAAATTATTGCATGAAAATATGCAGTAATTACCACATTATCAAAACTTTACTGCATAGTTCTTAGTGAATTGCACTTTCTAAACTGATTTAACGCAAGAGCTATTTTATTGCATTTTATTTACCGTTATTTAACTCTTTGTGGATTGACCCCATGTATCTTTCTCTTCATTCAGAGGAGAAAAAAAACACATGGACGGACTACAGAGTGACTGATCACTGTGATAGCCAGTCGAACGAACCAGGAGTCCAGCTTCCTGATCGTTAGAACGAGACCCAGGGCACTCTTTGCTGGGAGTGCACTGTGCAGCGTGCTTCCAACACAAACACTGGCATGTACAGGCAGCAGGAAGAGGTTAAAATTCTGAATCCGCAGAGAGTGGCTGGGGATTCAGATCCCCCCCCCCCACAATCTGCCTATGCAGCCTTATGCTGGCACCAGCCCTGAGATCTGACACCAGCCATTTGATGGGTTGACAACTGTCAAGAGCACAAGCAAATATAACAGCATTCCCAGCATGCCTTGAATTAAATAGTTTTTTTAAACCCTGTTTAATCGCTGGGTTTAGTTCCACTTTGAAGCTGAGCTACAGGAATTAGACAAAAATCTACCATTGCAGGGCACCCCCCCCCCCCCTCCTCCATGGTCATTTAGTCTAGGGGTGCAGGGATAAGTTATAATACTTTATTACTAGCTCCAGCAGGCTCCCTGTAGCTATACGATCGATCCTTCACAGCTTCCTCTCTAAGCTGATTTGGTCCCAGTCATATATTCACTTCCTCATGTACAATGCCCAGAGCTTGGGGAAGAAGAGAACAGCGCTACCGCAATTGGTATAATAAGTAAATCACCCTATCCCTGCACCCCTAGACTAAAAGAGCATTGAACACTCGCAGTGCAAGGGTACAGTTTGTAAAATTGGAGTTCAACTTTACTCATTTCCAATAATATATGCTCTAATAGAGTGTAATCTCTTCACCTTCTGTGTACACACTTATTCTCGAAGAGCCCCTTTCACACTATGCCTTTCTTGTATGCTTGCATTAACCACTTCAGTCCCGGAAGGTTTTACCCCCTTCCTGACCAGAGCACTTTTTACAATTCGGCACTGCGTCGCTTTAACTGCTAATTGCGCGGTCATGCAATGCTGTACCCAAACGAAATTTGCGTCCTTTTCTTCCCACAAATAGAGCTTTCTTTTGATGGTATTTGATCACCGAAAATTTTGAAAAAAAAATATATTTTCTACTTTTTGTTCTAAAAAAAATCCAATAAACTCAATTTTAGTCATACATTTAGGCCAAAATGTATTCGGCCACATGTCTTTGGTAGAAAAAATGTCAATAAGTGTATATTTATTGGTTTGCGCAAAAGTTATAGCGCCTACAAACTAGAGTACATTTTCTGGAATTTACACAGCCTTTAATTTATGACTGCCTATGTCGTTTCTTGAGGTGCTAAAATGGCAGGGCAGTACAAAACCCCCACAAATGACATTTGGAAAGTAGACACCCCAAGGAATTTGCTGAGAGGCATGTTGAGCCCATTGAATATTCATTTTTTTTGTCCCAAGTGATTGAATAATGACAAAAAAAAAAAAAATTACAAAAAGTTGTCACTAAATGATATATTGCTCACACAGGCCATGGGCATATGTGGAATTGCACCCCAAAATACATTTAGCTGCTTCTCCTGAGTATGGGGATACCACATGTGTGGGACTTTTTGGGAGCCTAGCCGCGTACGGGGCCCCGAAAACCAATCACTGCCTTCAGGATTTCTAAGGGCGTACATTTTTGATTTTACTCCTCACTACCTATCACAGTTTTGAAGGCCATAAAATGCCCAGATGGCATAAAACCCCCCCAAATGAACCCATTTTGGAAAGTAGACACCCCAAGCTATTTGCTTTGAGGCATGTTGAGTCCATGGAATGTTTTATATTTTGACACAAGTTGCGGGAAAGTGACAATTTTTTTTTTTTTTTTTTTTTGCACAAAGTTGTTACTAAATGATATATTGCTCACACAGGCCATGGGCATATGTGGAATTGCACCCCAAAATACATTTAGCTGCTTCTCCTGAGTACGGGGATACCACATGTGTGGGACTTTTTGAGAGCCTAGCCGCGTACGGGGCCCCGAAAACCAATCACTGCCTTCAGGATTTCTAAGGGCGTACATTTTTGATTTTACTCCTCACTACCTATCACAGTTTCGGAGGCCATGGAATGCCCAGGTGGCACAAACCCCCCCCAAATGACCCCATTTTGGAAAGTAGACACCCCAAGCTATTTGTTGAGAGGCATGGTGAGTATTTTGCAGCTCTCATTTGTTTTTGAAAATAAAGAAAGACGAGAAAAAAAATTTTTTTTTTTCTTTTTTCAATTTTCAAAACTTTGTGACAAAAAGTGAGGTCTGCAAAATACTCACTATACCTCTCATCAAATAGCTTGGGGTGTCTACTTTCCAAAATGGGGTCATTTGGGGGGGTTTTTTGCCACCTGGGCATTCCATGGCCTCCGAAACTGTGATAGGCAGTGAAGAGTGAAATCAAAAATTTACGGCCTTAGAAAGCCTGAAGGCGGTGCTTGGTTTTCGGGGTCCCGTGCGCGGCTAGGCTCCCAAAAAGTCTCACATATGTGGTATCCCCGTACTCAGGAGAAGCAACAGAATGTATTTTGGGGTGTAATTTCACATATTCCCATGGCATGTTTGAGCAATATATCATTTAGTGACAACTTTGCGCAAAAAAAATTAAAAAAATAAAAAATTGTCTCTTTCCCGCAACTTGTGTCACAATATAAAATATTCCATGGACTCGACATGCCTCTCAGCAAATAGCTTGGGGTGTCTACTTTCCAAAATGGGGTCATTTGGGGGGGTTTTGAACTGTCCTGGCATTTTATGCACAACCTCTAGAAGCTTATGTCACACATCACCCACTCTTCTAACCACTTGAAGACAAAGCCCTTTCTGACACTTTTTGATTACATAAAAAAATAATTTTTTTTTGCAAGAGAATTACTTTGAACCCCCAAACATTATATATTTTTTTAAAGCAAATGCCCTACAGATTAAAATGGTGGGTGTTTCATTTTTTTTTTCACACAGTATTTGCGCAGCGATTTTTCAAACGCATTTTTTGGGGAAAAAACACACTTTTTTAAATTTTAATGCACTAAAACACACTATATTGCCCAAATGTTTGATGAAATAAAAAAGATGATCTTAGGCCGAGTACATGGATACCAAACATGACATGCTTTAAAATTGCGCACAAACGTGCAGTGGCGACAAACTAAATACATTTTTAAAAGCCTTTAAAAGCCTTTACAGGTTACCACTTTAGATTTACAGAGGAGGTCTACTGCTAAAATTACTGCCCTCGATCTGACGTTCGCAGTGATACCTCACATGCATGGTGCAATTGCTGTTTACATTTGACGCCAGACCGACGCTTGCGTTCGCCTTAGCGCGAGAGCAGGGGGGACAGGGGTGCTTTTTTTTTTTTTTTTTTTTTTTTTTTCTTTATTATTATTATTTTTTTATCTTATTTTTAAACTGTTCCTTTCATTTTTTTTTTTAAATCATTTTTATTGTTATCTCAGGGAATGTAAATATCCCCTATCATAGCAATAGGTAGTGACAGGTACTCTTTTTTGCAAAAATTGGGGTCTATTAGACCCTAGATTTCTCCTCTGCCCTCAAAGCATCTGACCACATCAAGATCGGTGTGATAAAATGCTTTCCCAATTTCTCAATGGCGCTGTTTACATCCGGCGAAATCTAAGTCATAAAATGCTCGTAGCTTCCGGTTTCTTAGGCCATAGAGATGCTTGGAGCCACTCTGGTCTCTGATCAGCTCTATGGTCAGCTGGCTGAATCACTGGCTGCATTCTCAGGTTTCCTGTTGAGACAGGAGAGCCAGAGAAAAACATGGAAGACGTAGGGGGGGGCATTCCCTCCCACTGCTTGTAAAAGCAGTCTAGAGGCTAATTAGCTGCTAGGATTGCTTTTACATGAAAGCCGATCGCTGGCTGAAAAGAATGATACCAAGATGATACCTAAACCTGCAGGCATCATTCTGGTATAACCACTCAAAGTCGTGAATGGCGTACCTGAAGACAAAAAAATGGTCAACAATAAAGCACAATAAACGGTAAGGTATAAAAAATTGCATACCTGAAAAACAAACATGATAAAACATAATAACAATAAAACATTGCAGAATAGAATACAGTAAAAAAGAGCAGAACAATAGAGAGAATAGAGAGAGAGAGAACAATAAAACGACAACTATTTTTTTTTTATTTTATATTTTTGTGTTTTTTTTTTTTTTTTACACTTTTTTTGTAACTAACTTTTATAACTGTAACCGGTTCCAGGTTCGGGTCTCTCAAAATGCGATGGCATCTTGGGAGACCCTGTGAAAGTGTGCCTAGTCTGTGCAATGCTGTACCCTACGCTAATACTCAACTAGTGAATGGTAGCGTTCAAAACATTCACCAATGCAAAGACCAGGATTGTCAGGACAGGAGGGACAATAATAGCGGGTGTCACGCCTATATCCGCGCTTGCTGCAGACACGACATCTTTTTTGGGGGTTCGTTGGGTAGGGGTACTCGGGAGGACATAAAGAAAATGCCTCTCATGCAGCCGACTGCATTTGGTTGGGGATGTGAATGGGGGAAGTACGGACGCTGCAGAAGTGGTGGGTTCCCAATTAGGATTGGCGAATGCAGCAGGAAGGGCACTATGGGCACGACGGGCCTGTGTTTGTCTTTTTGGTGGCAGCGGGACACTACTTGTGTTTGCCACCTCACCAGCTTGAACTGCACTTATGGGACTCGCCACGTCACCAAGTGTTACTGCAGTGCTGGTTTGACTACGACCGGGGTGTACTAGGCCGCTGGTGCTTGCCAGTTCACCAAAACGCTACAAAAAAAAAACTGTTAGCGATCGCAGGGATCAGGCCTGACTCTGCGAACGCTGCAGTTATGCGTTTAGTGTTTTGTAAGTGTCAGTGATCGATCGATACTGCACTTGGGTGGGCTGGGCTGGGCCGGGCGGAGGGGCAAAATGCAGGTGCTAGCAGGTATCTGGGCTGATCCCGCTAACACTGCGTTTGTGGGAACCCTAAACTGCTGGGGACGCCAGTATAGATCTGATCGGATCAGATATTGATCCGTTCAGATACTATACCACTAAGGGAGGTGTACGGTGCGTGCGTGGGTGTTAGCGGTACTGGCGCTAACCTGACGCTGCCTGGGGCTGGTGCTTGCCAGTTCACCAAAACGCTACCAAAAAAACTGTTAGCGATCGCAGGGATCAGGCCTGACTCTGCGAACGCTGCAGTTATGCGTTTAGTGTTTTGTAAGTGACGGTGATCGATCGATACTGCACTTGGGTGGGCTGGGCCGGGCGGAGGGGCAAAACGCAGGTGCTAGCAGGTATCTGGGCTGATCCCGCTAACACTGCGTTTTTGGGAACCCTAAACTGCTGGGGACACTAGTATAGATCTGATCGGATCAGATATTGATCCGTACAGATACTATACCACTAAGGGAGGCGTATGCTGCGTGCGTGGGTGTTAGCGGTACTGGCGCTAATCTGACGCTGCCTGGGGCGACGCATATCACCGCCGGGCGATCAGGGGGCTAAACCTTTATTCGGTAATAAACGGCGGGTGCCCTGACACTATAAAAAATAAACGAACTAACCAGCGTCACCCGTAACGGTTATACGGTGATCAGTGGTGAAAGGGTTAACTAGGGGGCAATCAAGGGGTTAAAACATTTATTAGATAGTATATGGGGGTCCCTGTCGCTATAAAACGCTGACGGCGAACCTAAATATTTAGGTCCCTAACTAGCGTCACCAGCGACACTAATACAGCGATCAGAAAAATGATCGCTTAGTGACACTGGTGACAGGGGGTGATCAAGGGGTTAAAACTTTATTAGGGGGGTTAGGGGGGTATCCTAGACCTAAAGGGGGCCTAACACTCACTGCCCTAACACTGTAACTGTCACAAACTGACACCATGCAGTAATCAGAAAAAAAAAAAAAAATACTGCTTGCTGTCAGTTTGTGACAGGGGGGGGGGTGATTGGGGGGGGATCGGGGGGCGATCGGGGGGGGATCGGGGGTGTAAAGTATGCTTGGCATGTTCTACTGTGTGTGTGTGTGTTGTGCACTTACATGTCTTCTCTCCTCGGCGCTGGAACGGAAACTGCCAAGCCGAGGAGAGATGACATCACATCCTCTGCCTGTGTGAAACTACACACAGGCAGGGGAGGATTCCGATTGGCTGGGAGCGATCGCGAGGGGGGGGCCACGATCGGATGGTCTCCCCCTCGCCTCCCGACGCTCCCAGTCAAATGCTGACCGCCGCTGGCACCGGGGGGGGGTCCGATCGGACCCCCCGCCCGCGGGAGGCAGATCACGTACGGGTACGTGATTCTGCCTGCCCGTGCCATTCTGCCGCCGTATATGTGCGTTAGGCGGTCGGCAAGTGGTTAAAGTGATTATAAAGTTTCATTTAGAAAAAATAATAATAACAAACATGTTATACTTACCTGCACTGTGCAATGATTTTGCACAGAGCGGCCCCGATCCCCTTCTTCTGGGGTCCATCGCTGGAGCTCTGGGTCTCTTCTCAGTGTGTCACTAAAGGAAGCGGCACGTGTGGGCTCGATCCTGAGCCATGCTGTGTGTGTGTCTGACACATAGTGCGGCTTGCCCCTGCTCCCTCGTCACTAGATTTGATTGACAGCAGCAGGAACCAATGCTCTTACTGAGTCCAGTGAGGAGAGCAAGCAGTGCCACAGCTCTTGAGATTGAGGTTGGTTTCAGGTATTTGAGGGGGGGGTTTATGTAAAAGGTTTTTCACCTTAATGTAGAGAATGCATTAAAGTGGATGTAAACCCGATTCATTAAATTTGAGCTGGGCACATGCAGTGTTTTCTTGTCTCTCTCCAAAGCCCTCTGTCTAGTAGCTGTCTCTTGCTGCATTCCTCAGCCTGACAAGTTTCTGTCACATTATGATAAGAGCAGCCGGAGTTTGGAGTGGGGGGGGGGGGGGGGAGTTACTATAAATAGATTAGCACAGCTCTGGAGGTGCAAGGAGAGAGCTGAGAGTCTCTACATATGTGTAGAGGGATTGTGTGCCTTTCTTCCAATCAGCTGTCTTGGCTGGGTGCCCAGGCTTCTCTGCAACAATAACCAGGAAGAGAAAAAATCCTAACACAAAGGGCACTTTCTAAACAGTATCTAAAGCTGAAAACAGCAGATATGGATGTAATACTTAGACCCCTTTCACACCAAGGTGCTTCAAAAATGCCCTAAAATGCCTTAGCATTATTACCGCGTTTTTATAGCGTTTTAGGGGCGTTAGCGGTAAAATTGACGCAACGCTGCAGGCGTTTTAACAGCGTTTTTCAAGCGTTATTGAAGCATGTGTTATTGATGCTATCTTTCTGCTTGCATGTTTATCCTTTCTGATATCATGTAAAACAAGCAGTGTCTTGTAAAGTAACAAGCAGTGTCTTGTTTTACTTCAAATCTTCATTTTTCTGGGATTAATTCTTTTTTTTGGCACTTTGATGGTCTGTTTAATCATTCTGACCTTCCCACAAGTTCAGTCCTGTTGTTGTAGATGCTCTCTTTTCTGCTGGCATGTTTACCTTTTTGTGAGATCGTGTGAATTTTCTACAGCTCAGGGTGGATTATAGGCACTATTACAGCGTTTTCAATTCATTTCAATGGAGAGGGGCTTTTTTGAAGTGCTTTTTTCAACGCCCAAAAGCTGCTCCAAAGATGCTGCTTGCAGGACTTTTTTCAACGCCCTGCCAGTGCAACGCCTCAGTGTGAAAGGGGCCATGGAGATGCATGGGGAGCGTTTTATGAGCGTTATTTTTAGCACTAAAACGCTGCAAAAACGCCTTGGTGTGAAAGGGGTCTTATATAGGGAGGTTTGTTTCATCCCTGTGTATCATCTGTGGCTGTTCACTTCACTGGGTATATGTGAGTGTTTACTAAACCCAGTAATATGAAAATTGTTCATCCGCCCCCACCCCACAGTGCCTGATACTTATAAATCATCTTTTTACATTAAAATACTGCCACTATATATATTTTTGGATGATCTGTACACCACAGTTACATGATAAACTGCACAGTTTCTCCAGTGCTGAAAGTTCAGGTAGGAGGAGATTTTCACTGCAGCCTGTATACATGCCTACATGTGTGTCAATATCATGTGACCTGGCTAACTCTGAGATGTGTTCTCCAGCATAAAAGACACAACTGAGCATGTGCAGGTCGGCTATCCTGCCTGTGTTAGCTGGCCTTCCCCAGATAGACAGTGCAGGAGGGAAGGATCTATGTATACAGGATAAAACACAATGCAGAGGATTAAGACCCATTTCACACTTTGAGGTGCTTTCCAGGTGTTTTTGTGCTAAAAATAGCGCCTGTAAACTGCCTCTTCTGCAGCCCCAGTGTGAAAGCCTGAGTGCTTTCATACTGGGGAGGTGTACTTGCAGGACAGGAAAAAAAGTCCTGCAGGCAGCATCTTTGGGGCGGTTTATACACCGTTCCTCCACCGCCCCTGCCCATTGAAATGCATGGGCGCCGCTTTCAAAGCACTTTTGAAAGCTGTGCTAAGCGGGCACTTTTAACCCCTTCTGGGCTTATTACTGCTAAAAACTGCATTGCCTCAGTGTGAAAGGGGTCTAACCCCTTAAGTTCCACAGTGAGTATAATAAGCATGCTATGCTGCATATACAGATTAATTTTACCCTTGTGGGTTTAGTAACACTAAGGTAAAAAACCTGTAGCCTTTACAACCACTTTAATGCTTGCACCTTAACCACTTTCCGACCACCTCATGCAGATATACTGCGGCAGAATGGCACGGGCAGGCAAAGTAACGTATGGGTACGTTACTTACCTCCCGCGGGCGGGGGATCCAATTGGACCCCCCCCCGGTTCCCGAGGCGGTCAGCTTCTGTCCCGGAGCGATCAGAGGTGAGGGGGAGGCCATCCATTCATGGCCACCCCCTCACGATCGCTCCCAGCCAATGACATTCTTCCTCTGCTGCTGTAAACAGCGGCAGAGGAAGTGATGTCATCTCTCCTCGAGCCGGTCTTTTCGTTCCCGCGCCGAGGAGAGAAGACATCAAGTAAGTGCACCAAACACTACACGTACAGTAGAACACTCTAGGCACACATTTCACCCCCCATCACCCCCCGATCACCCCCCTGTACCGCCTGTCACAGTGACACCAATAGCAGTTTTTTTTTTTGCATTGGTGTCAGTTTGTGACAGTTATAAGTGTTAGGGCAGTTAGTGGTAGCCCCCTTTAGGTCTAGGATACCCCCCTAACCCCCCTAATAAAGGTTAACCCCTTGATCACCCCCCCGTCGCCAGTGTCACTAAGCGATCGTTTTTCTGATCGCTGAATTAGTGACACAGGTGACGCTAGTTAGGGACGTAAGTATGTAGGTTCGCCGTCAGTGTTTTATAGCGACAGGGACCCCCATATACTACCTAATAAAGATATTTTAACCCCCTGATTGCCCCCTAGTTAACTCTTTCACCAGTGATCACCGTATAACTGTTACGGGTGACGCTGGTTAGTTAGTTTGTTTATTATAGTTTAAGGGCACCCGCCGTTTATTACCTTATAAAGGTTTAACCCCCTAATCGCCCGGCGGTGATATAAGTTAAGTTTTAGGGTCAGATAAGGTCTGCGTCGCCCCAGGCAGCGTCAGGTTAGCGCCAGTACCGCTAACACCCATGCACGCAGCATACACCTCCCTTAGTGGTATAGCATCTGAACGGATCAATATCTGATCCGATCACAGATCTATACTAGCATCCCCAGCAGTTTAGGGTTCCCAAAAACACAGTGTTAGCTGGATCAGCCCAGATACCTGCTAGTACCTGCGTTTTGCCCCTCAGCCCAGCCCTGCCCAGCCCCCACCCAAGTGCAGTATCGATCGATCACTGTCACTTACAAAACACTAAACACACATAACTGCAGCGTTCGCAGAGTCAGGCCTGATCCCTGCGATCGCTAACAGTTTTTGTTGGTAGCATTTTAATACAGTCGCTAACAGTCAGGAGCTTTTTTGCCTGTGAGTCTCACTAGTGTACCACTAAATTTAGAGCCCAAAATGGCAAATCGAAAGTACACTAGTGAAGAGGCCTACACGTTTCTGAGCATGACAGATAGTGAAGAGGAAGTCACTCATCTGTCAGATTCAGGCTCAGAATACGATCCTGTAGAGGACTGCGGCTCCATGACAGATAGCTCTGACGACTGAGTTGTGGTCCCTGCCAAGGTCAGGCGTAACAGACCCCGAACTTCTGTCCTTGATGTGCAAGAAATGCAGGTCCCTCGTATGGAGCAGAGCAGTACTAGCGCCGCTATTCCTTCTGGTGAACTGGCAAGCACCAGTGGCCTAGTACACCCTGGTCGTACATCCAGCACTGCAGTAACACTTGGTGATGTGGCGAGTCCCATAAGTGTAGTTCAAGCTGGCGAGGTGGCAAGCACAAGTAGTGTCCCGCTGCCACCAAGAAGACGAACACAGGCCCGTCGTGCCCATAGTGCCCTTCCTGCTGCATTCGCCAATCCGAATTGGGAACCCACCACTTCTGCAGCACCCATACTTCCCCCATTCACTGGCCAACCCGGCATTCATGTGGAAACAGTTGATTTTACGTCACTGGATTTTTATTCGCTGTTTTTCACCGAAGATCTCTATAGATCTATTGTGGACCAAGGCAATTTGTACTCTGGTCAACACATCGCCACTATTCCCCAGTCCTCCCTTGCCAGAGATTGGAAACCAATTACAGTTTCTGAATTTAAGATCTTTCTGGGCCTTTTTCTCAACATGGGCATAAATAAAAAGAATGAGTTGCGGTCATATTGGTCCGCTGACCCAATTCACCATATGCCCTTGTTCTCTGCCTCCATGACCAGGGCACGATACGAGCAGATTTTGCGTTCATGCACCTCAACAACAATGAACTCTGTCGTCCTCGTGGAGACCCTGAATACGATCGGCTCTACAAAATTCGGCCCCTCGTAAACCACTTCAACCAACGTTTTGCAGACTTGTTTACTCCCCATCAAGTTGTCTGCGTTGCTGAGTCCCTGATTAAGTTTTCTGGCCGCTTGTCATTCAAACAGTACCTTCCCAGCAAGCGTGCCAGATACAGGGTCAAGATGTATAAGCTCTGGGACAGGGCCACAGGCTATACATGTAGTTTTATGGTTTACAAGGGCAAAGATAGTCACATAGAGCTGACAAACTGCCCTGACTACATAGGAAGCGCTGGCAAGATTGTGTGGAACTTGGTGTCACCCTTATTCGGAAAGGGGTACCACTTGTACATGGACAATTATTACCCGAGCGTGCCACTTTTTAGTCACCTTTTTGATCAACAGATTGGAGCATGTGGCACCGCTGGGGAAAGCCGGGGCTTTCCCCAGTGGCTTGTAGATTCCCGTCTTAGGCTGGGGAAGAGAGCCTGCTTCAAGTGTAATAACTTGCTCGCTATGAAGTGGAGGGATAATAAAAATGTTTTCATTCTTACCTCCTTTCATTCAGACACGACGGTCCAAATTACTACGGCGACTGGTGTTGTGGAGAAACCCCTCTGTGTCCACGAATATAACCAAAATATGGGAGGGGTGGACCTCAACGACCAGTTGTTGGTGCCGTACCTAATTGCCCGTAAGGCCAGATGCTGGTACAAGAAAATGTCTGTTTATTTATTTAAATTGGCTTTGCTGAACGCTCATGTGCTATACAGAGCTTCAGGACGGACTGGATGCTTCCTTAAATTCCAGGAAGAGATCGTCAGAGCCCTTCTGTTTCCAGATGGTGCTCCACCTCACCTTCCCCAACCAAATTCAGTAAGCCGGCTGCATGAGAGGCATTTTCCGTATGTCCTCCCGAGTACCCCTACCCAACGAGCCCCCCAAAGAAGATGTCATGTCTGCAGCAAGCGTGGATATAGGCATGACACCCGGTATTATTGTCCCTCCTGTCAATCCTGGTCTTTGCATTGGTGAATGTTTTGAACGCTATCATTCACTAGTTGAGTATTAGCGTAGGGTACAGCACTGCACAGACTACGCACACTAATGCCCCGTACACACGGTTGGATTTTCCGATGGAAAATGTCCGATCGGAGCGTGTTGTCGGAAATTCCGACCGTGTGTGGGCTCCATCGGACATTTTCCATCGGATTTTCCAACACACAAAGTTGGAGAGCAGGAGATAAAATTTTCCGACAACAAAATCCGTTGTCGGAAATTCCGATCGTGTGTATACAAATCCGACGGACAAAGTGCCACGCAAGCTCAGAATAAATAAAGAGATGAAAGCTATTGGCCACTGCCCCGTTTATAGTCCCGACGTATGTGTTTTACGTCACCGCGTTTAGAATGATCGGATTTTCCGACAACTTTGTGCGACCGTGTGTAGACAAAACAAGTTTGAGTCAACATCCGTCGGAAAAAATCCTAGGATTTTGTTGTCGGAATGTCCGAACAAAGTCCGACCGTGTGTACGCCCTATAACACAGGGTCTCCCAAGATGCCATCACATTTTGAGAGACCCGAACATGGTACCAGTTACAAAAGTTAAAGTTACAAAAAAAGGTGTAAAAAAAAAAAAAAAAAAAAGTAAAAAAAATAAAAACACAAAAAAATATATAAAATAAAAAAAACAAAAATAGTTGTCGTTTTATTGTTCTCTCTGTCTCTATTCTCTCTCTATTGTTCTGCTCTATTTTACTGTATTCTATTCTGCAATTTTTTTATTGTTATTATGTTTTACCATGTTTGCTTTTCAGATATGCAATTTTGTTATACTTTACTGTTTACTGTGTTTTATTGTTAACCATTTTTTTGTTTTCAGGTACGCCATTCAGCTGCAGAGCGGATTTATTTATCTTGACAGCAACAGCGTTTGCTCCCACGATACATAAAGCCGTGACTCCAGCGCTGTCGGAGGTGATTTCACCACCACAGTTACATACTTCAGCATATATGCCGAAGCGTGGGGGCAGCAGTGAGTGGAGGAGCGATTTGCTCCTACCTTTTGCGGAAGGATGCCCCCATGCTTCGGCAAATATATATTTTAGACACAGGTTGCGTTAAATGTTTTATTTTTTACCATTTTTTTTTGTATTTGCTTTGCAGGTATGGTGAAAAAAAAATGAAACACCCACCATTTTAATATGTAGGGCATTTGCTTTAAAAAAATATATAATGTTTGGGGGTTCAAAGTAATTTTCTTGCAAAAAAAAATAATTTTTTCATGTAAACAAAAAGTGTCAGAAAGGGCTTTGTCTTCAAGTGGTTAGAAGAGTGGGTGATGTGTGACATAAGCTTCTAAATGTTGTGCATAAAATGCCAGGATAGTTCAACCCCCCCCCCCCAAATGACCCCATTTTGGAAAGTAGACACCCCAAGCTATTTGCTGAGAGGCATGTCGAGTCCATGGAATATTTTATATTGTTACACAAGTGGCAGGAAAAAGACAAATGTTTTGTTTTTTTTGCACAAAGTTGTCACTAAATGATATATTGCTCAAACATGCCATGGGAATATGTGAAATTACACCCCAAAATACATTCTGTTGCTTCTCCTGAGTATGGGGATACCACATGTGTGAGACTTTTTGGGAGCCTAGCCGCGTACGGGACCCCGAAACCCAAGCACCGCCTTCAGGCTTTCTAAGGGCGTAAATTTTTGATTTCACTCTTCACTGCCTATCACAGTTTCGGAGGCCATGGAATGCCCAGGTGACACAAAACCCCCCAAATGACCCTATTTTGGAAAGTAGACACCCCAAGCTATTTGCTGAGAGGTATAGTGAGTATTTTGCAGACCTCACTTTTTGTCACAAAGTTTTGAAAATTGAAAAAAGAAAAAAAAATTTTTTTTCTTGTCTGTCTTCATTTTAAAAACAAATGAGAGCTGCAAAATACTCACCATGCCTCTCAGGCTGGGGTGTCTACTTTCCAAAATGGGGTCATTTGGGGGGGTTTGTGCTATCTTGGCATTTTATGGCCTCGAAGCTGTGATAGGTAGTGAGAAGTGAATCAAAAATTTACGCCCTTAGAAATCCTGAAGGCGGTGATTGGTTTTCAGGGCCCCGTATGCAGCTAGGCTCCCAAAAAGTCCCACACATGTGATATCCCCGTACTCAGGAGAAGCAGCAGAATGTATTTTGGGGTGTAATTCCACATATGCCCATGGCATGTTTGAGCAATATATCATTTAGTGACAACTTTGTGCAAAAAAAAAAAAAAAGTTTGTCATTTTCCTGCAACTTGTGGCAAAATATAAAATATTCCATGGACTCAACATGCCTCTCAGCAAACAGCTTGGGGTGTCTATTTTCCAAAATGGGGTCATTTGGGGGGGTTGTGTCATCTTGGCATTTTATGGCCTTCAAAACTGTGATAGGTAGTGAGGAGTGAAATCAAAAATTTATGCCCTTAGAAAGCCTGAAGACGGGGCTTGGTTTTTGGGGCCCCGTACGCGGCTAGGCTCCCAAAAAGTCCCACACATGTGGTATCCCCATACTCAGGAGAAGCAGCTAAATGTATTTTGGGGTGCAATTCCACATATGCCCATGGCCTGTGTGAGCAATATATCATTTAGTGACAACCTTTTGTAAAAATTTTTTTTTGTCATTATTCAATCACTTGGGACAAAAAAATTAATATTCAATGGGCTCAACATGCCTCTCAGCAATTTCCTTTGGGTGTCTACTTTCCAAAATTGGGTCATTTTGGGGGGGGTTGTACTGCCCTGCCATTTTAGCACCTCAAGAAATGACATAGGCAGTCATAAACTAAAAGCTGTGTAAATTCCAGAAAATGTACCCTAGTTTGTAGACACTATAACTTTTGCGCAAACCAATAAATATACGCTTATTAACTTTTTTTTACCAAAGACATGTGGCTGAATACATTTTGGCCTAAATGTATGACTAAAATTGAGTTTGTTGGATTTTTTTTACAAAAAGTAGAAAATATCATTTTTTTCAAAATTTTCGGTCTTTTTCCGTTTATAGCGCAAAAAATAAAAATCACAGAGGTGATCAAATACCATCAAAAGAAAGCTCTATTTGTGGGAAGAAAGGGACGCAAATTTCGTTTGGGTACAGCATTGCATGACCGCGCAATTAGCAGTTAAAGCGACGCAGTGCCAAATTGGAAAAAGTGCTCTGGTCAGGAAGGGGGTAAATCCTTCCGGGGCTGAAGTGGTTAAAGTGCATTATATCACATGTTAATGTGCATTGTGTTAGGCAGCCCATTCAATTTGACTTTACTCCCACACCTGCCCCCAGGGAGATCCAGTATATGTCTCTGACCGTGCCATACCTTCCCTTATTTGTGGTTGGACTTGCACAGCTTCATGAGAATATTAGTATGTCAATTTGGTATAATTCTCAATTTTATGTATTTTGTACTGTGAATTGTTTTGTTTTACTTCCTAGCTCCCCTCACCTCCTGAAGAAGCAGGGTACACCTGTGAAACTGGTTGTGATCTAGTTAATGGTTCACAACCATTGTGGTTGTAAACTAGTTAATTACTTGATGGTTTAGGTGTCTGCTATTCTATGGGAGGTCTTGTTTTTATCTATTTTGGTTATAATAAAATATGTTAATTTTACTTGTGAGTCTGTGTTGGCACCTTAACCACTTGACAACTGGGCATTTAAACCCCCCTCCTGCCCAGATCAATTTTCAGCTTTCAGTGCTCTCACACTTTTAATGACAATTACTCAGTCATGTAATACTGTACCCAAATGAATTTTTTGTCCCTTTTTTCACACAAATAGAGCTTTCTTTTGGTGGTATTTGATCACCTCTGGGTTTTTATTTTTTGCACTATAAATGAAAAAAGACTGAAAATTTTGAAAAAAAAAATGATTTTTGCAAATTATTAATTTTTCTTCATAAATTTTGGCCACAATTTATACTGCTACATATCCTTGGTAAAAATAACCCAAATTAGTGGATATTATTTGGTCTTTTTGAAAGTTAGAAAGTTTACAAACTATGGTGCAAATCATAAAAATTTGATCACACCTGATGTACTGGTGGCCTATCTCATTTCTTGCGCCCCGAACAAGCCAGGAAAGTACTAATACCCCCCAAATGACCCCTTTTTTGAAACTAGACATTCCAAGGTATTCAGTAAGATGCATGGTGAGGTTTTTGATGTTGTCATTTTTTTCCCATAATTCTTTGCAAAATTACGTTTTTGGTTTTTTTTTCCCACAAAATTGTTATTGTAATAGGTTATTTCTCTCACATGGCATGTGTATACCACAAATGACACCCCAAAATACATTCTGCTACTCCTCCTGAGTATTACGATACTGCATGTGAGGGACTTTTTCACAGCCTAGCCACTTAGAGCCGGTTCACACAGGGGCGACTTGTCAGGCGACCTAGCCGCCTGACAAGTCGCCTCCCGTTCTGTACAATGGAACCGTTCTAATAGGAGCGACGCAAGTTGCTCCGACTTAGAAAAAGGTTCCTGTACTACTTCGGGGCGACTTGGGGTGACTTGCATAGACTTCTATACAGAAGTCGTTTTGCAAGTCGCCGCGGAAGTCGTTTGCAGGTCGCCTCGCTGAGGCAACCTGCAAGTCGTGCCGCCCCTGTGTGAACCGGGGCTTAGAGAGACCCAAAATGCAGGGAGCATAAATTACATAATTACACATGTAACTTGTTGACTATCTATTACACTTTTGAAGGCCCTGGAGCACCAGGACAATTACATGTGACACTGATGTGGCACTGATGACAGATAGCACTGATACGTGGCACTGATGGCATGTGACACTGATAACAGATGGCACTAATACGTGGCACTGATGACACGTGACACTGATGACAGATGGCGCTAATGCGTGGCACTGATGACATGTGGCTCTGATGACACGTGGCACTAATGACAGATGGCACTAATACATGGCACTGATGACACATGACACTGATGACAGATGACACTAATGTGTGGCACTGATGACACGTGGCACTGATGACAGATGGAACTAATACATGGCACTGATGACAGATGGCACTAATACGTGGCACTGATGACAGATGGTATTAATACATGGCACTGATACGTGGCACAGATGATACGTGACACTGACAAGTGGCACTAATGACAGATGGCACTGATACGTGGCACTGATGACACGTGACACTGACAGGTGGCACTGGGGGCAGGTGGCACTGATAGGTGGCACTGGGGACAGATTGCACTTACAGGTGGCACTGGGGACAGATGGCACTTGGGACAGATGGCGATGGGGACAGATGGCACTGATAGGTGGCACTGGGGACAGATGGCACTGATAGGTGGCACTGGGGACAGATGGCACTGTGTTGTGTTAGTGTACCTGATTTTTTTTCACTCCCGCTGCAGCACGGAAGCTCTCCCTCCTCACACGCTGTCTCGCTGTGTCTCACGCTGTGTGAGGAGTGAGAGCCGGTGATGAGAGATGATCTCATATGATAACATATGAGATCATCTCTCATTGGACACTCCGATCGAGCGCTAAATGGCCGCTGTGATTGGCCATTTAGCATGATCTGTGATTGGCTGTGTCCAAGGGACATGGCCAACACAGATTTCCCCCGCCACGCGCCCGCGGCGGCGCGCAGGGGGAATGTAAATAGGAGGCCGTCCAGGGACACCCTCCCGGCAATTGAGCGCCGCGCTGTAGCCGTCTTTCAGCTATAACGCGGGCGCGAAGTGGTTTTAAAAGTCCATCTTGTTTCTTATTCTCCTCTCTATAATAATATAGGATGTAGGTGCCATTAGGCAATCTGCAACCCTCCCATATCAAATTAACCCTCCAAAGAGTTTATTCTGCCTCAAACCTATGCCTAAGTAGTTTTTAGATTTACACCTGATCATTGAGAGATTCTTTAACGATTACAGTTCCAGTAAAAGTAAATAATAAAATCTATCAGCCACACTCCACTTCTACTATTGCCATATTTGTAAACAAAAAGAAAGGTCTGGTGTCACCAGTGACACACCTCCATCCCTAATATAGGAAATATTTTGATCAAAGTTTCTTGATGCCTGTGCATACTGTATGACATTTATATGTATTAATGCTACTTTCACCATGTGCAATTTTATTGGCTTGGCAACTGTTTATATCACCCTTGTATGTATACCATTCCTTGAATAAATATTTATACTGTATTTACTTATGTTACTCAGTGGCAAACTGTGCTCACCTCATTTAAAATCCCAGGGTGATTTTTTGTATACCTGCCATATTTGTAGTCAACAAAATGCCTGCATACAGCAATGTCTCCACCTCCAACATTTCTTGATGTGTTTCACCACTCCTGGTTTGCTCACAAAGATGGGGTAAGTTAAGGAAGGAAGCAGGAGGGGAAAATTTAAAACACCCATGGATCAAAGTAGCCACAACTCCAAAAACACTTAACACAGGTGCAGCACTTACATACATGAACTCACTCTCATAGTTAACAATCAGTTTGAAAAAAATCTGCTGTGTGGGTAAACCTGCTAAGTATGCTGTATTCACTTGTCAATCAAAATCTGTGAACATATTGGTCCACATCGATGTGCATATCCTATGCAGGCCAGTTAATTCTTTACTCAGAACTCTGCTCAATACTATAAAAAATTCTCTCCACCGACTAATATCCCACTGCAACACACCGGGCAATAAATGTCCAGGGAATATAACCATCTCATAAAAGAGTTAACATGTAGTACAAAACAAGTAGCCGTCAACATAATAAACAACCAACAAACCTTTAAAGAGCATAAGGGGTTAGGGCAGCCCATACATTTTTTCTTTCGAACAATGGGTAGAAAGCAAGTAAAAGTAACTAATCGTAGCAAAGTTCAAACCACATGCAAGTACTGCTTCTTGCAAATTCAAAACATAATCTGAAAAATTCAAAACATTTGTGAGCTGGGAAAAAAAAATGTGAAAAACGTTATTTTTCCTTCTTCTCCATCTTAATCTTCTCGTATTACTTGTGGTTTTTTCCTGTCACTCGTACCTGGATGTGATTCCATAGAAGAGGCGGATGGTACTGAAGATTCCATATCAATGTCAGAGAAAACAAATATCTTCAAAGTAGTAAAATTGGATCTCAAAATGGAATCCTTTTGACCCTCAGGGTAGCTCCTGAACCTTTTATTTTTAAACATTTGTTTATTTCATGAAACTTGAACAGAGTACGATGATTCAAAGCTTGAGAAAAATAGATAGATTATAATATCCCAATTCAAAACGGTGAAAAATGTGTCAATAGATAACTGAACTATAACAAACACTGTCTTCTTCTTTGTGTGGCTATACATTAGTTGAAAGTTACAGGCAAATATCTGAGAAAAGTAAGATAAGAACCTCATTAAACCTGAGGGCATCAACCACTGACAATTAATGTATGGGCTGAGTTGGACCACACGTGCCAGACTTTATGGTATTAACAAGGGAACCCTCTATGTTTCTATATGACATTTGTATATGGTAGGATTTGATTGACAGCTTTTGTCCACTGAGGGGGGAGAGGCCTGCATTCACTTAAAGGGGTTGTAAAGGCAGAAGATTTTTTTTTTAACTTAATGCATTAAGATTAAAAGCCTTCTGTGTGCATCAGCCCTAACACTTACCTGAGGTCCCTCTCTGTCCAGCGATGTCCACAACAGTGGCGGCCTGTCTATTAGGGGCGCCGTGCCTTCTATCCATGGCCGCCACCCCCATGCTCTACCCACGACTGCCACCTCCTATTCATGCAACCGGCCCCTTTCAGACTCCCGATGACCACGGTTCCCATTGTATCCTGGAACATTAGAGGCATAAATGATCCTGTGAAGCGCACAATGATGTCCACAGCGCTTCAAAAGCATTTCCCAGAGGTGTGTGCTTTGCAGGAAACACACTTGGTACCGGAGACTCTGTCATGTTAAAATTTTGCATGCGTGGGGTGGGTGTTTTACTTAACGCACACCTCCTACTCAAGGGGGGTGAGTGCGCTAATACACCGCTCACTGGACTTCCAGCTGTTGATAAAAAAATTGATTCTGAGGGGAGGTATGTTTTCTTATTGTGTAGAATTTTCCAGCTGACATGTATACTAGCAATAGTGTATATCCTGCCTCCGTTTAACTCAGGAGGTTCTGCTCAGCCCTGATATCCTCTTACTGGTGTTGGGTGATCCCAACGGTGTACTGGATCCTGTGCTAGACAGATATCCCCCCAGCAGCGACCAGGGACGCCCGAGGTCCACATTGAAGACCTTTATAGAGGAGGTGGGCTGGCTAGATCCCTGGGGCCTCTGCAACCCAACACAGAGGCAGTTTTCATGCTTCTCGAAGACCCACTTATCCCTCTCCCGAATTGACTTATGCCTATGTACACCGTTGACCTCCCCACTCATCAAAGATATTCAGTGTCTGGTTAGGAGTATCTCAGACCACTCCCCCATTCTGGTGCACTTAAATTCCAAACCTGCCAATACATTACCCAAGGCCCCATGGAAACTAAATGCTTTTTGGTTGAACCTGTTCACCTCACATGACAAAATTACTGCTGAGATCTCTGAATATTGGAAGAGACATGCTGACTACCGGAATCTTAGTGGAGCCTGAGATACTTTTAAGATCTTTTTGAGGGGTATCTTTGTGACGGAGGTAAATGCAATTAAGAAAAACACTAATGCCCAGAGGGTTGTAAAGGCAGAAGTTTTTTTTTAACTTAATGCATTAAGATAAAAAGCCTTCTGTGTGCATCAGCCCTAACACTTACCTGAGGTCCCTCTCTGTCCAGCGATGTCCACAACAGTGGCGGCCCATCTATTAGGGGCGTCGCCCCTTCTATCCATGGCTGCCACCCCCATGCTCTACCTACGGCTGCCACCTCCTATTCATGCATCTGGCCCCTTTCAGGACGCCGGGTACATGAATTACAGCGGCGGGGGTGTTTTTTTGAAGCGCCTGATTAGAGCCAGAGGCCACGAGCGTAGAGCATTGCGCTACAAGCCCACCCAGGTGTTACAACTGTGAATGAATATTCGCTATTGAAACACTGATCCTCAATCCGGCCAATCAGAAGCAGGCCTGAGACCTGTTTCCCGATTTGCTGAGGAGTAGGGATGAAACTGAAGCCGCCACGATGCCCGTGGAGAGTAGGGGAAGCCCGGGAGAAGTGCTGCCCACCACAGATAGGGTAAGTGCTTCAGACCCGATGGGGGGTGGTACTGTTTGCCCCCCCCTGAAAAAATTACCACCGGCTGCCACTAGTCCACAAGTGTCTCAGCCGTCCTAGATTCTCCTCCCTGTTTGGCTGAGACAGCAGCAGCGCCATTGGCTCCTGCTGCTGTCAATCAAATTCAGCTAGGCAGGAGGGAGGAGCCGGGAACACTGGCGAGGGACCTGAAAAAAGGAGGATCAGGGCTGCTCTGTGCAAACCCATTACACAGAGCAGGTAAGTATCACATGTTTGTTCTTTTTAAAAAATCAAGGCTTTTATTTTTTTCTTTCAAAACTATCTTGACATGTCTGGGCCAAAGCTCTTCATCAAGTAGTTCAATCAGACAAAATTTAGGGGTGAGTGGGACAGGAGTATGAAGAAGACCTGAGAGCAGGTCTGTGACCTGCTTCCAAAATGTAGCTATGACTGTGCAAGACCACATCAAGTGGTTAAACTTAGCTCCCTGTTGACCACATTCAAAACAATTTAAGGGAAGAGATGCGCCCCATGGCGAATAAGCAAACCAAGTTGAGATATGTTTGATCAATAATGTAAAATTGGGGGGGCGTGGCCAAGAGCGGCATGGGAGCAGAGGTGTCTCACAGAGCTCCCTGTCAGTATCCTGCACCGCTCCTTCTCCCGGTCGCAATTCCCGCCAGAACCGACACTGGACCAGACAGCATAAGCACTAGAACTTGTGAGCATCCAAACGGACCCCTGCAGAAAGGTATGCTGACCAGGAAACAGCTTAAAGAGGACAGCATGCATCCTGAAGCCTAAAATGGCGCCACGACCTCCCAGAAAGCACGAGGGGACAAACCAAAAGAAGCTGGTAAGACTCATCCTAAAACCCCCAAGCACCAGGGAAAAGAAGCACCCAGGGACATGGTCTATTATACCCAGAAACTGAACGGGGCACAGATACAGTCTCCTGAGGAGGATCTGGAAGCCACCTCAGCTATATTTAATGCTGCAGGAGAGGGGACGGCCTCTCTGCTGAGCCCTTTGCATAGCACAGACCAGCCATCCCCAGAGCAGGATGAGGATAAGGGGGAAGAGGAGTCTGAGCAACCTACACTGGCTGATATACTCAGAGCTGTGCACAAATGCACAGCGTCTGTGAATACACTGCAAGAGCAATTTGGGGGGCTGAAAGAGGAGCTTGGACTGATTCGCCATGATTTTCAAAAGATCAGGGAGTGCACCACAGCAGTGGAGGGCCGTGTCAGTAACGTAGAAGATAAATTGGTGCCATTGATCAGAGAAGTCCAAATAACGACACGCATAGCCAGAGCTAGTGAACTTAAAGGTGAGGACATCGAGAACCACCTCAGGAGGAGCAATGTCCGCATAGTGGGGCTCCCAGAGAAGACACAAGGCAGGGATCCTACGGACTTTGTTGAAAAATGGCTGATTGAGGTATTTGGCAAGGAGGCATTTATCCCCTTTTACTCTGTGGAACGGGCACACAGGGTCCCACCCAGACCCCTACCACCTACACCAGACACCTACACTGTTTAATTATAAAGATAAGGAGATAATCCTACGACTGGCCAGAGAACGCAGTAATATACAGCACAACGGACTTTATTCCGACTTCTCGGTGGAAGTTCAGCATAGCAGGGCCAAATTCGTGGAAGTCAAGAGAAGACTCCATCGCCTTCAGGCCAATTATGACATGCTATACCCTGCTAGGCTCCGAGTGGTAGTCAGAGGCTAGGCCCAATTTTTCGAACCTGCTGCGGAAGACTCGAACTGGCTGGACGCCAATGAACATTTGCTTCGCCAGGGTGGACACCATGCAGAAGAAGCAGAATGACACTGAGATAGGGGGCAATTATAAAAACTGCTTTTGGTTGAAGCAACTAGAAATAATTGCACTGTTTTGTCACAAGTTTTATATTAATATATATATATATATATATATATATATATACACACACTGTATTTAGTTTAGCTAGATCCGTTCCGGTTATTCTCTTCCTAATATACTTACAGGCAGGCAGCTGCAGTATTTTCAGTCAGTGTATTGTGTATATATATGCATCCCAGGTGTTGTATATACAGGGGGGCAAAAAAGTATTTAGTCAGCCACCAATTGTGCAAGTTCTCCCACTTAAAAAGATGAGAGAGGCCTGTAATTGTCAACATAGGTATACCTCAACTATGAGAGACAAAATGAGGAATCAAATCCAGACAATCACATTGTCTGATTTTTGAAAGAATTTATTTGCAAATTATGGTGGAAAATAAGTATTTTGTCAATATCAAAAGTTCATCTCAATACTTTGTTATATATCCTTTGTTGGCAATGACAGAGGTCAGACGTTTTCTGTAATGCCCCGTACACACGGTTGGATTTTCCGATGGACAATGTCCGATCGGAGCGTGTTGTCGGAAATTCCGACCGTGTGTGGGCGCCATCAGACATTTTCCATCGGATTTTCCGACACACAAAGTTGGACAGCAGGAGATAAAATTTTCCGACAACAAAATCCGATCGCGTCAATTCCGACCGTGTGTGGCCTGTTCCGACGCACAAAGTGCCACGCATGCTCAGAAGAAATTCCGACACGGGACAGCTCGTTCTGGTAAACTTAGCGTTCGTAATGGATACAGCACTTTCGTCACGCTGCAATGTTAAAAATGGTTTAATACAGCGCACTCTCTTCTTCTTTATAATGTGACAAGAATTAAGTCGTTTTGCTGCTCATGTTCACACACACTTCTCACAAAGTTTTATTTGTGTTTTTTTAGTGGGATTCCCTCAATATATTGTTATTAGTTGTCACATCTGACAGTTTTTTATTTTTTTTTTATTTTATTTTTTTGGATTTTCAGCCTTTTTTTTTCTTTAATGTTTGGATTTTTTCCAAGGCTGATCTTTGTTCAATGTTATTTTTATTTTTACTCCAGAATATTTTTGTGTGTGGTTTGTGTGTCAAGTTACCCCAACACCATTGATATCTTTTATTATTTAATCTCCAGGAGATTGTTTGGTGTTGGTGTCCCTTGTTCATTTCACATTGTATATTTGAAATGTACCTGAATCCTCACAAACAAACTGTCATTTTTGAAGTTAAACACATAGGAGAGTATAATTCAAAACAAAAATCCTTTATTAAGGGATCAGAACCAAACAAAGAGGAAGGCAACACTGGATCAACATGAGAAATTAGCGAAGCCTGGGACCCCCACGGCAGACATCAATTCTTCAACATCAAAATTGGTGGCCTGAGGAGTCCATATGTAAGGGAGGGCAATCTGGTCCAGAATTCACAGAGATCCGGATAGCAGCAGATGACATCTGTGTCCCCAGGCTGTGGTACCACAAGAGGCTGCATCTTTTGGCCGACCAGACTGAACCCAGGGCAATCACTGTCTGGTCTTCCTTCCACACTTCCTTCCGGGCTGTGGCTGTGCAGTTGGAGATGTGGCAGGAGGAGGAGTAGGACCTGGAGGAGGACTGGGAGGACCTGGAGGAGAGGGAGGAGGAGGACCTGCAGGAGGAGGAGGAGGAGGACCATCCCAAAGATGTGTGTGAGGTGTAATTTGGCCCCTCATACCTTTCTCCAGAGCCTCTGATATGAGGGCCTCACACATGGCTTTTTGGCCCTCCTCCATCCTCTGCATTTTATATGCTATGAATGCAGCAATGTTCTCCTGCCTGGTGTGGGGTGCTCCCAGGACCTCTGTAGCCCTCCAAAAAAATGCTATAGCAGCCTCCTCTAGGGTACTCGTCCTACTGCCACTTTCTGTTTTCAGGTGTGGTGGAGGGACCTTGATATCAGCCAGCCGGCTCGGCCCGGCCACCTCCTGGCTGAGACTTCCCTGTGTATGAAAAAGGGACATGGTTTTAGTTGTTGCTTCATCAATCACAATCCTAAATTAGTACTCCCAACTAACATCTAGTTAACATCATTGATTGGACAAGCAGAAATATTTAGAGGAATGCTATACCTGGCTCAATCTGGGCTCCTCCACATATCGCCTGGAAGGCCCAGGTTGGGCGTCAGAAGCCTCAGCCGGGGGGGAAGGAAGCGTGGAAGGAAGACTGGAGAGGGATGGCTGGGTTCAGTCTGGCCTGCCAGAAAGTGCAGCCTGTCGTAGTACAACATCCTGGGGACATAGATGTCATCTGCTGCTCCGGATCTCTGTGAATCCAGGACTTTCTTGCGCTCCCTCAGATATGTACTCCTCAGGCCACCAATGAAAATCTTTAAATAAGTGATGTCTGCCGTGGGGGTCACCTGCTTCACAATTTCACACAATTGCTCCAGTGCTGCCTTCCTCTTTGCTTGGTTCTTGAAATGGGGGTGGGTAATCTCCCACAGACAGGGCAGCTCACTTAGCATATCTATGAATACTGACATGAAGTCATTATCTTTCATTAAGATATCCATGTTCACTGCAAGACACAACACAAGACAAAGCCTAATGTCAGACAAAACTCTCCTAATCTTGTTACAATATAGGCCTCAATCTAGAAGCAGTATAGGCACAAGTTTGTCTCTTACCTTCGTTCTTACGATCGGCGCGTCCAATGCTCCTTCCTCCGCTCACAGATCGTACGTAATACGCACGCGTGTTACGCTTTATACACACTGCGCATGCGTGTAACTCCGCCCGCCCCTGACGTTCTTTCTAGTGTATTCCCCGCCCCTTTTCGTTCGGCGCAGTGGGGGAAGAGCATGATGGCGGAGTTACAACAGGTGCGTGATAATAATTCTAACAACGAGGAGGAGGAGGAGGAAAGCCCGGATCCAGGCACGTCCCGATCCAGAAGGAGGCGTTTTAAGGCCACAAATATGTTGTTTGGGGAGATGTTGGAGATGGTCGACATCATGAAGAAGTCCGACTATGACGGAAAATATGGGCCTTACCCCAACCCCAACATCCGAAAGGCCAAGATCATGGCGAAAGTGGTCAGGAGTCTTGAGAGGAATTTCGGGGTACGACGATCGAAAGATCAGCTCAGGAAGCGGTGGTCGGACCTGAAGTTGAGAGAGCCAGAGCAGTACCGAAAGATCCGGAGAGTGCTGCAAAAAAGTAAGTAGTTGTGCTGTGTTCCTATTCTTTCTGTCTTTATTCCGTTCGTTCTGGTCCATATGCTTTTAGTAATTGTAACGTTTCAAAAGGTCAACTTTAATGTTCATGGGCCCATTATTCGTTCGTATCAAACATTTTTCTTTCGGCCTCTAGAACACCATTGCATTTTCACACATTTTTGGGGGCCTACTTGGATGCCAAATATTTGTTTGTGTAGATGGGTTTGTTACTAGAATGAAATGCTAACTAGATTCTGTGTAAGGAGAGGACACTGAGCAGCTGTTTTCACATCTGGACACTGGAGCACTAGTGTGGGACCCCAGAACACCCTTTTTATTAGGGGGGCCACACAGGTGCTCCAGTGTATACTATAGGGGGGGCTACATCTGTGAAGCTTGTACCAAACAGGTAAAGTATTGCAGCTTGACAAAGGGCAATAAAAAATATACATCTTGGAACTCGGCTAAAATAGACAATTGTACCTCACTTCCAAGCAATGTTTGCTATTTCTAGTTCTGCCTTCAAATATCTGTGTGCTAATTATACCATTTTTGTTTTACATAGGGGAGAAAAGACTCGGAGGACACCCCTCATCCCAGGAGACCAGAGACCCCCCACCTCTGGAAGAAGGGGAAATACCAACCCAAGAAGCTGAGCAGGAGGAAGAAGAAGATGTGGTGGAGATTGGCACCACAACAGGTGAGTGTCTGCGACCACAGGCTCAGGTAAAAGAGATGGATGGTGGCATATTTTTGAGACCTTTTTTTTTGTTCTTTATCTCTTTTTAGGTGATCGTGATCCAGAACGCTTTACATCTGAAAGTGTCCAGATACTCATCGGGGAGATCATGGGGTGTAATCTCCAATTGCAAAACATCCAGCAACAAATCACTGATGTTATTAAAAAAAATAATAACATCATTGATGTTTTGGGGCGAATTTAAACCCCACAAAATCACCTGTTTTATGTTACTAAAATTTTTACAATGTTTAGAAAAGCCAAATTTGGAGGATGCACACAGTGTGCCAACATGTGCTATCTGCCATCACGGGAGATCAATGGACGCGTTTTGGGGGTGCAACCCCTTCCTCAATTATAAAGTCGCATTGAGGAAGGTCTTGCTCCCCCAAAACACGTCCCTTGATTCCCCCTGATGGCAGATAGCACATGTTGACATTCGTAAATTGGTGTGCATCTTCCAAATTTGGCTTTTCCAGGGGTGATTTCCCCCCATCTGAACGCTATATCAAACACAGTTCCTAAATACTCATGTCTGATATAGCCTTCAGGTTTTCCCATATGTGCACTTTGTAAGTTCAAGTTTTTTGGCTTTCTTGTTGGTTTTACACAGCCTGTTTTATCTAAAAATGGATATTTCGATTTTTGATAATGCTACTGCAAACATTGTTATACAACAAACATGTTGGTTTGTTTTAAAAACCTTGCATAAATGCACATGTGATTGTGCAGCTATAAAAAAAGTGCCTTACTCAAGAATGTGTGGATTATTGTCTCAACACTACAACACTTTTGGGGTGATGTAATTGCTGTTTTATGCACAAATGGGGGTTATTTCCTAAGGGCAATTACACTTTGCACTACAAGTGCAGGTTCAGTGCAGTTGCAAGTGCACTTGTAGTGAAATGTGTTTTGGCATTTAGGAAGTACCAGCCAACACTGTTTTTTATAAGGTTACCCAATCACGACATTTTCTGCACTCAAAACATTTCTGTCAGGGTCAGCTAAAACAAACACAAGCAGTAAATGTCCACCAAGAATTTCTTTTGTTTGTTTTTTATTTGAAAAAGGTGTCACAGATTCTCTGGCATATTGATAGCCCCCCTACCCGCAAAGAACTCCAGGTAGCGTAACCGGACATCACGGGCATTCAGGGAGGGCAAGCCAGGACGGCCACTTTCAAGCACCGTCAGTGTTGATGGATTTGGGATTCCGGCCTCAGGCCCAACTGAGCCAGCATAGTTGGCTGAATGTTTTCTTAAAAAATTATGGAGAACACAGCAGGCAAGTATTATATGGTTCAGTTTGTACTCCGCCATATGGATGGGTGTCAGAAATAATCGGAACCGGCTGGCCAGGATTCCAAATGTGTTCTCCACCACTCTTCGGGCTCTGGCCAGCCGGTAATTAAAAACCCTCTGTTCCGGGGTGAGGGTCCTCATCGGGAATGGCCGCATCAGGTGGT
Source organism: Aquarana catesbeiana (assembly GCF_042186555.1). Classification (NCBI taxonomy): domain Eukaryota; kingdom Metazoa; phylum Chordata; class Amphibia; order Anura; family Ranidae; genus Aquarana; species Aquarana catesbeiana. Next base: position 474,092,069 of record NC_133327.1, read on the forward strand.
CCCCCAGCGCAAATGCTTCATCAGCAACGAACACAAATGGGAGACCTTCAACATTGTCCTCTGGAGGTGGCAAGTCCAAGCTGCCATTTTGGAGACGCCTGTAGAACTCCGTCTGGGCGATCGCTCCACCATCGGACATCCGGCCATTCTTCCCCACGTCCACATACAAGAAGTCGTAATTAGCCGACACCACCGCCAACATCACTATACTATTAAACCCCTTGTAATGATAATAGTACGACCCCGAGTTGGGTGGTGGGACGATGTGGACGTGTTTCCCATCAATTGCCCCTCCGCAGTTAGGAAAGTCCCACCGCTGGGCAAAGTGGGAGGCCACAGTCTGCCATTCCTGTGGCGTGGAAGGAAACTGTTGAGGAAAAAACAATAAACATTACTATTTTTTCACAGAAACATGGCAAGCAGATTATACACAAACATTATGGGGCAACCTCCAGATAGCATTTAATAAGGGGAATTTAACAAGGCCAAAGTATAAGGTACACCTATCATATTCCCCCTCCCCCCCTCTCATGGGCCATTTCTAACATTATAGGGGGGGGGGGACTCTTGGACAGGTAACCCTCTTCACTTCATTGAGAGATGAATGCCTAAATACAGGGTATTACTTGGAACAGCCCCTCCTTAGTTACACTATTAGCAGACCACTGGACAGGTAAGAAGTGTCTGAATACAAAGATAGAAATACACACAGTACACATTTGAGAACATTTGGACATTCTGCTATTACCTATCAAGATAATAATAGGATACAAAAAATTTAAACAGTTCCATTGGAAAGTATACAGGCAGGCCCTTGCACTACATGCTTTGGGGAATTCATCCATACATCTGACCAGTAAAGAGATGGGTATAGTGTGTATGGGTTTGGCAAAGTCAGCAGATAGATGATTGAGGATAGAGAATTGGGATCAGCTGACTTAGCAGTTCGGGGGAGGGAGGGTTACCCAAAATTTGTGGACACCACAAAAAAAGCCTCTGGCACTCTGCCTGAATTTAAAGCTAAAATAACATTAACAAACATTTTAGGGGGTGTTTGGGGTAAAGCACTACCATGGAGCTGATAAAATACATTGTTAAGTGACTACATGAGGTGAATATAGGGCAGGAGACACCATGCTGGAGAGGTTATTGAAGGGCAAATATGTATGAAGGACATAAAATAATAATTACATAAAAATCCAGCATGCATGAGGACAAAGGGGACATTCACAGCATATTACAATCATGGTAATTAGGGAATGAGGAAAGAAATACAAGATATTAGCAAACATTCAATACAATAAAATGTGATATAAAAGGAAAAAAATCTTACCTTCATATACTCCTTCTGCAGGACCTGGATGATGGCAGAACAGGTCTCTGGGATGATGATACCCAGAGCCTGGGGGGAGATGCCTGTCGAGAACTTCAAGTCCTGCAGACTTCTCCCTGTGGCCAAATACTGCAAGGTAGCGACCAACCTCTGCTCCGGAGTGATGGCTTGCCTCATGCAGGTATCCTGCCCGCTGATATAGGGGGTCAGCGAAGCCAACAAACGGTGAAATACGGGGTCCGTCATCCTGAGAAAGTTCCTGAAATCATCAGGATTATTCTCACGGATCTCACGGAGCAAAGGCATATGACAGAACTGGTCACGCTGAAGCAACCAATTCTTGGTCCATGAACTCCTCCCCACCCTGTTCATGGACTGGACTTGTGTCAAGGTCAGGACCCCAACACCAAGCCCCCGCACAGCACGAACTCTACGAGGAGTACGCATACGAAACATGGCTAGTAAACGGTCGGCTGCTCAGAACGAAGTAACAGAACGCACTGAAGAACAGCAAGGCCTGTGAAGAGCGACCTGAAAAACAGCAACGAGCGGGCAAGATCGCACAGAAAACTCCGATACGAACTGACTGCACGCACTGAAGAGCAGATACAAACCCACAAGCACAAACTGAACGGCAGAAAACGATCTGAAAGCCACGAGTCTGAAAAAGCGCGAATCGTCTCTCACCAAACTTTTACTAACACGAGATTAGCAAAAGGAGCCCAAAGGGTGCCGCGCTTGGTTCTGAACCGACCTTTTCTAGTCTCGTCGTACGTGGTGTACGTCACCGCGTTGTTGTCGATCGGAAATTCCGACAACTTTGTGCGACCGTGTGTAGGCAAAACAAGTTTGAGCCAACATTCGTCGGAAAAAATCCTAGGATTTTGTTGTCGGAATGTCCGAACAAAGTCCGACCGTGTGTACGGGGCATTAGTCTTCACAAGGTTGTCACACACTGTTGCTGGTATGTTGGCCCATTCCTCCATGTAGATCTCCTCTAGCGCAGTGATGTTTTGGGGGCTGTCGCTGGGCAACACTTTCAACTCCCTCCAAAAGTTTTCTATGGGGTTGAGATCTGGAGGCTGGCCAGGCCACTCCAGGACCTTGAAATGCTTCTTACGAAGCCACTACTTCATTGCCCGGGTGGTGTGTTTGGGATCATTGTCATGCTGAAAGACCCAGCTGAAAAACCCAACTGAAAAACCCATTGCCCTTGCTGATGGGAGGAGGTTTGCATTTAAAATCTCACAATACATGGCCCCATTCATTCTTTCATGTACACGGATCAATCGTCCTGTTCCATTTGCAGAGAAACAGCCCCAAAGCATGATGTTGCCACCCCCATGCTTCACAGTAGGTATAGTGTTCTTAGGTTGCAACTCAGCATTCTCTCTCCTCCAAACACGACGAGTTGTGTTTCTACCAAACAGTTCTACTTTGGTTTCATCTGACCATATGACATTCACCCAATCCTCTTCTGGATCATCCAAATGCTCTCTAGCAAACCTCAGATGGGCCTGGACATGTACTGGCTTAAGCAGGGGGACACGTCTGGCACTGCAGGATCTGAGTCCCCGGCTGCGTAGTGTGTTACTGGTGGTAGCCTTTGTTACGTTGGTCCCAGCTCTCTGCAGGTCATTCACTAGGTCCTCCCGTGTGGTTCTGGGATTTTTGCTCACCGTTCTTGTGATCATTTTGACCCCACAGGGTGAGATCTTGCGTGGAGCCCCAGATTGAGGGAGATTATCAGTGGTCTTGTATGTATTCCATTTTCTAATTATTGCTCCCACAGTTGATTTCTTCACACCAAGCTGCTTGCCTATTGCAGATTCAGTCTTCCCAGCCTGGTACAGGTCTACAATTTTGTTTCTGGTGTCCTTAGACAGCTCTTTGATCTTCACCATAGTGGAGTTTGGAGTGTGACTGTTTGAGGTTCTGGACAGGTGTCTTTTATACTGATAACAAGTTCAAACAGGTGCCATTAATACAGGTAATGCGTGGAGGACAGACGAGCCTCTTAAAGAAGAAGATACAGGTCTGTGAGAGCCAGAAATCTTTCTTGATTGTAGGTGACCAAATACTTATTTTCCACCATAATTTACAAATAAATTCTTTAAAAAAATCAGACAATGTGATTGTCTGGATTTGTTTCCACATTTTGTCTCTCATAGTTGAGGTATACCTATAATGACAATTACAGGCCTCTCTCATCTTTTTAAGTGGGAGAACTTGCCAATTGGTGGCTGACTAAATACTTTTTTGCCCCACTGTATACACTGTATTCAGTTTAGCTAGATCTGTTCCTGTTATTCTCTTCCTAATATACTTACAGGCAGGCAGCTGCAGTATTTTCAGTCAGTGTACTGTATCCTGCGCACAGTGTGCAACTAAAGCTAACTGCAGCCAATTGCTGCTGTTCTTGTCCTAATATACTTACAGGCAGGCAGCTGCAGTATTTTCAGTCAGTGTACTGTATCCTGCGCACAGTGTGCAACTAAAGCTAACTGCAGCCAATTGCTGCTGTTCCCTTTCTAATAATACCTCCGGCCCTTCAGCTGCAGTATTTTCAGTAAGTGTACTGTATACTGGGCACAGTGTGCAACTAAAGCTAACTGCAGACAATTGTTGGTGTTCTCTTCCTAATAATACCTCAGGCTGGCAGTTGATTCAGCTAGCTGCAGTATATTAGTGTACTGTATACTGGGCACAGTGTGCAACTAAAGCTAACTGCAGCCAATTGCTGGTGTTCTCTTCCTAATAATACCTCAGGCAGGCAAGCTGCAGTATTTTCAGTCAGTGTACTGTATCCTGTGCACAGTGTGCAACTAAAGCTAACTGCAGACAATCGCTGGTGTTCTCTTCCTAATAATACCACAGGTAGGCAGCTGCAGTATTTTCAGTCAGTATACTGTATCCTGTGCACAGTGTGCAACTAAAGCTAACTGCAGACAATTGCTGGTGTTCTCTTTCTAATAATACTACAGGCAGGCAGGCGATTCAGCTAGCTGCAGTATAATCAGTATATACAGTGGGGACGGAAAGTATTTAGAACCCCTTACATTTTTTAACTCTTTTTTATATTGCAGCCATTTGCTAAAATCATTTAAGTTAATTTTTTCCTCATTAATGTACACACAGCACCCCATATTGACAGAAAAACACAGAATTGTTGACATTTTTGCAGATTTATTAAAAAAGAAAAACTGAAATATCACATGGTCCTAAGTATTCAGACCCTTTGCTCAGTATTTAGTAGAAGCAGCACCCTGTTGATCTAATACAGCCATGAATCTTTTTGGGAAAGATGCAGTAAGTTTTTCACACCTGGATTTGGGGATCCTCTGCCATTCCTCCTTGCAGTTCTGTCAGGTTGGATGGTAAACGTTGGTGGACAGCCATTTTTAGGTCTCTCCAGAGATGCTCAATTGGGTTTAAGTCAGGGCTCTGGCTGGGCCATTCAAGTACAGTCATGGAGTTGTTGTGAAGCCACTCCTTCATTATTTTAGCTGTGTGCTTAGGGTCATTGTCTTGTTGGAAGGTAAACCAGGCCCAGTCTGAGGTCCTGAGCACTCTGGAGAAGGTTTTCGTCCAGGATATCCCTGTACTTGGCTGCATTCATCTTTCCCTCGATTGCAACCAGTCATCCTGTCCCTGCAGCTGAAAAACACCCCCACAGCATGATGCTGCCACCACCATGCTTCACTGTTGGGACTGTATTGGACAGGTGATGAGCAGTGCCTGGTTTTCTCCACACATACCGCTTAGAATTAAGGCCAAAAAGTTCTATCTTGGTCCCATCAGACCAGAGAATCTTATTTCTCACCATTTTGGAGTCCTTCAGGTGTTTTTTTGCAAACTCCATGCAGGCTTTCATGTGTCTTGCACTGAGGAGAGGCTTCCGTCGGGCCACTCTGCCATAAAGCCCCGACTGGTGGAGGGCTGCAGTGATGGTTGACTTACAAATTTCTCCCATCTCCTGACTGCATCTCTGGAGCTCAGCCACAGTGATCTTTGGGTTCTTCTTTACCTCTCTCACCAAGGCTCTTCTCCTCTGATAGCTCAGTTTGGCCGGACGGCCAGCTCTAGGAAGGGTTCTGGTCATCCCAGACGTCTTTCATTTAAGGATTATGGAGGCCACTGTGCTCTTAGGAACCTTAAGTGCAGCAGAAATTTTTTTGTAACCTTGGCCAGATCTGTGCCTTGCCACAATTCTGTCTCTGAGCTCTTCAGGCAGTTCCTTTGACCTCATGATTCTCATTTGCTCTAACATGCACTGTAAGCTGTAAGGTCTTATATAGACATGTGTGTGGCTTTCCTAATCAAGTCCAATCAGTATAATCAAACACTGGAGCTGGACTCAAATGAAGGTGTAGAATCATCTCAAGGATGATCTGGAGAAATGGACAGCACCTGAGTTAAATATATAAGTTTCACAGCAAAGGGTCTGAATACTTAGGACCATGTGATATTTCCGTTTTTCTTTTTTAATGAATCTGCAAAAATGTCAACAATTCTGTGTTTTTCTGTCAATATGGGGTGCTGTGTGTACATTAATGAGGAAAAAAAATTAACTTCAATGATTTTAGCAAATGGCTGCAATATAACAAAGAGTGAAAAATTTTAAGGGGGTCTGAATATTTTCCGTCACCACTGTATATACATCCCAGCTTTGTGCAGCTACATCCCACTGCAGGCCATTCCTTGTGTACCTATTCCAATACATCAAAGACAGTATGTCTGGAAGGCCAACAAGGAGAGTCAGGCAGTCACAGGCCAATAAAAGAGGCCAAGCAGGCTCTGTGTCTAGAGGCAACAGTGCTGGTCGTGGACATGGTGCATCCTCATCAGCACGTGGCCGTGGGGCATGCTTGTCCTTTTTCTCGGCAGCTGGCTGTGTTGAGCCACAACATGCCGAAGAGTTGGTAGAGTGGATGACCAAGCCGTCCTCATCCTCCTCATCCTCTGTCACCCAGGTTACCTTGGCTGCCAATGCAGGTGCCAATGCAGCCTATTCCTTGGACTCAAGGTCATCATTGGTTAATCCTTCCCTAGCTCACCGGAGGAGTTCCCCGAACTGTGTCGGGTACATGCTGCAGGAGGATGCACAGTGTTTTGAAGGCTCTGATGATGGTACCCAGCTTGAGGAAGGCAGTAACGTGAGCCCAGAGAGAGGGGTTGCCCAAAAAGGACAACAAACTGGCAGTCATGTTTCCTCAGCTGCAGCATACTGCCAGGTTTGCTCCAGTGATGAGGAAGGAGGGGATGATGAGCTCACTGACTCTACGTGGGTGCCTGATACGAGAGAGGAGGAAGAGGCGGAGGAGGAGGAGGCACATCTCCAACGAGGCAGGATGCCCTCCAGGGGCCAGCTTAAGGGCAGCCAACTGACTGCATCACACCGCAGAGCTCCGCAAGTGCAGGGCGCTGGTGACGCGTTATTCCAAAAGTTCTTCGGTGTGGGCCTTTTTTGAGACGTGTGCAGCAGTTCGCACCGTTGCTATTTGCAACATATGTCTGAAGCGCATCAAACGTGGACTAGACAGCAAGCGCTTGGGCACCACATGCTTAATCAGACATATGTCAAGCTCCCATGCAGCCCGTTGGCAACACTACCTAAAAGACCCACACCAAATAACAAGGCGGACCTCTCCTTGCTCCTGCTCATCAGTTGGGATCTCCAACCCCACTATACCTTCAGTACCTTCAGAAACCTGCACTGAGAGGAATGAAGGTGTAGTGGGGTTTCGGTGTGCCACTGCCAAGTACTTGTGGGAAATCTGCTATCGGTACACCAACGTCCGATTCTAGCAGGGAGATTTCCCTACCCCAGTTGCTCCACCGGCGAAAGACGTTCGCTCCCAGCCATCCACATGCCTAATTGAATGCTAGCTTGGCTAAATTGCTAGCACTTCAACTGCTGCCTTTTCAGTTGGTAGACTCTGCCCTCTTCCATGAGTTTGTGGAATGTGCGGTACCTCAGTGGCAGGCTCCCAAACGCCACTTTTTTCACAGAAGGCGATTCCGGCTCTCTACCAGCATGTGGAAGGCAATGTCCATGCCTCGCTGGACAGGGTGGTCAGCGGTAAGGTGCATATTACCGCTGACTCATGGTCCAGCGGGCATGGACAGGGACGTTACCTATCTTTCACCGCGCACTGGGTGACTCTTCTGGCAGTTGGGAGGGATACAGGACAGGGTGCAGTAGTGTTAGAGGTTGTTCCGCCACCACGCCTCCAAAATTCTACTAGTGGTGATTCTGCCACACCTCTCTCCTCCACCCCTCCTCTTCTCTCCTCCACCCCTCCTCCATGGCCTCTTCCTGTGCTGACTTGTCCTCGGAACCAGCGGTGCTCAACAATCGCCTAATCTGTGACATGCCCACAAGGTGGAACTCAACGTTGGCCATGCTGCAGCGGGTGCACATGCAGCAGAGGGCCATCAATAAGTACCTATGTGACTATGGCACCAGGACAGGGTCAGGGGAGCTTGTTTTTTTTTCCCCACACCAGTGGGACATGATAAGGGATGCATGCACTGTTCTGTCACCATTTGAGGAGGCCACAAGGATGGTGAGCAGTGACAGTGCATGCATCAGTGACACTGTCCCTCTTGTCCACCTGCTGGAGCACACGCTGCGTGGAATAATGGACAGGGCACTTGAGGCAGAACAGAGGCAGGAAGAGGAGGACTTCCTTACCTTTCAAGGCCCCCTTTTTCCAGACAGTGTTCCTGCGTGCCCACTGATCACACAGGAAGAGGAGGAGGAGGAGTTTTGTGTCAGCATGGAGGTGGGGCCTAGCACTCAGCATCAGCAGCAGTCTTCAAGGGATCATTTACAGTCTGAAGAAACCCATGGACTTGTACGTGGCTGGGAGGAGGTGGCTGCGGATCATGTCATCCTTAGTGACCCAGAGGACTCTGGATCGAATGCCTCAGTAAACCTACACTGCATGGCCTCCCTGATCCTGCAAAGCCTGCGGAAGAATCCTCGTATTCGTGGTATCAAGGAGAGGGATCATTACTGGCTGGCAACCCTCCTTGATCCACGTTACAAGGGTAAGGTTGCGGACCTTATCTTGCTGTCGCAGAGGGAGCAGAGGATGAAACATCTTCGGGAGGCCTTGCAGAAAGGTTTGTGCAACGCGTTTCCAGAGCCTGGGAGGTTACAATTTCCTGGTCCTCCTGGACAACGTGTTGCTGAGGCTTCGGTCAGTCACAGAAGGAGCGGTGGAGAAAGCGGCCGTCTGACCGATGCGTTCAGACAATTTTTTAGTCCACAGCCCCAAGGTATGATCGATTCCAGCAACCATCGCCAGTGTCTGATTCACATGGTGGAGGAATACCTAGGGGCAAGATCAGACTTGGACACCTTTCCCACCGAAAATCCTCTGGGTTACTGGGTCTTGAGGATGGATGACTGGCCAGAGCTTGCACAGTATGCAATTGAGCTACTGGCCTGTCCTGCATCCAGCGTTCTTTCGGAACACACATTCAGTGCTGCTGGAGGCTTTGTAACCGATCACAGGGTGCGCCTGTCCACCGAATCGGTCGATCGACTGACCTTCATAAAAATGAATCAGTCTTGGATCACCAGCTACCAAGCACACGATGCTGATGTAACCGAATAATTTTTTTTTTAAATGTGAGATCCCTTCAAGACTGCCTATGCTGATGCTGAGTGACTATCCTGTTATGCTGAGTGACAATCCTCTTCCTCCTCAATGTTAATGCTGATAGCTTGTAAGAACATTTTTGGTTCTGGGCACCGCCACCAGTGGCTAAGGCCCAATTTTTCTGCCCCTGTTTGACAGGGGCGTGTAATTACAATTTTTGTTGCAATACTTTGCAGCAGGGCTCATGCCTGCACTCCAACTAGAGTATCTGTGAGGAATTGCAGTGTTGTGGCACCAGCACCAGTGCCCAAGGCCCAATTTTTCTGCCCCTGTTAAACAGAGGCGTGTAATTACAATTTTTGATGCAATACTTTGCAGCAGGGATCATTCCTGTGCTCCAATTAGAGTATCTGTGAGGGGTTGCAGTGTTGTGGCACCAGCACCAGTGCCTTAGGCCCAATTTTTCAGCCCCTGTTTAACAGGGGCATGTAATTACAACTCTTGATCTAATATTTCACAGCAGGGCCCGTTCCTGCGCCCACCAAGAGTAACTGTGAGGCCTTACAGTGTTGTGGCAACACCACCACACCGTCCACCACCAAAGGCCCAATTATTCTGACCCTGTTCAACAGGGGCATGTAATTACAATTCTTGATCTAATATTTCACAGCAGGGCCCATTCCTGCGCCCACCAAGAGTAGCTGTGAGGCCTTACATTGTTGTGGCAACACCACCACACCGTCCCCCACCAAAAGCCCAATTTTTCTGACCCTGTTCAACAGGGGCATGTAATTACTATTCTTGATCTAATATTTAACAGCAGGGCCCGTTCTTGCGCCCACCAAGAGTAACTGTGAGGGCTTACAGTGTTGTGGCAACACCAACACCTAAGGTCCAAATCTCTGCAGAGTATATAGGACAGGCCCCTACTTTCAAACATCCAACTTACAAACGACTCCTACTTGCAAACGGAAGGAGACAACAGGAAGTGAGAGGAAATCTACCCCTAGGAAGGGAAATTATCTCCTGTTAGAGTTCCTTGTTTCACTAAAAACCCCAAATTTTCAAAATCCAATTGTCATTAAGACAGAAATTGAGGTGAAATCTTCTGAACAGGTGCACAGATTGCAAAACAAATGTTACATGGGTGATAATCCTTCCCTATGTTTTCCAAAAAGCTTAAAAATAGATTTTTTGGAGCTACACGTAAAGAATGTACCAGTTCAAAATTACAAACAGATTCTACTTAAGAACAAACCTACAGTCCCTGTCTTGTTTGCACCGCCTGTATAGTGCTGTTCAGAGTATATAGAGCCTGGGGGCCCAACGCCTTTCCTTTTTTTTATTTGGGTGTGGGGTTCCCCTTAATATCCTTACAAGACTCAAAGGGGCTGGTAATGGGCTTGGGGGGGGTTTCTCAATGATTTTCATCCATATTGCCGGGACCAGACATGACATTAAAGCCGCATGCAGTTTTAAATGACTTTTTTTCCTTTAGAAATGTCATTTTGAGCAGGGACTGTTCTAAACACGGGAAACACACACCACTTTACAGGCATACTATAGACACCCCCCAGACACGATATTTAAAGGAATATTTCACTTTTATTTTTTCACTTTAAGCATCATTAAAATCACTGCTCCCGAAAAAACCGGACATTTTTAAAACTTTTTTTTAGCATTGATACATGTCCCCTGGGGCAGGACCCGGGTCCCCAAACCCTTTTTAGGACAATAACTTGCATATTGTCCTTTAAAATTCGCACTTTTGATTTCCCACCTTTGAGTCCCATAGACTTTAACGGGGTTCGAAAGTTCGCGCAAACTTTCGGTCTGTTCGAATGTACTGATGCAAACCAAACCGGGGGGTGTTCGGCTCATCCCTACTCTGGATGTTCACTGACGTTGCTTATCCCAAAGGGTCATATTTCTGGCCGCCCTTCATGTCTCACTGGATGCCTTTTGTACCCAGCCACTCAGTGCCCTCTGCACATCTTGACCTGTTTTGCATGGAACAGCCCCGCTTCAGGCGGCACTGCTCTCACATCAGCACCCTGGGGTGCCAGGTATCATGCAAAGACTCCCGATGACCATGGTTTCCGTTGTATCCTGGAACATTAGAGGCATAAATGACCCTGTGAAGCGCACAATGATGTCCACAGCGCTTCGGAAGCATCTGCCAGAGGTGTGTGCTTTGCAGGAAACACACTTGGTACCGGGGACTCTGTCATGTTTAAATTTTGCATGGGTGGGGTGGGCGTATCACTCAACACACACCTCCTACTCAAGGGGGGTGAGTGTGCTAATACACCGCTCACTGGACTTCCAGCTGTTGATAAAAAAATTGATTCTGAGGGGAGGTATGTTTTCTTATTGTGTAAAATTTTCCAGTTGACATGTATACTAGCAATAGTGCATATCCTGCCTCCGTTTAACTCTGAGGTTCTACGTGACCTATTAATGTACCAGCTGCGCAGCCCTGATATCCCCTTACTGGTGTTGGGTGATCTCAACGGTGTACTGGATCCTGTGCCAGACAGACATCCCCCCCCCCGCGCAGGGACCAGGGACGCCTGAGGTCCACATTGAAGACCTTTACAGAGGAGGTGGGCTGGCTAGATCCCTGGCGCCTCCGCAACCCAACACAGAGGCAGTTTTCATGCTTCTAGAAGACCCACTTACCCCTCTCCTGAATTGACTTATGCCTATGTACCTCTACTATACTATGAGGAGTTGTAATCCTTGCCGAGCGCAAGTCTGATGGAAGTCCTTTGGTGTCACACACCTGGCACATATCATTACGAACGGGACAATGAGTTCCTTCCCAGAACTACAGGCTAAATGTGGGCTGCCCCACTCCATGTATTTCTCATATCTACAGCTGCATCATGCGGTGGGAACACAGGCAGGCGGAGAACTGTGGATACAGTCCCTGGCCCCTGTCTTCCACTACATGGTGGAAGTGTCCCATTTTAAGGGTTTCATTCCCAGATCTTACTCCATGCTTATGACCATACATCAAGGCAATTTCCCAACAAAAGTGATGGCCCAGTGGGAGAGTGTCATGGGTACATTTGGAGAGGACCAATGGGAGGAGGTACTACACACTATACAGCAGTGCTCTCTCAACATGGCGCAAGGCCTGTCCCAGCTCTTTATCATCCTGCAAGTACACTTTACACCTGCTAGACTATACAAGATGGGACTGCGGGAGGATGCAGACTGCCCCTGCTGTTCCAGAGTCCATGCGGACCTGATCCACCTACTATGGCGATGCCCGAAACTACACCTCTATTGGAGGGGAGTTGTAGCGACCATTAACCGGACATTTCAGGTTAACATTCCCTTAGACCCCAAACAGTGCATTTTAGGCATATTAGATGACCACATTACAGAGGACAATTCCAAGCAGGCTATCACGAGGGCTCTTTTCCAAGCCCGCAAACTAATCCTCAGACACTGGAAGGCGACTGAGCCTCCCACTCTGAAAGAATGGGTGACCCAAATGGGAGTAACATTAAGGTTAGAGAAATACATTTTCCAGCACAAAGGCCGTCTGGGAAAATTTGATCTGGTATGGTCCTCTTGGTTCAATACACCTGGTCTGACCCCAGTAGACCTTATTCTGGACAGAATTCTTAGTTAACAGCAGCTGTGGAGAGTAGGAACGGGCTTTATGTTCAGGTGGAACATGAGTTCGACTCGAACATTGGCTGTCTGCCCGTTCGCCGAATAGCGAATAATTTGGGGTGTTCGAGGCAAATTCGAAAGCTGCGGAACACCCTTTAAAAGTCTATGGGTGAAATCAAAAGTGCTAATTTTAAAGGTTAATATGCAATTTATTGTCATAAAAAGTGTTTGGGGACCTGGGTCCTGCCCCAAGGGACATGTATCAATGCAAAAAAAGTTTTAAAAATGGCCATTTTTTTGGGAGCAGTGATTATAATAATGCTTAAAGTGAAACAATAAAAGTGTAATATTCCTTTAAATTTCGTACCTGGGGGTGTCTATAGTATGCCTGTAAAGTGGCGCATGCTTCCCATGTTTAGAACAGTCTGACAGCAAAATGACATTTCTAAAGGAAAAAAAGTCATTTAAAACTACTCGTGGCTATAATGAATTGTCGGTCCGGCAATACACATAAAAGTTCATTGATAAAAACAGCATGGGATTCTCCCACAGGGGAACCCCGAACCAAAATAAAAAAAAAAAAATGCGTGGGGGTCCCCCCAAATTCCAAATAAGGCCCTTCAGGTCTGGTATGGATATTTAAGGGAACCCAGTGCCAAAATGTAAAAAATTCAGGTCGGGTATGGATTTTAAGGGAAACACCGCGCCAAAATTTAAAAAAAAATGGCGTGGGGTCTCCCCAAAAATCCATACCAGACCCTTATCTGAACATGCAACCTGGCAGGCCACAGGAAAAGAGGGGGGGACGAGAGAGCGTACCCCCCTCCTGAACCGTACCAGGCCACATGCCCTCAACATTGGGAGGGTGCTTTGGGGTAGCTCCCCAAAGCACCTTGTCCCCATGTTGATGGGGAGAAGGGCCTCATCCCCACAACCCTTGCGCGGTGGTTGTGGGGGTCTGTGGGTGGGGGGCTTATCAGAATCTGGAAGCCCCCTTTAACAAGGGGACCCCCAGATCCCGGCCCCCCCGTGGGAATCGGTAATGGGGTACAAATGTATCCCTACCATTTCACAAAAAAAGTGTCAAAAATGTTTAAAAAAGACAATAGACGTTTTTTGACTATTCCTTTATTGATGTCTTCTTCTTTCCCCGCTTCTTCTTCCATATTCTTCTGGTCTTCCTTTGGTGTTCTTCTTCCTCCATCTTGTTCTTCCCCCGCTTCTTCCTCCGGTCTTCTCCTCCTGCATCTTCCTCCGGCTTCTTCTTCTCCACTTCATACTCCGATCCGCCTCAATGGGTGTCAGAGGGGGGCGGGGTCACCTGTTTACATAAATTAGTGACCCCGCCCCCTCTGACAACACGGGGAAAGCCATAGGCAAGTCCCCGTGCGTCAGAGGGGGGCGGGGTCACCAGGTGGCCCTGCCCTCGATTATATAAGAGCTGTCACCTGAACAGAAGCGTCACACAGTGGGAGACTCCCATTGAGGTGGATCAGAGGAAGAAGCGGAGAAGAAGAAGCCGGAAGAAGATGCCGGACGAGAAGACCGGAGCAAGAAGCGGAGGAAGGTAGAGGAAGAAGCGGGGGAAGAACAAGATGGAGGAAGAAGAAGAACACCGAAGGAAGACCAGAAGAAGATGGAAGAAGAATCGGGGAAAGAGGAAGACATTAATAAAGGAATTGTCAAAAACCGTCTATTGTCTTTTTTTAACATAAATTTATATAGAACGTCCTGTGAGCCTCCACTAACAATAATAAACCAATAAATCCTCTTTGAATCAGCTGCAAGTGGTAAACATGTCTCATAAAACATGTAAAAGTACTAAAATCGCATTAAAAATGCAAAAAGCCTCTGAACTGGTAAAAATATATCCTCTACACTGTGGTAATAATAATGTATAAAATATATAATTAAAAATATATAAAATGACATGTGCTTAATAGCTGCAAGCGGTAAACATGTCTCATAAACCATGTAAAAATACTAAAATCGCATTAAAAACGCTGCGCTATCAAAGGTATAAGCAAAAAGCCTCTGAACTGGAAAAAATATATCCTCTACAGCGTGGTAATAATAATGTATAAAATATATAATGAAAAATATATAAAATGACACGTGCTTAATAGCCAAATAATAAAGTGACAATGTGCATTCATATAGTGCTAAAAAATTTTTTAAAGCAAATAAGTCCGTGGAAATTTAAATAGATCCAAATACTGAAATTCTAAAAGTGCTTAAGTGCACTGTGCAAAGTTCGAATTGATCCAATTTACAAGTGCTCCACATTCCAAGGGGAAGGGGACAGGACAGCACGCTTAGCAGATCAGTTGTTAGGAACGATCAGCATACCATCCCGTTACCGGCCAGTTTCAACCATTCGTTTTGTGCTTGATGTAGAATGGCGCACTGAAGCGCCTGGATATTGTGAGTACCCTGTGTGGGACATGTTTATTTTTTGGTTCAATAAATTTCATAAACATACTACACTATGAGATCCTTTTTTCATTGATTTACTGAGGCAAATTGGCGATTGCTCCAGGATCCCAAACGCACTGTTCACCTTAAGGTGAGCCTTCATTTCATGGGGGGGAGCACCTGAGTTAGAACACAGCGTCTGATTATCGCATCACCTTCACAGCCAACTGAATCGCATGGAGTGTGGAGCACTTGTAAATTGGATCAATTTGAACTTTGCACAGTGCACTTAAGCACTTTTATAATTCCAGTATTTGGATCTATTTAAATTTCCACTGACTTATTTGCTTTAAAAAAATTGCACATTGTCACTTTATTATTTGGCTATTAAGCACATGTAATTTTATATATTTTTCATTATATATTATTATTACCACGGTGTAGAGGATATATTTTTTCCAGTTCAGAGGCTTTTTGCTTATACTTTTGATAGCGCAGCATTTTTAATGCGATTTTAGTATTTTTACACGGTTTATGAGACATGTTTACTGCTTGCAGCTATTAAGCATGGGTCATTTTATATATTTTTCACTATATATTTTATACATTATTACCACGGTGTAGAGGATATATTTTTACCAGTTCAGAGGCTTTTTGCTTATACCTTTAATAGTGCGGCATTTTTAATGCGATTTTAGTCTTTTTTTTAACATTTTTGACACTATTTTTGTGAAATGGTAGGGGTATATATACATTTGTACCCCATTACCAATTCACACGGGGGGGCGGGATCTGGGGGTCCACTTGGTAAAGGGGACTTCCACATTCCGGTAAGCTCCCCGCCCGAAGACCCCCACAACCACCGGGCAAGGATTGTGGGAATGAGGCCCTTCTCCCCATCAACATGGGGACAAGGAGCTTTGGGGGGCTACCCCAAAGCACCCTCCCAATGTTGAGGGCATGTGGCCTGGGACGGTTCAGGAGGGGGGCACTCTCTCATCCCTCCCTCTTTTCCTGCGGCCTGCCAGGTTGCATGCTCGGATAAAGGTCTGGTATGGATTTTTGGGGGGACCCCACGCCATTTTTTAAAAAATTTTGGCACGGTGTTCCCCTTAAAATTCATACTAGACCCTTCAGGTCTGGTATGGATTTTGAGGGGGACCCCCACCCCATTTTTTTTTAATTTTAGCGTGGGGTTCCCCTTAATATCCATACCAGACCTGAAGGGCCTGGTATGGAATTTGGGGGGACCCCCACGCATTTTTTTTTTAAATTTTGGTTCGGGGATTTCCCTGTGGGGGAATCCCATGCTGTTTTTATCAAAGAACTTTTATGTTTATTGCCGGACCGACTATTATAGCCGCGAGTAGTTTTAAATGACCCAAGTCCCCAAACACTTTTTAAGACAATACCATGCATATAAGCCTTTAAAATGAGCACTTTTGATTTTTCATGTTCGTGTCCCACAGACTTTGACAGTGTTCACGTGTTCAAACAAATGTTTTGCCTGTTTGCATGTTCTGGTGCTAACCAAACGGGGGGGGGGGGGGGTGGTGGTGTTCGGCCCATCCCTAATGGGGAGGGAGAAGCGGGACTATGGAGGGAAAAAATATATGAGCAATGTATTTTGAGACTAGAGTGAGGAAGATTGATGAGGATATCTGTGTGATATAATGATAGGTAATGTATAAATGTAAATATAACTTCATAAGACTGTACTCTGAAAAGCTTGTGTACTTCCTATGTAAACTTGTTTCAATAAAAACCTTTTTGATTTAAAAAAAAAATATATATATATATATATATATATATAAAGTTGAATTTGTTTCTTATTAACTGCAGGGAAAACTGTTACATGTGAAGAGCAGGCCTCATCCTTGTTCTTCTTGTCTAGACAATTATGTTGATGTGCAATAAATGAGAGTATAGCATAGAGATGAACCCTTTAGAACCCTGTGATCTGAGCACCCCAATCATGGGATAGTTGGATAATCTAGGGCTTTGAGACCTGAATTGGGTCTGTAGAGCATGCTGAGGCTGCAGCTATCTGTAGAGGGATTTATGAGACAGGTCATATTTTCTACATAAGTAATTATAAGGGTGTAGGGTGTATATTCTCATTACAGTCTCCAAAATGTGAAATCAGGGAAAGGTTACAGCTGGGTTAGGGCAGGGTTATTCCAGAGAGCCAACTCTAGTGGAATATCTGACAATGAAATAAGCTATTTAGCTTCCCTCCACTCCAATCTAGGCAGTCTTAAAATACTGTAGGTACTTTTTATCTCTAGGTAAGGAGAAGGTGGGAGCCTCTAGGCCTACAATAAGCCTCTCCACTTGCAGGCTCCTAAACCTTTTATTTACATTCCACCAGTCCCAATTGTAAACCCTGGAATATGCATAGTCTTGTTTATTTCTCATGAACTTTTAATGTTTGGTCTTGATAATCTCATTTTGCAGGGTAGAATTAAATTTTTCATTTTGAGTCTGAAAGCAGGGAATAATTTTATACTTCTAGATCTCCTTGAATTTTCTGTATCTCTATTTGTAACTCATTAGAGCAGTGGTTCTCAACTCCTGTCCTCAGGACCCACTAACAGGCCAGGCTTGCAAGATAACTGATCTACAGTGGGGACGGAAAGTATTCAGACCCCCTTAAAGTTTTCACTCTTTGTTATTTTGCAGCCATTTGCTAAAATCATTTACGTTAATTTTTTTCCCCATTATTGTACACACAGCACCCCATATTGACAGAAAAACACAGAATTGTTGATATTTTTGCAGATTTATTAAAAAAGAAAAACGGAAATATCACATGGTCCTAAGTATTCAGACCCTTTGCTGTGACACTCATATATTTAACTCAGGTGCTGTCCATTTCTTCTGATCATCCTTGAGATGGTTCTACACCTTCATTTGAGTCCAGCTGTGTTTGATTATACTGATTGGACTTGATTAGAAAAGCCACACACCTGTCTATATAAGACCTTACAGCTCAGAGTGCATGTCAGAGCAAATGAGAATCATGAGGTCAAAGGAACTGCCTGAAGAGCTCAGAGACAGAATTGTGGCAAGGCACAGATCTGGCCAAGGTTACAAAATAAATTCTGCTGCACTTAAGGCTCCTAAGTGCACAGTGGCCTTCATAATCCTTAAATGGAAGATGTTTGGGATGACCATAACCCTTCCTAGAGCTGGCCGTCAAAACTGAGCCATTGGGGGGAGAAGAGCCATGGTGAGAGAGGTAAAGAAGAATCCAAAGATCACTGTGGCTGAGCTCCAGAGATGCAGTCGGGAGATGGGAGAAAGTTGTAGAAAGTCAACCATCACTGCAGCCCTCCACCAGTCGGGGCTTTATGGCAGAGTGGCCCGACGGAAGCCTCTCCTCAGTGCAAGACACATGAAAGCCCTCATGGAGTTTGCCAAAAAACACATGAAGGACTCCAAGATGGTGAGAAATAAGATTCTTTGGTCTGATGAGACCAAGATAGAACTTTTTGTCCTTAATTCTAAGAGGTACGTGTGGAGAAAACCAGGCACTGCTCATCACCTGTCCAATACAGTACCAACAGTGAAGCATGGTGGTGGCAGCATCATGCTGTGGGGGTGTTTTTCAGCTGCAGGGACAGGATGACTGGTTGCAATTGAGGGAAAGATGAATGCGGCCAAGTACAGGGACATCCTGGACGAAAACCTTCTACAGAGTGCTCAGGACCTCAGACTGGGCCAAAGGTTTACCTTCCAACAAGACAATGACCCTAAGCACACAGCTAAAATAATGAAGGACTGGCTTCACAACAACTCTGTGACTGTTCTTGAATGGCCCAGCCAGAGCCCTGATTTAAACCCAATTGAGCATCTCTGGAGAGACCTAAAAATGGCTGTCCACCAACGTTTACCATCCAACCTGACAGAACTGGAGAGGATCTGCAAGGAGGAATGGCAGAGGATCCCCAAATCCAGGTGTGAAAAACGTGTTGCATCTTTCCCAAACAGACTCATGGCTGTATTAGATCAAAAGGGTACTTCTACTAAATATTGAGCAAAGGGTCTGAATACTTAGGACCATGTGATATTTCAGTTTTTCTTTTTTAATAAATCTGCAAAAATGTCAACAATTCTGTGTTTTTCTCTCAATATGGGGTGCTGTGTGTACATTAATGAGGAAAAAAATGACTTTAGCAAATGGCTGCAATATAACAAAGAGTGAGAAATTTAAGGGGGTCTGAATACTTTCTGTCCCCACTGTACATCACAGGTGATATCACTTGCTGCTCAGTGAGTGCAGTATTCTAGTCTGCAGCAGTAATAGTTACAATTTGGCCTGTTAGTGGGTCCTGAGGACAGGAGTTGAGAACCACTGCATTAGAGTATGCCTGTTCTTATTTGACAATCAACTTCGTCAATTTAAATGAAGTGTCATTCAAAATCATGGTCCATTCTTCAATGAAACCCTCATCTGCTACCTCAAAGGAGGGGAACTTTTTAATGCTAAGAACCTGGGTATTCTTACATAGTTAATCTGGTTGAAAAAAGACACAAGTTAATCTAGTTCAACCAACATAAAAATAAAATAAAAATAAAATAAACACACACACAAATAGAAAACCTTCATATACACTATATTGTCAAAAGTTTCAAACAAAAAAGATGCAACGCTCATTTCAGTGGAAATTCAAATGAAAACTGGAAGTTTCAATTCGGGTGCCGAAGATGTGGTGTCCTCCCATCCACCAAAAAAACACAATGCAGTCATAGGAAAAAGAAAGGTGGCAACTCCATAATCCTCAAGCATTTATTAAGCCATAACAGTGAGTATACAGATGGTGGCATACTCACTATTATGGATAAATAATGAAGAAACTCCTGCGCTGTCAGAAATTCCTATGCTAAGGGGCACTGCTGCAACACCTAAATGGCTGATCCAAACAGACAAAAGTGGTATGAATAAAGTGAGTGGTGGGACTGTTCACCATTTATTTATTTACTTGGGGTCACCAATAAGTATTTGCTGAGTTACCACATATGTGCTAGTATGATACTAGCCCTTTTGCACTGAGATTTTTCTTTTAATAAGTATTTGCTGAGTTACCACATATGTGCTAGTATGATACTAGCCCTTTTGCACTGAGAATTTTCTTTTCTTTTGTTTTAGTATTTACAGTATTTTTTATGTGCTAGTATGATACTAGCCCTCATGCTCATTATACCTTTTGTATAATTTTTTAATTTTTCATTCACCTCTCTACACATTTGAGTTAGCCCCTTCCCCTTTTTATCACAGCGCAATCACCACTCACTTTATTCATACTCACTATTATGGCTTAATAAATACTTGAGGATTATGGAGTTGCCAACTGTCTCTTTCCTATGACTATATTGTCAAAAGTATTGGGATGCCTGCCCAACATGCACATGAATGTTAATGGTTTCCCAGTCTTAGTCCGTAGGGTTCAGCCTTGAGTTGGCCCACCCTTTGCAGCTATAACAGCTTCAACTCTTCTCCTCTGACAGACGCCGGCCAAATGGCCCATTGCCATGAGCACCTGAAAGCCACACACAAGGGACACAATTCTTCTCCTTCTCCTTTTATGTCTACTCCCATTATATCTCATGACCTCTCAGCATCTTCCTACCACAGATAGAGGTAATTTTATCGAATTAGCGTTTTTTTGTTGCATCTTTTGAATGAATGGGTTGATAGTTTTACGTAGGTTTCTAAATTTGGGTGTATATTTATTTCCAAATGGCGGCATGTGTCCACAACTTTCATCTGTGTCGCTATTTGAGGAAGGGGGGCTAATAAATGGTCTAAAGGCAGAGGGGTGGATTTTTCCCAATTTATCATGCAGACGGAAAAGGATCCAAATTTGTTAAATAAGTGTCATAAGGTTTGAGATAGAAAAAAAGTAATGCATCGTTGGCGTAAAAGGCCAGTTGTTCTCTCCTCGCCTAAACCCGATTATGGTATGGTTCCCACTTGATGGCTGCCAACCAGAGGCTCAATTGCCAAAGTAAAGAGCAGCGGGGATAAGGGACATCCCTGTCTTGTTCCTCTGTGTAGCTCAAAATATGGGGATAAGGCATTATTTATTCTAAGGTGGACAGAGGGTGCTTGATACAGTATTGTAAGCCAGCTGGAATGTTTATAGTTACAATAAAAGTGTACATTTAAAAAAAAAAACCATAGAACAAATAGCCAAAAATAGTTGTCGTTTTATTGTTCTTCTCTCTTTTTTGTTCTCTCTCTATTGTTCTCTGTTTTACTGTGATTTATGCTATAATGTCATGTTTTATTGTTACTGTGTTTTATTTTGTTTGCTTTGCAGGTATGTCCTACTGTTTTACTGTACTGTTACTGTGATTTATTGTTAACCTTTGTTTGGTTTGCAGGTACGCCATTCAGCTGCAGCACAGGTTTATTTATTTTGACAGTGACAGCAACAGGTTTTGCTCTCAAGATACATAAATCCATGACTCCAGCGCTGTAGGAGGTGATTTCACCACCACAGTTTAAAAAAAAAGAGCATATATGCCAAAGCATGGGGGCAGGGGTGGACATTAGGGGAGGATTGCCCCTATGCGTCGGCATATATTTTTTACTTTTTTTTGGCACAGATTGCAATAAAAAAGAAAAGTTGTTTTATTAAGTTAATGTTTTATTGATACTGTGTTTTATTGTTACCAATTGTTTGGGTTGCAGGTACACCATTCAGCACTGACCCATTTATTTTGACAGCAACAGGGTTTTCTCTCACTATACTTAAATCCGTGACTCCGTGACTCCAGTGCTGTAGACGGTGTTTTCACCACCACAGTTAAAAAAAAGAACGGTGCATGTATGCCCATCATTAGAAGTGGGTTGATGCAAGGCGGTATTCTAATGGTGGGCATACCACTGATCAGGTATAAAATGTATAGGTGGTCCTGTGCTTATGGCTGTTGGTACTGCTGATAATGAACTGCTGCCCCTACTGGTACAGCCACCTAAGTGGAGTAAAGTGCAAAATAAAAAATCAAAAGGTAGGTATGGCGCTGTTCTCGTGTTGTAACTCCTACATGAGTTTTGTCAGTGCGACACTCTCTCCACACTGTGTGACCCTGTGTTAAATACTATTCTAAAGTGTAAACATAATTCTCTTATCAGATTAATAAATGAATGCAGGTATATATAGATGCAAGTGTGCACAAAGTGCCAAGTGCAGAGTGATTCACTGGTATAGTCTAATGCTAGTATCATGCATATATAAAAAAGAGATACTGTGCTCATACTCAATTCATGTGCACAAATAAATAAATTGTGATCATATATTGTCCATTTGTAAACCAAATATGATGAAATGTAAAGTTACAGGGATCTGTTCCTTTGTGAGTCTTGGGTGGTTGTACGAGTAGGGGCAGCAGCTCATTATCAACAGTACCAACAGCCATAAGCATGGGACCACCTATACGTTTTATACCTAATCTGTGATACATTAGTACCATTAGGTCTTGCAGCTATGGATATTTTTAAATACATGACCAGCAGATCTGTGAACCTAGTGGAAGTATTTAACCAGGAAAATGTTGTAAATAAGCAAGATATGGATAG
The DNA here is from genome assembly GCF_042186555.1 of Aquarana catesbeiana. NCBI lineage: Eukaryota > Metazoa > Chordata > Amphibia > Anura > Ranidae > Aquarana > Aquarana catesbeiana. The sequence continues at coordinate 474,114,648 of NC_133327.1, forward strand.
TCTGTTTAAACAACCAAGACACAGCATGGAAAAACAACTGAGGGTGTAATGAGATGTAGCCACACTAGAGATATATATCGCAGAAAGAATTACACCAAGGAGACTCAGGTGGGACATTTCCCCAAATTATGGAGTCAGTGATAAAGGTTTATTGGAGGAGTGGTATAGATTTTTTAACCAAAGTGAAATAGACCTGTTACAAAAAATAGTTATAAGGAGACAGTTTAAGTTAAGACACATTGAAGGAGAAGTACTCCTATTAAAGGAACAGCTACTCCTGTTCACAGACCCCAAAGAATATAAAGAAAAAGGAACTAGTCTCCAGGAAGCAGTTAAAATATATGATAAGGAAATACAACAAAAGAAACAGCAAAAATTCCGCAGAGATGTGTTGGACTAAAGAAACCAACAAGTTTACAAATGGCAGGCTGATGAGAATTACAATGAAGGAGAAAATCAAGAGATCCTTCATTAGAAAGAGAAGAAACAGAATGGGTGAAAGCCAGACCACATACACCAAGAACACCGATACCCACACAAAAAAGAGAAAGAAGTCCCACACACAGAAGAGAGGAGAGAACACCCAACGCATAGGAATCGAACATATCAAGAACAAGGTATCAACAGATACCATCATTCCAATATTACTCCAAGAACACCAAGAATTCCAAGAAACCCCAACAGGTACTCTCCCCTTAGACAAGCTTACCAAGATTCCCCATATAGGGAACCTCAATATAGGAGAGATTTTTTTCCCAGGGGACACAGAGGAAGACCACCGAAAATAAGGGGAGGCTTTGGACCACAAAGGCCCCAAGGTGGATGGGGCCCTCCCAGGAATCAGAACTGGGGGCCCCAAGAAATCAAGGGTGGCAAAATACATGGAGACCTCCGAGGTCTGGGCATATGGGACAGAGAGAGGTCAATTGGGAACGAGAGAGGCACCAATGAGACGAAAGACAAGAGGAACTCCAGAGACCCCAAAAGATGGGAAAGAGAAAAAGGGTCAGAGGCAAACGAGGGGGGACAAAGAAAAAGAAGGCACGAATAATGAGAGTGGAATCTTCAATTTAAGTAATGTCATTTTTAATGAGGAAGAAATGAAAATATTAGACTTATGCCGCGTACACACGATCGGACTTTCCGGCATACTTGGTCCAGGGGACCAGAGTCCGCCGGACAATCCGACCGTGTGTAGGCTTCGGCTGACTTTTTTTCCCCAAAAGTCCGCCAGACCTAGATTTAAAACATGTTTTAAATCTTTCCGTCGGACTTTGAGGGGGCGGGGTCTCCGCCTATATAAGTCACATCAGAGCGCTCAGAGACCAGTCCAGCCGGAGAGACCGTTGTGTCAACATCTGGAGAAGAGGGAAGAAGACAAGAAGCCCAGAAGTCCAGACCTCCTCTGGCAAGAGAGCGGCATGAAGATAGCGGAGGAGCCCGCCGAACAACTGGAACACCGGAAGAAGAGGAACCGGAGGGACCCCCGAAGCCGGAAGAAGACCCCCCGGAGCTGTCTAATAAATTACTTCCAAAACCCGTATAGTGTGTTTTATTATTGACACTTTTTACCTAGGTGAATGGGTAGGGGTACCATGTACCCCATACTCATTCACATAGGGTGGGGGGCCGGGATCTGGGGGCCCTCTTATTATAGGGGGCTCCCGGATTCAGATAAGCCCCCCGCCCGCAGACCCCGACAACCAACGGCCAGGGTTGTTGGGAAGAGGCCCTTGTCCTCATCAACATGGGGACAAGGTGCTTTGGGGTGGGGTGGCCCCACAGGGCGCCCCCCCAAAGCACCCACCCCCCATGTTGAGGGCATGCAGCCTGGTATGGTTCAGGAGGGGAGGTGCTCGCTCGTTCCCACCCCCTTTCCTGACCGGCCGGGCTGCGTGCTTGGATCGGGGTCTGGTATGGATTTTGGGGGGGACCCCACGCTGATTTTTCGGCGTAGGGGGTTCCCCTTAAAATCCATGCCAGACCTAAGGGCCTGGAATGCCCCACGACGGGGCTTGCAAGGTGTCAATCTTGCCGATAAAAGCGGCGAGATTTACTTCCTTTTCTAGTCCCATCGTACCCGAGTCACGTTCAAAATGAACGGACTTGTCTGTGTGTGGGCTTTGTGTGGGGTTTAGAATTTTTCAAAAAGATGGTAGAGGAAGACATCAAGAAATTAAAGCTGAAAAAATTCAAAAAAGAAACCTTTTTGAAAACAATAAAGGAAATAGAGAAGAAAAATGAAGTGATTATCCGGCCAGCGGACAAGGTAGGGGGATTAGTTATCCTTAATAAAAGTGACTATCAAGAAGAAATGAGAAAACTACTCAATATGGAAGACACGTATAAGAAATTGAATCGTAATCCAAAAACAGAGTATGAGAAAAAATTGAAATCCTTTGTCAAAAAGGAAAAAGAAAAAGGGATTTTAACAAAAAAGGAAACCAGATACCTGATTCCAGAAGCAGCGAAAACACCAATTATCTACTATGTGCCAAAAATTCACAAAAACCAAGAAAAGTCACCGGCCCATAATCAGTGGGATAGATTCCCTTTTTTCAATGCTGGGGGAATATTTAGACACATATTTACAACTGCTGGTATCTGAAGGAAAATCCCACCTGAAAGATAGCAGACATTTAATCTCAGAACTAAGAACATTTAAAGTGGAAAAAAAAAGACATCTTGGTCACGATTGACGTAAATTCCCTATATACAAACACCATACAGGAGGACGGCGTTAGCAGTGTAGAATGGGCACAACAGAGCCAAAAAGATTTACAACAAGACCAAATTAATTATATTGTGGAAGGATTAAGGCTGGCAATGAGCCACAATTATTTTTGGTTCAATGGCAAGCATTTTACCCAAACAAAAGGTGGGTGCCAAATACGCTCCTAGTGTAGCAAACTTATTCCTTAATAGATGGGAAGAAGAACAAATATACTGTGTCAGAAGAACTAATTTGAAGCTATACCGAAGGTACATTGACAATATAATAATAATATGGAAGGGCACAGAAGAACTACAGGATTTTTTTGACTAAATAAATCAACATATTTATGGCATTTAATTTACAGGAAGCTGGAGCAAACACACCATCAATTATTTAGATTTATAAATCTATAAAAAAAATGAGCTATGCACTAAAACCTTTTTCAAAAAAACGGATCGAAATGGGTATATCCCAACTAATAGTTGCCACCATCCAAAATGGGTAGAGAACATACCCAAAGGACAATTCATGCGCATATACCATAATTGCAGCAAACATTAAGATTACGAGGACCAATCTAATATATTGACAGTTTTGTAGAGAAAGGGTATAAGAGAAAAAAATCTGGAAATCCTAAAGGAAAAGGTCAAATTAATGGACAGAAATACCATGATAGAAGGCAAAGAAGAAAAATCAACACATGGAAATTACCTTCCTTACTGGTTACAACAGACAGCATAGGTCAGTAGAAAAGGTTTTAAAAAAACACTGGCCAATCCTACAATCTGACAAAATATTAAAAAAACATTTTACCAAACAGACCAACATTAATTTAAAGAAGGGCACCTTCTTTGAGAAAGAGATTGGTCCATAATGCACTAGGCCCTCCCAGACAAATTCAAATATTCAAGCAACTAAAAGGTTTTTTATAAATGTGGCAAATGTCTCCCATGCAGAATCAGCAAGAAGACCTGTCGAAAAAAGGAGACCTTTAAGTCTATTTCAACAGGAAGGGAATATAGTATCAGGGAACTAATAACATGTACCAGCACACATGTAACGTACATCATTGAATGCCCGTGTCAAAAGCAGTATGTGGGAAGAACAACAAGACCCTTATTTGTTAGAATTTGAGAGCACATAAATAACATCAGGAAGGGCTTTCAAAAAATAGTGTATCTATACACTTTAGAGATCACCACAATAGAGACCCATCGGGCATGATGTTTTATGCCACTGATAAAATTAAAGGACACTGGAGGGGAGACAATAAAAAGATAAAAATATCACAAAATGAATCAAAATGGATTTTCCTACTTAATATCCTTCAATCCAATGGGTTAAACGTAGATATAGATCTTAACTGTTTTCTCACAAATTTCTAAAAAAACATTTTTAAGATTTTAATATATTTTGTTTTTTAATAATATACCTTATTTTGCCCACCAAGCCATGGGGCATACACAGTGCATGTGTAAACCACCTGGCATAACAATTTGTACCTACACTGTGTATCCCACCAACATAAATTCATATCCTCATATCTCTGGAAGTGGATTAGGAGTAAATAACAAAAAGTCACTATTATACTATCACTTCAAGTAATAACTTTTCAAGTAATAATCTTCTGCTTATACGTATGTATCTATATACATTCATTTTTCATTTAAATTAATTCAGATATCCCTTTAAAAATAATCTAGATATCCCTTTATGGCCTTTAACCAGTTCCCGACCGTCTCACGCCGATATACAGTGGCAGAATGGCACCACTGCACGAATCGCCATACCCGTACGGCGCTTCTGCCCATGGGCAGGGACCGTGCCCACGATGATCAGATTAGTTACAGAATCCATCAGTCTTCAGGTCCAGGCCAATGATTTCTGGCCTGGACCTGCTAATTGGTACTGACGAATGAAATGCTTCCCCTGCCTATAAGTGTAAACATAGACAGGGGAAGTGATGTCATCTCACCTCGTGGAATTTTTTTGGGTTCCAGAGAGAGGACATCTAACTGTGAGTTGCACTAACACTACACTAACACCAGTACACGTAGGCACACTTTTTACCCCCAGATCACCCCCCAATCGCCCCCCCAAGGAAACCCATTCACTTCCTGTCACAGTGTCACCAAGTGCAGTTTTCAGATTTTTCACTAATCATTGTACTAGTGTCATTTGTGACTTTAATCAGCGTTAGGGCAGTTAGTAGTAGGCCCAGGTAGCTTTAGGGTACCCCCCTTAACAGGTTCAACCCCTTGATTGCCCCCCCAGTTAACCCTTTGACCCCCTGTCAGCAGTGTCACTAGTAGATCTATTTTGATCGCCGTATTAGTGTCACGGGTTAGCCAGTTAGTTGGTTTGTTTCACCGTCAGGTTTTTATAGTGTCAGGGTACCCCATATACTACCTAATAAAGGTTTTAACCCCCTGATTGCCCCCTAATTAACTCTTTCACCCCCTGTCACCAGTGATCACCGTATTAGTGTCACGGCTGACCCTGGTTAGTTTTTTTTTATAGCGTCAGGGTACCCACTGTATATTACCCAATAAAGGTTTAACCCCCTGATCACCCAGCGGGTGACATCAGTTAGGTTTTAGTAGGGATGAGCCGAACACCCCCCGGTTCGGTTCGCACCAGAACCTGCGAACGGACCGAAAATTTGCACGAACGTTAGAACCCCATTGACATCTATGGGACTCGAACATTCAAAATCATAAGTGCTCATTTTAAAGGCTAATTTGCATGGTATTGTCCTAAAAAGGGTTTGGGGACCCGGGTCCTGCCCCAGGGAACATGTATCAATACAAAAAAAACTTTTAAAAGGGCCGTTTTTTCGGGAGCAGTGATTTTAATGATGTTTAAAGTAAAAAAAAAAAAGTGAAATATTCCTATAAATATCGTACCTGGGGGGTGTCTATAGTATGCCTGTAAAGTGGCGTGTGTTTCCCGTGCTTAGAACAGTCCTTGCACAAAATGTCATTTTTAAAGGAAAAAAAGTCATTTAAAACTGCTTGCGGCTTTAATGTAATGTCGGGTCCTGGCAATATGGATGAAAATCAGTGAAACAAACGGCATGGGTACCCCCAAGTCCATTACCAGGCCCTTTGGGTCTTGTATTGATATTAAGGAGAACCCCGCACCCAAATTAAAAAAAGGAAAGGTGTGGGGCCCCCAGGCCCTATATACTCTGAACAGCAGTATACAGGCGGTGCAAACAAGACAGGGACTGTAGGTTTGTTGTTAGGTAGAATCTGTTTGTAATTTTGAACTGGTACATTTTTAACGTGTTTAGCTCCAGCCAAAAAATCTATTTTAAGCTTTTTGGAAAACCTAGGGAAGGGTTTTATCACTCCTGTGACATTTGTTTTGCTGTCTGTGCTCCTCTTCAGAAGATTTCAACTCACTTTTTGTCCCAATGGCAAATGTTTTTTGAAAATTTGGGGTTTTTTGTGAAACAAGGATTGGTGATAAAGCATCAGTGGAAAGGAGAAAAGTTTTTCCCATATTAACTCTTACAGGAGAGAATTTCCCTTCCTAGGGGTAGATTTCATCCCACTTCCTGTTGTCTCCTTCCATTTGCAAATAGGAGTCGTTTGTAAGTTGGATGTTTGAAAGTAGGGGCCTGCCCTATATACTCAGCAGAAATTTGGGCCTTAGGTGTTTTTGTGGTCACAACACTGTAAGCCCTCACAGGGCCCTGCTGTGAAATATTAGATTAAGAATTGTAATTACATGCCCCTGTTGAACAGGGGCAGAAAAATTGGGCCTTTGGTGGTGGTGGTGGTGCTGGTGCCACAACACTAAGTCCTCAAAGATACTCTTGGTTGGCGCAGAAACGGGCCCTGCTGTGAAATATTAGATCAAGAATTCTAATTACATGTCCCTGTTGAACAGGGACTGAAAAAATTGGGCCTTAGGCACCGGTGCTGGTGCCACAACACTGCAACCCCTCACAGATACTCTGGTTGGAGTGCAGGAACTAGCCCTGCTGCAAAGAATTGCATCAAAAATTGTAATTACATGCCACTGTTGAACAGGGGCTGAAAAATTGGGCCTTAAGCACTGGTGCAACAACACTGCAACCCCTCACAGATACTCTAGTTGGAGCGCAGGAACTAGCCCTGCTGCAAAGAATTGCATGAAAAATTGTAATTACATGCCCCTGTTAAACAGGGGCTGAAAAATTGGGCCTTAGACACTTGTGGTGGGACTGGCGTGCCCAGAACCAAGGATCAGGAGGAACACGAGTGCCTGTGAATGCTGCGTGCAGAACTTGCAGGAAGTGTTGCAGACTGGGAAGTGCAGGCAGGGTTTCTGGTGAACAACTGGAACCAGCACAGCTGAGAGGATGGACGGCCAGCACAGGTACTCGGAAACAGCGTGGAGCCAAACAGGAGACAGGAGCGAGGTCATCAGGTAAGCCGGGTTCAGCAACGGGCGGGCAGCGAGGTACCAAGGCATAAACAGGAGCAAGGTCAAACAGGAAGCCAGGATCGGGAACCGGTAATCAGAGTAATCAGAGTCCAGAAGCAGGGTCAGGAAGGCCAGGGTTCAGCAACAGGAAGTCAAGTCAAACAAACAGGGTTTCAGAATCTCAGGACACAGCTGAAGATCAAGCAGCACTTGTCAGAAGTCAGAGCAACCCTTAAATAAGCTGTCTGGCACCAATTGTGGCCAGAGGTGTGCTCCTGCGCGTGCACACAGTGCGACGTGCACGCAGTGCAACATGCACGCGCATGCGCATTGGTGTGCGAGGAATTCTGCCGATGCCCGTGAATGCGCGCATGCGCACGTGTGCATTCTGACAGTTCTCTTACACATCAGCATCAGGTGCTTGGTAGCTGGTGGTGATCCAAGACTGATTCATTTTTATGAAGGTCAGTCAATCGACCGAATCGGTGGACAGACGCACCCTGTGATCGGTTACAAAGCCTCCAGCAGCACTGAATGTGCGTTCGGAAAGAACGATGGATGCAGGACAGGCCGGTAGCTCAGTTGCATACTGTGCAAGCTCTGGCCAGTGATCCATCCTCAAGACCCAGTAACCCAGAGGATTTTCGGTGGGAAAGGTGTCCAAGTCAGATCTTGACCCTAGGTATTCCTGCACCATGTAAAACAGACGCTGGCGATGGTTGCTGGAACCGATCATACCTTGGGGCTGTGGACTAAAAAATTGTCTGTACACATCAGTCAGACGGCCACCTTCTCCACCGCTCCTTCTTTGACTGACCGAAGCCTCAGCAACACGTTGTCCAGAAACAGGAGTTTGCAAAAAAAAAAACAAGAAAAATAGCCCTGGGACTTTAGATGAGGTGAGAGAGGTTTGGCCAATGTCCACAGCGAACATCAAATCAATTTTTTCATTTCAAAATGTTATGTAACGGAGCGGTAACAACAATGATTGTGAGTTACCAGGCATAATAGCCAATGTACACAACACAGATGAACATAAATATACAAAGATTTATTACAAATGTTATACATCAATGAGCAACAATAAAACTTGAAAGTTGCTGGGTCAGTAAATACACATACAGAATAAGAAGATAAAATGTACATACATGTGGACAGGGAAGTATGTGAACATAAAACAGGAGTTTGTAACCTCCCAGTCTCTGGGAACACGTTGCACAGACCTTTCTGCAAGGCCTCCCGAAGATGTTTCATCCTCTGCTCCCTCTGCAACGGCAAGATAAGGTCCGCAACCTTACCCTTGTAACGTGGATCAAGGAGGGTTGCCAGCCAATAACGATCCCCTTCCTTGATACCACGAATACGAGGATCCTTCCGCAGGCATTGCAGGATCAGGGAGGCCATGCAGCGTAGGTTTGCTGAGACATTCGGTCCTGAGTCCTATGGGTCACTAAGGACGACATGATCCGCAGCCACCTCCTCCCAGCCACGTACAAGTCCATGTGTTTCTTGGGACTGTAAATGATCCCTTAAAGACTGCTGCTGATGCTGAGTGCCAAGTTCCACCTCCATACTGACACAATCCTCCTCCTCCTCCTCCTCTTCCTGTGTGATCGGCGGGCATGCAGGGACACTGTCTGGATAAAGGGGGCCTTGAGAGCTAAGGAAGTCCTCCTCTTCCTGCCTCTGTTCTGCCTCAAGTGCCCTGTCCATTATTCCACGCAGCGTGTGCTCCAACAGGTGGACAAGGGGGACAGTGTCACTGATGCATGCACTGTCACTGCTCACCATCCTCGTGGCCTCCTCAAATGGTGACAGGACAGTGCATGCATCAGTGACACTGCATCCCTGATCATGGCCCACTGGCGTGGGGAAAAAAAAACAAGCTCTCCTGACCCTGTCCTGGTGCCATAGTCGCACAGGTACTCATTGATGGCCCTCTGCTGCGTGTGCAGCCGCTGCAGCATGGCCAACGTTGAGTTCCACCTTGTGGGCATGTCACAGATTAGGCGGTTCTTGGGCAGGTTAAATTCCTTTTGGAGGTCTGCCAGCCGAGCACTGGCATTTTATGACCGGCGGAAATGCACACAGACTTTCCTGGCCTGCCTCAGGACATCCTGTAAGCCCGGGTACCTGCCCAAGAACCGCTGCACCACCAAGTTAAGGACATGAGCCAAACAGGGCACATGGGTCATTTGTCCCTGTCGAAGGGCGGAGAGGAGGTTGGTGCCATTGTCGCAAACCAGCATTCCTGCCTTAAGTTGGCGTGGCGTCAACCACCTCTGAACCTGCCCCTGCAGAGCTGACAGTCCTCTTTGTTCTTTGGTGTGGGTCTTTTAGATACGCTTGCCAACGCACTGCATGGCAGGTCAACATATGTCTGGTCAAGCATGTGTTGCCCAAGCGGGAGATGTTTTGGCCACGCGAGATACGCTTGAGACATACGTTGCAAATAGCAGCGGTGCGATCTGATGCACTCGTCTCAAAAAAGGCCCACACACAAGAACTTTTGGAATAACGCGCAGAGACAGCAGCGCCCTGCACATGCCGAGCTTTGCGGTGTGATGCAGTCAGTGTGCTGCCCTTAGGCTGGCCCCTGGAGGGCATCCTGCCTCGTTGGTGATGTGCCTCCTCCTCTCTCCTATCAGGCACCCACGTTGAGTCAGTGACCTCATCATCCCCTCCCTCCTCATCACTGAACCAAACCTGGCAGTATGCTGCAGCAGGGGGAGCATGACTGCCAGATTGCTGTCCTTCTTGGGCACGTTACTGCCTTCATCTAGCTCAGTATCATCATCAGAGCATTCTAAACGCTGGGCATCCTCCTGGAGCATGTACCCAACACTGTGGTCAAACAGTTCGAGGGACTCCTCAGGAGGACATGGTGGGGCTACGGAAGGAGTCACTGATGCCATTGAGCCGAGGGAAGAGGCCGAGTTGGCAGCTGCTTTGCCAGACAAAGTACCCTGAGCATGGGCGAGAGAGGATGAGGAGGATGAGGACGGCTTGGTCATCCACTCGACCAAGTCTTCTGCATGTTGCGGCTCAACATGGCCAGCTGCCGAAAAAAGGCCAATCAATCGTGTCCCACGGCCAGGACCAGGATAACACCACCAACCTTCTACAGATAGCTTTAGCTGAACACTGTGCAGAGGACGCACTACACTAACGTTAAAATAATGTAGCTGCCTGCGGTAGTGATAGGATCAGGAAAACACCACCAACCTTCTACAGGTAGCTTTAGCTGAACAATGTGAAGAGGATGCACTACACCAAAGTTAAAATAATGTAGCTGCCTGAGGTAGTGATAGGATCAGGAAAACACTACCAACCTTCTACAGGTAGCTTTAGATGAACACTGTGCAGAGGTCACACTACACTAACTTGTAGCTTTAGCTGAACACTGTTCAGAGGACGCACTACACTAACTTGTAGCTTTAGCTGAACACTGTTCAGAGGACGCACTACACTAACTTGTAGCTTTAGCTGAACACTGTGCAGAGGTCGCACTACACTAACTTGTAGCTTTAGCTGAACACTGTTCAGAGGACGCACTACACTAACTTGTAGCTTTAGCTGAACACTGTGCAGAGGTCGCACTACACTAACTTGTAGCTTTAGCTGAACACTGTGAGGAGGACGCACTACACTAACTTTTAGCTTTAGCTGAACACTGTGCACTACACTAACTTGTAGCTTTAGCTGAACACTGTTCAGAGGACGCACTACACTAACTTGTAGCTTTAGCTGAACACTGTACAGAGGTCACACTACACTAACTTGTAGCTTTAGCTGAACACTGTGCAGAGGTCACACTAAACTAACTTGTAGGTTTAGCTGAACACTGTGAGGAGGACGCACTACACTAACTGTAAATAGTCTAGCTGCCTGACTGTGGTACTAATAGGTTCAGAAGAACACCAGCATTTTTCTTCAGGTAGCTGTAAATACTGTAACAACACAAGCCTGCCTGTCAGTAGGAAGATAATAACAGGAACGGATCTAGCTAAACTGAATACAGTGTATATATATATATATATATATATATATATATATATATATATATACACACACACACAACACCTGGGATGCATATATATACACAATACACTGTAAGTGCAGCTAACTGACTGACTGTCCTGCCTAATCTATCCAACTTAAATCAAATGACACTGTCTGTCTCTCTCTCTATCTATGAATGCCGGAACACACTACACAGGACCGCCGTGCAGGCGGCCTTATTTAGTGTGGGGCGTGTACTAAATCCCCTGAGCCATAATTGGCCAAAGCCTCCTTAGCTTTGGCCAATTACGGCTCTCTGTTCAGACGGCGCTGTGATTGGCCAAGCATGCGGGTCATAGTGCATGCTTGGCCAATCATCAGCCAGCAATGCACTGCGATGCCGCAGTGAATTATGGGCCGTGACGCGCCACACGAATTTGGCGCGAACGCCACATATTGTTCGTAATTCGGCGAACGGGCGAACAGACGATGTTTGAGTCGAACATGAAGCTCATCCCTAGATTTTAGCATCAGTTAGGGTCAGCGTCAATCCCAGGCAGTGTCAGATTAGTGCCAGTAGCGCTAACACCCACGCACGCACCATACACCTCCCTTAGTAGTATAGTGTCTGAACAGATCAATATTTTTGATCTGATCAGATCTATACTAGTGCCCCAGTAGTTTAGGGTTCCCAAAATTGCAGCGTTAGTGGGATCAGCCCAGATACCTGCTAGCACCTACGTTTAGCCCCTCCGCTCAGCCCAAAATGTGCAGTTTTAATAGATCACTGTCACTTACACAACACAACACACTTAACTGTAGCATTCGTAGAGTCAGGCCTGATCCCTGCAAATGTTAACAGTTTTTTTTTAGTAGCGATTGAAGCATGCTCTGACAATCAGGTGCTCTTTTTGCCTGTGAGTCTCACTAGTTGTACCTATAAATTTAGAAGCCACAATGTCCAATCGGAGGTACACTAGTGAAAAGGCCTACACACAGGCCCGTAGCGACAGGACAGGCAAAATAAGCAATTGTTTGGGGCCCCACTTCCTATAAGCTGCAGCCTGTAGGGTGGCCGAGCGCCTCTTCCTTCCTCCTGCAGTCCACGCGGTACAGGAGATTCAGTTTCCTGTTCCCGGCCAGACTGACAAGAAGTGCACACACCGAGTGCTCACTTCCTTTCAGTCCGGCCGACCGGGAACAGAAAACTGAATCTCCTGCCGCGTGCTACGCGGTAGGGAGGGGGGTTAAAAAGAACACGGGGGGTGAGTAGTAAGGGGGAAGAGGCAGTCATAAAGACCCATTTAGTAATACAAATATGGTACTTGCTGACCATAATAAAAACAATTACCATAGCTTTCTTTCTATTCTCTTCTTTCTTTACCATCCTATTTGTATCTTATTGCTTCTTTTTTGAATCAATGGTACAGTGGTGTTTTTTGCTAATGTTCAATTGTTGAAAATGTTCAAATTTTTTGCACTTATATGCAACAGCAGTATTTGCACTGTAAACCTTTTTTATTTGTATAAAGTGTTGGTGAACTTAAATTGTATCGCTATGCTGTGATTCCTGTAGGCTTTGCGTGCGTGCAGGGGGAGGGGGCAATATTCCTTCAATTGGCCCTGCCTACACGTTTCTGAGCATGACAGATGAGAGTGAAGAGGAAATCACCCATCTGTCAGATTCAGGCTCAGAATATGAACCTCTCTATAGATCTATTTTGGACCAAAGCAATTTGTATGCTGCACTAATCCAAATTTGACCCTTGCCAGATAATGGTAACCTATTACGATTTCCGATTTTAAGACCTTTCTAGGCCTATCCCTCCTCATGGGCATAACTAAAAAAAGTGAGTTGCAGTCATATTGGTCCACTGACCCAATTCACCATAAGCCTGTGTTCTCTGCTTGCATGACCAGGACACTATACGAGCATATCTTGCGATTCATGCATTTTAATGACAATGAACTCTGTCATCCCTGGGGTGACCCTGAATATGCTTGGCTCCACAAAATTCGGCCCCATGTAAACCACTTCAACCAACAGTTTGCAGCCTTGTTTACTCCCGATAAAGTTGTCTGCGTTGATGAGTCCCTGGTTAAGTTTTCTGTCCGCTTGTCTTTCAAACAGTATCTTCCCAGCAATCATGCCAGATGTGGGGTCAAGATGTATAAGCTCTGTAACAGGGCGACAGGCTATACATATAGTTTTTTAGTTTACAAAGGAAAAGATAGTCACGTGGAGCCCGAGAACCGCCCAGACTACATAGGGAGGGCTGGCAAGATTGTTTGGGACTTGGTGTCACCCTTATTTGGAAAGGGGTACCACTTGTACATGGACAATTATTACACAAGCGTGCCAATTTTTAGTCACTTGTTTGATCATGAAATTGGCACCATGCAATTTAATTGCCAGGGCTTACCCCAGCGGCTTGTAGACTCCCGACTTAGACTGGGGGAGAGAGCCTGCTTGAGAAGTAATAATTTGCTCGCAGTGAAGTGGAGGGATAATCTGAGCTACTTCCTGTTTATTCACAAACTGAAGCATAGTAAACACAGATCATTCACTGTGTTTGTTCAGAAAAGGAAGGGTCGGTAAATTACATATTTTTTGGCTCCATCCTGAAACCTCTCCACAGCAGCCGGCGGGAGAGGAGGAAGCCGGAAGTGTTTCGGGGGGGAACACGAAAGGCAGCAAGGGAAATCTGCACTGCATGGGGTGATTAGGGTGTGCCAGGGACATCCGGAACACCCCTTGCGCACGCCTATGACTTTAGACATATTTGGTCCAGGGCATTTTCACTTATGTCAGACATAAGGAAGACTCATTAAAATTTCAGGAGAACTAGTTCTATTAATATTGATAATTCTAATTTAACCCTTTACACACTGCTATGTACCCTTACATATTTCTAGCACACTTTTGCATACAAAAACAGGAATTTTATCTTCACATACTGTATATTGCAATACATGGTCAAGCTGGTCAACTGCATCAAACTAATTACTCCCCAAAATTATAAATACTTGCTTATAAGGGTTCATTTACTAAAGACAAATAGACTGTGCACTTTGCAAGTGCAGTCTCACTCATTTTACCCAGAGCTTAGTTAATATCATGAAGCTCTGCTGATTTTTATCAACCAAAAATGAGGCTAGTTAAAGCGGAGTTCCACCCAAAAGTGGAACTTCCACTTTAAGCACTCCCCACCCCCTTACATGCCACATTTGGCATCTAATTTTTTTTGGGGGGGGGAGTGGGTGCTAATTTTAAGTGGGACTTCCCGTCCCACTTCCTCCTTCCGCCTACGGGCCACCTAGGTGACTCCTCCTCTCCCCCTAGACGGCCCCTCCCTCTCTGCAATCTTCTGGGACACGTCCCAGAAGATTGCCTGTCCACTGGAAGAGCGCAGTGTGACTAGCGCATGCACAGTGTGTGCCCAGCCATGAAGCCACAAGTTGTCACGGCCGGGTGCCCACAGTTTCAATGGAGGCGCCGTGGAGAGGAGGGGGAGAGGAGCGAGGCACTGGACCATGGGACAGGTAAGTGGCTGCTTATTAAAAGTCAGCAGCTAAACTTTTTGTAGCTGCTGACTTTTAATAAACAAGAAAAAGCCTGGAACTCCGCTTTAAACAGTTTTGGCAGTGTGGGAACTGCTGATCTATGCATTTTTCCTGGTGGACGTACAATTTCATAGTGAGCAGTTCTCTGACCTCTTAATTAGTGCAGGATCCAGTGGAGAGTAAAGCAGTGTATACATGTTCAAAACTGACAGCTAGTTGTTAGACTGGCTTCTGTTGAACAGGCAGAGGTACACACAAACCGAAAGTCAGCCAGTTCCTGCTGAACCTACTGATTTTCAGCCAGTGTATACCCAGCTTAAAGGGTGTTCCTAGGCTTTCCTTGTGTAATAGGTCACATGATACAGAGCAAGAGTAAGTACAGTAACACTTCTCATACTTATGCAGGTCACATGCAAATGAAAGTAAGCGTGCAGGCAAGAAAAACACTGACCACAGTCTGCTGGCGCCATAAGACAAAATATTAAGATCCAGATGCAGTGGGTTGGGCACCAGGGGTGTGATGCAAAATCAGACTCAAGCACACAGATCTCCATAACAATATTTACAAATCAGAACTAAGGCCTTGTTCACACAGGGAGTATGCATCTATGTCCAATGTGATGGCTGTGTTTACTCACATGGGAATGCACAGATGTTCTGTGCATGCCTGTGTGAGTAGTTCCATTCAAGTCAATTGGGACTCCCAATGTGACATCCATGTGAGTATGAGTTACCTCTAGGTAAACCCGACCGTCGCAAGGGACCTGTGGCGTACCAAGTGGGGGGCAGGCGCTCCCCGGGTGCCACACACGGGGGGTGTCAGGCCGGCGCCCCCCCTCCACGACTAAGGCGGTGACAGCGGAGTAGGTTTAGGCAGCAGCGCGGTGACAGGGCAGGTTAGAGCAGGGAGAGGCAAGCTGCAGTGGTGTTGCGCGTGAGTGCAGAGTGACACCCATCGGCAGTGCCCAGGGCAACACCAATGCACCAATGATCCCCTTCTCTCGTGGCCCCAGGCTGTCTGAGTGGCTCTGAGCTGTCCTGGCTGTATCCCACAGCCAAGCAATGTGAAGCCGCCTCCCCCACCTCTCTGTTTATGTCTACACAGGAGGAGGGAACCTGCTGTGCATGTCCCGCTCTGATCTCTGCACTGAATGGGGGGTCTGTACTGAATTGGGGGGTCGCCACTGAATGGGAGGGGTCTGCACTGAATGGGGCGTCTGCACTGAATGGGAGGGGTCTGCACTGAATGGGGCATCTGCACTGAATGGGGGGGTCTGCACTGAAGGGGGGGTCTGCACTGAAGGGGGGGTCTGCACTGAAGGGGGGGTCTGCACTGAATGGGGGGGTCTGCACTGAATGGGGGGGTCTGCACTGAATGGGGGGTCTGTGTAACATGCAGGGGGTCCATAACTGTTAGGAGGGTCTGTGTAACATGCAGGGGTCCAGAGCTGTGGGGGGCTGTATAATGTAAAGGGGTCCAGAGCTGTGGGGGGCTGTATAATGTAAAGGGGTTCAGACGTGCAGGGTGCTGTGTAATGTAAAGGGGTCCAGAGATGCAGGGTGCTGTGTAGTGTAAAGGGATCCAGAGGTGCAGGGTGCTGTGTAATGTAAAGGGGTCCAGAGGCGCAAGGTGCTGTGTAATGTAAAGGGGTCCAGAGGTGCAGGGTGCTTTGTAATGTAAAGGAGTCCAGAGGCGCAGGGGGCTGTGTAATGTAAAGGGGTCCAGAGGTGCTGTGTAATGAGAAGGGGTCCAGAGGTGCAGGGGGCTGTGTAATGTAAAGGGTCTAGAGGAGCAGTGGGCTGTGTAATGTAAAGGGGTACGGAGATGCAGGGTGCTGTGTAATGTAAAGGGGTCCAGAGGTGTGTAGTGCTGTGTAATGTAAAGGGGTCCAGTGATGCAGGGTGATGTGTAATGTAAAGGGGTCCAGAGGTGCAGGGGACTGTGTAATGTAAAGGGGTCCAGAGGTGCAGGGGGCTGTGAAATGTAAAGGGGTCCAGAGGTGCAGGGTGATTTGTAATGTAAAGGGGTCCAGAGGTGCAGGGTGCTGTGTAATGTAAAGGGGTCCAGAGGTGCAGGGTGCTGAATAATGTAAATGGGTGCAGGGGGCCGTGTAATGTAAAGGGGACCAGAGGTGCAGTTGTGTAGAGGGGTACACAGTAGTGCATACCTCCCAACTTTTTGAGATGGGAATGAGGGACACCTATCAGAAAAAGTATGCAGGCATAGGACACACCCTTTGCCACGCCCCCTTAAAGGAGAATTGTGCAAAAAAACAAGATTGGTTAAACCCACAAGTGCTTTTTTTACCATTACTATTCCTTTATATTGGCTTTTGGAATTTACAAATGCAGCAATTTAGAAATCAGATGAAAGGTTTAGCACTGTTAAACACTTTTTGATAGATAAAAAGTGCATTTTATATACTATGTAGATCAGACCAAAATGAGGGACAAATGAGGAGGAATGAGGGACAGTGGGATATTGCTCCAAATCAGGGACAGTCCCTCAAAATCAGGGACAGTTGGGAGCTATGGTAGTGAAAAAGAGATATTGAAGTATGCAGAGGTATGCAGGGGGCACAGTGGGTTGTTCTTATATTTTAACATGGGGGTGTCAGATATAGGATCCGCCCAGGGTGCCAAATGCTCTAGGTACGCCCCTGCATACACCCTGCGTGAATGGGGCCCTGTAGCTAATAAGTACACAAGTGACATACATGACTCATTTATTGCATTGTGACATTCTTTTGCTTTAGTTCAGTGATTTCCAAATTGTAAAACATCTTAAAATAAATTATAATTTATGTACACGTTACATTTTAGAGTCATAATGTGGCAAAAATGACAGGTATTGCTATCTGCATAGTTACATGGCTGTTTAGACATATTGTACATTTTATAAATCCTTTTGATCTGAGACAGAAAATGCATTTAGAAGCATTTGCGATGGACAATGGATGGACCGGCTTCATCATATTCCTGTTTTGTGATCCACATTTGCTGAAAGGTGGACAGAGAAGCCAAGATGGAGCCCCCAATCCAAACAGAGTACTTGCGCTCAGGTGGAGCAATGATCTGTGAGACAAAACAAAGATGTTTATCCATTTTGCTATTGAACAAACTATTCCATTTTTTTTGTTTGCTGAATGCATCTGAAGATAACACCCCCATACATATATTTTCTGAAAGCAAAGAACGTGGATAAAAAAATGGTTGTTGCAATATTCATTTCTTATGTGAAATTCACAAAAGTACACAAAAATACAATATAATTCCTATTTTTGTGTCCCTGTGCCTCTGTTGTCTTTGTAACCGTTGGATTTTACTGTCTTCAATAAAGATGTTATAATGGAGTGCGGCTGTCCAGCTTTTTCTTAAATCCCTAAAGCTCATTAGTTTGAATCTAACCATACATTTGGCTCAGAATTACACTTACCTTTGACTTCGGCATGCAATGATATATGTGTTGGCATTTACAGTGGGGACAGAAAGTATTCAGACCCCCTTAAATTTTTCACTCTTTGTTATATTGCAGTCATTTGCTAAAATCATTTAAATTAATTTCATGAATTCATTCATTCCCTCATTAATGTACACACAGCACCCCATATTGACAGAAACACAGAGAATTGTTGACATTTTTGCAGATTTAGTAAAAAAGAAAAACTGAAATATCACATGGTTCTAAGTATTCAGACCCTTTGCTCAGTATTTAGTAGAAGCACCCTTTTGATCTAATACAGCCATGAGTCTTTTTGCGAAAGAAGCAACAAGTTTTTCACATCTGGATTTGGGGATCATCTGCCATTCCTCCTTGCAGATCCTCTCCAGTTCTGTCAGGCTGGATGGTAAACGTTGGTGGACAGCCATTTTTAGGTCTCTCCAGAGATGCTCAATTGGGTTTAAGTCAGGGCTCTGGCTGGGCCATTCAAGAACAGTCACAGAGTTTTTGTGAAGCCACTCCTTTGTTATTTTAGCTGTGTACTTAGGGTCATTGTCTTGTTGGAAGGTAAACCTTCAGCCCAGTCTGAGGTCCTGAGCACTCTGAAGAAGGTTTTCGTCCAGGATATCCCTGTACTTGGCCGCATTCATCTTTCCCTCGATTGAAACCAGTCATCTTGTACCTGCAGCTGAAATACACCCCCACAGCATGTTGCTGCCACCACCATGCTTCACTGTTGGGACTGTATTGGACAGGTGATGAGCAGTGCCTGGTTTTCTCCACACATACCGCTTTGAATTAAGGCCAAAAAGTTCTATCTTCGTCTCATCAGAACAAAGAATCTTATTTCTCACCATCTTGGAGTCCTTCAGGTGTTTTTTAGCAAACTCCATGCGGGCTTTCATGTGTCTTGGACTGAGGAGAGGCTTCCATCGGGCCACTCTGCCATGAAGCCCTGACTGGTGGAGGGCTGCAGTGATGGTTGACTTTCTACAACTTTCTCCCATCTCCCAACTGCATCTCTGGAGCTCAGCCACAGTTATCTTTGGGTTCTTCTTTACCTCTCTCACCAAGGCTCTTCTCCCCCCGATAGCTCAGTTTGGCTCGGATGGCCAGCTCTAGAAAGGGTTCTGGTCGTTCCAAATGTCTTCTATTTAAGGATTATGGAGGCCACTGTGCTTTTAGGAACCTTAAGTGCAGCAGAATTTTTTTTGTAGCCTTGGCAAGATCTGTGCCTTGCCATAATTCTGTCTCTGAGCTCTTCAGGCAGTTCCTTTGACCTCATGATTCTCATTTGCTCTGACATGCACTGTGAGCTGTAAGGTCTTATATAGACAGGTGTGTGGCTTTCCTAATCAAGTCCAATCAGTATAATCAAACACAGCTGAACTCAAATGAAGGTGTAGAACCATCTCAAGGATGATCAGAAGAAATGGACAGCACCTGAGTTAAATATATGAGTGTCACAGCAAAGGGTCTGAATACTTCGGACCATGTGATATTTCAGTTTTTCTTTTTTAATAAATCTGCAAAAGTGTTTTTCTGTCAATATGGGGTGCTGTGTGTACATTAATGAGGAAAAAATTAACTTAAATGATTTTAGCAAATGGCTGCAATATAACAAAGAGTGAAAAATTTAAGGGGGTCTAAATACTTTCCGTCCCCACTGTATGTACAAACATGCATCCTAGGTGTGCATATGTTTGTGAGTTCATACAATCCAATCTCAGCTGTGCAGTGCAGGTAGGAGCAGCTCTGGTGCATGTCCTGTGTGAGGCTGAGTGCAGTCTGAGGATGGGGGAGGAGCTTACCAACCCAGGCACAGCATGCATGGGGGGGGTGCATCACCCCCTAGATCCAGCCGTTCTCAACATTCTAGCCAAGTGTGGTGGGTGGGACACTCCTGTGTAGCCATCCACAATCCATGACTGGCTTTGTTGATGTCTGGCACACTTGCTGGTGGTTGGCCCCCTTGCTGAGTAGATGAAAACCCAAGTGACAGGGAGGCTGCATGGGCCCCCTGGAGAATGGGCGGGGTTGCCATTGCAACCCCTGATGCTACGCCCATTGTGTCACCATGCTCCAATCTGCCTCTCCTTCTCCCACAGCTGGGCAGAAACTGACAAATGTTAACCCAGAAGTGCTCAAAGCTGAGGACTTTTGTGTTCACTGCATAGAGGGAAATAGGTCAGCATGTGAGCCTGACCAGCATGTGAGCCAGAACTGTGGTTGAGAAAGGGAGCATGTTAGAAAGGCAAAAAACTGCTGGTCTGTAAAGTGACCACCCATATCATTTCTACATAAAAGACCTCTTCAAGCTAAACAGCCATGAGCTTGTTTAACCATGTGATCGCCATGACATGAGGTGCACATACTTAGTAGTCAAAGGCTTAAGCTACACTATACCATAGTGTTCTACATAAAAATAATCAGGCTGATTTGAAATCAGTAAGCTTTTCCATCTTTATTTTAATGTAAATTTAATTTACTACATTAGTAGTACATTAATAGTATTATTTACTACATTAACATGTAGTAATGTTGTAAATACTACATATTTAAAATGTAGTAATGTAGTAAAAGTGTTATAGTCCATTGACCATAGTGAAGGAAAGATAGAAACATTTTTTGTTTTTAGGGCAAATACTTTTTAAGATCATTTACCTTAATCTTCATTGTGCTTGGAGCCAGTGCAGTGATTTCTTTCTGCATACGGTCAGCAATACCTGGGTACATGGTGGTTCCACCAGACATGACATTGTTAGCATACAAGTCCTTCCTAATATCAATATCACACTTCATGATGCTGTTGTAGGTTGTCTCATGAATACCAGCAGACTCCATACCTAATAAATTTAGGGAATATGGCATTAGTTTGACTGAACTGTACCATTTTGGTTTTAAAATTGGTACCAGAAAACACACATTACTATTTACCAATAAAGGATGGCTGAAAGAGAGTCTCTGGGCAACGGAAACGCTCATTACCAATTGTGATGACTTGCCCATCAGGCAGCTCATAGCTCTTCTCCAAGGAGGAAGAGGAGGCAGCAGTGGCCATCTCATTCTCAAAATCTAGAGCCACATAGCACAGTTTTTCCTTTATGTCACGGACAATTTCTCGCTCAGCTGTAAAGTGGTGAAGAAATGAAAGATTTCAATTAATTTTACATCTAAACATCATGAGATTGTAAGTTACACACCTTCAAACATATCTGTCCTGGCATGAATGTAAGTGTTTTTAGAATGATAGTGTGAAGTGATTCAAGGAGGTCTCGGACATGCTTTAAAGCTGCCATACTTTGACTATCTTGGCTAGTGTACACAAATGTTTGAGATCAATTTTGATGCATTTGTAATGCATCAGTAATATTTTTGTAATGTCTTTGACGTGTACTTGACATGTGTTTCCTAATGCATTTATATTGACTGTATGCGAAACAAAAACGGAATTGGTTCTCCTACAAGGTGAGGGTTTACATACACTTTAAAGGAGTATATTGATGGTTCTAACAATATGAAGAAGAAGAAATCAGTTCTATTTCTACTGGACACTCAGTATGCCAATGTTGGGTCTGCAGTGGTATTTGGTAACTAATTAGGATAGAATAATGTTATTGGGGGTATTCTCAATGTGGGTCTTTTAATGCCTAACAAATGTGAATAATAAACTCTGCAAAATAATGACCCAGGCTTATAACTCATCCTAATCTTTCATCTGATCCCAACACTTAACCCTTGTCAAGCAAAGCTTCTCATATCCCTACCCTTATTTAAAATTTACAATAAACACCTAACACTTAAAATGACCCCCTATCCTGAATTCTAACACAAATATTATAGTACTTGAACACTAACCCCAATTATAGTTCTTGCACACTAACCCCAATTATAACCCTAACTAACAACATTAACCCCCCCCCCCCCCCGCAACTCTAACTAAATCCTAAATCTAAGACCAGGGGTGCTTAACCTGTGGCCCTCGGAGCCCTCTGATGTGGCCCTCGACCTCAAACCAGAGAAGTGCATGCCCAGTGTCAGCAACCCATGGCTTGCCAACCCACCATCCCCAAGCTTCAAAGTGCATTAAGCCGGCCTCAGCAGTGGAGGAAGCAGTCGGCCACGGAGAGAACAGGTGCCACATAAGCTGATACCTCCTCTGTAGCACTGGCCCCTGTCCCAGGCAGAGTAATAGCAAGTGTACTTCGATGGGGACCTTTCTAGCAGCCTGGAGATGGAGAGCGATGCCAGCAGAAGCTGGAAGAGGAGAGGAAGGGCAGTGTATTACACTGTGCTTTTGCAATGGCATATTAACACATATAAAAGGGTTAATAACTATTAGGCTGCTTTCACACTGATCCATGGGTGCAGTGCAGTGCACCTGCGGCTTTCCTGCGCTGCATTGCACCTGTGGATCAGTGTGAAAGCAGCCTTATAGGGGGCTCAGGATGGTAAGGGCTTGTTTACATTTGCAGTTTGGTGGGCAGTTAAACTCCATGGTCACATTCTGTGGACAGGAGGGGGATGGCATATACATTTTCCTCCTGTAACAGCTGAAAGCCGGCTTCTCCCCCTCTCCCTCCCACCAGCATTTAGCGGCTACAAAAGGAAAATGTTAATTATGCTATTTAAAATAAAAAAAATAGAAATGAGAAATCCTGAACCATTGCATTTCAATGTGGCCCACGACTGGTTACCAAATAACTTAAGTGGCCCTTGCTCTTCAAAAGGTTGAGCACCCCTGCCATAGACTAATAATAATACAAGAGTGTGCACTTGCCTTATAAACTGATGACACCTAACAGTGATGTAACAGGGTCAAGATGTTGGCCTCTTAAACTATTGATATGTAGTTAGGGTATTTTAAGTAATGTGATACCCATAAGAAGATGCAAAGCTAAAAAAATGTTTACTGTTTTACCTGCAAAATGATCTGAACTTTTATTTTTTGTTTTGTTTGTACACGTCTGTCACACTGCACAGTAAGAAAGATCACTCCACAACCCACACTGCAGACCTCAGTGAGGAGGGCTCTGAGCCCTGACTGGAGGGAAGGGAAGGGACGCCCCCCTCATATTACATGGAAAATGAACAGTTATGGCTATCAATCACAGGCTGTGTGCTGGAGCCCTCCTTCCCTGTCACTAATTATCTCTTGGAGTCAGGAAAAGCTGTCAGAGCAGCAAGGCAGCAGACAGAAATCACACTCAGTGATTGGATAGCGACACATACACAGTATAGAAGTATATGCTTTGCTCATATTTCATGTCTGAGGTTTACAATCACCAATTACATCTGTGTGACAATGCTTGAAAACTTTTTCTTAGGTGTATAGAATATATTTATGTTCCTTGGGCTAAATATACTTGCTTATTACATACACAGACTCTGCATCCTGTTTTGTACTGCTACACATTGTTGTACTTTGTTGCTACTTCTTCCAATGCAAATATCTGGGGCTAATTTACTAAAGTAGCCAATTAAATAAGCCTGCATTCACACCTGAGTGTAAGCAGTGTGTGTTCCTGGCGATTTTGAATCTTTTTTGCATGTGTATCAAGCTCCAGGCAATAAAGGAAAGGAGTTCATTCAGGTGCAAAAACGCGCGAACCGCACATTTCCACTTAACCTCTGAAGATTTATTCCCTTTCATGACAGGACATTTTTTGCTATGTGGCACTGTGTTACTTTAACTTACAATTGCGCGGTCATGCAACACTGTAAAAATTTAATTTATGTCCTTTTTTCGCACAAATAGAGCTTTCATTTGGTGGTATTTGATCACCACTGGGTTTTTTACTTTTTGCGCTCTAAACAAAAAAGACAGACAATTCTGAAAAACAAACAAACAATATTTTTTACTTTCTGCTACAGTATAAAGCATATCCCATAGAAAAATGTAAAAAAAAAATCAAATTTCTTTAAAAATGAAGGCCTATATGTATTCTGCTACATATTTTTTGTATAAAAGATCCCAATAAACATGAGATTGGTTTGCGCAAAACCCGCTTCTTGATTGGCTGGGAGGACAATCAGTGTTACAATAGCGAATATTCATTCGCTGTTGTAACACACCTGGGTGGGCTCTGTTCGCATTCTCTGTGCTCCAAGCCCACCCTATTTTAAAGCCTATTAGAGCCTCTGGCTCTAATAAGGTACTTCACAAAAACACCCCCCGGATGCATGGATGGGGGGGCGGTGCCCGTGTGCCCTTAATGGACGGGCCGCCCCTGGTTTACTATGTGGTGCTTTTATTAAGGGATGTGTTGGATTTTATTCCCTGCTTAGCAGGGAAATAAAAATTAAGCACATCCCCGCTGACAGAACAGAGCTATCAGCGAGTTCCGGTGGACATCCATTGGTTGGCACCCGCTGATCGGCTTATGCTGTGACTTATCACAGCACAAGCGGTGCGGTACGTGATCCAGCACAGGAGAGACAATTTTCCACTGTATAACGGCGTTATGCGGTCAGCAAGTGGATATACAAGCGCTCTTATTAAAGTCTATGGGGCCTGAAAACGCTAAAAAAATAGCTTATATACTTTTTTGAGTGTAGGGTACCTGAGGGAACAAGTGTGAACAGGGACAATTGGAAAGAATCAGATTCTGTATGTGGAGCTTAGTCAGGCATAGGAAAACAAGCTGAAAATACTCTCAAGTATTAAGGTAAGGCTCATTTCACCTCATGCATTGATTTTTAGCAATGAAAACTCCTATTTTTGTTATCATTTCCCCTGCACATAATTGGGTCATAAATTGAAGAAGCTATTCTGCATTCTATCAAATGCTGTCACTGTTCTGGGTATTCAATCAATTCAATAGCAGGCAGATTCCTTTGCTCATGCTGTTTAGTGTGGACTGAGTAATCTATTTGATCTCCCATTGACAGAATGAGAGGGATTCAGGCATGTATGGCTAACTTAAGTAAACACTTTTCAAAGCAAACTGTTTCGTAAATCAACCACTACATAAGGCTTCATGTACACTTGGCCGTCAATTACAGTCGCTGCGGGAAAACGCAAAATGCAGCAAAATTGTGGCAAAACCGTTTAGGAGCTGCTAGTGTACATGATGCCTAAGGGTCGGTTCACACTAGGACGACTTGTCAGGCGACTTAGCCGCCTGACAAGTAGCGTCCCGTTCTGTACAATGGAACCGTTCTAATCTGAGCGACGCAAGTCGCTCCGACTTAGAAAAAGGTTCCTGTACTACTTTGGGGGCGACTTGCATAGACTTCTATATAGAAGTCGTTTTGCAAGTCGCCACCCCTGTCGTGTCCAGGTCGCCTGAGGCAGTCGCGCTGCAAGTCGCGCTGCCTCAGTGTGAACCGGGGCTAAGACAGTCTTATGTGTGGATGATATCTCATCTCAGCAATTAGGCATTGCTGCATGTGCTATTTCTATTTTACCCTTTCTCTAATGGCTAATCCTATAAATATTTACATTTAATAATTTTATATTATACAAAAAAAAACCCAACAGAGCAAGCATTTAAAAATGTATACATATCCAAAATACTACATTATTATTTCAAAACACGTGCTCCCCAAAAAACACACTTTACTTGACTGCTAACTGAGAACTAAAACAGTTTTTTATTATACCATTATAGTTCAGTAAAAAGCATTACCAGTTGTAACAAAAGAATAACCACGCTCTGTAAGGATCTTCATCAGATAGTCAGTTAAGTCACGACCAGCCAAGTCAAGGCGCATAATTGCGTGTGGCAAAGCATAACCCTCATAAATGGGAACATTGTGGGTTACACCATCACCGGAGTCTAGTACAATACCTAGAGTAAAAATTAATAAAATTTTGCATTCAATAAAAAAATGTTTACACAACTTTATAATTATGCAAATTATTTTTGACTAAATGTGTGTGTATACTATGTATATGCAGCTGTCAAACAAAGAAGCAGATGGGGATGCAACACAGAGAGCTTTTTTAGAACTCAATCAGGCTTTGACAAAAGGCAGGGATGCCTGAAACTTTTGCTGTGTTCAAAGGGATCCTTTTGACGTAGGTGGCCAGCTTGAACAAGTATTTCATAATTTGCTAAATAAGAATCCCCATTTGTTAGATAGCATGCTATGGGTAAGGGTTAGTAAGTGGCAACACCTCCCTTAGTATCTCAAGTGATGTATTTACAAACCTATTTAGGAGCGAAATGCTCATATCTCAATTTCTACTGCATGGTGCAGGTCGGTAACTAAAAAAGGGCAGGAATGCCAGAAGTTGCTAGATTACTGGCTATAAGTTTATGCTTACTGTGCTGTATTTATGTATTACATATATACAGTGTATATATATGTGTCATCAATGTTTACAATGCTATGTACTGAAACATATATCAGTTTTAGCATTAGCAAAAGCATTACTCATGGCTAAAGCAGTTTATCTTTTTTACTTACCAGTGGTACGACCAGAAGCATAGAGAGAAAGCACTGCCTGGATTGCAACATACATAGCTGGAACATTGAAGGTCTCAAACATGATTTGGGTCATCTTTTCCCGATTGGCCTTGGGGTTCAGTGGAGCCTCAGTAAGTAAGGTGGGATGTTCTTCTGGGGCAACACGCAACTCATTGTAGAAGGTGTGATGCCATATCTTCTCCATATCATCCCAGTTGGTGATGATCCCATGTTCAATTGGATATTTCAGAGTCAGGATGCCCCTCTTGCTCTGGGCCTCATCACCTACATAGGAGTCTTTTTGACCCATACCAACCATGACACCCTGAAAAAGGACCAGGAAAAATAAGATCAGCACAGCTGAACCGATTTTATCCATAGCATAAATTATGGCTGGATTAGCTACTATGCACTGTGTGGATATTTTACTCCCAAAAGTCAGATTTTTATAATTTAATCTTTTCTTACTGAATAATTACATAGCTAGTCTGGTTGGAATAATATGGTTCAATCATAAAAAAAGCAGCTGAAGACATTGTCAGAGGGACTACTATGATTTGTTACTGTGACAGGTAAAAAAACAGGTGGTCACCAGCATTTTACCTCATTCGCTAAGCTAGCAAAGTGAACAGCCTAGTTGCCTTTAGTAAATCAACCCCAATTTGTCTGAATACCTCCAATAAATTTAATGTGTAGCCACTGACCCTAGTGACTTGAACGGGTGATAATCAGCTCTTCTATTTTGATGCTTGATATGGCTCTTGCACTTAGAGGATACAGGTTGCCTGTATTTAGTTTCTGAAGCTCTTGATTCTGGGCACATATTCCTCATCCTACAAGGGTCTTGGTTATATACCTGTGTTTTTTCTAGGACATTCTATAACTATAATTGGCCTTCTTTAATTGGTCAACCAATTCTGCTTCTGGAAACAACTACCCTCTCAATCCTGAGCATTCTCAAGATTGAAAAGTCCTAAAAACCCCATGTATCTCAGATTGGGGCCATTTGTTTGAGAATGGGACCCAAGTAAATACTTTGCTTTTGATTAGCTAGCCAGATTTAACTAGTTAGACCCAGACATTTTGCTCTCTGGGTAGAAGTGTACTGTATGTTCATTTGTAAATACAGCTGGGTTAAGGTCCACTGCTAGTTAAATAGGCCCATATATTTAGGCACATAGAAATATATTATATAATCTACTTTTTGTAAATCATATGAAAATTATGAAAGTATTACAAAGGTTAAAAGAAGAAAGAAAGGCATATACATTCCCAGTTTTGTTTAGCAAAAAAAACATTGCAAAGACTTTAGCAAATGTATCTGCAGATTCATGCTCTTTCTCAAACTGATTTCTGAATGGGAGGAGCTACCTTCATTGTAACAAAAATCTCCAGGGATCATATCTCTTTTAGTAGGGAATGTGCTTTAGCCAGTATCCTACCAAAAATGAAACTTCGATTAAGATGACCTAAATGTAGTTTATATCTAAGTGTGATCTTCTGAGAAAGGCAATGAGCTGATCAAAAAAGCATAACATAAGATTTTTGTACACATACCTTAGGTTTACCATATTGCAAGCAAGCAATTCTTTGTTTTAGAAAATGACAGGGCCTACAGACAGTTCATTTTTAATAACGATAAAATATAAAAATTTTTGTTTAGCAATTATATGTTTTTAAATTTTTTAAGCAAAAGTGAAGTTTTCTTTTGAGTGTTCTAAAAATTTCATAACACTATTCACTTCTCTACATACCTGGTGACGGGGACGCCCAACAATTGATGGAAATACTGCTCTTGGGGCATCATCTCCAGCAAATCCAGCTTTTACAAGCCCGGAGCCATTGTCACAAACAAGTGCAGTAGTCTCTTCATCGTCACACATGATGGTAGCTTTCTTTAAGAGTAAAGGACAAACATTACCAACATTATAGTTACAGTAGCTCACAAAAGTAAGTACACCCCTCACATTTTTGTAAATATTTTATTATATCTTTTCATGTGACAACACTAAACAAATGACACTTTTCTACAATGTAAAGTAGTAAAGTAGTGAGTGTACAGCTTGTATAACAGTGTAAATTTGCTGTCCACTCAATATAACTCAACACACGGCCATTAATGTCTAAATCGCTGGCAAATAAAGTGAGTACACCCTAAGTGAAAATGTCCAAATTGGGCTCAAAGTGTCAATATTTTTTGTGGCCACCATTATTTTCCAGCACTGCCCCTCTGGGGCATGGAGTTCATCAGAGCTTCACAGGTTGCCACTGGAGTCCTCTTCCACTCCTCCATGATGACATGGAGCTGGTGGATGTTAGACCTTGTGCTCCTCCACCTTCCGTTTAAGGATGCCTCACAGATGCTCAATAGGGTTTAGGTCTGGAGACATGCTTGGCCAGTGCATCACCTTTTCCCTCAGCTTCTTTAGCAAGGCAGTGGTCGTCTTGGAGGTGTATTTGGGGTTGTTATCATGTTGGAATACTGCCCTGCGGCCCAGTCTCAGAAGGGAAGGAAACATGCTCTGCTTCAGTATGTAACAGTACATGTTGGCATTCATGGTTCCCTCAATTAACTGTAGCTCCCCAGTGCCGGAAGCACTCATGCAGCCCCACCATGCTTGACTGTAGGCAAGACACACTTGTCTTTGTACTCCTCACCTGTTGCCGCGACACACGCTTGACACTATCTGAACCAAATAAGTTTATCTTGGTCTCATCAGACCACAGTTCCAGTAATCCATGTCCTTAGTCCTCTTGTCTTCAGCCAACTGTTTGCGGGCTTTCTTGTGCATCATCTTTAGAAGAGACTTCCTTCTGGGATGACAGCCACGCAGACCAATTTGATGCAGTGTGCGGTGTATGGTCTGAGCACTGACAGGCTGAGCCCCCACCCCTTCAACCTCTGCAGCAATGTTGGCAACACTCATACATCTATTTCCCAAAGACAACCTCTGGATATGATGCTGAGCACGTGCACTCAACTTCTTTGGTCGACCATGGCAAGGCCTGTTCTGAGTGGAACCTGTCCTGTTAAACCACTGTATGGTCTTGGCCACCATGCTGCAGTTCAGTTTCAGGGTCTTGGGAATCTTCTTATAGCCTAGGCCATCTGTATGTAGAGCAACAATTCTTTTTTTCACATCCACAGAGAGTTCTTTGCCATGAGGTGCCATGTTGAACTTCCAGCGACCAGTATGAGAGAGTGAGAGCGATTAACACCAAATTGAACACACCTGCTTCCCATTCACACCTGAGACCTTGTAACACTAATGAGTCACATGACACCGGGGAGGGAAAATGGCTAAATGGGGTTGGGGGCAATTTGGACATTTTCACTTTTTTTTGCATTTTCACAGAGGTGTACTCACTTTTGTTGCAAGGGGTTTAGACATTAATGGCTGTATGTTGAGTTATTTTGAGTGGACAGCAAATTTACACTGTTATACAAGTTGTACACTCACTACTTTACATTGTAGCAAAGTATAATTTCTTCAGTATTGTCACATGAAAACATATAATACAATATTACAAAAATGTGAGGGGTGTACTCACTTTTGTGAGATACTGTACATGCAATAATGTATAACAAATAAGGCTGTTAATCTAATGGTACCTCTATAGGTACAGACATTATACACTACAGACACTATATCTGTCCCCGTCTTGGATCCTGGACTGTCTAGGAGCAATAGCAATTGGCAGATTTGGATATTTTCAGTTTATCATTTTATCCAAAATACAGCCTATACTGGGGATATTTTCCTGCGCATTAAACTCCGGGAAAAATTATCCCTTGTAGTAGGGCTGCGCAAAAGTTAATTACGTGTGGAGGTCTAGGGGACACATAAAAGAATGTTTACTTACCTGATACCCTGAGCTGCAAGAATTGTCCCTGCAGTGTCTTCTCCCCCATGCTCCAAAAGTCTAAGGTCAGGACATCATCAAGCCCAATGTAAGGTCCTCAGCCCTGCACTGGATGTGATGATGTCAAAGGACAGTCCACTGCTGGAGCACAGGATAGCACCATCTGCTGGGGAAGGGGAGGATTAGGTATGTAAAAGTGCTTCTCTTCACCCCTAGACAAAATGAGCAGTGCAGGGTACAGCCCCACTGCGGTGGATCATTTTAAAGTTTCCAGGAGTTGGGCTTAAACACCTCTCAGTGTATGATAAAACTTTCAGTCTGACATGCCTATGTAGCAAACCAATCCTTGCCTGATAATTGCAAGTCATGGTCAAGTCACGGTCAAATGGCCAAAATTTAAAGTCCATTAATAAATTAACTGCCATATTTAAATTCGGTTATTCTTGCCTAGTCTCAATAATCATAATGATCTTCAAATTTGTAAACACATTTAGGTCACTTTCACACTGGGGCGGGGGGCATCGGCGGTAAAGCGCTGCTATTTTTAGCGGCGCTTTACTGTCATTTTAGCAGCACTTTTTGGCCACTAGTGGGGTGCTTTAAACCCCCACTAGCGGCCGATGAAGGAGTTAATAGCGCCCGCAAAGCGCCGCTGCCGAATCGCTTTGCAGGAGCTTTGCAGGCGCTTTGGTGGCGCTGCCCACTGATTTTAATGGGCTGTAAAGCACCTCAGTGTGAGAGTAGTCTTAGGGGTTGATTTACTAAAATCTGGTGCAGCTGTGCATGGTAGCCAATCAGCTTATAACTTCCACTTGTTCAATTAAGCTTTGACAAAACAAAACCTGGAAGCTGATTGCACTCTTCAGTTTTAGTAAATCACCCCCTTAGTGTCACCCTAGGACAGAACTACAAAACACTTCCTCCTCTCCTCTTCTTAAAGCGCAGTTCCACCCAAAAGTGCCACATTTGACATGTCATTTTTTTTTTTTTTTTTTGGGGTGGAGAGCAGGTACCTAGTTTTGACAGGTACCCTGCTCCCACTTCCGCTTGGACCGCCTAGGTGACTTGAGTGAAAGTTCTCCTCTCCCCCTCCCTCTCTGCAATCTTCTGGGACACGTCACAGGTCCCAGAAGATTGCACTGCCACTGAAATGGAGCAGCGCGACTCGCATCTGGATGTGAAGCCGCAAGCTGTGACAGTTGAGTGCCCACACTTGTAATGTCAGTGCCAGGGAGAGGCGAGGGAGAGAATCGAGGGTTCGGGTGGCCGCATCGCTGGATCGTGGGACTGGTGAGTGTGTGTTTAATTAAAATTCAGCAGCTACACTTTTTGTAGCTGCTGACTTTTAATAAACAACTGGAACTCCGCTTTAAGTGCATAGGGCAGAGGTTTTGTAGCCCTCCAAAAGAACTGAGAACAATGTAACAGGTTCTGCACAAGCAGAAAGCACCGGAAGTCACACTTTACCAAGATTTCTGTCAGGATATACAGGTGTTTTTTTACACGTATCAAACAGAATTAACTAAAAGGTTTCAACTGTATATTTAACAAACCAAAAGGGAACAAATAAGAAAAGTTTATTGGTAATCTGGCCTTACAAGCGGCTGAACAAAAAAAACTGTATCGATTCCCCCATCCACACATTCGAGGTGGATGTGGGAATCCTCCCTGTTTCATTGTATTTTGACAGTGGGACTCCTGCACTATTACAATACACTGGTCAGTGCTGCAGCCCATTTTCGAGCCAAAATGTTCCAGCAGGACCATTCATGAGAAGTTTATCGATGGATCAATTTCTCATGAAGGGAATTTCAATCCATGTATGGCTGGGTTGCTAGATTTGGTGTTTTATCAAGAATTAAGATATCTAAAAATAGCTAATACTGTAAAACAATAGTCTGCTCCTAAGCCGGTGTCTTGCCGAGAAAGTTCCCTCGGCGGATAAGTAGTACCATTTACTGTCAGCCGCCGGAGATAGCCGAAGCTCAAACGCTTCAATCAGCTGTACACGGCGCCTGCTCCCTGGGTCCAGATTCCTTCCCCACCATCCAAGTGGACCTAGAGGGGGAATCTAAAAGAGCCGAGCGAAGCGAGGCCGTGCCCGAAGCGTGGCGAGCGAAGCGAGCCCGCGAGGGGTCCTCTTACAGGCGCCATGTACAGCTGATTTTCAGCTGTTCCGCTTCGGCTATTTCCGCGGGATCCTACTGCGCAGGCGCAGCGCCTGCACAGTAGAGGGGGGAACCTATCCGCCGAGCGGAACTTTCTCGGCAGAACACCGGTCATACATTGTTTTAAATGTAGATGCAGGAGATGCAGCAGAACACAATAGTGCTGGAGGAGGGATTCTCCCCTCAACATTAACTGTGTTAATGGTGGAATTGAGCAATTTTCTTTCCTTCCATCCATGGTGGAAGAAAAGAAAGTTGCATAATCTATGACCTCCCTTAACCTAATGGAATGGCAGATGTTTCATTGAGAACAATTGAGAATGAGGGGGGCGTGGCCGGATGTAGACGAGATAGCAAGTGTTTCACTGGCGCTCCGTCTATCCTGCGATCATCCAATCCTTAGGAGCTGTTTTGCCCGTGTTCAGAGCATGAATCCAGGCAGGGCTCAGTATACTTGTCCCGGGGATGCCCTCTTTGGCCACTAAGAGGGCCCGGAAGGCACAAAAGGAGCATCGCCTGACCCGCTCTATGAGAGACATGGAGATTGGCTCCACCTCCGCCATCTTGTCTTCTCAGACAGAAGCCAATGCGCCAAACAGCACGCTGCAAAGATGGAGCAGGTGGAGGATGCAGCAGAGCATTGCAATGGCGGTGATAGCCCTGATGATCCGGGGTTCTCCACAGAGCATGATGCAATCACCAGACCCATCCTGAAGGCCATTAATGCAAGCAAGGCTGAACTCATGGGACAGATAGACCATCTCTCCTCAGAATGCCCTCTAATCAGACACGACCTGGATAAGATCCGAGGGAGGCTGAAAATGGTGGAGGACAGAGTCTCTGAGGTGGAAGATACCTCTCACTCCCATGACACACACCTGTCGGAACTGCGTGATCTGGTAAGATCCCTCCAACACAGGGCGGATGATGCTGAGGACAGACAAAGAAGGAATAATATACGGGTGGTGAGGTTGCCTGAGGGATCTGAGGGGGCCACACTTGTTACTTTTACTCAACAGTTCTTTAAGCAGTTACTCTGCCTGCAAGATCTACCCCCCACCTATGTGGTGGAATAACGCACAGGGTCCCCACAGGCACCCGTCATCCTGGTGCTTTCCCAAGGCCCTTCCTGGTTAGATTATTGAATTACAAAGATCAAGACATGATTCTAGCCCAATCCAGGAAGCATCAGGATTTGCGCTATGAGAATACCCGAGTGATGTTGTTCCCTGATTTTTCGACTAAAACCCAGAGAAAACACCGATCATTTAATGAAGTTCGTAGAAGGCTCAGAGAAAAGGAGATACAATATAGCATGCTTTACCCTACCAAGCTTCGAATTCAATACAAAGAGGCTGTGAAGTTCTTTGATAATTCAGTGGAAGCGAGTGATTGGCTGGATAAAGAACTATAAGTTGCTGCTACTACACTACACCTCTTTCTGTTGGATTGAGCCAGACTGCCTATCAAATATGCGAAAGCACACTGTTGCACCCAAGGTGCCCTGTTACACCTGCTATATTTCCTTCACACTACAAGTTACAATCTGCACTGGCTTTATGATGGGAACGTTCCTCATTGTACAACTGGATGGAACCAGTCTCCTGATAATGTTCTTTCTCCTTTCTTTTTTTTTTTTTTTTTTACTCCTTTTTTTCTACAGCACTTTTTTGTTCTGCATTGCTCCTTCCTTTTGGGAGAGATATGGAAATCCATTGTGTTTTACCATAAGCAGGGCTTTTTTTCAGGGGGAACTTGGTGGAACTTAGTTCCACCACCTCTGGCTCAGACCCTTTGGTGCCTGCTCACCACAATCACTTGTAAACACAGAAGTCCGGTTTCTGTGTTTACAAGTGACAGCTCTGCACTCTGTGTGTAACCCCCATGAACTCTGCACTCCGTATGTAATGTAATCCTGATATTTAATGCCCCTTTAAGACCCTTCTACTGTTTGTGAAATATGACCACACCCACTACTTGATGTGATTTGGAGGGTGTGTGTGGGGGAAGGGGTTTTGGGGGGTCGTGGTTGAGTTACAGCACCTATTGTTTGAGGAAAAAAGCCCTGGCCATAAGTATGCAGGCTTCATGACTATCATAACAGAGCAGTGGAAATGTGGATTACCAGTTGATGACACGGAATGTCTGGAGAATGGGCTGCATTATCAGAACTGTTTGCCTTAACCTTTCTTCCTTACTCTAGACCAGTGAGACTGCTGTTGGTATAAGTGATCACTGAGGCATCCACATGTAACTGATTATGCTGTTCTACATCCTGGGAATTTAATTTCATAAGGCCAATAGAGGGTGCCCTAGTCCCAATATTGTTGTGTGTTGTTCCAAGCTCTGGT
Source organism: Aquarana catesbeiana (assembly GCF_042186555.1). Taxonomy (NCBI): domain Eukaryota; kingdom Metazoa; phylum Chordata; class Amphibia; order Anura; family Ranidae; genus Aquarana; species Aquarana catesbeiana. Next base: position 474,149,586 of record NC_133327.1, read on the forward strand.
TATTGCACCTTACTTTGTTCCTTTTTGCTTCATGATCCTATCACATGGAACATCAAGAGGAAATGCAGAATCATCATTGGATCTGCTGAACTTTTGTTTGCTTTGGATTGACCTTACCATAGTTTTTTCATTGGTTTTTGGCACTAAGCTATATACCGGAGGGTTTTTTTTGAGTTTTGTCAGTTGGGTTGCTGGCAGGGGGGGCAATTTGGTTCGTCACAGTTCTCCAATGTAACGTGCCTTTTGTTACTATTCCACAGTGGACTGGTTACGCGGTTGCTCATGGTCACTACATAGACATAGAAGCATTGTTATTATCCTTAATGGGATGCATTAATGGACTCTAGAAATCATGGCTGATAAGGTTAAATTTCTGTCCTGAATTATAAGGGGCTTGCACAACAAATATAAAAGGGCTTCTATTTTCCAATATTTAAAACAGACCAGGCCGCATATTGTTTTCCTGCAGGAGACTCACCTGGATGGCAATAAAATCTGGGCTTTGCCTAGGCCATGGATACAGAGAGCCCTGCACTCTACTTATTCTATGTTTGGTAGGGGTGTCTCCATTCTAATCAGCAAGGCTATCCCACGCATAATCCACCAGGTGAACTCAGACCCAAGGGGCCGATATGTGGCGGTGGTTCTAGATGTTTTTTATCTCAAATTACTGTTGGTAAATCTTTATCTGCCTCCTCCCTTTCAGGTTCAGCTACTTTATGATATATTGGCTAAGGTGGCCCAGTTTGCTAGCCTTCCTATTGTCTGGATGGGGGATTTTAATGCTGTGTTAGTTGCGGCATTGGACTCTTCCAATCCGAAACAGAATGGGTAACTCTGATTTGGTCATTTGGGCTTATGTTGCGGGGCTCTCAGAGCTATGACATTGGAAACATCCAGCTGCTATGTGCTTCTCCCATGTATTTCTACAGCCCATAGATCCTCGGTCAGGATAGACCTAGCATTAAGCAATGGGCTTTTCTTGCCGTTTCTAACTGATATAGAATATCTGGTGGGGGGTTTATCTGACCATAACCCTCTTTCTCTTACCTGACCTTTTCAAAGGGGGTAAAAGGGTGGTTGTCACCCAGCTGGCTACAAAATGAGCAGACATCTGCCCAACTAGAGGAATTGATTAAATCCTATTGGACTTCTAATGCTGAATCAGCAGATCTGCCAATAGTGTGGGATGCTTTCAAGGCTGTGGCTAGGGGGGAATTCATCTCTGCCATTAAGACGGCCAGAGTCAACGATAATGAGGAACTTCAAACTCTACAAGCTAGGGAGAGGGATTGTGCTGAGGCCCACGCAGGTTCCCCCACGAGGACCTCCTTTGAGTCTCTATTGAAGGCAAGATATCTCCTGTCTCTACATTTTACTACATTTGGAAGCACGACAGAGGGCTTACACAGTATTTGCTGAAGGGGATAAAAATGGGAAATTACTAGCTATGTTAGACTATCACTCAATCACAAATATCCCAGTTATAAGAAATATAGGGGGGTGACTTGGTTTCTAAACCACAGACCATACTGAAGGAATTTATTGACTTCTCAGCTCTTTACTCCCCAATAGCACCGTATGGGGTGTCAGCTCTAGATTCCTTATTGGAAGGCCTATCACTCCCAAGGTTGTCTTGTCAGAGGAGGACAGCAATACTTTAGATGCCAAGATTAAAACTAAAGAAATTGAAGCTGCAATCTTTGCTTTCTCACCACATAAAGCCCCTGACCCAGACGGCTTTCCGGCTGATTTTTATAAGTCATATGTTGCACAGTTAGCCCCCAGACTTGGGTTACTACTGGATTATTGCCTTGCCAATGACACTTTGCCGGGCTCCATGCTGGATGCCTATATGATCCTGTTATTAAAGGCAGGGAAGGACCCATTGGAGTGGGCATCATACCGACCTATTGTTCTGTTAAATATGGACCTGAAAATTTTAAAGTATTGGCGACCAAGCTATCATTAATATAGATCAAACGGGGTTCATGCCGGGTAAATCCACGGACACAAATCTTAGGGGACTTTTCACTCATTTGCAACTTCCACCTATGGAGTACCAAACTATGATAGTGGTATCAATAGACATAGAAAAAGCATTAGATTCGGTTGATTGGTGTTATATGCACAAGAGCCTTGAACGCATTGGCTTCAGGCCAATTTACAGGAAGTGGATATCCATGCTTTATAAAAATCTTAGGGTAGCAATACGATTGGGGCTGTCAGTGTCTGAATTTTTTGAGGTTGGTAGAGGCACAAGGCAGGAGTAATGTAGAAAAAATGACCCGCACTCCAGTTGTTGCTCTTAAAATTTCTTCATTTTATTGAGTAGCCACAGTGAACAAACACAGACTAAGCCAGTTATAGGCTGAAACGCGTCAACTGACTTAATCTGCGTTTGTTCACTGTGGCTACTCAATAAAATTAAGAAATTTTAAGAGCAACAACTGGAGTGCAGATCATTTTTTCTACATTACTCTACTCAGCCAGTGACTGTGGATCGAGCACCTGGGAGCTCTGCTATCTATTTGGTGTATGGGTAGTAGCACTGACTTTTCTGTTTACTTGAGGCAGGGGTGTCCACTATCCCCTTTCCTCTTTGCTATCGCCATGGAACCCAGTTGTCCTTTGGTTGTCAGGGGAGGTCGGGACCATTAGGGTGGGCACAGTTGATGAGTCCCTTGCGCTATATGCTGATGACTTGCTTATGTTTCTTAAGGACCCGGGCACCTCCCTACAGGCCGCACTAGCTATTCTTGATCAATTTTTGTTTATTCTCAGGATTCACATTTGCTGTGATTTTCACCCCCAAGTATTTAAAAGAGGATACCCATTGTAGCGGAAGGTCTGGGTTTGCCCCAATGTTAGCTCCCGCATCTATAGGTAAAATAGTCTATTTTACCTATAGATGCGGGAGCTAACATTGGGGCAAACCCAGACCTTCCGCTACAATGGGTATCCTCTTTTAAATACTTGGGGGTGAAAATCACAGCAAATGTTCTGGATTATTTGCCCCTAATTTACTTCCTCCATTGATGCTCCTCAAGCAGAAAGTCCAAGGCTTGGACGAAACTACTTTTATTCTTGATAGGTAGGATCAGCTTACTAAAAATGAAACTTCTCTCTGTCATTTTATATTTTCTGAGACATGCGCCACTGTGGGTACCAAAATCCTACTTTAAAAAGATTGATGGCATAAATCAGTTCCTTCCTATGGGCGCCTAAACCCCATAGAATAGGCATCAAAGTGTTACAAGAACCTGGAGATCAGAGGGTGTTGGCCTGACTGGCAGAAATACTATCTGGCTGGCCAGATGGTTTCTGTCCGTAGATGGCTGATTGCAGGTGACGGGACTCGACCACTGTTCTAGAGGCAGCTCATCTGGGGTCATATGAAAGCCTGAGACTGGCTCTGTATAGGTGAATTAAATCAGATCTCCCGCTCACTCTAACAATGAAGGCCACTGTTAAAATTGCATGCCCAAGTACGCCGTTATGAATAAACCCTATACTTTTCCATTTCTTTAACAAACTGGATCCTATGGTCTGGGCGATCAAGGGAGTAAAAACACTAAAGGATATAACCAGTTATGGGGACCTGTTGACCTTTGCACAAATTAAAACAAGGCATGACTTACCTAATTCTTATTTATTTTGATTCTTTCAAATACGTCATGCCTTTCAGTAAATGTGTAAATAAAAAAAGTATCACGGACAGTACTCAATTTTCTCTGTCACAATTGCACTAATACGGCTACAATCAAATCAAGTAAATGTGTTATTAGTTTAGTCAGCTGGACTATGTTAGTTTGATTTTACATTGTACCTTGGCCATGAGTGGCCGAGATGTGGACTAGTGTTATGTTATGCATAAAATTTTAACAAAAAGAGAACAATTAAGAACAATAAGTAATTAGATATCTCCCCGTCGGTCTCTTGTACTAATAACTGGTACTGTTTGTTATATGCACTGATGTCCCTAGCATATGTGACACCCAAGTCAGATTATTTTTTTTAACAACCTCCTTTATACAGAAAAAATATTTTCTTTAATAATAATTTAATTAAGCAAAAAATAAAAAGGACAGAAAAATGCAGATACTGTGAAAATTTTCTTTATCTGGACTCTGTAAATGTAATCATGCTAGTGCAAAAAAAGGAAAGAAAAAAAAAATTCAAAGGTTTAAAGTGGAGTTCTACCCAGAAATGGAACTTCTGTGGATCAGATTCCTCCCCCCTCCGGTGCCACAATTGGCACTTTTCAGGGGAACGGATACCTGTCAAATCCAGGAATCTGCTCCCACTTCCAGGGAAAGATCACCGTAATCTTGTGCAGTGAACTACAAAATGTCCGGCCCCTCCTCCTTTCCCCCGCTGCCTTCTGGGAGACACACAGGTCCCAGAAGACAGCAAAGACCATCAGAAAGCGCAGCACGACTCGCGCATGCGCAGTAGGAAACAGGCTGTGAAGCTGTAAGGCTTCACTTCCTATTTCCCTTAGTAAGGATGCCGGCACCGGCGCCCGGAGTCGAGGGACAAGTCGGCTTTGGGTGCCAACATCGTGGGCTCCCTGGACAGGTAAGTGTCCATATATCAAAAGTCAGCAGCTGCAGTATTTTTAGCTGCTGACTTTTAATTTTTTATTACCCAGGCGGAGCTCCGCTTCAAGAACCCAAAACGCAAGAGTAATAACTGCAGGGTTTTTATTGTGACAGGCCTACAAGGATTTAACAATAATAATATGGTATAACTCATTTTATACAGCGCTGGTAATTAAAATAGATGAAAGTATAAAGAATCAAAATACTCCCAAAAAGAAGTGAACAAAAACTAACATGTCAGTCCTCCAAAATGTGGAAAAATCACAATCAAAAATACATGTACACACGCCTTAAAAAAATTATATATATAGTCCAATGGTGTTTCCAACACCATATAAGGCCCGGTTCACACTGATGCACTGTGATTTTTGTCCTTTGTGAGGTGCGAATTTACTGCGATTTTACAGCGAATTTCAGGCTTTGAACATAGCTGTGATTGATATTCTAGCCAATGGAATCATAATGTAAAAAAAAAAGGTGTTAATTTCCTGTGTACTTTCTGGTTTTTGTGGAGAGTAGTGTGGTGGAATTCGCACATATGTGAACCATCAATGCGATTCAAGAACGATTTACATTGATGTCTATGGAGATTAAATTCGCAACGCAGTAAACTCGCACAAGATCCTTTTTTTAATCGTATTGCATTCGTAGAGGAATCGCGACGCATGTATGTGAACGACCGTCATTGAAAACAATGACTTTAGGGATGACATGCGAATTTAAAGTGTTTTTGACGCATCGCATTCGTCATGAACTCGCATCAGTGTGAACCGGGCCTGAATATTCCAAACTGACATGTCCCAAAGTGTTCCCTTCACCACCCTCAGGACACTTACCAGAAGTGTTATAAGGCTCCAGGCACACTAGCGTTTTTTAAGCTCCTAGAAGCTGTTATTAGCATTTTTTTCTGCAGCTAGAAGCTAAATAGTGTTATTCTATGCATCCATGCACACTACTTTTAGAGTTTCTTGGAGCGTTTTTTCCAGAATAAACGCTGCTAAATGTTACTAATAGCAGCTTTTTAGCTTTTTTCCCCTTTTACTGCAAAAATGCAAATATAACGCTAATGCTCCTAAAACACTGCTAAAACACTACTACAAAAGCTATTACAAGCAAAACTGTTATTACACTATGTGAGTTTTTTTGGCATTTATATACTCATCCTGGGTTTATGGATTGGAAGGTGAAGGTTTACTACCCTAAACATGGAGCAAGTGTGATTCTTATCTGTCTTGAGCCTATACAAGCTGTGATAGGTCTGTAGGGTATATGAATTATCTAAATTCCCCTTATAGTATGAGTGATACCCCAGCAAACACAAAATATGTCTACTAATCATATAACACACGTCAAATGTCGCACAGCATAGATAGTTCTACAGCACCTAGAGAAAAAGCCAGAGGCTATATTCCATTATGTGCATTTGCTAAAAGCCATATACCAATGCGGTGATGTGCGTATAGGTTATATGTATTAAATTAATACCCTATGCGTTTTGGGTATAACTTAAAATCGCATACAAACAAAACAGCTAATAAAAAACATCCAGCAACTAGATTTCCAACATATATTATGACAGTCCATATACTGATGTTCCTATGGCAATTTCAGATTCCCAATGGTGACTTTGGTGATGAATCAATTTGTCAGGTGACTCTCGTGCTCCCCCTGTTGGTTGCCTACTCACCAGCTTCCAGAACCCCACCAGGGGTATACCGCATATGGTGTAATATGTTGGGTCACTTCACTGGCTGTTTCATCTGGTAAATCTTGCTGTAATCAGCTCCACAGACCCCACGACGGGGAAATGCTCCTGTACCTTCTAGCTGTTATATATTGTGCTGGATTACTCCTATATTTTTTCTCTTCCCATCCATAGGGGCGCTGCTTCCACTCATATATTCAAAAAGAAAGGAAAAGCTTCCATGGCGTAATAATCACTGCTCTCTGTCATCGAGAGCAGTGATCGCTGTCATGTAAGTTGAAGCCCATCCCCCCCACAGTTAGAATCACTCCCTAGGACACACTTAACCCCTTCATCGCCCCCTAGTGGTTAACCCCTTCACTGCCAGTGTCATTTACACAGTAATCAATGCATTTTTATGGCACTGATCGCTGTATAAATGACAATGGTCCCAAAATAGTGTCAAAAACGTCCGATGTGTTCGCCATAATGTTGCAGTCCCCATAAAAATCGCAGATCGCCGCCATTACTAATAAAAAAATGATTAATAAAAATGCCATAAAACTATCCCCTATTTTGTAGACGCTATAACTTTTGGGCAAACCACTCAATATACGGTTATTGTGATTTTTTTTACCAATAATATGTAGAAGAATACATATCGGCCTAATCTGAGGAAAAAAAACTTTATATATATTTTTGGGGGATACTAAAAGAAAGCTTTATTTGTGGGGAAAAAAGGATGTCAATTTTGTTTGGGTGCGACATCGCACGACCGCGCAATTGTCAGTTAAAGCGACACAGTGCCAAATCACAAAAAGTGCTCTGGTCGGGAAGGGGGTAAAATCTTCCAGGGCTGAAGCAGTTAAAGTGAACAGAATAGGAGATAGCTGGACAGATTGGGGTAGAGAGTTTCAGGGAATGGAAGCGACTCTGGCGAAGTCCAGGAAATGAGCATAGGAGGAGGAGACAAGAGAACTAGAGTGCAGGAGGTCTTGGAAGGAGCGGAGAGGACGGTTTGGGTGATATATTGAGACAAAATTGGTGATGTAGCTGAGGGCAGAGTTGTAAATGGCTTTCGATTTTGTTAATATTTTGAATTTTATTCAATGGGCATGCACTTCTGGTAAGTGCATTTCCTGAGTGCGGTAAAAGGAATACTTTGGGACACATCATTTTGCAATTATTTCAATATTGATATGGTGTGAAGTGGTGACCACAAAATGGCAAACCTGACTACATGGGCTGCAAATGGGCAATGATACAAGGGCAACTAACTGCCAATTGTTACAATATGCAGACAGCAGTCAATTGATACAATACGCAGTCAATCATTGTAATACACTGGCAACAAATGAGCAGTTGTTACAATTAGAGGGTCAACAAAGAGGCAATCATGACAAATACTGTACATAAGCAAAACACACAGGTAATCATTATATGGGCAAAAATGGGAAATCTGAGAACAAGTGCAATATGCGGGTAATTAAAAATAAGAATGACAAGTTACTGGGTATTGTCCCCCTTTAAATTGATATTCAGTGTTTTGGTGCCCTATAAAGATTCATAGTCGGGGGGCAGTCTTTGGGTGTGTGACCTGTGTGGTTTTGAGGATTCCCTATCTGCACAGTATGATTTGCTGGGAGAGTAGGGGGATTCTTGTTGGGGGATGGGAAGGGATTTTTGCTTAGGGGGAAGGTTGCAGATTTACTAAGAGGAACAGGGAGATTTTTTGTTAATGTTGCCTTCATAGTGTCACAATTGCCTGTCTGCTACCCAAATATTTGTAAAGATTGCCCATTTATTCCCTGTGAATTACAGTGGTTTCCCTTTTGTTTCTCATGTATTGTCACAATTTTTCTTTTGTTGCCAGTGCATTGTAACAATAGACTGTTTGCTGGCCAGGTATTGTACAGTATATGATTGTCCTTTTGCAGTCCATTTATTAAAGATTGTTATTTTTGAACCTAGTTATCAAGTTATTGCTTTTTAATAGACCATATTACTATAATTTAATCCCCTTCAGGCCTATCAAATTTCTTAGTTGTTTTCCTCACTTTTTGACACAGCTCACATAGTGCACTGCTATGAAATCCGTCCATTTTATTAATTTTTTTAACGGGATCATTGCATATAAAAAATGCCACTGTCTTCATTTTTCTGCCCATTATTAGTATTTGTTAATTGTCATAATTATTACTTAAAATTATTTTGAGGAAAAGAGGACAGGTGTGTGTTTGCTAGAAAATGCTTTGTGTGCTTGACTATGCTTTGCACTTCACAATGGAAGGAAAAGCACCAGAAAATCATCTGACACCCGGGCACCATTTACCTTATACTGGTGATATTCACTGGTATCAGAGGGGAACTTACTTGAAAAACATTTTTTTCCCTCACTACTAGCTCATGGCTCTGAGTCCTAGCTTTGAAGAGTGACTTCAGCACCAGAACCATGCAGGTACCATCGGGCAGCAGATTAATGCACCCAACGATGCCTAACTAAAATGCATCCGGTAAGTGGTGGCGTGGCGCCTGTGTGTTAGTGCTAAATAGAATAACCCTGGGCTAAGCACATAACGTCCCTTTCTGGTAACATCACTCACCAGAAGGACTACAGTGGAAAGTGCCCAGTATACACTTTTCTAACCTGATCTATCTGAAAAGTTTTATCAGATTTGACTATTGGAAGCCCTTGTTATTGTCCTCCTGGTAGTGCTATTTAGATTTATCTTGGTAATAGTAATTGATGCCTCCAATTACTGATGAAACTAAATGAAAATACTGTAAGTGAACAAATGTCCCCATCCACATAAGCGAGTGTCCACCCCCACTGTGCTATTGTCAAAACACACTGATCAGCGCTGAAGCTGAACCAGCTGAATTTCGTGTACTCACCTTTACACATGCCTCTGTGATCACAGGATGCTGCAATGAGTTCTAAAAGTATAAATGGGTATAAAAAAGTATCACTGCCCTTTAAAATAATCAAATTTTGTTGTTTTGCAGCCTGAAATAAAGAAAAAAAAGTGTTTTTGTTTTATTCAGCTGTTTTTACTCAGTGCAACTTAAAACATCCAAGTGACATTAACATGTCAGAAAAAAATCAGGTGTAGCTAATCAGTGGCACACAAAGCCCATTGACTTTCAACTGAGATCAGCTGTGGTCATTAACTCAGCATGAAAAGAGCTTTCCTAGAACATTTCAGTCCCTGGTAGTGCAACTGAAGCAAACAATCAACTATGGGTGACAAGGCACTGTCAAAAGATCTCTGGGATAAAGTTGTGGACAGGCAAAGTCAAGAGATGGGGGTACAAAACATTTCAAAGGCTTTATCAATGCCTAGAAACACAGAGAAGTCTATTATTAACTGCTTGCCGCCCGCATATGATGGCCAGGCGGCGCGGCTCTCGTTCTGGGAGGGCGTCATATGACGCCCTCACCTTCTTGGGGGTGCGCACACACCGCCGCCGGCAATCGCGCCCGCCGTGTCACTGGGCACCCAATGCGCGTGCCCGGTGGCCGCGATGTCCGCCGGGCACCCGCGCTTGCCCGGTAACATGGCAGGACTGTGGATCTGTGTGTGTAAACACACAGATCCACGTCCTGTCAGAGGAGAGGAGACCGATGTGTGTTCTCAGTATAGAGCAACACCAATCAGTCTCCTCCCCTTGTGAGTCCCCTCCCCCTTCACTTAGAAACAATCCCTAGGAACATAAATAACCCCTCGATCACCCCCTAGTGTTGACCCCTTCCCTGCCAGTCACATTTATACATAATCAGTGCATTTTTATAGCACGGATCGCTGTATAAATGTGAATGGTCCCAAAAATGTGTCAAAAGTGTCCGATATGTCCGCCACAATATCACAGTCACAATAAAAATTGCAGATCGCCGTCATTACTAGTAAAAAAAAATAATAATAAAAATGCTATAAATCTACCCCCTATTTTGTAGACGCTATAACTTTTGCGTAAACCAATCAATATACGCTTATTGCGATTTTTTTTACCAAAAATATGTAGAAGAATACGTATCGGCCTAAACTGAGGAAAAAAAAAAAAAAAAAAAATTGGATATTTATTATAGCAAAAAGTAAAAAATATTGTGTTTTTTTTTCAAATTTGTCACTCTTCTTTTGTTTATAGCACAAAAAATAAAAACCGCAGAGGTGATCAAATACCATCAAAAGAAAGCTCTATTTGTGGGGAAAAAATAATAAACATTTAATTTGGGTACAGTGTTGCATGACCACGCAATTGTCATTCAAAGTGTGACAGTGCTGAAAGCTGAAAAATGGCTTGGGCAGGGTGAAAGTGCACTGTATTGAGATGGTTAAGAAGTGAAAGGTATTTGGTACAACACAGACCCTCCCTGGATCAGGATGTTGCTCCAAACTGGATAAAAGAGCCAGGAGGAAGCTGGTCAGAGAAGCTACCAAGGGGCCTAAAGCAACTCTGAAGCAATTGCAGGAATTTGTGTGCATGTGCCAACAATATCACAAATTCTCCACAAATGTGACTTGTATGGAAGGGTTGCAAGAAAAAAAGCCACTCCTACAGAAAGGCCACATGCAGTCACGACTGAGCTTTGCCAAAATGCACCTTGAAGATTCTGAGGCCACATGAAAAAAGGTGTTATGGTAAGATGAGACTAAAATTTTATTATTTGGCCTCAACACCAAACAATAAGTCTGACGGAAATTCAATACAGCTCACCATCCAAATAAGAACATTCCTACAGTAAAGCATGGAGTTTGGTAATATCCTGTTATAGGGGTATTTCTCTGCAGCAGGGACTGAAGCACTTGTCAGGATAGAAGGAAACATGGATGGGGCAAAGTACCGTCAAATTCTTGGGGAAATTTTGCTGCCCTCTGCCAGAAAGTTGTCAATGGGAAGAAGGTTTACCTTTCAACATGACAATGACCCAAAGCACACAGCAAAAATGACCATGCAGTGGTTGAAGGGGAAAAAGGTGAATGTCCTTGCATGGCCTAATCAGAGCCCTGACTTAAACCCCATTGAAAATCTGTGGAATGACTTGAAGACTGCAATCCACAAATGGTCGCCTTAATATTTAACTGAACTTGAGCAGTTAAAGAAGAGTTGCCAAATATTGCAAAGTGCAGGTGGGCAAAGTTAGTAGAGACATATCCCAAAGATTAAAGCAAAAGGTGGTTCAACAAAATACTTACACAAAGGGGTGGTCCTTTTTCCAATTCAGTGATTCTGTTTTTGAATTATGTTTATTTTTTTCTGACATGTTGTTGTCATATCTTTCACTTGAATGTTATAAGTTGCACTAGTAATTACAGCTGGAAAAAACAAAAACTGTATCTGCCTTCATTTCAAGCTGCAAAGCAACATGTGATTATTTTAAATGGGGTGATTCTTTTTCTTTACCCACTGTGGGCAGATATCCTAAACGTGCCATAGACGGGCTGAACAAAACAAAATCTAACAGATTCCTCCATTCACACCAATGAGGTGCATTCATTGCTGGGACATTTGGTGGAATTCATAAATAGTGTCATAGACATCCTTCAGAATTCCTTTGGGATGCAGTGCCAAAACTGTTAATGCTTACACCTAATTCATCTACCTGTTTGTCCATGTCTGCACTGGAATAAGAGTTCCACATTTCTTCCCCAGTGCACTCACTCCCGCCCTACCTTCCCAGCTACTGCACTCATCAAACTGGCAGGCGCTTGACCAATAAGATTTAGACTAGACTGAGAGACTAGTTGTCCATCAGGTCCACTCCACTTTTGATTGACAGCAGATGGATCTATAGTCGCTACTTAGTCCAATAGCAACTTTTTAATCTGCCCATAGGGATGCACTGTCACACAAAAGTGAAGTGGACCAGATCGGCACCAGTCTCTGTTTCCCATCAGGATCTGCCCATCCAGTGACAAGTATTTGCCAAATATGGGCATTGCCCATATCTGGGTAATGACATCAGCTTTATCCCAGTCTTTTTGTTTATATTTAGCATTCAACTGGGGAATCACCTGGCAGACATCTAAATGAGGCAGAGGATACAGCATTGTGCTGGAAGCTGTCACATACATGACAATTATCCAACACAGGCAGGGCCTGCTCTGAGTATTGATGCACCTCTGTACTGTCCAAATCAGAGTTGGTCTTACTGCCAGTTTCCTAAATGGAGAACTGGTGGTAATTCCTTAAGAATTTGTAGCTGCCACAGCGATAGAATGACGGTAGTAAGAACAACTTATATTTTGCTGCACATGTCGGTAATTTTACTGGTGCAAATGCTTGCCTGAATTGGGCTTAGGTAGTTCTTAAAGTGATTGTAAAGGTTTTTTTTTTTTTTTTACTAAAAAACATGTCATACTTACCTGCTCTGTGCAAGGGTTTTGCACAGAGTGACCCCGATTCTCCTTTTTTGGGGTCCCCCAGTGACACTCCTTTCTTCTCCTCTTTGACGAGTGACCTCACGGAGACCTGCTTTCCATGGGGGCACCCATGCGGGTGCGCTCCAGAGTCCTGCTGCCATGTCCATTGACACAGGCAACAGGATTGGCCCCGCCCTCATGTCACTGGATTTGATTGACAGCAGTGGGAGCCAATGGCTCCCGCTGCTATCAATCTATCCAATGAGGATCCGAGACAGTGGCTGAAGCTGCTGGGCTCCTCCTCTATGCTGCAACGAACAGGTTCAGGTAAGTAAAAGGGGGGCTCTGGGGGGACTGCTGCATTACAGAAAGTTTTTCACCTTAATGCATAGAATGCATTAAGGTGAAAAACCTCCAGACTTTACAACTCCTTTATAGGAACTACTGCCAAAAAACTGTTTTTGTGGTCGTTTTGAATTCCCCAGATTGTATTCTGGCAGTGGGACCTGCTGCTGTCAGCTGCTGCATCTATAAACTGATCTATAATTTCGAGACTTGTAGTAATATATGTTTAAGCATTATTTTCTGTTAGTGACGTTCATTTAACTTTTTATTCTCATTCATCTTCCACCATAGCTTGCTTCCATTGTGCGTTTAAGGTAAAGTAAATTATGCAGCGCTGTCCCTCCAGGTGCGGATCTCACTGTCACCCTTACTATAATTTTTCTTTTTATTCCTACAAGTTTCCCTCTTGCTCTATCTCTCTGAAAGGCTCCGAGCGAGCCGTGTTCTTACCTTGGTCTCCGGTCTGTCTCAGGCAGTGCTGGGGGTTCTTTAGCTAACTCTCCAGCTCGCTCAGGTTACGGTCCAGTATAAAGGGTATGTGTGTATATATATAACCCATGGCCCTTCGCTGCCCACCCTTCCTCCTCATGATCTCTTACTTTCTGTCTAGCCATATTAGGTTCTTGGGCACCGACCTTGCCCCCCTTGGGCGCCTTTACTGTCCGCAGGGTGCCCATACAAGGTCAGTCTGGCCGGGCACCAGGTGAAAAGAGGCTGGAACCGTAAAAGGATTCACTTCGGGGCTCTAGAATGCCAGTTCTTCCTGCCAGTCCTACAGCTAAAAGAGCAAGGAAAGAGGGCGAATTTGTGGCACGCAAAGTATGTCCCGATAATCCCCCTGCACTAGCACGGTGCAGGAGATGGTAAGTGACAAAGATTTAAAACGGCACAAGTGTCATTGACTAATCACACACAAGTATTACAGTGTGGGACCCAGCACAGAATAGGAGTAGGTATTAAACGTTCGCCTGTGTATTACAAATGTTAAATCCTAATGTTTAGACAATTACATGCTCGATAGTATGAAAAAAACTAATTTCTATTAAATAACTGCCGATTTTTTTTTATAACTTGTTAGACTAGGTTAATAGTAGAAAATCAATCACACAAATGAAACAGAGGAATATATTCTTCACTGTGTGCGTTGTTTTGTGCGAATTCATCCACAGAAATACACCACTGTTCAACAACTTCACAATGTGTGTTGCTTGCCAGCCCTGGGTTTTTACAGGGAACATACTAAACTTTTTCAAACAAATAACCAGTGGCTATCATACATGGGTGAAGGGTGTTCATGGTCCCCGGGGGTCACTGTGCTCTGCCCCACCCTGCACCCATGGATGATCCATCCCTGGTTTGAGAGTTGGGGATGATCAAGCGGTGGGGGCAATTACAGGCACCGATCTCCCTGTTTAGCTTTCAACTAAGCAGCTGACAGCCGCAGGAAGGAGAGGAGAAAAAGAAGAGTGGCAGTGGCAGCCTGTCAATAGGGGGCGCACGGGCGCCACTGTTCTGTCGAGAAGTGCCCCCCATCGAATAGTGCCCGAGATGTACTGCGCATGCACCATACGGAACAGCACAACAGCTGATTTGCCGATCAGCTGGGCTGACATAACCAGGGTGCATGCACACTTCGTAGGAGGTATCTCTCGATGGGAGATACCATTTCACAGGCACAATTTAAACCTATACAAACAGTGGGGGAGACCAAAGTTCTCAGATTGTGCATCGCTGCTGCTGGAGGGCGGCTACTGGCTGTGTTAAAGAGCTGGTTTTATCTGTGTTGCAACTCGCCCTTTCACACAGGCAAAACCGGCCATTCAACACAGCAAACCCACCCTGCAACACAGACAAAACCGGAGCATCAGCACACTGTAAAGCCACCCCGCAACAGCGAGGCACAATATGAGAATTAAGGTCTCCCCTCGCTGTTTTTATAGGTTTCTATTGAGCCCATGAAATGGTATCTCCCATCGAGAGATGCCTCCTGCGATGTGCGCTTGCACCCTGGTGACGTCACTCCAGCTGATCAACAAATCAGCTGAGGTCCGGCTCCGTCCTGCGCATGTGCGAGCACTATTCGATGGGGGACACTTCTCGACAGAACAACGCTCCCCCCCCCCCCAGCCAGTCATTGAAAAAAAAAGTGGTCCTTTAAGTGTGTCCAGGCGCCAGACACACAGCTATCTTTGGGATGCTTTTACACCTTGCAGTTATGCAGCTGATTGCAACTGGGAAGCTGATTCATCTGTGTTTAGGGAGTGTTCGGGGTGCAAGCCATGTGCCCACAAACATTCCCACTCTACAATGATTTGTCCCTTTGGCTCCTGTGCTGTTTTTGGAGGATGGTAGGCGGTGCTTTTTGCGGCACCACAGTGTCACTTCCAGGTTCCACCACTCACTGTGCTGTGGACTTGTGTGGTGGATTAAGGAAGGCCTGAGTGGCGCCTCTGTGATTCTGGCTAATGGTAAGTGCCGGTGCCGTGGGTCTCAGGCTTAGTCTTCACTCAGTCTCTCTCCTCTGACACTGACAGCCACGGCCGCCCCTCCGCTCCGCACACACTTCCCTGCGCTTCTCTGCTCTCAGCCATTCTCCACTCAGTGCAGACTGGGCCCAGGCCAGGGTGGATGACTGAGTGATCGCGCGGCTGGACTGGAGCATCAGGGTGTCAGTGAGTGTGCCACTGCCACATCATGGCTGCAAATACATTTTGGGGATTTCTGCCATGTACTGAGGGTCAATCAGGAGGTGTCACTTGTCAGTCTTCCTGGATGTGTGTATATATACAGTCAGGTCCATAAATATTGGGACATCGACACAATTCTAATCTTTTTGGCTCTATACACCACAATGGATTTGAAATGAAACAAACAACATGTGCTTTAACTGCAGACTTTCAGCTTTAATTTGAGGGTATTTACATCCAAATCAGGTGAACGGTTTAAGAATTACAACAGTTTGTATATGTGCCTCCCACTTTTTAAGGGACCAAAATTAATGGGACAGATAAACAATCATCCATCAAACTTTTACTTTTTTAATACTTGGTTGCAAATCCTTTGCAGTCAATTGCAGACTGAAGTCTGGAACGTATAGACATCACCAGACGCTGGGTTTCATCCCTGGTGATGCTCTGCCAGGCCTCTACTGCAACTGTCTTCAGTTCCTGCTTGTTCTTGGGGCATTTTCCCTTCAGTTTTGTCTTCAGCAAGTGAAATGCATGCTCAATCGGAGTCAGGTCAGGTGATTGACTTGGCCATTGCATAACATTCCACTTCTTTCCCTTAAAACGCTCTTTGGTTGCTTTCGCAGTATGCTTCGGGTCATTGTCTATCTGCACTGTGAAGCGCCGCCCAAAGAGTTCTGAAGTATTTTGCTGAATATGAGCAGATAACATTGCCCGAAACACTTCAGAATTCATCCTGCTGCTTTTGCCAGCAGTTACATCATCAATAAATACAAGAGAACCAGTTCCATTGGCAGCCATACATGCCCACGCCATAACACTACCACCGCCATGCTTCACTGATGAGGTGGTATACTTTGGATCATGAGCAGTTCCTTTCCTTCTTCATACTCTTCTCTTCCCATCACTCTGGTACAAGTTGATCTTGGTCTCATCTGTCCATAGGATGTTGTTCCAGAACTGTGAAGGCTTTTTTAGATGTTGTTTGGCAAACTCTAATCTGGCCTTCCTGTTTTTGAGGCTCATCAATGGTTTACATCTTGTGGTGAACCCACTGTATTCACTCTGGTGAAGTCTTCTCTTGATTGTTGACTTTGACACACATACACCTACCTCCTGGAGAGTGTTCTTGATCTGGCCATCTGTTGTGAAGGGTGTTTTCTTCACCAGGGAAAGAATTCCTCGGTCATCCACCACAGTTGTTTTCTGTGATCTTCCAGGCCTTTTGCCGTTGCTGAGCTCACTGGTGCGTTCTTTCTTTTTAAGGATGTTCCAAACAGTTGATTTGGCCACACCTAATGTTTTTGCTATCTCTCTGATGGGTTTGTGTTGTTTTTTTCAGCCTAATGATGGCTTGCTTCACTGATAGTGACAGCTCTTTGAATCTCATATTGAGAGTTGACAGCAACAGATTCAAATGCAAATAGCACACTTGAAATGAACTCTGGACCTTTTATCGCTCCTTGTAAATGGTATAATGGGGGAATAACACACACCTGGCCAAGGAAGAGCTGAGCAGCCAATTTCCCATTACTTTTGGTCCCTTAAAAAGTGGGAGGCACATATACAAACTGTTGTAATTCCTACACCGTTCACCTGATTTGGATGTAAATACCCGCAAATAAAAGCTGAAAGTCTGCAGTTCTTTTAATTTCAAATCCATTGTGGTGGTGTATAGAGCCAAAAAGATTAGAATTGTGTTGATGTCCCAATATTTATGGACCTGACTGTAGCTGTATACACTACACAGATAATATACACAATTTGTACATCTGTCCTGTGTAGTGTATACAGCTATATACACCCACCTTCTTCCTTCCTGTATATGGAGACCTTCCTCCATCATCATTGACTGCAGATATACATCATCTGTCCTGTTACTGTATATATATATATATATATATATATATATCTGTATACAGGACAGATGATGTTTATCTGCAGTCAGTGATGATGGAGGAAGGTTTCTATATACAGGAAGGAAGGTGGGTGTATATAGCTAGCTGTATACAGGACAGATGATGTATACCTGCATACCCTGATACCCTGTGAGGCTGAGCCATATACCCTGATCTGTGAGGCTGAGCTATATACCCTGATCTGTAATGCTGAGCTATACACACTGATCTGTGAGACTGAGCTATATACCCTGATCTGTAATGCTGAACTCTATAGCCTTATCTGTAATGCTGAGCTATATACCCTGATCTGTGAGGCTGCGCTATATACCCTGATTTGTGAGGATGAACTATATACCCTGATCTATGAGGCTGAGCTATATGCCCTGATCTGTAATGCTGAGCTATTTACAGTATCTCACAAAAGTGAGTGCACCCCTCACATTTTTGTAAATATTTTATTCTATCTTTTCATGTGACAATACTGAAGAAATGACACTTTGCTACAATGTAATGTAAAGTAGTGAGTGTACAGCTTGTATAACAGTGTAAATTTGCTGTCCCCTCAAAAAACCTCAACACACAGCCATTAATGTCTAAACCGCTGGCAACAAAAGTGAGTACCCCCCAAGGAAAAATGTCCAAATTGGGCTCAAAGTGTCAATATTTTGTGTGGCACCATTATTTTCCAGCACTGCCTTAACCCTCTTGGGCATGGAGTTCACCAGAGCTTCACAGGATGCCACTGGAGTCCTCTTCCACTCATCCATGACGACATCATGGAGCTGGTGGATGTTAGAGACCTTGCTCTCCTCCACCTTCCGTTTGAGGATACCCCACAGATGCTCAATAGGGTTTAGGTGTGGAGACATGCTTGGCCAGTTAATCACCTTTACCCTCAGCTTCTTTAGCAAGGCAGTGGTCGTCTTGGAGGTGTGTTTGGGGTCATTATGTTGGAATACTGCCCTGCGGCCCAGCCTTCAAAGGGAGGGGATCATGCTCTGCTTCAGTATGTCACAGTACATGTTGGCATTCATTGTTCCCTCAATGAACTGTAGCTCCCCAGTGCCAGCAGCACTCATGCAACCCCAGACCATGACACTCCCACCACCATGCTTGACTGTAGGCAAGACACACTTGTCTTTGTACTCCTCACCTGGTTGCCTCCACACACGCTTTACACCTTCTGAACCAAATACGTTTATCTTGGTCTCATCAGACCACAGTCAGACCACAGGACATGGTTCCAGTAATCTATGTCCTTAATCTGCTTGTCTTCAGCAAACTGTTTGCAGGCTTTCTTGTGCATCATCTTTAGAAGAGACTTCCTTCTGGGATGACAGCCACGCAGACCAATTTGATGCAGTGTGCGGCGTATGGTCTGAGCACTGACAGGCTGACCCCCCCACCCCTTCAACCTCTGCAGCAATGTTGGCAGCACTCATACATCTATTTTCCAAAGACAACCTCTGGATATGATGTTGAGCACGTGCACTCAACTTCTTTGGTCGACCATGGTGAGGCCTGTTCTGAGTGGAACCTGTTCTGTTAAACCGCTGTATTATCTTGGCCACCGTGCTGCAGCTCAGTTTCAGGGTCTTGGCAATCTTCCTATAGCTTAGGCCATCATTATGTAGAGCAACAATTCTTTTTTTAGATCCTCAGAGTTCTTTTCCATGAGGTGCCATGTTGAACTTCCAGTGACCAGTATGAGAGAGTGAGAGCGATAACACCAAATTTAACACACCTGCTCCCCATTCACACCTGAGACCGTGTAGTAACACTAACATGTCACATGACAGCGGGGAGGGAAAATGACTAATTGGGCCCAATTTGGACATTTTCACTTAGGGGTGTACTCACTTTTGTTGCCAGCGGTTTAGATATTAATGGCTGTGTGTTGAGTTATTTTGAGGGGACAGCAAATTTACACTGTTATACAAGCTGTACACTCACTACTTTACATTGTAGCAAAGTGTCAATTCTTCAGTGTTGTCACATTAAAAGATATCATAATATATTTACAAAAATGTGAGGGGTGTACTCACTTTTGTGAGATACTGTACCCTGATGTGTAATGCTGAGCTGAATGCCCTGATCTGTGAGGCTTATCAATATACCCTGATCTATGAGGCTGAGCTATATACCATGATCTGTAATGCCGAGCTATATACCCTGATCTGTGAGGCTGAGCTGTATACCCTGATCTGTGAGGCTGAGCTATATACCCTTATCTGTAATTCTGAGCTGTATGCCCTGATCTGTAATGCTGAGCCATATTCCCTTATCTGTAATGCTGACCTATATACCCTGATCTGTGAGACTGAGCTTTATATACCCTGATCTGTAATGCTGAGCTATATACCCTGATCTGTAATGCTGAGCTATATACTCTGTCCTGTGATGCTGAGCTGTACACTCTGTCCTGTGCTGCTGAGCTGTACACCCTGTCCTGTGCTGCTGAGCTGTATACTCCTGGGTGGAAGCAAGTGGAATACAGGGGATGGAGTTGGTGGATTCTATAAGGGGTGGGACTTATGTGACTTATGTGAAGTGGGAGGGGTCAGAAAGAAAGGACGGGATCTGGCGCCCCACCATTCTAAAACTTTCACCACCCGCCACTGAGAGTGGGAGGAGATTCTTCTCCTCTCCCTCCCACCGCTGTCAACTGCTTCATAGAAAGCAGGGAGATAGGTGGCTGTAACTGCCCCCACCACCACACTAATCACCCCCAACTGTACCTCTGTGTCCTCCTCCGCTCCCCGTGTCCTCCTATGTCCTCCTCCAGCCCCCCTTTGTCCTCCATAGTGCTTCTGGCTTCCCTCCTCTCCTCTCCTGCTGGCTGCTGTGGGGGAACTGTCAGGATGGAGAGCAGAGGAAGGGGCCGTAAATATGTCATTTACCCACCCCTTCCTTTTCAGAATGGACAAGGAAGAGTCAGTGATAAACTGTGTTTACGATGCTTCAGTTTATGAATGAACAGGAGCCTCTGTCTGCTGTTCATTCACCTTCAGTGCAGCTGAGGCTGCAGAGAAAGGGACTAGGGAATCTGTGTCCTCAGTCCCTTTCTCTGTCTCAAAGGGGGAGATGTCAGGGGTCTGTTTAGACTCCTGGTATCTCTCCAAAGCTCCCCAACAGGGCTAATAATAGTAATAAAAAGAAGAATTGCAATAAATATTAAAAAATAAAATGGTAAAAAATGACTGACACTGCCCCCCCCCAAAAAAAGCAGTGTGAAAAAAAAATTAATCAAATTATTATATTATTAATATTAATATTCATGAATTATTAAAAAATAATAAAAATAAATTTTAAAACAAAAAATGTAATAAAAAAAAACAAAATTACTTACACAGTCCACTGCCCTACCGACACCATCCACTGCCCCAACCCCCCCCCCCCCCCAAACAAAAAAGCACTGTGAAAAAAATAAAAAAAATAAATGATAATAAAAACAAAAAATAAAGGCACTGTCCACTGCCCTACTGACATTGTCCAACTGTCCACTCCCCCCCTCAAGCATTATGAAAAAAATGATAAAAAAATGAATTGTAAAAAAAAGCATAACATTTGAATAAAATTAAATTTTAAAAATTCTGACACTGTCCATTGCGCTACTGACACCATCCACTGCCCTACTGACTCCATCCACTGCCCCAAAAAGCATTTAACAAAATGAAAAAAATACTTAAAAATTCAATTGTTAAAAAATAAAACTGTAAAAAATAAAAGAATAAAAATAAATAATGAACTACTGACACCATCCTGCACATGCTACTCACCGCCAAACACTCCACACCTGCACATACCACCCACCTCCATACCTTACTACCCTCCCAGGGCCGGTGCTAGACTATTTTGCACCCTAGGCAAGACCAGCTACTTGCACCCACCCCACCCCCAAAAAAATAAAACTTTAACATTAGTAAAAACAGTAGAAAATAGTAAAACAACAAAACCTGAAACTGCTACATTTCTTGGCAAAAATAAGTGCCATATGGTTGACAGGCACCCATATCAGGTATATAAGCAAGCTATAGCCTCCCCTCCCCCAAAAGGTTAATATACATTACACACAGGCAACTATAAATATATGAAACTTTCTACATTTTGTCACGTTACAACCAAAAACGTAAATGTATTTTATTGGGATTTTATGTGATAGACCAACACAAAGTGGCACAGAACTGTGAAGTGGAAAGAAAATGATAAATGGTTTTCAAATTTTTTTACAAATAAATATTTGAAAAGTATGACGTGCATTTGTATTCAGCCCCCTTTACTCTCATACCTCTAACTAAAACCTAGTGGAACCAATTGCCTTCAGAAGTCACCTAAGAAGTAAATTAGAGTGCACATGTGTGTAATTTAATCTCAGTATAAATACAGCTTTTTGAATCCCTCAGAGGGCTTCAAACAACATCATCTCAAGGCCAAGGAACAAACCTAGTTCCTAGTGATCAGGAACAGCGATCTCTCTCTACTCCCAGTCAGTCCATACCCTGACAGTTAGAAAGCACCTCCCTAAGGAACACCTAACCCTTTGATCACCCCTAGTGTTAACCCCTTCCCTGCCAGTGCCATTTATACAGTGATCAGTGCATTTTTATATCTGATCACTCTATTGGTGTCACTGGTCACCAAAAAGTGTCACTTAGGGTCAGATTTGTCCACCATAATGTCGCAGTCCCGCTAAGAATCGCTGATCCCCGCCATTACTAGTAAAAACAATAAAAAAAATACTCCCTAAATCTTTCCCCTATTTTGTAGATGCTATAACTTTTGCGCAAACCAATCAATACTCACTTATTGCAATTTTTTTTTACCAAAAACATGTAGCAGAATACATATTGGCCTAAACTGATAAATCTATTTTTTTTTATATATATTTTTTGGATATGTATTATAGCAGAAAATAAAAAAATATTGTTTTTTTCTTCCAAAATTGTCAGTCTTTTTTGTTTATAGCGCAAAAAATAAAAACCGCAGAGGTGATCAAATACCACCAAAAGAAAGCACTATTTGTGGGAAAAAAAGGACATCAATTTTGTTTGGGTACAATGTTGCACAACCACGCAATCGTCAGTTAAAGCGATGCAGTGCCATATTGCAAAAAATGGCCTGGTCATTAAATGGGTAAATCCTTCTGGGGCTGAAGTGGTAAAGCAGGGTTAGGTTCAGGGCCATCTTATATTTTGATTAGACCCTGGGCAAACATTTTCTGGGGCCCCCTCATGCAGACCAGAGAATCTTATTTCTCACCATCTTGGAGTCCTTCAGGTGTTTTTTAGCAAATTCCATGCGGGCTTTCATGTGTCTTGCACTGAAGAGAGGCTTCCGTCGGGCCACTCTGCCATAAAGCCCCGACTGGTGGAGAGCTGCAGTGATGGTTGACTTTCTACAACTTTCTCCCATCTCCCGACTGCATCTCTGGAGCTCAGCCACAGTGATCTTTGGGTTCTTCTTTACCTATCTCACCAAGGCTTTTCTTCCCTGATAGCTCAGTTTGGCTGGACGTCCAGCTCTAGGAAGGGTTCTGGTCAACCCAAACACCGGAGCGCTGCGCTGGCAGGATGGGAAAAAAAGTCCTGCCAGCAGCTTCTTTGGAGCGGTGAAGGAGTGGTGTGTTTAGCGCTCCTCCACCGCTGCTCCCCATTGAAATCAATGGGGCAGCGCTGGGATACTGCCGGCAAAACAGCGCTATTGCGGCGCATTGCGGACGGTTTTAACCCTTTCTCGGCCGCTAGCGGGGGGGTAAAAGCGCCCTGCTAGCGGCCGAAATGCGGCGCTAATCCGACGGTAAAACGCTGCTAAAAATAGCGGCGTTTTACTGCCGACGCTATGGGTGGCCCGGTGTGAAAGAGCTCTCATTATTCTCATTTGCTCTGACATGCACTGTGAGCTGTACTGTCTTATATAGACAGGTGTGTGGCTTTCCTAATCAAGTCCAATCAGTATAATCAAACACAGCTGGACTCAAATGAAAGTGTAGCACCATCTCAAGGATGATCAGAAGAAATGGACAGCACCTGAGTTAAATATATGAGTGTCACAGCACAGGGTCTGAACACCTAGGACCATGTGATATTTCAGTTTTTCTTTTTTAATAAATCTGCAAAAATGCAGAGAAGGTGTGTAAAATGAGGCCTATAACACACTCGCTCAGCGCCAGATCAATCCTACGGTTCTATATGCAGTATAATATATATAAAGAAACACTTAAGAATATTAAATCCCACAATTCTATGTGCAGCAATAAATAAATAGATATTCAAAAGTATCAAGCAGCTGTTTAAAAAGGAAGAAATGGCATAAACGAGTAGTAAAAAAGTCCAGCAATCAAACACTGAATCATAAAATACTAAAAACAGCGCTAACAAAAGCCACAAAAATTGTCACAGTAAGTGGCCAGAACAAAAATAAGAGTCTCTGTGTAGAAGGTAATGATGAAGACAGTTCAAGGTTTTTATAGGTGTAAAATCACTGATGTCCAAGCGTGTACCTTTCACCAGAAAGAAAGCATGTTCCACCACGTGATGCACACTCCCCCAGGGGGTCAAACTCACCAGAAGCCACTATTAAAAGAACATTGAATGGGTATTCAGCATCCACTTCAATAGTCAGTCCTCATCATCAGCAGGATTCAATTGTAACATATTGAAAAAAGCAAATAAGCAAGCCCAGAGGGCGCTGTCACCATGTCTAGCTGTCCAGGATGGGATGTGCGTTTCCCTGCAGACACCACACTATCTTCCTGGTGGAGCACAAGCGTCACTTCCAGATCATCGTGTAGGCCAAGCCCTGACCGGTTTCGTCATCAAGGACTTCTACAGAGGGCTTGCTTATTAGCTCCCTGGGGGAGTGTGCATCACGTGGTGGAACATGCTTTCTTTCTGGTGAAAGGTGCACGCTTGGACATCAGTGATTTTACACCTATAAAAGCCTTGAACTGTCTTCATCATTACCTTCTACATAGAGACTCTTATTTTTGTTCTGGCCACTTACTGTGACAATTTTTTGGCTTTTATTTTAGCGCTGTTTTTAGTATTTTATGATTCAGTGTTTGATTCCTGGACTTTTTTACTAATCATTTTTGCCAAATCTGCAAAAATTTCAACAATTCTGTGTTTTTCTGTCAATTTGGGGTGCTGTGTGTACATGAATGAGGAAAAAAATTTACTTAAATGATTTTAGCAAATAGCTGCAATATAACAAAGAGTGAAAAATTTGAAGGAGTCTGAATACTTTCCGTCCCCACTGTATGTATTGTATATATTATATTGTATGTATACATACAGTATGTTAGAGCTGCACAAATAATCGTTAAAGAATCAACATTGTGATTCTACCCCCCTCGCGATCCTAACATTAGGGCACAGCATAACACAGCATTTTCCCGATTCAGTGCAGAGAGTTCTCTGCTCACAGCTAACAGTTGTCAAAAAAAAAAAAAAAAACAGGCAGCCTGCCAAGTTTAGCTTAGGCGGAGATAAAGTGAAACATTGTAACAATTTAGTTCTTTAGATCAAAAGGGTGAACTTTGAGTCAGTTTAACCACTTAAAGACAAATCACTTCTCGGCCTTTTGGCTAAGATCAAGTGTAGTATCGACTTTAGCCCTTAGGGGTGTCTCTGCTTCACAGCTAGGACGTTGAGAACCACTTGCATCTATCCAAGACAACTGGGGTACCCTCTGCTCGGCCTGGTGGGATCGTTGATTAAATTCAGCTTCACCTACTTGCTGCTATTGGGTTAGAGGCTTAGTCCCCACAGGGAACGAGATTGCAGTCTTCCCTCCTCCCCCACTCCGCATTACTACCTCCGGGCAGTAGATGCTAGAGCCTTTGTAAAGGCTACGAAAAAGAGCGAAGACGTTGAGGAACCAGAAGGAAGCCGCCTAAGAACACCTGAAGTGACATCCAACTCCTCGACGATGGGGAAGAGCGATAAGAAGACCAGCAAGGAGAAGAAGAACCCTGTTCCAGCCACTTCCTCCGAGCCCGGGAATGCCGCTGCCTCAACCCCCGCCTCTACCCCGGCCGGCACCAGCCGACCAGGACCAGCCAAGCCAGACCTGCCTGCAGACGGGCTCCCAGCATTGGAGCCTTGGATGAAGCAGACGGTCGTGCTGCAGCTGAAGGAGGTGTACGGAAGAGTCCCTGACATGACCCCGGAGATCTTCGGAAAGAAGATGATTCTGGAACAGGGGTTCAGCAAAGCGGAGACGCTTTCTGTGCAGGCCTTCACAAGAGGTATATTCTTTATAACTTTTGTGTCATTTCAGGTCTGCAGAAGATACTGGGAGATGGTGAAGACCAGTGGCCCTGAATCCCCTTTCCGGAAGTTCACTGCGAACTGCCCCATAACACGGGATGAAAAGCGGATGACAGTGGCCATGAGGAACCCCCATACCAGTGGAAAGGACATAGCCACCTACCTCCAGAGGTTCTGCACCGTGGTGAAGGACCCGATCCAAATCTTCAATGCCAACGGCTTCTGGATAGGTAAGTGGTCTGTGCTCTGCAAACTGAGGAAAGACCCTTCGGGGGACATCCAGCACCTGCAGCCTTTCGTGAACTATTCGTGGTGCCGACCCGATGGATCTGTGCGTTCCAGGATTGACTTCGTGCTCACTTCAAGAACAGTCAAACATCGTGAATTCTCCATGGTCCACTGCTTTTTTTTTTTACCACAGGGCTATTCACTTTCGGGGTGACCTGGGCGAGGGCTTCGCCCGCGGACCGGGTTCCTGGAAGCTGAATAGCACCCTGCTGGAAAACGAGGAATTGATGGGGGAACTCTGGGAAGCCTATGCCACCTGGACAGAGGAAAAGAGATTCTTCGGAAGGGTAAGTGATTGGTGGGAGTTTGTGAAGGTTAAGCTGCGTAGCGTCTTTCAAGCAAGGGGACGCCAGCGTGTGTGTGCCAGGAGGAGGGAACTCAGGAGACTGCAGCGTCAGTTGCAGGACCTTCATCACTGCGGCTGGGACGTTAGGCAGGACCTGGAGGACACCAAGAAGAGCCTGAAAGGACACTTCGAGGAAGAATCCAGGCACATTGTCTTCCGTGCCAAGGTGGAGAATCTTGAGAAAGGTGAGAAGTGTAATTCTTTCTTTTTCAGGAAACTTCACTCAGGACACACACCCTTGTCAGAGCTGCGTGACGAGACCGGAACACTCCAGAAGGGGAAGAAGGCTGTGATGCAAGTGGTCAGCGACTACTACACCAACCTCTACTCTCCAAAAGAAACGGACACACAGGCGGCCGACAGATTCCTGTCTGGTATCTCTAACCAAATTGATCCTGCAGGTTCATCAACCGTCAATGCCCCCTTGGTGTTGGAGGAGCTGCACTCTGCCGCTAAATCCTTTAGGCGAGGCAGGACCCCGGGCTGCGATGGTCTCCCAGTTGAGCTCTATGTAGCACTGTGGGATCTCGTGGGCCCAGACCTGCTCGAGCTGTACGAGGAGATGGTGGTGGAGGGCAGAATGCCTCCGTCACTGAGGGAGGGAATGATCACGATTTTGTATAAGCGGAAGGGGGAGAGATCGGATCTTAAAAATTGGTGTCTGATCTCTCTTCTGAATGTGGACTACAAAATCCTCGTCAAGGTTCTGGCCAACAGGCTGAAGTCTGTCATTGGACAGATCATCCACCCAGATCAGACTTGCGGCATTCCTGGTCGCAGGATTGCGGACAACCTTGCGCTTGCCCGGAACACGGTCCAGTACATTCATGGCCGCCATGTGCACGCGGCCCTGGTCAGTCTTGACCAGGAGAAGGCCTTTGACCGTGTCTCCCACGAGTTTATGTGCAGAGCTCTGCGCAGGTTTGGTCTTGGGGAAATGTTTTGTTCGTATGTGAATGTAATGTACACTGACATTTCTAGTTTGGTGCTGGTAAATGGCTGGAAAACTGACCCCTTTCCAATTTTGTCTGGGGTCAGACAAGGCTGCCCTCTCTCACCTCTGCTTTTTGTTTGTTGTATAGAGCTCTTCACCCGAAGCATCAGACGGAACCCAGAGATCAGAGGGATCACCGCACCAGGACCGGACAGACGGGAGGTCAAGTGCTCACTCTACATGGACGATGTGATGGTGTTCTCTGCTGATCGGCGCTCCATCGACACACTCGCCCAGACCTGTGAGGACTTCGGCCAAGCTTCAGGGGCAAAGGTCAACTGCGGGAAGTCAGAAGTCATGCTCTTCGGAAAGTGGTTCCTGCCTTCTTCTGCACCCATTCCTTTCAGCATCAAGACGGACTTCATCAAAATCCTTGGGGTCTGGTTTTGAGCTGAGAGCGCAGCCCTGAAGTCCTGGGAGGAAAGACTGTCAAAGATGCGACAGAAGTTTGGACTTTGAAGCCTCAGAGAACTCACCATCGAAGGCAAAACACTGGTACTCCGCAGCTAGATCCTCCCTGTGTTGCAGTACCTCACCCAGGCCTGCCCCCCCCCCCCCCCCCGGGTTAACACCTGTAAGGCCATCACCAGGGCGGTGTTTCACTTCATCTGGAGCTCCAAAATGGACAGAGTGAAGCGGGCGGTTATGTTCAAGGAACCCCTCAAAGGCGGTAAGGGCGTGCCCGACATCGCTACACTACTGAGGGTGTGCTTTGCTTGTAACTGCATCCGCAGGACATTGGTTGACAGAACTGTGGACTCTGGTGGTAACTCCATGTCCCGTTTTTTCCTCCTGCCTCTTTGGAGGACCCTTGGATGGGACAAATGGGACAGCTCCATCCCCTACAACTGGGACACCCCTTGGTACTACTTGGACACCTTCAAGTTTATTAATGAGCTGGGGCTACATGGAGTGAAGTGCGACTTGTGGAAGCCAAAAACTATCCACAAGTTGATTAGAGCATCGGACATTGTTGAGACTGTTCCAGGCCTCCCTTCAGCCACTTGCAAAGTGGTCTGGAGAAATGTTTCTTCAAAGAGACTCACCAACAGGCACAAAGATCTGGCATGGATGGCAATCCAAGGGGGGTTGCCACTCAGGACATTCATGCATGCCAGAAACCTGTGCAGATACAGGCACTGCCCCTTTTGCATCATCCAGGAGGAAACTGCTCTGCATGTTTTCTGGGAGTGCCCCTTTGCACAGGACCTGTTGAGGGCCCTGGAACCTGAACTCAAAGACTTTGTACCACAGACTGCTATCACACACTTTGGTGTGTTGAACGGACTCTTCTGTGGACTCATTCACAGGAGGACATTGACGGTGCCTGGCAGGTGCTGTGTTGCTTTAAGGACGCTTTATGGTGTGCCAGAAAGCGCCTCATCCACCAGCGGGAGAGGATGTCCATCGAGGACTGTCGCAGACTGGTCCACAGTCTGCTCAGAGACTACCACTTGATGGACCTCAAGGAGGAAGAGGAGGTCTGAAGATTTCCCCTCCCCCCCTCCCCCGTGTATCCTTTGGCAGTTCAAATAAAGCTTCGGGCCTGTGAACTCTTTTCTCCTTCCCCTACCCCACCTTCTCCCCCCCCCCTCAACACACCTGTTGCACATTTGAATGTTATTAGACTGTATGACCTGACTTTTGTGACATTTGTTTGAAATAATGCTTTCAGGGTAATGCGGCATCATGCATGATGTGACGTTTCGGGGTATCATTACTCTGCACAACACATTAGGCATCATACCGCAGGATGAATGTAATTTATTTTGTATGCTTGGAAATGTATTGTTATGTAGTGTATTTATGCGCTGCGTCGCAGTACAGATTGGAATGTACCCTGTTTAAGTACTTGTTTTTTTGTATATTTTCTTGCAAAATAAAGTATACATTTTCAATCAAAAAAAAAAAAAATAACCACTTAAAGACAAATCCTTTTTCTGGCACTAAAGCAGAGTTCCATCCAAAAGTGTAACTTTCGCTCATTTGTCTCCTTCCCCCTCCAGTGCCGCATTTGGCACCTTTCGTGGGAGAGGGGGGTCCTCACTTCCTGGGAATCTCGGCCGCGGCTGTTGACGTCACCGCTCGGCTCCCTCCTCCTTCCCCCGCCACCAGGCCAGTAGGAGAGCGCAAAGGGTGCCTCGCGCATGGGCAGTATTGACCTGGCGTGAAGCCTTAATGCTTCACTACTGGGTTCCCTTACTGGCTATTGCCGCGGCAGCACCCTACAGCTGATGGAAACATGAGCTGCGGTGCCGACATCGCTGGACTCCAGGACAGTTAAGTGTCCTATTATTAAAAGTCAGCAGCTGCAGTATGTGTAGCTGCTCGCTTTTAACTTTTGCAGCGATGGGTGGACCTCCACTTTAAAATCAGTATTTTTTGCTAGAAAATTACTTAGAACCCCCAAACATAATATATACATATATTTTTTAGCAGAGAGCCTAGAGAATAAAATAGCGGTTGTTGCAATATTTTATGTCACAGTATTTACGCAGCGGTCTTTCAAACTCAATTTTTTTGGAAAAAAAACACTTTAATGAAACTAATGAGTAAAGTTAACCCAATTTTTTGTAGAATGTGAAAGATCATGTTACGCTGCAAGAATTGTGATCTTTATTCTAAGCAAAAAAAAAGTGATTCTCATTTTGGCCAGAACCGTGCAGCTCTAACTTGTGTTGTATACATGTTATACACATACAGACATTCTAGGACAGGCAGTTGACAAATCCATTTTACACATCAAAAGGAGGTTAATGATGTGCAAGGCCACATGAGAATTTGGGAAAAGACTGTTTATCTAATTAGGCATTTCAAAGGGAACTTGTTGATTAAAGAAAAGACTTACCAAACCAGGTTTACTCTACATATCAAAGGGACAGATAATGACTGTGTGCTAATTAATGTTAATAAAAGACCACCTCGGCCCTGGAGGTTCATCTAATTAGTAGTAAGAGAATGCAAATTAGGATATTTTATGACTGCAGTTGTCCACAGCTAAGGGTCATTATATGTCACTCAGTAGGACAAAAGCAGATCAAAGGCCTAATAAAACTGGCCAATCGAATTGCTTGTCCTTGTCACCCATGGAAAAAAAGGTGTATAAAAAGGAAGGTTCTTTTTGACTTAAAGCGGAAGTCCTGTGAAAATTTTTTTTTTTAAAGTCAGCAACTACAAATACTGCAGCTGCTGACTTTTAAAATAAGGACACTTACCTGTCCAGGGCGCCCGAGGCCGATCCGTCCCTCGGTCCTCAAATGCTGCCGCCGCCATCTTCGGTAAGGGAATCAGGAAGTGAAGAGGTGTAGACTCCCTTGGGAGTCTATGCCTAGAAGTGGGTGCAAATACCTGTCTTATACAGGTATCTGCACCCCCCCTGAAAGGTGCCAAATGTGACACCGGAGGGAGAGTTCCAAAAAGCGGAGGTTCCATTTTTGTGTGAACCTCTGCTTTAAATGTGACAGGAGAAACTGGGTTCTCGGAAGGTATCTGAATGTTGTATGAATATCTTGTCTGTACCTCTGTTGGATTTTCTGAAGTCTTAATAAATGTCAAGAAGAACTGAGTTGCTGCTGAAATGACTTGCATCATAGCAATAATTAATCAATAATCATCATACAACTACTACATCACTATATTGGTGCCGTTCAAGTGACCAGAAGAGCATTTTCAGACTTAGTAACAGAAGTCGGTGGTGACAACAATCCTGTGAGGTGACAGAAGACCATGAGGAGGAAGTTTTGAATCCTGGGACCAGGACCCGCAGAAGATTATAAGCCTAGGAGTTGGTAAGTGTACCTTGTTCCTTATTCTCTAAATAGCTTCTTTTTTTTGCACAATGGCTTTGTCTGTGTCTGGTTGTGACAATAGCACTAAGGGAGAGAATGTGAATATGTGGCTGTTAAATATATATAAAAAGTCATGGGGGACCTTATGAGATTCCCCAAGAATATAGACAGTCATGGGATTTAATTAAATGCTTTTTATCTAATAGTTTCTTTGATATTTCTTTGATAAGAAAACAAAAGATAAGAAACGTAAGGGCATCATTATTCAGGGACTACTGTCTTTTTGTACAGATTATGGGGAAAGAGCAGAAAATTCTAGAACAAGCTCAGAGATGAGGTTATGGAGAAAGAGTTGAATGAGAGGATATCAGATCTCAGGTTACATGCTATCACTACTGGGGAAGCACCGATTTAGAAGGCTAAATTATTTGATGATTTAAGTCGGGTAAATGAGAAATTGTCAGTAAAAATACAAGTTGTTCAGAAACAGTTGGAGGAATGTAAACATGCTGCTAACATTGCTTTGATAAATTGGCAGAAAAATCTAATTACACGTATCAAAATGATACCTCTAAAATTAAGCTTGGTACCAAAGATTATAAGCCAATATATCCCTGCAATGGGTTTAATGCAGCCCCAGCAGCTTAGGAGCTACAACCACTACAACCACTGTATTGAACACTGACAATTCAAGTGGCGTTCAATTGATCACAAAACATTTAAAGCCACAGGAGATGGAAGCCATTGCAAGAGAGATAGGACAAGTACCCCGCTATGATGTAAATAGATTAATGAAATGGTTTTGTGATTTGCAGAGTCAGAGACACATACAACTTGAATTTGGAATTTTGCAGAAAAGTGCAGGCAATGAATTGTGGGCATGGATTTTGCAAAATTGTGGTGAGCATCATAAAACTAAAAGGAATTGCTTTAAAGGAATTGTTAAAGGCATTGTATGGTGTGACAGCAAATGTGTCCTTGTCAGGAAAAATTAGACAGATGAAGAATGAATGCTCATATGAGAACTTGCAGATAGAATTAGCAGTGTGATGGAAAATGTAATGGCTGGAAATCCAGATTTTGAACATGATGGTTTGGTTCACAGGGCAATATTATTAGAAGCATTATACAGTATCTCACAAAAGTGAGTACACCCCTCACATTTTTGTAAATATTTTATTACGTCTTTTTCATCTGACAAAACTGAAGAAGTGAAACTTTGCTACAATGTAAAGTAGTGAGTCTACAGCTTGTATAACAGTGTAAATTTGCTGTCTCCTCAAAATAACTCAACATACAACCATTAATGTCTAAACCGCTGGCAATAAAAGTGAGTACACCTCTAAGTGAAAATGTCCAAATTGGGCCCAAAGTGTCAATATTTTGTGTGCCCACCATTATTTTTCAGCACTGCCTTAACCCATTTGAAGATGGAGTTCACCAGAGATTCACAGGTTGCCACTGGAGTCCTCTTTCACTCCTCCATGACGACATTACCGAACTGGTGGATGTTAGAGGCCTTTCCCTTCTCCACCTTCCGTTTGAGGATGCCCCACAGGTGCTCAATAAGGTTTAAGCCTGAAGACATGCTTTGCCAGTCCATAACTTTTACCCTTAGCTTCTTTAGCAAGGCAGTGGTCATCTTGGAGGTGTGTTTGGGGTCGTTATGTTGGAATCCTGTCCTACGGCCCAGTCTCCAAAGGGAGGGGATCATGCTCTGCTTCAGTATGTCATAGTACATGTTGACATTCATGGTTCCCTCAATGAACTGTAGCCCCCCAGTGCTGGCAGCACTCATACAGCGCCAGGCCTGGATTTACTCCCTTTGCTGCCCCAAGGCCGGGTCCTTCAATGCCGCCCCCCCCACACACACACACCACCATTCTTGTCCTTTATCGATGACTGCTACAATAGTTTAATTAAAAACATATCTCCACACATGAGAATACTGAAAATAACTGGCTTTAATTGTACAGACTAAAAATACTTCAGGGTAAGCGCGCGATGGGTAAGGATTTTTTGCGGGCAATTTTTCAGGGCAATGGCTGGTGTTAGTGCTTCAATCATCCCCGGCACCATGGTTGTTATGGTGTCAGGATGATTGAAACACATTACTTCTACCATTACATTGTAATAGAGCTGCACAATTAATCATTAAAAAATCGTGATCTCGATTCACCTCCCCTGACGATCTCTCCTGCTGAGTTTGCCAATTCTTTCATATAAACAAGTGGAGAGATTATCTGTTCACTCAGCTGTCAAAAGAAAACATCCAGGCAGTCTGCCAAGTTTAGAACTTGAAACATTGTATCCAACTTCCTTCTTAGATCAAAGGGATAAACTTCTCTGTGTAAACAAATAACCTGGGCAAACTGCCAAGCTTTAAACAACGTGTAAATGCAGGAAGTTTAACCACTTAAAGTCTAAATCTTTTTCTGACACTTCTTTCTTAAGTTAAAAATCAATATTTTTTGCTAAAAAAATTACTTGGAACCCCTAAACATTAGAGAATATATATATATATATATATATATATATATATATATATATATATATATATATATATATATATATATGTATATATATTTTTTTTTATTTTTTTTAGCAGAGACCCTAGGGAATAAAATGGCAATTGCTGCAATATTTTATGTCACACTGTATTTGTCCAGCGGTCTTTCAAATGCAATTTTTTGGGAAAAAATACACTTCAATAAATAAAAAAAAACGAAACAGTAAAGTTAGCACAATTTTTTTGTTTTAATGTGAAAGATGATGTTACGCCGCGAGAATCGTGAGAGAATCGTGATCTATCCTCTAAGCAAAAAAATTGTGATTCTCATTTTAGCCAGAATCATGCAGCTCTACATTGTAATGTAAAATGAAATAGTTCAACTCCCCATAATGCAGAATCATTGGGAGCCCTGAGCATGTCACTTGCCACTATGCCTGCCACCAGATGGAGATGTCACTTGCCATGGTGCCTGCCACCAGATGGGGATGTCACTTGCCACTATGTCTGCCAGCAGATGGAGATGTCACTTGCCACGCTGCCACCAGATGGAGATGTCACTTGCCACGCTGCCACCAGATGAAGATGTCACTTGCCACGCTGCCTGCCACCGGATGGAGATGTCACTTGCAATGCTGCCACCAGATGGAGATGTCACTTGCCACGCTGCCACCAGATGGAGATGTCACTAGCCACGCTGCCTGCCACCAGATGGAGATGTCACTTGCCACGCTGCCTGCCACCAAATGGAGATGTCACTAGCCACACTGCCTGCCTGCCACCAGATGGAGATGTCACTTGCCACGCTGCCACCAGATGGAGATGTCACTTGCCACGCTGCCACCAGATGGAGATGTCACTTGCCACGCTGCCTGGCTGCCAACAGATGTTGATGTCACTTGCCACGCTGCCTGGCTGCCACCAGATGGAGGAGGGTGGAACATCTTCTCTGACATTACTTCTCAAACTTTTCAAAAATGGCGCTGGGCAGCGCAATCACGCTACTGCGCATGCTCGGCCTAGCCAAGCACGTACGAGCTTTCCCGAGCCCAGCCGGCTTCGGAACGGCGCATGCGCAGTAGTGGGCGGCTCGCGGCCATCTTTTCTAA
This sequence comes from Aquarana catesbeiana, assembly GCF_042186555.1. Taxonomy (NCBI): domain Eukaryota; kingdom Metazoa; phylum Chordata; class Amphibia; order Anura; family Ranidae; genus Aquarana; species Aquarana catesbeiana. The sequence continues at coordinate 474,184,473 of NC_133327.1, forward strand.
GGGCACTGGTGCCCTTAATCGACTTTAACGGGCAGCCTGAAAGGGGGGGTGGCCGTGAAGCCACCGCAGGAGCGGCGCCGCCCCTGCACCACTCCGGCCCGAGGCCTGGCCTCGGTGGCCTTGTGGCAAATCCGGCCCTGTGCAGCCCCAGACCATGACACTCCCACCACCATGCTTGACTGTAGGCAAGACACACTTGTCTTTGTACTCCTCACTTGGTTGCCGCGACACACGCTTTACACCATCTGAACCAAATAAGTTTATCTTGGTCTCATCAGACCACAGGACATAGTTCCAGTAATCCATGTCCTTAGTCTGCTTGTCTTCAGCAAACTGTTTGTGGGCTTTCTTGTACATCATCTTTAGAAAGAGGCTTCCTTCTGGGAAAACAGCCATGCAGACCAATTTGATGCAGTGTGCGGCGTATGGCCTGAGCACTGACAGACTGACCACCCACCCCTTCAACCTCTGCAGCAATGCTGGCAGGACTCATACGTCTTTTTCCCAAAGACAACCTCTGGATATGACGCTGAGCACATGCACCCAACTTCTTTGGTCCACCATGGCGAGTCCTGTTCTGAGTGGAACCTGTCCTGTTAAACCTCTGTATGGTCTTGGTCATCGTGCTGCAGCTCAGTTTCAGGGTCTTGGCAATCTTCTTATAGCCTAGGCCATCTTTATGTAGAGCAACAATTCTTTTTTTCAGATCCTCAGAGAGTTATTTGCCATGAGGTACCATGTTGAACTTCCAGTGACCAGTATGTGCAAGCGATAACACCAAATTTAACATACCTGCTACCCATTTACACCTGAGACCTTATAACACTAACCGGTCACATAACACCGGGGAGGAAAAATAGCTAATTGGGCCCAATTTGCAAATTTTCACTTAGGGGTGTTCTCACTTTTGTTGCCAGCAGTTTAGACATTAATGGATGGGTGTTGAGTTATTTTGAGGGGACAGCAAATTTACACTGTTATACAAGCTGTGCACTCACCATTTTACATTGTAGCAATTTGTAATTTCTTTAGTGTTGCCACATGAAAGGTATAATAAAATATTTACAAAAATGTGAGGGGTGTACTCACTTTTGTGAGATACTGTATGTCAGGGAAGGCATTTTATCTGTTACACCTGATCCTAGTGATTATAATGATATTTAGTTAAGAGCAGACAATTTGTGGAGGAGAAAGTGCAGAGATGCAGAGAGGACAGTTTTGCGGTTGATGCAGCTAGAATTTTTAGAGCCTAGGGTCAGCAAAATAGAGTTGATTTTAAAGGACCTTGGGAAGGAAGAAATTATAACAGTTCAGGTAGTTATAGAAGGCCAGAAACCAGGGAAAAGCCTAGCAAACAGCCTTTTAGTGAAATAAGAAGTGAGAGAGATCGTTTGCAGGAGGAGCTGAATAAGATACATAAAGAAATGGAAAAAATAAAAGCAGGGGGGTCAAAATAGCAGTAGAAAAGGAAAATGCTGTGCCACCCTCTACCAGTGATTGTTAGGGTTCCCAAGCCCCCCACGCCATCCTGCCAATGCTTAACTGATTTAACATTAGACTCCTGGGGGCGGCCCACTGTTGATGTAACATTAGGGGGAACTTAGTGTTAATGCGCTGTTAGATAGTGGGGCAGCTATTAGTTTTAGTAAATCTGTTGTCCCTGAAAATTAGAAAATTAGAACAGGTGTCACTGGACATTCCATCGAAGCTCCTTTTGTGCATGGTGTTGATATCCAAATAGGGGGAGAGAAGTGAAAGTGTGACGTTTGTCAGAATCAGGACATAATTGGTGCTGATGTCTGTGTGCAGCAGGGTCTGGTGCTTGATCTTGCAAACATGAAGTTATTGATGATGTCTGGAGATGACGGACGAGGTCATGTGTAGCATCCTCCCATGGAATTGGTAACAGCAGCAGTAAAGCCTGTCGGTGTGTTACGTGGAGAATGGGACAGCTGTTGGGATAGGCGGATGTGTGAATCTGAAGACATAATGGCTAAACATAAAAAAGATTGTGGTAGGATGAATACAATGATTTTATTGGAAGGACCTATAACAGAAGCTATAAAGAAATTGGAGGCGCAAGGTACATCAATATGAAATTTGCCAGCCTGGCCAGTCATCAAAGTGGTTCGGGCTGACAATAGATTACCATGCCTTAAACAAATATTCTAAAAGTATGGCAAAAAATGGCAAGGTACAGAGAAAATTTTAATCTTTATGTAGAGCTCGTTCTGCATAGTATGTGGAAATAGCAGCACTTCTGCAAGTTCTAGGTGGTGACAGTGCAATCATTAACATTGTTTCTGAATCAGACCAGGTATGTAAGGGTGCAGTTGTCTATCTTTCATGGTGGAATGTGATGGGCTTTAAAGGAACAGATGGCAGTGAGATAAGATATACATCCTTATGGAAAATGATAGAGGAGGAAATGCAATTTTTTTCAAAAATGAATATCAGAAAGGTACAGGCCTACAGAAAACAGACAACCGAGCAATACTGGAACAATAATGTAGATAGATTGGCTAAGGAGGCTGCAGTAATATCCCCCGAATTATCTCATATAGAGTATACTTTGTCATTTCCAGTGTCTGCCCTCACACGTGCTCAAGCAAAAGGAATTGAAGAAAGGACATGCGAGTTGGGTAAAATGAAGATCAGGATCAGGAGGAATTAGCTCAACTAAAAGAAGTGTGCGGGACTGGGCCCATACAATTTGAGGGTTAAGAAATGCAAGTGAAGGATGGTCATTAATAATTTACAAGAACAGCTTATCTTTATGGGTTACCCCAAAAGGTGTGAGGAAAGACATTCTTACATGGATTCATGGGTCTCCTGTTGGTGGACACCCCAAACTTCCTTTAGCTTTAGAGAGATTAGATCATGTAGCATGGTGGCCTCAAAATAAACAACACATGCAGGATCATATCTCATCATGTTTGATGTGTGCCAGGCATGAACCCGCAAATAGCAAGAGGAGAGGAGCACGGAGGAGACAAGCTCCCATGGGAGTGAATACAAATTGATTACATAGGTGAATTACCTTACACTGCACACCAGAACAAATATTTGCTGGTTGTTGTAGATTCTTTCAGTCACTGGGTTGAATCTTTCTCTACCAAAAACTGTACTGCCACTACTACTGCAATGATCTTGGTCAAAGAAATATTAGGTCGGTGGGGGATACCAAGGGTTCTAGACAGTTACAATGGGCCAGGTTTTGTAGGTAATGTAATGCAAGAGACATGTAAGCTCCTTGGTGTCATCAAAAAATTTCACATCTTCTATCACCCTGAGTCTGCAGGACAGGCTGAACGAATGAACAGGACAATTAAAAATGCTCATAGAAAGGTTGTAAATGAGCAAGGTACCATTTGGGATGAGAAATTACCTTTTGTTCTGGCAACCATTAGTTCCAGAGTTTGCAGGCCCATTGGCTTTGCCCCCTATGAGGCTCTGCTTGGCAGAACAATGATAACATGGGAACTTATTAGACTTGGGAGAGGATAGGTCAAGATGGAGTCATGCATGTCAGATCAAAGCATTTAAAGGAAAAACGGGAGGGGGCGTGGCTTAGCAATGGCCAAGTGAGGAGGTGTTTTTTGAGAGCTCCTGTTCTACCTTTCTCCCAACCGCTCAGCATACGGTTTATTTACATGACAGTGAGGTATGCTAACCTCTAAGAGGTACAGAACGAGAGCCAGCCACCGTCTTCACGGAACGGTATTTGGAGATATTTCCGCAACTCACAGCAGGGATCACCGGGCGCCATTGCAACAGCGCCCCGTGACTTGCATCGGGTAGAGGCTGACACACTGGACTTACCTGCCTCTCCGGCCCTGTCCAACGCTTCAGAGGACATATCAGCATCACCGGCTATCTTCCATTCTGAGATGGCGAGCTCCTACCAGAATCAGATCGGACTGCCAGACGACCTCCGCGCCATCTTACAGGCCCTTCCCACGAAGGTGGACATCGAGGCGCTCCCATCCAAAATGGACATTGAAACCCTCATACTCCGGGTGGAGGAGGCACACACCAGAGACATCCAAGAGGTCAGGGCCGAGCTGCAGACGATCTCGGATCTGATGGGAGCTGGAGAGGCCTCAATTTCCTCTCTTACTCAGAGAGTCACAGAGCTGGAACATTCTCGGGACTCCCAGGCGGCCACGGCGGTGGAGCTGCAGCTTCATTTGGAGGACTTGGAGGACCGCAGTCGCCGCAATAATTTGCGGCTGCGGGGCCTCCCTGAAGCAACAGGCGTGGAAGATCTGGAGGAGACGGTGGTGGCGATCTTCCAGAAGGTCCTGGGTGCGCCCCCACCTTCAATAGAGCTAGATCGGGTTCATAGAACTCTGGGGCCTCGATCATAAGATCCTGATAGACCCCGTGATGTGTTATGCAGGATCCACCGCTACACTCAAAAAGAGCTGATAATTCGGAAGGCATGGGATCATGGAGAGGTGGAATTCAATGGGGCTGCCATCAAGATACTACCAGATTTATCCAGGGCCACCCTACAGAGAAGAGCGATGCTGAGGCCCATTCTGGAGCTATCCAAGAGACAGGGATGCACATATCGATGGGGGTATCCTCTGGCGGTTACCTTCAGAAATGGGAATGCCTCCTTTACCCTATGTACACAGGCAGAGCTACCAGCCTTTTTTACATTTATTGGCGTGGAACCGATCCCGGTCCCAAACTGGCTCTCGCTGGTCCCGCGTCCAACGGGCCGTCCAGGTCCCTCTGCTCAGCGGTCTTGCCAGCCCCCCCGCCAGCAGCATTCAAGAAGGCGACAACGGGCTCCCTCGGCTGAGGGACCACGTGAGTCATGACTTTTCTATTCATTAGCAAACCTGGTTCGTAGCCTGATCGAGTTTAACTCCAGTTGCCTCCGAGATTACTGCTGTTTGTCTACTCCTTTTTGCCGATCTGGGGACATAACACATGTGACTTCCACCTCTTAAATAAGAAGTGGGGTTTTGCCCAGAGAATAGGACTTATCACTCCACCTAAATACAGCTTATCATCTCCATTGATTACCAGTATCAAGAAGACGGAACGTGTCATGTGGTCGGGAAAAAGTACAGAGGACACCTACACTTTGTTTTCTAGGTATGTGAACCCACCACAGAACATCTAGTACTGAGATGACTCATACTAAAGACCATTATACTCACAGATACCCAAACCCAGAGACATCTGTTCTGTTCCTTTACGGGAGAGAAGAGGGTGATTTCGCCTGATTTCTCCCACACTCCTGGAGACACTCATTTTCACTACATCTCAATACTTGCAAGAAATGGTATCTCATTAAAGGGGAATAGAGTTAAGAAGAGATGGGGGCAAGTGCTCCGAATTGATTGCTGTCTATAGATTTGAGTACAGATGGCATTGTCACACGACCTTAGCGGTGCCGGGCTCTCCCCTCCCTGCCCCCGGTTTATCAGATCACCTTAGAAGGTTAAGTGGATACATATTATCCCCGGGACTGTGTGATCCTCTATAGACCCAATATTAAAGGGAGACTCGTGGAGGTATACCGTTACACACCTCCCCCTCCCTCTTTTCAAGCTATGAGTCCTGTGGAGCGATGCTCGGACCTGGGGGAGTTAGAGGGGATGAGCCACACCGCGCTGACAGACAGATGGCGAACATGTGCTCTCATCAGGAGTATCTGGTATAACGAGGTGGAGTGGGGTCGGAGGCTTGAACCCAGGGGAAATGAGGGAAGCTATAGCCAGAAATCTGGGCAATTAATATCTACATATGCTCATAGACCCTTAGGGGTCGGGGCTGCCTTGTTCCCCTCCGGGTTTGAGGTCTGACGGTAGCTCAGCATTAGGGCAGAGTGGGAGGAAGGTTAACACGAGTTCAGTTGTTATCACGATCAGGCTTGGGGATTGAATGGTATGCATATTTTTTTTTTTTGTTTTCTGTATTTTAAACCTCTGAAGAAGTTTAATTGTTTTCTCACTAAACATATCCTTTACAAATGTGAGTTCTAACCGTTTTCAATTTTGTTAAGTTATATTTCATTGCGGATTGGGAGTGGGGAAGCCGGAGGCTTCGTCACTGGTTGTTCCTTTCCACGTCCCCACATAGGCCTGCGCTCGATTACTAGTCTCCCACTAGTGAGCGTTCTAGCACCCCAGTGCTACATACTTAGATTACTTTTCTTATTCCTCCTCTTTGCTCCTTTGTCTTCTAATTTCTTCCCCTTTCCTCCTACTCCCCTCTTTTCTTTTTCCCTCACTTCTAACCCTACCCTCTCTCTATAGTTTACCCTTACTCCACGTACCTTGCTCACGCCGGGGGGCCATGGAGGCAGTGACTGTGTTGTCCTTAAATGTGAAAGGCCTAAATGTGCCGGAAAAACGGCGTATGTTGCTGAATGATCTCCAGCGCCACAAGGCCAATTTGGCATTCATACAGGAGACTCACTTTAAAGAAGGTAATCTACCAATACTGAGGAGCAGATACTACCCAACGGTGTACCACTCTATGTATGGGGCTATTAAGTCTCGGGGTGTGTCCATACTGATTTCACGTTCTGTCCCTTGGAAGTGCTCAGAGGTGAAAACTGACCCGGAGGGCAGATACTTGTTCTTCAGAGGAGACATCGGGGGTATAGAAGTGACATTGGCGAACATTTACGCACCCAACAGTCAACAAGATCATTTTATATCTAAGACATTAGATACTCTGGAGGGGTTCACTAGAGGCCAATTGATCCTTGGGGGGGATTTTAATGTTCCACTGATTCCCGCTGAAGACGCTTCCTCTGGGCACTCATCGGTTACACCGGCAGTGAGGAAACGTATAGCACGCTCTGTACATAAAACACAACTGATTGACGTATGGAGACTTCTCCATCCATCGGGACAGGACTACACCTTTTACTCTAACCCACATAAACATTACTCTAGGATTGATTACTTCCTAGTCCCCCATGCCCAATTGCATGCAATTCGCAGTTCCTCAATTGGTTCTATTACATGGTCTGACCATGCCCCTGTTCTAATGACGTATGCCCTAACTGATAACCTCACTTCTAGAACGCGGACCTGGAGACTAAATGAAAGTCTTTTACAAGACGAAGAGATCCACAAAGATGTAGTTAGGGAATTGGAATCCTATTTTCAGACTAACGACACCCCCGACAGTGACAGTGTGGGAAGTCCACAAGGCTGTGTTGCGAGGAGTCCTAATTAAACATGGGGCACGTATTAAGAGGCAACGTTCGGAACAAATGACGTCGCTTTTGGAGGACTTCCATAGGGCTGAGGCTAGACACAAACATGCTCAGACTCCTGCAGGGGCGGCAGAGCTCCTGCTTTTGTGAGCTAAAATTACAGACATAATGCAATATTGGGCCAAAGCTGCAATACAGGTCTGTCGCCGTGTGGCGTATGAATCGGGGGAATAAGTGTGGTAGAATCCTAGCTAACTCCCTGAAGGACCAGGTTCTAGTGAGTTACATCCCGCACATTAGGACGTCTTCAGGCCAGAAAATTACACTCCCCAAAAGCATTGCACGAGAATTTAAAGATTTTTATGCCTCCCTTTTACAACATACAGAAACCAGCACCCACACAATCTCAAATAGAGGACTATTTGTCCAAATCTGGACTGCCTAAATTACCCGCTGAGACCAGTGCCTTGCTGGAGGATCCCATCTCCATAGATGAAATAAAACTGGCGGTAGGTACCATTAAACTATGGAAAGCCCCGGGTCCGGACGGGTTCACTGCCCAATACTACAAGCCCATGCTGCCATACCTTGGGGAACACCTATACAAATTTTACAACTCCTTGGGCTCGGGAGGGAAAATCCCACGAGATACTCTCTCAGCACACATTACAGTGATACCCAAAGAAGGGAAGGATGCAACTGCATGCGGGAGTTACAGGCCTATCTCTCTCCTCAATCTAGATCTAAAGATTTTCACTAAAATAATAGCCACCAGAATTCAACAATATATCCCGTCATTAATTCACCAAGATCAAGTAGGGTTTGTCCTAACTAGAGAGGCTAGGGATAACACAACCAGAGTCCTTAACCTATTACACGTAGTTAATCAAAGTAAGACCCCCTGTATTCTTTTAAGCACGGACGCTGAGAAGGCCTTTGACAGGGTGGATTGGAAATTTATGATTTCTCTTCTGGATCACGTGGGAATGGGCGGTAGGATGCTAAATTGGATCAATTCGGTTTACACGGATCCCACGGCCTGAGTACGTGCTAACGGGGTGCTATCAGATCCTTTTGCGATAAAAAACGGAACCCGTCAGGGATGTCCCCTGTCCCCGCTCCTCTTCGCCCTGTCATTGGAACCCTTCCTGTGTACTGTACGCTCCAACCCGGATATAACAGGGGTTGTTATGGGGGACTTACAACATAAGATCGCTGCATATGCAGACGACATGCTGTTCTCACTTACTAAGCCATTGATCTCTCTTCCTAATCTTCTGCAGGAGTTCCGAGCATATGGGAGTATTTCTAATATGAAAATCAATTTAGAAAAATCCGAAGCAATGAATGTTGGTATGCCTTCAAATTTAATTAAAACACTTAAAGACAGTTTTAAATTCAAATGGACTACGAAGGCCCTAAAATATTTGGGAACACTTATACCCCCCAAAATTTCCCAGATATTTACATTAAACTTTCCACCGCTACTGTCAGTGGTTCGTGCTCTGCTGTCCAAATGGCACACAGGGCTACATTCATGGTTCGGTAGATGCAACATCCTTAAGATGTGTATACTACCCAAGTTTCTGTACCTCCTACAGGCATTACCGATTCAAATCCCTTCCTTCTTTTTTGCCCAAACCAGCGCCCTATTTTCTGATTTTATTTGGGCCCATAAAAGACCCAGACTCAACAGACGTCAGATGACACTTCCCAAAACATTTGGAGGTCTGGCAGTTCCTGACCTCCGCAAATATTACTATGCGACCCACCTGACCAGACTAATTGATTGGAATCGCCATCAGTCCACTAAACAGTGGACTAGAATGAAACAAACCCAATGCATCATTCCTTTAAACAGAACACCATGGATACACACTGTCTTGCTTAGAGCGGTTAAAAATCATCCCCTAATAGGTTTGACAGTAAGTACGTGCTCATTTTTATTTACACGATACCGACTCTCGCCACAAAACTCCTCGCTCCGCCCGATACTAGGAACACCAGAGTTTACACCTGGATACACAGACCCAAGTTTTCACCTTCTACGACAGTCAAACTGTTTCCAAGTCTCTCATTTTCTTATGAATAACCGATGGCCCACCACGACCGAACTCATGAGATCAGACGGACAATTCAGTCTGGATTATTGGAGAGCACTACAACTCTCTCATTTTCTCAAGTCACTTTCCCCTCCTGGTAATTACACTTCAGCCCTGACCACTTATGAAACATATTGCTCGGAAAAGGGCCCAATGTCCCACGCCCTTTCTGCTACATATCAGTTATTGATCACACCACTAGAGGAACCCCGCTTGCACTGTCTCGAAGCATGGGAGAAGGACTTGCATTGTACCTTCACGTCTCGTCAAAAGCAGAACATATTGCAATACACACACAAATCCTCGATATGCACAAAGATGCAAGAGACTAATTATAAAATTCTCACCAGATGGCACAACACCCCTGCAAAATTAAATATCATATTCCCATCTACCTCCGATCGCTGCTGAAGATGCCAGTGCGAGCGGTGTACTCTCCTACATGTCTTTTGGAGCTGCCCCATGTTGGGGCAGTTCTGGAAGACCATTCAAAGTACAACACAGAGATTCACTGAGCTCCCCATTGCGGCAGACCCAGCCCTCTTCCTTCTACATGCCTCCAATATACCTGGTAAGGCCTACAAAAAGTCATTGATGCGCCACCTTCTTGACGCAGCCAAAGCGTGCATTCCTTTACTCTGGAAATCCACGCAACCTCCTACTGTTAGTATGTGGGTTAGGAAAGTGGAGGATATCAAAAAAATGGAAGACCTTGTTCTCAAAGCCCGGAACCAAAATTAACGGTTCTCCAAGACATGGTCTAAGTGGAATATGTTCATTTTCTCAGATGAGGGCCAAACCCTCCTGGAGAGTTATACTCCTGTTTAATATGTATCCAACTTGCTGGAAATACAGCTCTGTCAGGGGGGAAGATTAACTAAAACAGATTGAAGATATAGCCGGCTAGTGGTGAGGTGGGCGGGCGCGGTTGATGCCTCCATGTGCCCCTTTGTTTGTCTAATCCCTCCCCTTTTACCTACCCCCCCCCCTTTCCCCCCCAGGCTTTGCTCTCCCCTCTTTAGACCTGCTTCCCTTCCCCCTCGGCTGGCTCTCTAATAACCTTCTTTTTCATGTCCCCCCTTCTTTACTATCCTATTTTCCCTCCCCCCCTTTCTTTTCTTTTTCTTTTTGTCCCCATCTTTTCATTCTGAACCAATCTTTTCTGTATTCTTACGAAAATTGGAAATGGAGAGGGAGAGACTTACCTGATAACGTAATAATATGGTATTAGGATTAGCGACTGTACATCTATGTTGTAATAAATTAATTGATGGGATTAAGAAGATTACATAGCTAGAGGCTGCGCCCTCATTTACTTTTTGTACTGATAGAGGCTGCATCCTCATTTATTTCTACATGGTCATGTAACAAATGTTGCACTGATGTCTTACTCTCTCCGGAAGTTGAATAAAGTTATATTTGAAAAAAAAGGAAAAACGGATTTGATGAATGAGAGCATTGTCTAACTTTCTCCCTGAGATTGTCTTTCAAGTCTCAGGAGTAATGCGAATGCCAGAAGATTACACCAAAATGAAGACACCCCCCTGGACAAAAACAAGTCTTATCTATTAACACATGTGTTGATAACAGCATCAATCACTCTACTAATTTGTATCATAAATATCAGAGTGGTTAAATGCTTACCAGTAGGGAAATCTAATTGAAATAAAAGTAGTGTATTGGATCATACAGAACTTCTGGCATCCAGATACATTGTGATACTGTAATGGGCATAGTTGGGGGTGGATAGTAGTTCAATGTGAGTTCATGATGCCAAAATCTGATTACTTTGTGGAATATGCTGTTTGGACTTACCCAGAAGGAAGCGATCGTCACAGGAGTACAAATATAATACTAGTGGAGACAAAGCATGGACAACTAATGCAAATGACCTTGGAAAGGAACTTCACAATCTTTAACTAGTTCCGGATCGCCCACAACACATATACTGTGGCAGGGAAGCCCGGTTGCACGAACCGACGTACCTGTACGTCCCCCCCCCAGCAGCGATCAGATTTGCTTTAGGACTGATCGATCTTTAGGCCCAGGTCAAGGATTTCTGGCCTGGACCTGCTGATTGGTTCTGGCGAATGAAAGAGCCTCCTTTGCCTGTGTAATGTAAACACAGGCAGGAGAAGTGATGTCATCTCCCTCGTGGAGCCCTTTTCGGTTCCAGCGTGTAGGGAGAAGACATCTACAGTGAGTACACCAACCACTACACTGACACCAGGACACATAGGCACAATTTTAACCCTCTGATCGGACCCTGATCGCCCCCCCCCCACCCCAGCTAACCCTTTCACTCCGTCACAGTGTCACCAAGTGCAGTTTTCAGATTTTTTACTAAATACTGTATTGGTGTCACTTGTGACACTAAACAGCTTTAGGGCAGTTAGGGCAGTTAGTGATAATCCCAGGTAGGTTTAGAGTACCCAAAAAGACAAAACCAGAGAACATTCCAAGCTCAACTTACCAACCAGTCTGCTAACCAACCAAATGAACCTGTCCAACAGTCTACGTTAAAAACTGTTTTTTTTTAAACTGTTGGACAGGTTAATTTGGTTGGTTAGCAGACTGGTTGGTAAGTTGAGCTTGGAATTTTCCCTGGTTTTGTCTCCATCCATGTGCTCCTTGCTGTGAAGGCCAGTTATAGGTGGGGGCAGGGTCCTTTTATTTGGTACAGGTTTAGGGTACCCCCCCATATATTCCCTAATAAAAGGTTTAACCCCTTGATCACCCCCCAGTTAACCCTTTTACTCCCTGTCACAGTGTCCTTAGTATAGTGTACAGATCTATTTTCTGATCACTGTATTAGTTTCACGGGTGATATCAGTTAGGTGTTAGCATCAGTTAGTGGTAGCCTCAATCTCAGAAAGCATCAGATTTGAACCCTTTGATTGCCAGTAACACTAACACACACACTGTATACCTCCATTACTAGTATAGTGTCTGAACAGATCGATATCTTTGATCTAATCAGAACTATATTAGCGTCCCCAATAGCAGGCCTGTGCTGGCCATCGGGACTACAGGGAGTTTCCCGGTGGGCCGATTGGCAGTGGGCCACTACACTTCTCTCTCCGAGTCTCCATTGTCATTGTTAGAATAACGCCGGGCGGCTCCGCTCCTGCACCCGGCGGGTGGCGTCACACAAGCACCATCATCATGACACTGCCACTCACTAGTCACTCCCCCTAACATTACAGCCTCGGCCTCTTTGTCCCGGCGCCGTGACGTTACTCAGGGCCGGAGGGCGGAGGCGGCCCGGGGACATAGGAGGAGGCGGAGCCAGAAGCGTAGCGTTGCAAGCAAGCCTGCAAGACTGCAACCAAGAGGAGCCGAGGCCGAGCCAGCGCCGCTGAGGAGGAATCAGAACCAGAACCAAGTTGCAGCAAGTACAGTCAGACAGGGACCAAATCGATAGTGTGATTCAAGTAAGCACTAAATAAGCTAATCAGATGCTATACGGGATGCAGGCTGCATGGCATGATTAATAATAAAGTAACTGAGCAGTATGTAATAGTAACTGAATATGCAGCGTGGCGGGGGAGGGAGTAGGGGTAAGCACTAAATAAGCTAATCAGATGCTATACAGGATGCAGGGTGCATGGCATGATTAATAATAAAGTAACTGAGTAATATGTAATAGTAACTGAATATGCAGCATGGCGGGGGGAGGGGTAAATGTACTGTAAACGTACTACCACTGGTCATGGTTAAATTATTCATCAGTTACCATGACCAGTGGCATTAAATTAATAATTGACCAGTGGCATTAAATAATTGACCAGTGGCATTAAATTAATAATTGACCAGTGGCATTAAATTATTAATCAGTTACCGTGGTCAGTGGCATTAAATTAATAATTGACCAGTGGCATTAAATTAATATTAATGCCACTGTGGCATTAATATTAATTTAATGCCACTGGTCAATTATTATTTTAATGCCACTGATCACGGTAACTGATGAATAATTTAATGCCACTGGTCAATTATTAATTTAATGCCACTGGTCAATTATTAATTTAATGCCACTGGTCAATTATTAATTTAATGCCACTGGCCACGGTAACTGATGAATAATTTAATGTCACTGGTCAATTATTAATTTAATGCCACTGGTCAATTATTAATTTAATGCCACTGGTCAATTATTAATTTAATGCGTGTCCAAGAAATTATTTTGGTTCACCATAAACTAACCCCAACCAACAGTGAAACCAAATAGCAGCGCTAAATCAATTAACCTAAATAAACAAGTGAATCACTCCCATAAACAGTGAAAATATTACAGAGATATGAAAAATAATAATCCACAACACAGTGCATCAAATAATGTGAACCGTATCCTAAGTAAGTATGTGAATAATCAATTAAGTGAATAAAAGATCTGTGAAAACAAAAAAAGTGTAATATAAAGACTTTTAAATCAAATAAATGTGAAAAGTCCAAAAAATTAGTGATAAATAAATAATGATTTCTTTGGTGTTGATCCGTGACGTATTATATTGTAGATCTTCAATAAATCAATCTTCCACCACACCTCTGTTGACTGTGATTCCACTCCCCTTAGGCGAACAAACTCACCAGCTCCTCTTGCCTCACACTCTCGTGTTTGGCTATAAGGCTTTAACCCACACAGAAGGGGGCAAAATAATGACCTCCAGTGGTCCACCGTTACACATCCAGAGTTTTTCAATAAAGTGCTCTCTCCACATGTAAAAAAAGGAGTGATCCAATAGTGTAGTACCGTAATGAAATTTATTAAATAACACTCTCCTCCACCATTAAACTCGCATCTTAAAAGACCACATCAAGCAAAGAAGCACAGCAAAGCAGATTATCACAGCAACAACTCCAAACTTAAGGACCAGCGTATGGTGGTCACGGTGGACCCAGGTAGCACACTCTCTGATGACAGTCTCACCCGTCCCCTGGAGTTCCCTGAAGCCGCTTCCCCACTTCCTAGTATGGCGCTCTCCGTCACAGCGTGCTACGCCATATGTTCTCGATTGCCGTACAGCCACACCCCGACATGTTTCGTCACAGGGACTTAATCATGGGATTGGCTTATGGCTTATGGCTAGGCAATCTCTCCTTTATACCCTCCGCTCTCATAACGGGCGGAACTATTATCACTGCGCTTGCACACTCACTGTGTCCCCGCTCGCACCATACGCAAGTATTACACTGCAGCAGAGCGTTAGACGCAGATAAAGATAATAATAGCGCGAATACCAAAGTACACATTTATGTGAAAACGATAGCTTGTCACATACTAGAGGTTTACCCCATAATAAATAAAAGATGGACATATAATCCCTATTTAATGGTATTAGGTGATTTAAAACTGAGAGATATCACTCTCTTTAAACAAATGGTTGGACATATATATGACCTTAAAGGGAAACTAACAAACCGCAAAATAATTCTGCTTCATCAGCTCAATAAATAATATTAAACTGAGAATGCCAAAATAAAATCAAAATAATAATTAAAATTAATTTACATATAGAAGAAAATAATTTTTCTTTTCAAAAACTATTATCTTTAAAATTACTTATAAATTTACTTCTATTTTTAAAATTCATTTTTAAAAATTAATTATTCTAATTCTAAATGGAGACTTACCTAAAACTATAAGGGGGTGTGATCAATAACGTGCCTCTGGGAGTACTATGAGTGACAGTACCCCCATCATGATCTCACCCCCTTCTCTTACTGGACACCGATACTCATCCAACTAACCAGGAGATGAGGTTTCCCCCAGATTAAAGTGCTTAACAACCCAAAGTCCCAGAACATCTCACTTTTATTCCCTAACCAAAGAACAATTTTTCTTTTTCCTTTTATTGGAAGGGCATTACAGAATAGGACTCCACTCTATATATAGGGAAGGGGGGTCAATAATTATTAATGAAGCAATTGAGGTCCAGTTCTATATTAAGCCTCTGGGAAAAAGACATTTTAAAAGAAAAATCCATCGGGTCTCCCGTTGGGATAAATCTCTCACCCGATTTGAGCCCCTCCAGGTCGGGTACACAATATCAATACCACAAAACTGGAGTAGACTAGGGTCCTGATCAAGTTTTTCTTTAAAATGGAGGGACACACTGTGGTATTTAAATCCATTTTTAATATTGGATATGTGTTCAGATATGCGCACCTTTAAAAGTCTCTTAGTGCGCCCCACATAAAATAAACCGCAGGGGCACCACATAAGGTACACCACATACGATGAATTGCAGGTAATGAACTCTCTTATTTCAAAGGTTTTTTTATCATAATTGGTGATGCTCTTCATACCCCTATTGCTGGTCCTCACTGTTCTGCAGCAAACACACTTGCTACATGGGAAAAAAACATTTAGATCTATTTTTATTGAGGGACGGCCAGGTGGATCAAGAATCTTTCTCACCACCCTGTCTCCAAAACTAGGGGCTCTTCTGTAAATAAATTTAGGGTATTCTGGCAAGACTTCACCAAATGTCGATCTCTGCAGAGGATATAACAATATTTCTTAAAGATCCTCTCAATCTCTTTGTACTGACAATGGTAGCTCAATATAAATTCCCCACTGGTGTTGTTCATTAGGGGTAATACGCTCTTTTTTCTTCAAGCATTCTTCCCTTGGGATATTGGCCACTTGTTATATAACCTCATTCAAGGAATTTTCCTGGTATCCCTTCTGCAGGAATCTCTCCTTCAATATATTGGGCTGTGAATAATGTTTTTTTTGTTCAGTGCAATTCCGACGGACCCTCAGCATTTGCCCTTTAGGGATATTCTTAATCCAAACAGGGTGATGACCACTCCTGATGGACAAGAAGCTGTTTCGAGCCGTTGGTTTGAAGTACACACACGTGCCCAAAGAGTCACCTCTCCTTTCTATTGTCACGTCCAAGAAGTTGACGCATCTATCACTGACCTAAGACTCCAATTTGATGTTATTTCTATTGGTATTCAGATACCCTAAAAAATCAATCACAGATTCCCTAGACTGTCTATCTATCTATCCTCCCATTCGGCCATAAACAGGTTGGCCAGGCTGGGAGCATATTTAGCTCCCATAGCCACGCCAACCTGCTGAGAGAAGAAATGGTCATTCCACCAAAAATAATTGTGCGACATGCAGAAATTTAAGGCCTGACCTAGAAATCGTTTCTGCACATCAGGAATGTCCTCCCTTCTACTCAGTGCCCAATTCAGCGACAAAGATGCATCCTCGTGCTGGATAAACGCATATAGTGAGGAAACATCGGCCGTAACTAAATAGGATTCAACTGTGGGGTTGAGATGGACCTCACCTAAACGTTGAAGGAGGTCAGTCGTGTCCCTGAGATATGCCCTAGTGGCCTTCACACTTGGTTGGAGAAATTTATCTAAATAAACAAGCCTCGCCGTGACCGATCCTATCCCATTCACGATAGGGCATGCTGGGAGTAATTTAGCATCATTGTGGATTTTAGGTAACGTATAAATTACTGGAATCCTGCAGGCGCTAGGAACCAAATATCTCTTTTCTCTGAGATTTAGGGCATTAATAGTATACCCCCACTCAACCAATAAACTTAGTTCTTCCTTATACTTATTCGTGGGATCAGTGGTGAGCCTCTTATAAGTAGAGCTGTCCCCCAGCATATCTGTAAGCTGTTTATGGCAGAATGTTTTGTCCATAATAACAACCCCCCCTCCCTTGTCTGCTGGGCATATAATGATGTTGTTTCTTTTTTCCAGTGATCTGATTCCTTCATTGATATATTCTGGATTGACCTTCTCTTTCACATTTAATTGGTCTATATCCTTCAACACCAGATTTTTAAAAACTTCAATATAACGATTACTGGAGTTTTGGGGATTAAAGATAGATTTATTCCTTAAAGTGGGGTTCCACCCAGGGGGTCCATTAAAAAAAAAAAAAAATTAAAAGTCAGCAGCTACAAATACTGCAGCTGCTGACTTTTAATTGGACACTTACCTGTCCCTGGGTCCAGGGATGCGGGGGATCGAAGCCCCGCTCACCCCCCCCTCCGCTCATTGGCGCCGGCATTTCAACTGTGGGCGCCGGGCTGTGGCCTCACAGCCTGGCAACCACTGCGCATGCGCGAGCGGCGCCGCGTGCCGTGATTGGCCGCTCAATCACCTGGGACCTGTAATGGGTCCCAGATGATTGACAGGAGGGAGGGAACAGAGCGGAGCCCTTCCTGTGCTGAGGCAGATGTGATGTCACCAGCCCAGGCAAAGGAAGAGGCAGACTACGAGGGACCACCTAGCAACAGGCATTTAGAGGTAAGTAAAAAAAAAAAAAAATATCCAAATGTTTTTTTTTTTTTTCAATTTTTCAGGTATGTTTGTTTTTTTGGGTGGAACCCCACTTTAAGCCACTGTCAACTTTCCCTGAAGAGACTGAAGAGCTGCTGGGTGACTCAAAAAATATTTTTTAATATTGAGAGTCCGTACAAATTTGTGTGTGTCAATAAACACTTCAAATTTGTTCAACTTTTTTTGGGTGCACATTTAAGACCCAAGTTCAGTATGTTAAGTTCTTTTGGATTTAATGTTACCTCACTTAAATTATAAATACCAGTATTTATGTGTCCCTCATTCTTTTTCTTGGATTGTTGACATCGTCCTGCTCGACATCCCCTTCTTCTCTTGGTAGTGATCCCACTCCCTTGTTCACATGTTGCGGGCCATTCCTCCCTCCCCTGTTGTTTACCGGGTGGCTCTTTCCTCTCGGTGTCCCTCCTCCCCTCCCCCTCCTCCCTCGCTGTCCTAAAAAAGGTGAAGATCCCTGTTGGCGATAATGAGATCCATTATAATCCTCATCCAAGGGGAGATACCTATTATAAACGGGAGTGGGGCTCCTTCCGTCACCGTAATTAAACAGTGGATACTGCTGATACATGTCATGATCCTGTTGTGGGTAGTGCCCAGATACATAATTGTTTCTAGATTGTTGGGGCCCACGCCATTCTCCCTGATTGTTATTCTGGTGGTGACCACCCCTCAAATATTGAGGCGGTCTGGGTGAATAGTGGTATTCATTATATTGATTACCTCTTTGCTTTGGAGGGGCATTGTTTAATGTCTGTCCAGTCGCACCCTGTTCAATTCTATGTGTACCACCCTTCATCCCCACCTTTTTACCTTGATCAGTTTTAGGACCATTATTCGTATTGCTGTTTCCTTTAATTTGCATTGGGGTTTCCTTAGTGCCTATAGTGGGATTTTGCCATGCATAAATTTAATTATTTTTAAAATCAGTCGCATCCCTGTTATACTTCCTGACCTTTTTCTTTTGTGTGTCTCGATCAACCTTTTCAAGTTTATTCTTCATATTATTGTTAAATTCTTTGATCTGATTTGATTCGTTTATCGGTTCCAACTTGCTACGAATAGCATTAATTTGTTCATTAAGTCTCCCTATTTTTATTTGTTTTCTAGTTAAAACCAGAGCCTGTAGCTCCCTCCCTACTCTATTAAAAAATTCCAACCATTCATCCATAAAATATTGGTCATCAAGACCATCCTGAGGGGGAACATTCCACCTCAGACTTCTAAAAATCAACTTTTCCTTTTGATAATGTTCAAAAGTGAATACATCCCACCAGGTTTTAACCTGTTTTTCAAGTAAATTTTCTAGATTTTTTAACATGCCAGACACATCCTCCTCATAATCCGTCATTTCATGATTAGCTGAGAAGATGCTTTCCGGATTAATTTGAATTTGTCTATTGGTGAGAAAATTGAAAACTTCCATGGCTGTAAGCGTTAAAAACTAGTATAGAGTATGCCAAAATTATGGTGTATAGGAAATCCACCCACTCCTATATTCCAAACGCTGCACTAATGGAAACAAAGCCTCAAATTGAGCAGCCACTTCTGTGTGTGTAAATAGGTGTCCAAGAAATTATTTTGGTTCACCATAAACTAACCCCAACCAACAGTGAAACCAAATAGCAGCGCTAAATCAATTAACTTAAATAAACAAGTGAATCACTTCCATAAACAGTGAAATTACAGAGATATGAGAAATAATAATCCACAATACAGTGCATCAAATAATGTGTACCGTATCCTAAGTAAATATGTGAATAATCAATTAAGTGAATAAAAGATCTGTGAAAACAAAAAAAGTGTAATATAAAGACTTTTAAATCAAATAAATGTGAAAAGTCCAAAAAATTAGTGATAAATAAATAATGATTTCTTTGGTGTTGATCCGTGACGTGATATAGTGTAGATCTTCAATAAATCAATCTTCCACCACACATCTGTTGACTGTGATTCCACTCCCCTTAGGCGAACAAACTCACCAGCTCCTCTTGCCTCACACTCTCGTGTTTGGCTATAAGGCTTTAACCCACACAGAAGGGGGCAAAATAATGACCTCCAGTGGTCCACTGTTACACATTCAGAGTTTTTCAATAAAGTGCTCTCTCCACATGTAAAAAAAAGAGTGATCCAATAGTGTAGTACCGTAATGAAATTTATTAAAATAACACTCTCCTCCACCATTAAACTCACATCTTAAAAGATCACATCAAGCAAAGAAGCACAGCAAAGCAGATTATCACAGCAACAACTCCAAACGTAAGGACCAGCGTATGGTGGTCACGGCGGACCCAGGTAGTACACTCTCTGATGACAGTCTCACCCGTCCCCTGGAGTTCCCTGAAGCCGCTTCCCCGCTTCCTAGTATGGCGCTCTTCGTCACAGTGTGCTACGTCATACGTTCTCGATTGCCGTAAAGCCACGCCCTGACATGTTTCATCACAGGGACTTAATCATGGGATTGCCTGTACGGCTAGGCAATCTCTCCTTTATACCCTCCGCTCTCATAATGGGCGGAACTATTATCACTTCGCTTGCGCACTCACTGTGTCCCCGCTCGCACCATACGCAAGTATTACACTGCGGCAGAGCGTTAGACACAGATAAACATAAATATAGCGCGAATACCAAAGTAAAAATTTATGTGAAAACGATAGCTTGTCACATACTAGAGGTTTACCCCATAATAAATAAAAGACGGACATATAATCCCTATTTAATGGTATGAGGTGATTTAAAACTGAGAGATATCACTCTCTTTAAACAAATGGTTGGACATATATATGACCTTAAAGGGAAAATAACAAACCACAAAATAATTCTGCTTCATCAGCTCAATAAATAATATTAAACTGAGAATGCCAAAATAAAATCAAAATAATAATTAAAATTAATTTACATATAGAAGAAAATAATTTTTCTTTTCAAAAACTATTATCTTTAAAATTACTTATACATTTACTTCTATTTTTAAAATTCATTTTTAAAAATTAATTATTCTAATTCTAAATGGAGACTTACCTAAAACTATAAGGGGGTGTGATCAATAACGTGCCTCTGGGAGTACTATAAGTGACAGTACCCCCATCATGATCTCACCCCCTTCTCTTACTGGACACCGATACTCATCCAACTAACCAGGAGATGAGGTTTCCCCCAGATTAAAGTGCTTAACAACCCAAAGTCTCAGAACATCTCACTTTTTCTCACTCATACCATTAAATAGGGATTATATGTCCGTCTTTTATTTATTATGGGGTAAACCTCTAGTATGTGACAAGCTATCGGTTTCACATAAATTTGTACTTTGGTATTCACGCTATTATCTTTATCTGTGTCTAACTCTCTGCTGCAGTGTGATACTTGCATATGGTGCGAGCGGGGACACAGTGAGTGCGCAAGCGAAGTGATAATAGTTCCGCCCGTTATGAGAGCGGAGGGTATAAAGGAGAGATTGCCTAGCCATAAGACAAACCCATGATTAAGTCCCTGTGACGAAACATGTAGGGGTGTGGCTGTACGGCAATTGAGAACGTATGGCGTAGCACGCTGTGACGGAGAGCGCCATACTAGGAAGTGGGGAAACGGCTTCAGGGAACTCCAGGGGACGGGTGAGACTGTCATCAGAGAGTGTACTACCTGGGTCCGCCGTGACCACCATACGCTGGTCCTTACGTTTGGAGTTGTTGCTGTGATAATCTGCTTTGCTGTGCTTCTTTGCTTGATGTGATCTTTTAAGATGTGAGTTTAATGGTGGAGGAGAGTGTTATTTTAATAAATTTCATTACGGTACTACACTATTGGATCACCCCTTTTTTTACATGTGGAGAGAGCACTTTATTGAAAAACTCTGGCTGTGTAACAGTGGACCACTGGAGGTCATTATTTTGCCCCCTTCTGTGTGGGTTAAAGCCTTATAGCCAAACACGAAAGTGTGAGGCAAGAGGAGCTGGTGAGTTTGTTCACCTAAGGGGAGTGGAATCACAGTCAGAGGTGTGGTGGAAGATTGATTTATTGAAGATCTACACTATATCACGTCACGGATCAACACCAAAGAAATCATTATTTATTTATCACTAATTTTTTGGACTTTTCACATTTATTTGATTTAAAAGTCTTTATATTACACTTTTTTGTTTTCACAGATCTTTTATTCACTTAATTGATTATTCACATATTTACTTAGGATACGGTTCACATTATTTTATGCACTATATTGTGGATTATTATTTTTCATATCTCTGTAAGATTTTCACTGTTTATGGAAGTGATTCACTTGTTTATTTAGGTTAATTGATTTAGCGCTGCTATTTGGTTTCACTGTTGGTTGGGGTTAGTTTATGGTGAACCAAAATAATTTCTTGGACATGTATTTACACACACAGAAGTGGCTGCTCAATTTGAGGCTTTGTTTCCATTAGTGCAGCGTTTGGAATATAGGAGTGGGCGGATTTCCTATACACCATAATTTTGACATACTCTATACTCATTTTTAACGCTTGCAGCCATGGAAGTTTTCAATTTTCTCACCAATAGACAAATTAATCCGGAAAGCATCTTCTCAGCTAATCATGAAATGACGGATTATGAGGAGGATGTGTCTGGCATGTTAAAAAATCTAGAAAATTTACTTGAAAAACAGGTTAAAACCTGGTGGGATGTATTCACTTTTGAACATTATCAAAAGGAAAAGTTGATTTTTAGAAGTCTGAGGTGGGATGTTCCCCCTCAGGATGGTCTTGATGACCAATGTTTTATGGATGAATGGTTGGAATTTTTTAATAGAGTAGGGAGGGAGCTACAGGCTCTGGTTTTAACTAGAAAAAAGATTAAATTAGGGAGAATTAATGAACAAATGAATGCTATTCGTAGCAAGTTGGAACCGATAAACGAATCAAATCAAATCAAAGAATTTAACAATAATATGAAGAATAAACTTGAAAAGGTTGATCGAGACACACAAAAGAAAAAGGTCAGGAAGTATAACAGTGATGCGACTGATTTTAGAAATAATAAAATTTATGCATGGCAAAATCCCACTATAGGCACTAAGGAAACCCCAATGCAAATTAAAGGAAACAGCAATACGAATAATGGTCCTAAAACTGGTCAAGGTAAAAAGGTGGGGATGAAGGGTGGTACACATAGAATTGAACAGGGTGCTACTGGACAGACATTAAACAATGCCCCTCCACAGCCAAGAGGTAATCAATATAATGAATACCACTATTCACCCAGACCGCCTCAATATTTGAGGGGTGGTCACCACCAGAATAACAATGAGGGAGAATGGCGGGGGCTCCAACAATCTAGAAACAATGATGTATCTGGGCACTACCCACAAAAGGATCATGACATGTATCAGCAGTATCCACCGTTTAATTACGGTGACGGAAGGAGCCCCACTCCCGTTTATAATAGGTATCTCCCCTTGGATGAGGATTATAATGGATCTCATTATCGCCAACAGGGATTTTCACCTTTTTTAGGACAGCGAGGGAGGAGGGGGAGGGGAGGAGGGAAAGAGCCACACAGTAAACAACAGGGGAGGGAGGAATGGCCCACAACATGTGAACAAGGGAGTGGGATCACTCCCAAGAGAAGAAGGGGATGTCGAGCAGAACGACATCAACAATCCAAGAAAAAGAATGAGGGACACATAAATACTGGTATTTATAATTTAAGTGAGGTAACATTAAATCCAAAAGAACTTAACATACTGAACTTGGGTCTTAAATGTGCACCCAAAAAAATGTTGAACAAATTTGAAGTGTTTATTGACACACACAAATTTGTATGGACTCTCAATATTAAAAAATATTTTTTGAGTCACCCAGCAGCTCCTAATAATAATGTCACTGTCTCTTCAGGGAAAGTTGACAGTGGCTTAAGGAATAAATCTATCTTTAATCCCCAAAAATCCAGTAATCATTATATTGAAGTTTTTAAAAATCTAGTGTTAAAGGATATAGACTAATTAAATGTGAAAGAGAAGGTCAATCCAGAATATATCAATGAAGGAATCAGATCACTGTAAAAAAGAAACAACATCATTATATGCCCAGCAGACAAGGGTGGGGGGGGGTTGTTATTATGGACAAAACATTCTGCCATAAACAGCTTACAGATATGCTGGGGGACAGCTCTACTTATAAGAGGCTCACCACTGATCCCACGGATAAGTATAAGGAAGAACTAAGTTTATTGGTTGAGTGGGGGTATACTATTAATGCCCTAAATCTCAGAGAAAAGAGATATTTGGTTCCTAGCGCCTGCAGGATTCCAGTAATTTATACGCTACCTAAAATCCACAAGGATGCTAAATTACCCCCAGCACGCCCTATCGTGAATGGGATAGGATCGGTTAAGGCGAGGCTTGGAGAATATTTAGATAAATTTCTCCAACCAAGTGTGAAGGCCACTAGAGCATATCTCAGGGACACGACTGACCTCCTTCAACGTTTAGGTGAGGTCCATCTCAACCCCACTGCTGAAACCTATTTGGTTACGGCCGATGTTTCCTCACTATATACGATTATCCAGCACGAGGATGCATTTTTGTCACTGAATTGGGCACTGAGTAGAAGGGAGGACATTCCCGATGTGCAGAAACGATTTCTAGGTCAGGTCTTAAATTTCTGCATGTCGCACAATTATTTTTGGTGGAATGGCCATTTCTTCTCTCAGCAGGTTGGCGTGGCTATGGGAGCTAAATATGCTCCCATCCTGGCCAACCTGTTTATGGCCAAATGGGAGGATAGATATGTCTTTAGTAAACGGCTGCCTCAACTCAGACTCTACCGCAGGTTCATAGACGACCTATTTATTTGGGAGGGGTCTAAGGAATCTGTGGTTGATTTTTTAGGGTATCTGAATACCAATAGAAACAACATCAAATTGGAGTCTTAGGTCAGTGATAGATGCATCAACTTCTTGGACGTGACAATAGAAAGGAGAGGTGACTCTTTGGGCACGTGTGTGTACTTCAAACCGACGGATCGAAACAGCTTCTTGTCCATCAGGAGTGGTCATCACCCTGTTTGGATTAAGAATATCCCTAAGGGACAAATGCTGAGGGTCCGTCGGTATTGCACTGAACAAGAAAAATATTATTCACAGCCCAATATATTGAAGGAGAGATTCCTGCAGAAGGTGTACCAGGAAAATTCCTTGAATGAGTTTATAGAACAAGTGGCCAATATCCCAAGGGAAGAATGCTTGAAGAAAAAAAGAGTGTATTACCCCTAATGAACAACACCAGTGGGGATTTATATCGAGCTACCATTGCAAGTACAATGAGATTGAGAGGATCTTTAAGAAATATTGTTATATCCTCTGCAGAGATCGACATTTGGGTGAAGTCTTGCCAGAATACCCTAAATTTAATTACAGAAGAGCCCCTAGTTTTGGAGACAGGGTGGTGAGAAAGATTCTTGATCCACCTGGCCGTCCCTCAATAAAAATAGATCTAAATGTTTTTTTCCCATGTAGGAAGTGTGTTTGCTGCAGAACAGTGAGGACCAGCAATAGGGTTATGAAGAGCATCACCAATTATGATAATGAAACCTTTGAAATAAGAGAGTTCATTACCTGCAATTCATCGTATGTGGTGTACCTTATGTGGTGCCCCTGCGGTTTATTTTATGTGGGACGCACTAAGAGACTTTTAAAGGTGCGCATATCTGAACACATATCCAATATTAAAAATGGATTCAAATACCACAGTGTGTCCCTCCATTTTAAAGAAAACATGGCCAGGACCCTAGTCTACTCCAGTTTTGTGGTATTGATATTGTATACCCAACCTGGAGGGGCTCAAATCGTGTGAGAGATTTATCCCCATGGGAGACCCGATGGATTTTTATTTTAAAATGTCTTTTTCCCAGAGGCTTAAACATAGAACTGGACCTCAATTGCTTCATTAATAATTATTGACCCCCCTTCCCTATATATAGAGTGGAGTCCTATTCTGTAATGCCCTTCCAACAAAAGGAAAAAGAAAAATTGTTCTTTGGTTAGGGAATAAAAGTGAGATGTTCTGGGACTTTGGGTTGTTAAGCACTTTAGTCTGGGGGAACCTCATCTCCTCGTTAGTTGGATGAGTATCGGTGTCCAGTAAGAGAAGGGGGTGAGATCATGATGGGGGGTACTGTCACTTATAGTACTCCCAGAGGCACGTTATTGATCACACCCCCTTATAGTTTTAGGTAAGTCTCCATTTAGAATTAGAATAATTAATTTTAAAAAATGAATTTTAGAAATAGAAGTAAATTTATAAGTAATTTTAAAGATAATAGTTTTTGAAAAGAAAAATTATTTTCTTCTATATGTAAATTAATTTTAATTATTATTTTGATTTTATTTTGGCATTCTCAGTTTAATATTATTTATTGAGCTGACGAAGCAGAATTATTTTGCAGTTTGTTAGTTTCCCTTTAAGGTCATATATATGTCCAACCATTTGTTTAAAGAGAGTGATATCTCTCAGTTTTAAATCACCTAATACCATTAAATAGGGATTATATGTCCGTCTTTTATTTATTATGGGGTAAACCTCGTTTTCACATAAATTTGTACTTTGGTATTCGCGCTATTATTATCTTTATCTGTGTCTAACGCTCTGCTGCAGTGTAATACTTGCATATGGTGCGAGCGGGGACACAGTGAGTGTGCAAGCGCAGTGATAATAGTTCCGCCCGTTATGAGAGCGGAGGGTATAAAGGAGAGATTGCCTAGCCGTACAGCCAATCCCATGATTAAGTCCCTGTGACGAAACATGTCGGGGCGCGGCTGTACGGCAATCGAGAACGTATGACGTAGCACGCTGTGACGGAGAGCACCATACTAGGAAGTGGGGAAGTGGCTTTAGGGAACTCCAGGGGACGGGTGAGACTGTCATCAGAGAGTGTACTACCTGGGTCCGCCGTGACTACCATACGCTGGTCCTTACGTTTGGAGTTGTTTCTGTGATAATCTGCTTTGCTGTGCTTCTTTGCTTGATGTGATCTTTTAAGATGTGAGTTTAATGGTGGAGGAGAGTGTTATTTTAATAAATTTCATTACGGTACTACACTATTGGATCACTCCTTTGTTTACATGTGGAGAGAGCACTTTATTGAGAAACTCGGTGGACTCCTGGAGGTCATTATTTTGCCCCCTTCTGTGTGGGTTAATGGCCTTATAGCCAAATACGAGAGTGTGAGGCAAGAGGAGCTGGTGAGTTTGTTCGCCTAAGGGGAGTGGAATCACAGTCACAGAGGTGTGGTGGAAGATTGATTTATTGAAGATCTACACTATATCACGTCACGGATCAACACCAAAGAAATCATTATTTATTTATCACTAATTTTTTGGACTTTTCACATTTATTTGATTTAAAAGTCTTCATATTACACTTTTTTGTTTTCACAGATCTTTTATTCACTTAATTGAGTATTCACATATTTACTTAGGATACGGTTCACATTATTTGATGCACTGTATTGCGGACTGTTATTTTTCATATCTCTGTAATATTTTCACTGTTTATGGAAGTGATTCACTTGTTTATTTAGGTTAATTGATTTAGCGCTGCTATTTGGTTTCACTGTTGGTTGGGGTTAGTTTATGGTGAACCAAAATAATTTCTTGGACACGTATTTACACACACAGAAGTGGCTGCTCAATTTGAGGCTTCGTTTTCATTAGCGCAGCGTTTGGAATATAGGAGTGGGCGGATTTCCTAATTTTGACATGTTTTGACATATTCATTTAATGCCACTGGTCAATTATTAATTTAATGCCACTGGTCAATTATTAATTTAATGCCACTGGTCACAGTAACTGATGAATAATTTAATGCCACTTGTCACAGTAACTGATTAGTAATTTAATGTAATTTAATGTCACTGGTCACCGTAATTGATGAATAATTTATTGCCACTGGTCACGGTAACTTATTAGTAATTTAATGTAATTTAATGTCACTGGTCACGGTAATTGATTAGTAATTTAATGTAACTGATCACGGTAACTGATTAGTAATTTAATGTCACTGGTCACGGTAATTGATGAATAATTTAATGCCACTGGTCACGGTAACTGATTAATAATTTAATGTCACTGGTCACGGTAACTGATTAATAATTTAATGTCACTGGTCACGGTAACGGATTAATAATTTAATGTCACTGGTCACGATAACTGTTTAATAATTTAATGTCACTGGTCACGGTAAATGATTAATTTAATGCCACTGGTCTCGGTAACTGATGAATAATTTAATGCCACTGGTCACGGTAACTGATAAATAATTTAATGCCACTGGTCATGGTAACTGATGAATAATTTAATGCCACTGGTGAATGAATTTACTGCCACTGGTCACGGTAACTGATGAATGAATTTACTAGTGCCACTGCTGGTCATGGTCACTGATGAATGAATTTACTAGTGCCACTGCTGGTCATGTTCACTGATGAATGAATTTGCGGCCACTGGTAGTCATGGTCACTGATGAATTAATGTACTGTCACTGCTGGTCATGATCACTGATGATGAATGAATGTACTGCCACTGGTCACTGATGAATTAATGGCTGACCATGAGAGCATATGGCAGGCAATGAATGTGAAGACGATAGAGGAGATGAGCAGGAACATGAGTGTAGACAAGAGAGAGAAGGTGTGAAAAAAGACAGAGGATTAGAGAAAGGAGAAGACATAACGCATGAGAGAGTAGATGACAGAGGAGATGTAAACCAAGGAGAGAGTGTAGAAATGGCAGCATACACAGAGGAAAGTGAATTCACAGAGGAAAACATTGATTATTACATTCGTCCCCACCAGGAAAAATTGAAGATATTTTTTAATTAACATCCGCAACAAACATCAAGAAATCCATTGGTACAGAGAGTGTTCTGGTGCAAGGATGGCACTAATAGACGGTGGCTTACTTACTGCCAAGAACTCCATGCATTACATTGCTCTGTCTGCATAGCATTTGCCAAGTTAGCTGACAAATCTCCGTTCATATGTGGTATGACAGACTGGAAACATGTGCATCAGCGCATAGAAGAACATGAAAAGAGCATGGCACACAAAACCTGTGCAGAAGCATACTTCTTAAATGCCTCTAAATCTGATGTTAAACACTTAGTGGAAGTCAGAAAGTGGCGACAAATACTGGAGCGTGTAGTTGATGTTGTAAAATTGATTGGCAAAAGAGGGCTTAGCTATAGGTCAGAGAATGAGGCTGCATACATGCTTGATGACAGCGATATTGATCATGGTAACTTCTTAGAGATTATACTCCTGTTAAGCAAGTATGATGTCTGTCTGAAAGATCATTTAAAAGAATGCATTGAAAAATCTAAGAAGCTACATCAGACTGGGGCAAAAGGCAGAGGTTCCCTGGTTACGTTACTGTCTGCAAGAACCATCAATTCTGTCATTGACACCATTCTGCACCTTATTCAGGAGACCATTGTGAGAGACATAAAGAATGCCGTAATGTTCTCTGTGCAGATTGACACCACCTCACAAGACCAGTGTTCTATTGTTTTGCGATATGTTACAGACACCATTCATGAAATGCTTATTAGCATTATCAAGTGTAAAGAATCTACTGGACAATATTTTGTGGATATTGTTTCTGAGCTTGTGGAGAAGATCAATTTGGACTTGAGCAAGTGCATTGGACATGCTACAGATGGTGCCTCTAACATGCAAGGCCGCTACAAAGGCTTTTCTACTCACATGTCCAAATTTTCACCAAATCAAGTGCATGTTTGGTGCTATGCCCATGTTCTTAACCTAGTTTTGGCTAACACAACCCAAACAGTAATTCAATGTGGATCACTTTTTGACATCGCAGTGTTCTTTTGTGAGTCATATAAAAGGATGAATGTGTGGGAAAGTGAGAGCCAAGACAAGCACCAGAGACAACTCTCACTAATTGGAGAGACACGGTGGTGGGCCAAGGATAACGCTTTCAGGAAAGTGTTTCGATCATTTGCAAATCCAGACAATTGTCTCTATGTGGATGTCATTCTTGCATTGACAGCAATACAAGAAGATATTACCTTAAAAACGACTGCTCGCATTCAAGCACGAGGATTTGTTGAAGCTCTGCTGAAGTATGAGATGATACTGAAGGCACAAACCTTTCTCAGAATATTTGAGAAGACTTCACCACTGTCCAAATACCTTCAAACACAGGGGATGGATATACTGTCTGCCCATAGAATGGTTATGGCAACACATGAAAGTCTTAAAAATATGTCAAGAGATTTTGCCTCAGTTAGTGCAGCTGCAGAGAAATTTGTTCTGTGGGCAAATGAAAAATTGCAGGAGCAGGACAAAATGATAGTTCCGTCTACATTGCCATCACAAAGAAATAGGAAGAAGAAAACCATGCCTGGAGAGATTGCTCATGCTGAAACGATTACAAGTCCAGAAAAGGCTTATGAAGCCACAGTACGCAATCAAATAATGGACACAGCTACAGAGACATTGCACAGAAGGTTCCTGAGTCATGGCACACTCTATGCTGACCTTGCATTTCTGGACCCAAGAAACTTTACTCAGTTAAAGTCCTTGTCTCTTTCGCCACTGATGTTCCAAGAACTTAGCAAATGTCTGTCAAAGTTTGACAGTGAAGCAAGTCCTGAGAATCTACAGTGTGAATTAAGCAGTTATGCTCTTCAGTGGGAAAGATTAAAAATGTCTCCACTAGACGAATACAAGGTAAAAACATTGGAGAATGAGAGTGAAGATGAGCAGGTTGAAATCCAATGTAAGAAGTGTTCCTCATGTAAAAAATGCCCGCTGTGTTGCTACCAGATTCTCAGGAGGTTCAATCTAATGTCAAATGCCTACCACCTCCTAGGTCTTGCCTACCAGTTCCTACTCACCCTGTCCATCACTCAGGTTGCTTGTGAACATACATTTTCAACACTCAAGTTCATCAAAAGCAGACTCATAACCAAGCTGTCACAAGAGCATCTGGAAGCTTTTATGTTAAAATCAACAGAAAAGGACATCCTCTGCTCTCTTGACTCTGAAGTGGTCATTGACAAAGTTGCAGAGAAAAGTGAATTGTTTTCTAAGCTTCTTCTATAGGCCCTAACAGTGGTTTTGGACCTTTTTGTATGGTTAGTTGTTTATACTGCCTTGGTAATTCGCATTGTATGTTGGAGTGGGTTTTTCTCTGTCTTTTTATGTTTGTGATTCCCACAAGTTATTGTTTGCACTGTTTCTTGTTAATATTATATTCAAACATAAGTTGTTATTTATAACTGTTTTCCTTATTTATGACACCTGCCATTGAACAGAGTGTAACTTACACATTTCATTCTAAAGGCGTCTGTAATATTGGAATGCTTCTTTTTCTCTAAATAATAAAAAAAAGCTGTTTATACATACAGTGGAATGTTTTTACTTATTTTTTTGAGCAATTGCGTATAGTTTATATACTGTTTTTGTGTGTGTTTGCAAAATTAAAGTGGGCCGGTCTGGATGAAGTCCAGGGCCAAATTTTTGTCCCAGTCCAGCCCTGCCCAATAGTATAGTGTTCCAAAAAATTTGTAGTTAGCAGGATCAGCCCAGACACCTGCCAGCACCTGCGTTTAGCCCCTCTGCCCAGCCCACCCTAAGTGCAGGATCAGTAGATCACGGTCACTTCCAAAACACACCACACAAAATTGCAGCATTAGCAGAGTCACGCCTGATCCCTGCTAGCACTAACAGTTAATTTTTTAAGTAGTGATTCAAGCAGTCTCTGACAACCAGGTTCTTTTTGACCTGTGAGTCACGCTAGCTGTACCTGTAAATTTAGTGGCCAAAATGTTAAAACGAAAGGTACACTAATGAAGAGGCCTACAGGATACTGAGCAGATGAGAGCACAGGGGAAGCCTCACTGTCAGAATCACAATCCGATTCAGGCTCACTATACGAACCTGTGGAGAGCAGCAGCACCCTGACAGATAGCTCTGATGATAGAGTAGAGGTCCCTGCTAAGGTACCCGACCCCGTTCTTCTGTTGCTGAGGTGCAACAATCGCATGGTTCTCGTATGCAGCAGAGAGCCAGTACTAGTGCCGCTCAACCTTCTGGTGAACTGGTGAGCACCAGTGGCCTAGTACATCCTGGTCATAGACAAACCAGCACTGCAGTAACACTTGGTGACGTGGCGAGGTCCCATAAGTGCAGTTCAAGCTGATGTTGTGGCTAGCACAAGTAGTGTCCCGCAGCCACAAAGAATTCGAACACAGGCCCATAGTGCCCTTCCTGATGCGTTTGCAGATCCTGATTGGCAGCCCACCACTTCTGCAGCGCCTTTACTTCCCCCATTCACTGGCCAACCCAGAATTCAAGTGGAAAAGGTGTATTTTACTTCCCTTGACTTATATGCGCTGTTTTTCACGGAAGATCCATTTTGGACCAATGCAACATATATACAATTTATCACAGCAAAACCAAATTTGACCCTTGTCAGAGAATTTGGCTGGAAACCCATAACGGTTCCGAATTTAAAACCTTTCTGGGCCTATCCCTCCTCAAGAGCATTACCTAAAAGAGTAAGCTGCGTTATATTGGTCCACTGACCTAATTCACCATATGCCCTTATTTTCTGTGCTGCCATGGCCAGGACTTGATACGCACAAATCTTGCGGTTCATGCACTTAAAAGACAATAAACTCTTTCCTCCTTGGGGTGACCCTGAATATGTTGACTCCACAAAATTCGGCCCCTCGTAAACCACTTCAACCAACAATTTGCAGCCTTGTTTATTCCCAATCAAGATGTCTGTGTTGATGAGTCCCCGATTAAATTTTCTGGCCGCCTTGTGTTCAAACAGTTTCTCCCAAGCAAGCGTGCCAGATATGGGGTCAAGATGTATAAGCAATGTGACAGGGCAACAGGCTATACATATAGAAAAAAAAAAAAAAATATATATATATATATATATATATATATATATATATATATATATATATATATATATATATATATTGTAGAGGGTCAGCCTGGGGCAGGGTTAAGAAGGGGTTAATCGAAGAGGGCAGGTACTTCCCCTTCAGACCTGATTATTGTCAGCTAGGCTGAGTGTGTCAGAGGAGCTGCTTGAGTAGGAGAGAGAGACACAGCAGCACGCTGTGTGAAAAGGTCCATTGCTGGATGGTGTACCTGCTGGGTGAGCTTAACCACATAAAGACTGTAGCTCTGATTGGAGCCATGAACTATTACCTGTAAGCCTGTGTGCTTCTGAAATGTGAGCTGTACCTGTGTGCACAACCGTGTGACAAGACAAGTCTGTCTTATCTTATGTTTATTTTTGCCATTTTGCTGAATAAAGCCACTTTTGTTTTACTGGAGTGACTCTGAGCCAGCTGTCCACCCCTCTGATCCCCTACAATATATATATATATATATATATATATATATATATATATATGTATATATATATATATATATATAAATAAAATAAAAAAGCCAAAAATAGTTTGTTGTTTTATTATTTATTTGACTTTTACTGTATTTTATGCTATACTGTAATGTTTTATTTTTACTGTGTTTTATCGTGTTTGCATGTCATTTTACTGTGTTGCTGTACTGTTACTGTGCTTTATTGTTAACCATTGTTTGCTTTGCAGGTATGCCATTCAGCTGCAGCGCAGATTTATTTATTTTGACAACAAGGTTTGCTCTCACGATACATAAATATGTGACTCCAGCACTGTAGGAGGTGATTTCACCACCAGTTAAAAAAAAAAAAAAAAAAAAAAAAGAGCACATATGGCAAAGCATAGGGGCAGGGGTGGACATGGGGGAGAATCGCCCCTATGTTTCAGCATATATTATTTACTCTTTTTTTGGCACAAATTGCAATAAAAAAAAGTTGTTTATTGAGTTCATGTTTTGATACTGTGATTTATTGTTAACCATTGTTTGCTTTGCAGGTCCGAAATTCAGCTGCAGCACGGATTTATTTATTTTGACAGCAACAGGGTTTGCTCTCACGATAGGTAAATCCATGACTCCAGCGCTATAGGAGGTGATTTCACCACCACAGTTAAAAAAAAAAAAAAAAAGAGCATATATGCCGAAGCATAGGAGCAGGGGTGGACATAGGGGCGGATCGCCCTTATGCTTCGGCATATATTTTTATTTACTTTTCTTGGCAGAGATTTCTTCATCCACATCAATCGATGTGAATGGAGGAATCTGTTATTAGGTTATTTTTTTCCGTTCAGCCCATGGGTTGACGAAAAAAAAGAATGGTGCATGTATGCCCATCATTAGAAGTGGGTGGATGCAGGGCGGTATTCTAATGGTGGGCATACCACCGATCAATCGACGTGAATGGAGGAATCTGTTAGGTTCTCTTTTTTCCTTTACCCACAGGCTGCATGAAAAAAAAGAACATTACAATATATGCCCAACAAAGACCAGCGATGTACTGGTATGCAACACCCCCATTTTAATCTGTAGAGCCTCAGCTTTAAAAAATATATGTTTGAGGGTGCAAAGTAATTTTCTAACAAGTGGTTAGAAGAGTGGGCGATATGTGGCATAAAATGGCAGGACAGTTCAACCCCCCCCCCCCCCCCCCAAATGACCCCATTTTGAAAAGAAGACACTCCAGAGTATTTGCTGAGAGGCATGTTGAGTCCATGGAATATTTATATTTTGCCACAAGTTTGGGGAAAATTATTTTTTCTTTTTACACAAAGTTATCACTAAATGATATACTTCTCACACATGCCAGGGGTATATGTGGAATTACACCCCAAAATACATTCTGCTTTGGAAAGTTGACACCCCAAACTATTTGCTGAGAGGCATTTAAGTCCATGGAATATTTAATATTTTGCCACAAAGTTATCACTTAAGTGATGTATTGCTCACACATGCCATGTGATACGTGATTTTGCCTGCTTGTGCCATTCTGCCGCAGTATATCTGCGTTAGGCGGTCGGCAAGTGGTTAATAAATAAAATGGCTATTTCATTTACCCTATCAGCTATATACAAAAGTTTGAGTCCTCTCAATAAAAAGTCCATGGTCTGGCCACTGTAAAATTGTAGGACAGTCTCTAGAATTTGTGACCATTATATTTAGGATTTTTGTATAGACTCCATCTTTCATTTCATGAGGGCTACAGGATATAATACCCCCCTTTAACCACTTCAGCCCCAGAAGGTTTTATCCCCTTCATTACACCAGAGAACTTTTTGAAATTGGGCACTGTGCTGCTTTAACTGGTAATTGCGCGGTCATGCAATGCTGTACCCAAACTAAATTTTCGTCCTTTTTTTTTTACCACAGATAGAGCTTTCTTTTGGTGATCACCTCTGCAGTTTTTATTTTTTGTGCTATAAACAAAAGAAGAGAGACAATTTTGAAAAAAAACGCTATTTTTTTTAAATTTTTTGCAATATAATGAATAACATTTTTTTTACACAAAGTTGTCACTGAAATGATATATTGCTCACATATGTCATGGGTATATGTGGTATTGCATCCTAAAATACATTCTGCTGCTTCTTCTGAGTATGGGAATACCACGTGTGAGACTTTTTGGCAGTTTAGCCACGTACAGGAACCTGAAAACCAATCACCGCCTTCAGGCTTTCTAAGGGCGTAAAATCTGTTATCTGGTGCCTGAGGCGGTTGTCATCATTAGGGGAGCGATCCGTGCTGAGGGGGAGGCCACTCATTCATGGCCACCCCCTCGCGATCGCTCCCAACGAATGACAATCTTCCTCTGCTGCTGTAATGTAAACAGCGGCAGAGGAAGTGATGTCATCTCTCCTCGTGTCGGTCTTTTCGTTCCGGCGCCGAGGAGAGAAAACATCCAAGTAAGTCTGCACAACACTACACTAACAGTAGAACACTCTAGGCACACTTTTCACCCCCCAATCACCCCCCTGCACCCTCTGTCACAGTGACACCAATAGCAAGTTTTTTTTTTTTTTTTTTTACTGATTACTACATTGGTGTCATTTGTGACCGTTATAAGTGGTAGGGCAATTAGTGGTGGCCCCTTTAGATCTAGGGTACCCCCTTAACCCCCCCTAATAAAGGTTTAACCCCGTGATCACCCCCCCGTCGCCAGTGTCACTAAGCGATCGTTTTTCTGATCGCTGTATTAGTGTCACAGGTGACGCTAGTTAGGGAGGTAAGTATTTAGGTTTGCCGTCAGCATTTTATAGCGTCAGGGACCCCCATATACTACCTAGTAAAGGTTTTAACCCCCTGATTGCCCACTAGTTAACCCTTTCACCAGTGATCACCGTATAACTGTTACGGGTGATGCTGGTTAGTTAGTTTATTTTTTATAGTGTCAGGGCACCCGCCGTTTATTACCTAATAAAGGTTTAACCCCCTGATCACCCAGCGGGTGATACAAGTTAGGTTTTAGGGTCAGATAGGGTCTGCATCACCCCAGGCAGCGTCAGGTTAGTGCCAGTAACACCCACGCACGCAGCATACACCTCCCTTAGTGGTATAGTATCTGAACGGATCAATATCTGATCTGTTCAGATCTATACTAGTGTCCCTAGCAGTTTAGGGTTCCCAAAAACGCAGTGTTAGTGGGATCAGCCCAGATACCTGCTAGCACCTGCGTTTTGCCCCTCTGCCCAGCCCACCCAAGTGCAGTATTGATCGATCACTGTCACTTACAAAACACTAAACATACATAACTGCAGTGTTCGCAGAGTAAGACCTGATCCCTGCGATCACTAACAGTTTTTTTGGTAGCGTTTTGATACAGTCGCTAACAGTCAGGAGCTTTTTTACCTGTGAGTCTCACTAGTGTACCACTAAATTTAGAGCCCAAAATGGCAAATCGAAGGTACACTAGTGAAGAGGCCTACACGTTTCTGAGCATGACAGATAGTGAAGAGGAAGTCACTCATCTGTCAGGTTCAGGCTCAGAATACAATCCTGTAGAGGACAGCGGCTCCATGACAGATAGCTCTGACGACGGAGTTGTTGACACCCTGCCAAGGTCAAGCGTACCAGACCCCGAACTTCTTCTGTTGTTGATGTGCAAGAACCGCAGGTCCCTCGTATGGAGCAGAGAAGTACTAGCGCCGCTATTCCTTCTGGTGAACTGGCAAGCACCAGCGGCCTAGTACACCCTGGTCGTAGTCAATCCAGCACTGCAGTATCACGTGGTGACGTGGCGAGTCCCATAAGTGCAGTTCAAGCTGGTGAGGTGGCAAGCACAAGTAGTGTCCCACTGCCACCAAGAAGACGAACACAGGCCCTTCATGCCCATAGCACCCTTCCTGCTGCATTCGCCAATCCTAATTGGGAATTCAAAGTCTAAAAAATGCGGCGCTAAAAATGACAACTAATAGTAAGTCCAAAGTAGAAGAGAGGAATATTCCAGTCACCAGCTATAGTGCGTGTGTACAAAAGCACTCAGCACCATGTGGTAAAGTGATCTGCTTACCAGATGGCTGGAAATGATATGCATGTTGTAATGTCCCCAGGCTGATCCTGCATATCCAGCTTTATAATTTTCCCCCACAGGCCAAATCAGCGATATCCAGATAATATTCTCCCTCAATAAACTTCTCCAGGAACTCACATCAGATGCAAGGCTTTCAGTATATCGATCAGTAGTGCTTAATGAAGGAAATAAGTGACCAATAGTGAAGCCCGCAATACCATTTAAAAACAAATTTATTGTAGTAACTTACAGTTTAAATTCAAGAATGCATGCATCACAAGGAACAATCGATTTCAGCGTGCTGGTGTCAACCTGCCTGACATGTTTCATCACAAACGGATATCTTCAGAGGTGTGGTTTTACTGACCCCCGCACGCCATATATATATATAGGAAGACCAATTACATTTGATTGGGGAGGGAATTATCTCCCAAAGGACAGCAGCTGAGTGTAATATACCGTCATCCGGTGTAATATGCTATAGCATATTATATATATATATATATATATATATATATATATATATATATATATATATATATATATATGGCGTGCGGGGGTCAGTAAAACCACGCCTCTGAAGATATCCGTTTGTGATGAACATGTCAGGCAGGTTGACGCCAGCACGCTGAACGCTGGAGGACCCTTGCCAAAGATTGGAGACCAATTACGGTTTCCGAATTTAAGCTCTTTCTGGGTCTTTCCCTCAACATGGGCATAACTAAAAAGAGTGAGTTGCGGTCATATTGGTCCGCTGACCCAATTCACCATATGCCCTTGTTCTCTCCCTCCATGAACAGGGCACGATACGAACAGATCTTGCGGTTCATGCACTTCAATGACAATGAACTCTGTCGTCCTCGTGGAGACCCTGGATACAATCGGCTCTACAAAATTCGGCCCTCGTAAACCACTTCAACCAACGTTTTGCAGACTTGTTTACTGCCCATCAAGTTGTCTGCAGTGATGAGTCCCTGATTAAGTTTTCTGGCCGCTTGTCATTCAAACAGTACCTTCCCAGCAAGCGTGCCAGATACGGGATCAAGATGTATAAGCTATGTGACAGGGCCACAGGCTATACATGTAGTTTTATGGTTTAAGGAAAAAAAGGCCAGATGGCCAAATGCTGCGCTAAAATTAAACTTAATTAACTACTGAAACAAAATTAATCAAGAAATCAGCAAAGTATAAGCAGCCCGCACCAAGAGTCTACAATACAAAACCCAAAATCATAAAATATAAAATAGTGCAGTGCTAAATTCTATGAGCAAAAAATATACATTAATTAGGTGAAAACAAACTAAACCAAAGAACTAAAGCAGACAAATTTGAAATATGCTATTGTGAAAATTGAATCACCTAGTGATATAAAAATACATCAGGATAAACATAATTGATATGCACATAAACAAAATGACAATGATGATCCTCAGAAGTGGATCAGTACACTCCACAATTGCAATATTTAGAGTGGCATAAGTTGTGAGTCTGTTGATCATAAGTGAAATATAATGACATGCGTGATAAATAAAAAATAAGTCCCAATAAACTTGCAAAAGGAAGATAAAGAATGGCCAGTGAATACTACGATCAACACTGTGATGAATAGAAGAGTCCTTTATCCAATGAGGCGGAACACCCAAGGTGAGTAAGTTGTCTCCTTACCAGCTAAAAAGACCAATATGTTGGTCTCACCAAGCCCAGG
This sequence comes from Aquarana catesbeiana, assembly GCF_042186555.1. Lineage (NCBI taxonomy): Eukaryota > Metazoa > Chordata > Amphibia > Anura > Ranidae > Aquarana > Aquarana catesbeiana. The sequence goes on from NC_133327.1 coordinate 474,223,258, forward strand.
GAATTGGGTCTCCCAAAAACCTTATGGATACTTCAGGGTTGTTGCATCTGTATCGCCAAAGAGGATAAAAGGGACCAAGGGCTGCTCCGTCTGTGGTTGGCGGTATCACTCGAGGGCTGTTGATCTCCAGTGCTCCCTCACACTCTATAAGGCGATTATTGACCATCTCAATGTTAAAGCAGGTTCACACTCGTCCCGTTTGGTCCCGATGGAAGTGACGTTCCTCTGGGTGCGCCCTTGTTGCCAAGGGGATGACGTCACCCGTGTTTATGGTTGACGGGTTGACTCCCCTTTTCTGAAAATATAAACTGAAAAGCACAAAAAGGGTAAGTAAAAAAATGAGATGCATCAAGAAGTTGATCAGAGTGGGATCCTATTGAAGCAAAGTGGCTGCATCGATGGTGCCCAACACGTTTCTTTGAATACACTTCTTCAGGGGCGGATGCTATAGGATTTCTGAAATAACATGGTATAAAACCATCAAAAAATAGAAAAAAGTGCAGCCAGAAAAGACAATGTGTCAATTTCTGGGTACTTACGATGTGACCAAGCTGTGGTATAGGGCAAGGACTGGGCAAAGGGAAATTGCCCTTCCCCGGAGCTGAGGTGGCAAGCAATATAGTGTGTTTTAGTGCATTAAAATTTTAAAAAGTGTGTTTTTTCCCAAAAAAAAAGCGTTTGAAAAATCGCTGCCAAATACTGTGTGCAAAAAAAAATGAAACACCCACCATTTTAATCTGTAGGGCCTTTGCTTTAAAAAATATATAATGTTTGGGGGTTCAAAGTAATTTTCTTGCAAAAAAAATAATTTTTTCATGTAAACAAAAAGTGTCAGAAAGGGCTTTGTCTTCAAGTGGTTAGAAGAGTGGGTGATGTGTGACATAAGCTTCTAAATTTTGTGCATAAAATGCCAGGACAGTTCAAAACCCTCCCCAAATGACCCCATTTTGGAAAGTAGACACCCTGAGCTATTTGCTGTCGAGTCCATGGAATATTTTATATTGTGACGCAAGTTTCTGGAAAAAAGACACTTTTTTTTTTTTTTTTTTTTGCACAAAGTTGTCACTAAATGATATAATGCTCAAACATGCCATGGGAATATGTGAAATTACACCCTAAAATACATTCTGTTGCTTCTTCTGAGTACGGGGATACCACATGTGTGAGACTTTTTGGTAGTCTAACCGTGTACAGGACCAAACCCCCCCAAATTACCCCATTTTGGAAAGTAGACACCCCAAGCTATTTGTTGAGAGGCATGTTGAGTATTTTGCTTATCTCGCTTTTTTCACAAAGTTTTGAAATTTGAAAAAAGAACATTTTTTTTTCCTTTTCTTTCTTCATTTTCCAAAACAAATGAGAGCAGCAAAATACTCTCCATGCCTTCTAGCAAATACATTTTACGCCATTAGAAAGCCTGAAGGCGATGCTTGGATTTTGGGGTCCTGCACGTGGCTAGGCTCGCAAAAAGTCCTACACATGGGGTATCCCTGTACTCAGGAGAAGGAGCAGAATGTATTTTGGGGCGCAATTCCACATATAACCATGGCATGTGTGAGCAATATATAATTTAGTGACAACTTTGTGGAAAAAAAATTATCATATTCCCGAAAACTTGGGGCAAAATATAATATAAGTAAATATAATTATATGCCTATCAGCAAATAGCTTGGGGTGTCTACATTCCAAAAAGGGGTCATTTAGGGGAGTTTTGACCTGTCCTGGTATTTTATGCACAACATTAGAAGCTTATGCCTCACATGACCCACTCTTCTAACCACTTGAAAACAAAGCCCTTTCTGACACTTTTTGTTTACATGAAAACATTTTTTTTTTTTTTTGCTAGAAAATTACTCTGAACACCCAAACATTATATATTTTTTTAAAGCAAAGGCCCTAAAACACACTATATTGCCAAATGTTTGGTATAATATAAAAGAAGATCTTATGCTGAGTACATAGATACCAAACACGACATGCTTTAAAATTGCGCACAACAGCGGTGACAAACTACATACATTTTTAAAAGCCTTTACAGGTTACCACTTTAAATTTACAGAGGAAATCTACTGCTAAAATTACTGCCCTTTATCTGACGTTCCCTGTGACACCTAACATGCATGGTGCAATTGCTGTTTACATACATATCTTTGCGCGCGAGCACTGGGGGATAGGGATGCTTTTTTTTAATTATTATTTATTTTGCATTTTTAAACTGTTCCTTTCATATTTTTTTTAATCATTTTTATTGTTATCACAGAGAATGTAAATATCCCCTATGATAGCAATAGGTAGTGACAGGTACACTTTTAAAAAAAAATTGGGGTCTTTTAGACTCTAGATCTCTCCTCTGCCCTCAAAGCATCTGACCACACCAAGATCGGTGTGATAAGATGCTTTCTCAATTTGCCAAAGGCGCTGTTTATATCCGGCAAAACCAAAGCCATGAAATGCTCGTAACTTCCGGTTTCTTAAGCCACAGAGATGATTGGAGCCATTCTGATCTTTGATCAGCTCTATGGTCAGCTGGCGGAACCAATAGCTGCATTATCAGGTTCCCCAGTGGGACAGGAGAGCCAGAGAAAACCTAGGAAGATGACGGGAGGGCGTGGGGATGGGAGGGACATTTCCTCCCACTGCTTGTAAAAGCAGTCTAGCGGCTAGTTACCCGCTAGGATTGCTTTTACATGAAATCCATCCGTTGGCTGAAAAGAACGATACCAAATTGATACCTAAACCTGCAGACATCATTCTGGTATAACCACTCAAAATTTAGCAACATACCACTATGTTGCTGGTCCTTGTTAGGCATATATTGTATTGTTCTTACTGCCCTGCATCCACCCACTTATAATGATGGGCATACATGCACCGTTTTTTTGTAACTGTGGTGGTAAAATCACCTGCTACAGTGCTGGAGTCACTGATTTATGTATCGTGGGAGAAAACACTGTTGCTGTCAAGATAAATAAATCAGTGCTGCAGCTGAATGGCCTACCTGAAAACAAAAAAATGGTAACAATAAAACACAGTAAACAGTAAAGTATAAAAGAATTACATACCTGAAAAGCAAACATGATAAAACATAGTAACAATAAAACATTGCAGTTAAGCATAGAATACAGTAAAAAAAAGAGCAGACAATAGAGAGAGAATAATAAAACGACTAACGAACTATTTTTGGCTATATATATATATATATTATTTTTTTTTTTACACTTTTATTTATAACTAACTGTAACGGTTCGGTTCCATGTTCGGGTTTCTCAAAATGTGATGGTATCTTTGGAGACCCTGTGAAAGTGTGTCCTAGTCTGTGCAGTGCTGTACCCTACGCTAATACTCCAACTAGTGTGTGGTAGCGTTCAAAACATTCACCGATGCAAAGACCAGGTTGGTCAGGACAGGAGGGACAATAATAGCAGGTGTCACGCCTATATCCGTGTTTACTACAGACACAACATTTTCTTTTGGGTTATCGTTGGGTAGGGGTACCAGGTAGGACATATAGAAAATGCCTCTTATGCAGCTGGGCTTACTGAATTTGCGTTAGGAAGGTGGGGCACAGCACCGTCTGGAAACAAAAGGGCTGTGATGATCTCTTCCTGGAATCCAGTTCGTCCTGACGCCTTGTATAGCACATAAGCGTTCAGCAGAGCCAATTGGAATAAGTATACAGGCACTTTTTTGTACCAGCGTCTGGCCTTACAGACAATTAAGTACGGCGCCATCAACTGGTTGTTGAGGTCCACCCCTCCCATATTAAGGTTGTACTCGTGGACACAGAAGGGTTTCTCCACAACACCAGTTGCCTTTTAAATTTGGACCGTAGTGTCTGCGTGAAGGGAGGACAGAACGAAAACATTCCGATTATTCCTCCATGCAAGTAAATTATTATTTCTCAAGCAGGCTCTCTCCCCAGCCTAAGACGGGAATCTATAAGCCGCTGGGGTAAGCCCCAGCAATTAGATCGCACAGTGCCATATGTGCCAATTCCATGATTAAACAAGTGACTAAAAAGTGGCACGCTTGTGTAATAATTGTCCACATACAAGTGGTACCCTTTTCCGAATAAGGGCAACACCAAGTCCCACACAATCTTACCAGCGCTCCCTATGTAGTCTGGGAAGTTCTCCGGCTCCACGTGACTATCTTTTCCCTCATAAACCATAAAACTATATGTATAGCCTGTGGCCCTGTCACAGAGCTTATACATCTTGACCTCATATCTGGCACGCTTGCTGGGAAGATACTGTTTGAAAGACTAGTGGCCAGAAAACGTAATCAGGGACTCATCAACGCAGACAACTTGATCGGGAGTAAACAAGGCTGCAAACTGTTGGTTGAAGTGGTTTACGAGGGGCCGAATTTTGTAGAGCCGATCGTATTCAGGGTCAACCTGAGGAAGACAGAGTTTATTGTCATTAAAATGCATGAACCGCCATATCTGCTTGTATCTAGCCCTGGCCATGGAGGCAGAGAACACGGACATATGATGAATTGGGTCAGTGGACCAATATGACCGCAACTCACTCTTTTTAGTTATGCCCATGAGAAGGGATAGGCCCAGGAAGGTCTTAAATTCGGAAATCGTAATAGCTTTCCAACCCTAACCCCCAGTGCTGCAAGTGGTTCTTACTAGAATTTTGTTTCCTGTCTGCCTGTAAGACCAGAACCCAAGTGTTGCACTATACTCTTGCCATTCTTGTAAATCCTGTATTCTGTGCTCTCAAAATCTCTTGTCTCACTTACATGTCCCTGGTTAACTGTAATGCCTCGTACACACGATCGGACTTTCCGACAACAAAACCATGGAATTTGGTTCGAAGGGTGTTGGCTCAAACTTGTCTTGCATACACACGGTCACACAAATGTTGGCCAACAATTACGAACGTAGTGACGTACTAGACATACTACTTGGTTTTTCAGCTCTTATTAGCTCCTTCTGCTAATTTCGTGTTAGTTGAAGTTTGGTGAGTGTTGAGTCGTGCTTTTCAGTTCGTTCCTGAGCGGCTATTCGTCAACCAGACATGTTGCGGAATCGGAGGAGATAACATGTTATTTATTATTGGCCTTGGAGTTATTGCTTTGACATTATTTTTTTGCTTGAATAATGATTTGAGTTGGTATATTTTCGATATTTTTGGATGCATAGAATGCACTTTTTGGTTAAGTTCTATTGTCAGATAGCATGTCTAACAATAAAAAAATTGTGTAAAAATTGTGTAGAATAATACTTGGCTATGTGTTTTACTTCAAATGACAGTTTGGGATTAGGCAGTTACATTTTAAAAAATACAATGTAAAATTGACAAGGGACACCAACATAGTTGTATCTTTGTTCTTAAAAACTAGATGATAATGATGTTGTGGTAACTTGCACAAATAAAATTAAAAAAAACATAATAATATTATTCTTGATATCACTAGAAAAAAAAAGCCTGTGAAAATGTGTTTGCAATAACTCCATCAGTATCACCAGCAAAGCAGCTTCATTATTAATCCCATTAATCCCATATAATCCCAAGAAGATGAGAATTGTGCGCTGCATTTGGAGATTTCATAATTTGCTACGTCACAAATTTTAATTCTCCGTTACAAAACACTAGTTTACAAGACCAACCGCTTCTGCTTCCAAGCATGCGTGTTTGTACTTTGGACTTTTGTCCGACGGACTTCTGTACACACGATCAGAAAGTCCGACAACAACAAACATTTGTTGGCGGAAAATTTGAGAACCTGCTAGCCAACATTTGTTGGCGGAAAGTCCGACAACAAATTTCCGATGGAGCATACACACGGTCGGACTTACCACCAAGTTCACATCCAACATTTCCCGTCGGAAAATCCGATCGTGTGTACGCGGCATAAGATCGCTGATCCAAGCCATACATGATAGGCCCCCTTTGAGACAGCCTATTGTTCATGATAAATGTTTCATTGAATTCAGGATAGTGTAGACAGTTTAGTTTGGATGACAGTTGAATAATACATTTATACTATATGAGAATGGTTTCTCCTTGTATTAAGACATTTTTCTTTCCTTCTAGGTTTTATTACCTCTATAACATAGATTTACTTCATCAGAAAAAAAAAACGGCTTTATGGGCATTTTTGTTAATGATCTAATGTTGGACTAACAATCTGAGTGACGCCATCTTAAAAAATATCCTCCCTCATTCCTGACATCAGCCACAAACAGCATTGATGGAGAAGAGTGCTTTCAAAAGCCTATAAATATCTGAAGAACTTTGATACTTGTCTTGTCAGCTGTCTGAAAAAGTCAAAGCTTAGTTTGCTATGATTGCAAAAAGATCTGCACACCTACCCGAAGTTTATTGTCATGTGGACTGTAGGGATGAGCTCGATGTTCGGGTCGAACATAAGTTCGACTCGAACATCGGGTGTTCGCCTGTTCGCAGAACAGCGAACATTATTGGGGGTTCAAGAGAAGTTAGAGCACATAATAATCCCATAATGCACTGCGGGATCGCAGTGCATTGCTGTATGATGATTGGCCAAAGCATGCACCTGACCTGCATGCTTGGGTCAATCCCAGCGCCCTCTGCTGAGAGTGTCATAATTGGCCAAAGGCAGACTATGTCCACGCCCCATGCTATATAAGGCTGCCTACACGGCGGCCCTGTGTAGTGTTGTTGGCGTGGACGGAGAGATAGTGTGATTTAGATTAAGCAGGCAGGTTATTCAGTTAGTGGCAGTGTATTTGATATATATATACAGTCAGTCTAGTATATATACATATATATATATACTCTGCAGCACCCAGTGTAGCCTATATCTACAGTGCATTCAGTGGTGTACTATTTCTAATATACTTCAGGCGGTGTATTTGATATATATATATATATATATATATACACACAGACAGTTTAGTATATATATCTATATATATATAGATATATATATATATATCTATATATATATATAGATATACTCTGCAGCATCCAGTGTAGCCTATATCTACAGTGCATTCCATGGTGTACTGTTTCTACTACTTTTCTGGTGGTGTACACAGTACACAATACAGAGCAACCGTAGTGCAGTTGCTACTACACTTCTAGTGGTGTACACAGTACACACTACAGTTGTCACAAGGGCCATGTACCTGATGTGAGACCGAAGTAGTGGGGAGGCCTCCCTTGCACCTCGGGTCCTTAAAGCCTCTGGAGATGGAGACAGAGGCTTGGTGGGGATACCGAGTGGCAAGGGTGCCAAGGGTGCGGAGCACCATGCAAGCCTTAGTCTGGGATCCGAGCCAAGATCAAGTCCAGTTGGGCAACGAAGCATAAAAAGGGTTAATCAGATGAAGAATGGTCGAGATCAAAGCCAGGGTCTATTCCACTCTGGCAGATGAGTACAAAAGGGGCAAAGAAGTAGAATGGTTAAGGTACAAATCCGAGGTCAAAGGCAAGCAGCAACCAAGAGTAGTCCAACAGGTTTCCAGGTCACAACAGGTTCAGACAGATCACACACTAGCACAGGAACAAGGGAGGACTGAAGATAATCCAGCAATTTGGCAGTGTCTGGGCTGGGCTTATATAGGGAAGTTTGAGGTAACTTCCTGTGCGCCTCCTGGGCATTTTCCTGCCTTTTTCTATCAGGTTGTCACTTCCTGTGCATCTCCTGGATATTTTCCCACCTTTTTCCATCAGGTTGAGGTCACTTTCTGTGTGTGTCCTGGGCATTTTCTTGCCCTTTTCCATCAAGTGTTCTGCGCAGGTTTGGGTTGGCGCTCTGAGGCGTCTTTGGCACATGCTCAGTTGGCATGGATTTCCTCTTGTGGCAATGCACCATTGGTGCATTCGTTGTAAGCCGTGGACTCTTACAACAGAATACAGTGTGTACACATTACACAATACAGTGCAGCCATAGCGCAGTTGCTACTACACTTCTGGTGGTGTACACAGTATACAATACAGTGCAGCCATAATGCAGTTTCTACTACTTTTCTGGTGGTGTACACAGTACACAATGCAGTGCAGCCGTAGTGCGGTTGCTACTACTTTTCTGGTGGTGTACACAGTACACAATACAGTGCAGCCTTAGTGCAGTTGCTACTACTATTCTGGTGGTGTACACAGTACACAATACAGTGCAGCCATAGTGCAGCTGCTACTACTTTTCTGGTGGTGTACACAGTACACAATACAGTGCAACTGTAGTGCAGTTGCTACTACTTTTCTGGTGGTGTACACATTACACAATACAGTGCAGTCGTACTGCAGTTGCTACTACACTTCTGGTGGTGTACACAGTACACAATACAGTGCAGCCATAGTGCAGTTGCTACTACACTTCTGGTGGTGTACACAGTACACAATACAGTGCAGCTGTAGTGCAGTTGCTACTACACTTCTGGTGGTGTACACAGTACACAATACAGTGCAGCCATAGTGCAGCTGCTACTACTTTTCTGGTGGTGTACACAGTACACAATACAGTGCAGCCGTAGTGTAGTTGCTACTACTTTTCTGGTGGTGTACACATTACAAATACAGTGCAGCTGTAGTGCTGTTGCTACTACACTTCTGGTGGTTAGGGATGAGCCGAACACCCCCCCCGGTTCGATTCGCACCAGAACCTGCGATCGGACCGAAAGTTTGCGCGAACTTTAGAACCCCATTAAAGTCTATGGGACTCGAACGTTCGAAATCAAAAGTGCTAATTTTAAAGGCTAATATGCAAGTTATTGTCCTAAAAAGGGTTTTGGGACCCGGTTCTTGCCCCAGGGGACATGTATCAATGCAAAAAAAGTTTTAAAACGGACGTTTTTTCAGGAGCAGTGATTTTAATGATGCTTAAAGTTAAAAAAAAAAAAAAAAAAGAGTGAAATATTCCTTTAAATATAGTACCTGGGGGTGTCTGTAGTATGCCTGTGAAGTGACGCGTGTTTCCCGTGCTTAGAACAGTCCCTGCACAAAATGGCATTTTTAAAGGAATAAAAGTCATTTAAAACTGCTTGCGGCTTTAATGTAATGTCGGGTCCCGGGAATATGGATGAAAATCAGTGAGACAAACGGCATGGGTACTCCCCCAGTCCATTACCAGGCCCTTTGGGTCTTGTATGGATATTAAGGGGAACCCCGCACCCAAATTAAAAAAAGGAAAGGCGTGGGGCCCTGAACAGCAGTATACAGGCAGTGCAAACAAGACAGGGACTGTAGGTTTTTTGTTAAGTAGAATCTGTTTGTAATTTTGAACTGGCACATTTTTAAAGTGTAGCTCCAGCCAAAAAATCTATTTTTAAGCTTTTTGGAAAACATAGGGAAGGGTTATCACAACCATAACATTTATTTTGCTGTATGTGCACCTCTTCTGAAGATTTCACCTCACTTTCTGCCCCAATGACAAATGTTTTTTGAAAATTTGGGGTTTTTAGTGAAAAAAGGATTGGTGATAAAGCATTAGTGAAGAGGAGACATGTTTTTTCCCATATTAACTCTTACAGGAGAGAATTTCTCTTCCTAGGGGTAGATTTCATCTCACTTCCTGTTGTCTCCTTCCGTTTGCAAATAAGAGTCGTTTGTAAGTTGGATGTTTGAAAGTAGGGGCCTGCCCTATATACTCTGCAGAAATTGGGGCCTTAGGTGTTGGTGTTGCAGCAACACTGTAAGCCCTCACAGTTACTCTTGGTGGGCGCAGGAACGGGCCGTGCTGTGAAATATTAGATCAAGAATTGTAATTACATGCCATTGTTGAATAGGGGCAAAAAAATTGGGCCTTTGGTGGTGGTGGTGGTGGTGTTGCCACAACACTGTATGCCCTCACAGTTACTCTTGGTGGGGGCAGGAATGGGTCCTGCTGCAAAATATTAGATCGAGAATTGTAATTACATGTCCCTGTTGAACAGGGGCTGAAAAATTGGGCCTTAGCCACTGCTGCCACAACACTGCAACCCCTCATAGATGCTATAGTTGGAGCACAGGAATGAGCCCTGCTGCAAAGTATTGCATCAAAAATTGTAATTATACGCCCCTGTTAAACAGGGGCTGAAAAATTGGGTCTTGGGCACTGGTGCTGGTGCCACAACACTGCAACCCCTCACAGATACTATAGTTTGAGCGCAGGAATGAGCCCTGCTGCAAAGTATTGCATCAAAAATTGTAATTACACGCCCCTGTTAAAAAGGGGCAGAAAAATTGGGCCTTGGCCACTGGTGGCAGTGCCCAGAACCAAAAATATTCTTACAAGCTATCAGCATGAAAATTGAGGAGGAAGAGGATTGTGACTCAGCATAACAGGATAGTCACTCAGCATCAGCATAGGCAGTCTTCAAGGGATCTCACATTAAAAAAAAAATCAATCAGTTATATCAGCATCAGGTGCTTGGTAGCTGGTGATCCAAGACTGATTCATTTTTATGAAGGTGAGCCGATCGACCGATTTGGTGGACAGGCGCACCCTGTGATCGGTTACAAAGCCTCCAGCAGCACTGAATGTGCGTTCCGAAAGAATGCTGGATGCAGGACAGGCCAGTAGCTCAATTGCATACTGTGCAAGCTCTGGCCAGTGATCCATCCTCAAGACCCAGTAACCCAGAGGATTTTCGGTGGGAAAGGTGTCCAAGTCAGATCTAGCCCCTAGGTAATCCTGCACCATGTGAATCAGACGCTGGCGATGGATGCTGGAACCGATCAGACCTTGGGGCTGCGGACTAAAAAATTGTCTGAACGCATCGGTCAGATGGCCACCTTCTCCATTGCTCCTTCGGTGACTGACCGAAGCCTCAACAACACATTGTCCAGGAGGACTAGGAAATTGTAACCTCCCAGGCTCTGGAAATGCGTTGCACAAACCTTTCTGCAAGGCCTCCTGAAGATGATTCATCCTCTGCTCCCTCTGCGATGGCAAGATAAGGTCCACAACCTTACCCTTGTAACGTGGATCAAGGAGGGTTGCCAGCCAGTAGTCATCCCTCCCCTTGATACCACGAATACGAGGAGCCTTCTGCAGGTCATGCAGCGTAGGTTTGCTGAGACATTTGGTCCAGAGTCCTCTGGGTCACTAAGAATGACATGATCCGCAGCCACCTCCTCCCAGCCACGTACAAGTCCATGGGTTTCTTCGGACTGTAAATGATCCCTTGAAGGCTGCTGCTGATGCGAGTGCCAGGCTCCACCTCCATGCTGACACAATCCTCCTCCTCTTCTTCCTGTGTGATCAGCGGGCACACAGGAACACTGTCTGGATAAAGGGGGCCTTGAGAGGTAAGGAAGTCCTCCTCTTCCTCCCTCTGTTCTCCCTCAAGTGTCCTGTCCATTATTCCACGCAGCGTGTGCTCCAACAGGTGGACAGTGTCACTGATGCATGCACTGTCACTGCTCACCATCCTTGTGGCCTCCTCAAATGGTGACAGGACAGTGCATGCATCCCTGATCATCGCCCACTGGCGTGGGGAAAAAAAACAAGGTCCCCTGACCCTGTGCTGGTGCCATAGTTGCATAGGTACTCATTGATGGCCCTCTGCTGCTTGTGCAGCCGCTGCAGCATGGCCAACGTTGAGTTCCACCTGGTGGGCATGTCACAGATTAGGCGGTTCTTGGGCAGGTAAAATTCCTTTTGGAGGTCAGCCGAGCACTGGCATTATATGACCTGCGGAAATGCACACAGACTTTCCTGGCCTGCCTCAGGACATCCTGTAAGCCCGGGTACCTGCCCAAGAACTGCTGCACCACCAAGTTAAGGATGACATGGGTCAGTTGTCCCTGTTGGACGGAAGAGAGGAGGTTGGTGCCATTGTTGCAAACCACCATACCTGGCTTAAGCTGGCATGGCGTCAACCACCTCTGAACCTGCCCCTGCAGAGCTGACAGAATCTCTGCCCCAGTGTGGCTCCTGTCTCCCAAGCACACCAGCTCAAGCACTGCACGGCATCTTTTTGCTTGCATGCTTGCATAGCTCCTTGAACACCTACGGAGCACCGATGGTTCCGAGGACAAATCAGCACAGGAAGAGGCCATGGAGGAAGAAGAAGAGGAGGGGGTGGAGAGAGGTGTGGCAGAATCACCACTAGTAGAATTTTGGAGGCGTAGTGGCGGAACAACCTCCAACACTACTGCACCCTGTCCTGCATCCTTCCCAGCTGCCAGAAGAGTCACCCAGTGTGCGGTGAAAGATAGGTAATGTCCTTGTCCATGCCTGCTGGACCATGAGTCAGCGGTAATATGCACCTTACCGCTGACCGCCCTGTCTAGCGAGGCCAAGACATTGCCTTCCACATGCCCATAGAGAGACCTGGAATTGCCTTCCGTGAGAAAAAGTGGCGTTTGGGAACCTGCCACTGAGGAACCGCACATTCCACAAACTCACGGAAGGGGCAGAGTCTACCAACTGAAAAGGCAGCAGTTGAAGTGCTAACAATTTAGCCAAACTAGCATTCAACTGCTGGGCATGTGGATGGGTGGGAGCGAACTTTTTTCGGCGGTGCAGCAGCTGGGGCAGGGAAATTTGCCTGGTACAATCTGACGTCGGTGTACCGGTAGCAGATTGCCCGCAAGTACTTGGCTGTGACACACCTAATTCTACACCTTCATTCCGCTCAGTGCAGGTTTCAGAGAGGACTGAAGGTATGGTGGGGTTGGAGATCCCAAGTGATGAAGAGCAAGGAGAAGTACGCTTTGTTCTTTGGTGTGGGTTTTTTAGGTACGCTTGCCAACGAACTGCATGGCAGGTCGACATATGTCTGGTCAAGCATGTGGTGCCCAAGCGGGTGATGTCTTGGCCACACAAGATACGCTTAAGACATATGTTGAAAATAGCAGCGGTGGGATCTGATGCACTCGTCTAAAAAAAGGCCCACACCAAAGAACTTTTGGAATAACACGCAGAGATAGCAGCGCCCTGCACATGCGGAGCTCTGCGGTTTGATGCAATCGGCGTGCTGCCCTTAAGCTGGCCCCTGGAGGGCATCCTGCCTCGTTGGAGATGTGCCTCCTCCTCCTCTCTCCTATCAGGCACCCACATGGAGTCAGTGACCTCATCATCCCCTCCCTCCTCATCACTGGAGCAAACCTGGCAGTATGCTGCAGCTGGGGGAACATGACTGCCAGATTGCTGTCCTTCTTGGGCACCCCCTCTCTCTGGGCTCACGTTACTGCCTTCCTCTAGCTGGGTACCATCATCGGAGCCTTCAAAACGCTGGGCATCCTTCTGGAGCATGTACCCAACACTGTGGTCAAACAGTTCGGGGGACTCCTCAGGAGGACATGGTGGGGCTAGGGAAGGAATGACTAATGCCATTGAGCCGAGGGAAGAGGTAGCATCGGCAGCTGCTTTGCCAGACAAAGTACCCTGAGCCTGGGTGAGAGAGGATGAAGAGGATGAGGACGCATGCTGCGGCTCAACACGGCCAGCTGCCGAAAAAAAGGACAAGTGTGTGCCACGGCCACGTGCTGATGAGGATGCACCGTCTCCATAACGAGCACTGTTGCTTCTAGACACAGAGCCTGCTTGCCCTCTTTTATTGGCTTGTGACTGTCTGCCTCTCCTTGTTGGCCTTTCAGACTTCCAGACATACTAATGGCCTGCAGCTGATACTGCATACTGATACTGCAGCTAGCAGAATCAATTTCCTGCCTGTAGTATAATTAGTATGAGAACACCAGCAATTGTCTTCAGGTAGCTTTAAGTGCACACTGTGCAGAGGACACAGTACACTAACTGTAAATATTGCAGCTCCCTGCCTGTGGTATTATTAGGATCAGAACAACAGCAATTGTCTTCAGGTAGCTTTAGGTGCACACTGTGCAGAGGACGCACTACACTAACTGTAAGCACTGCAGCTGCATGCCTGTGGTACTAATAGGATCAGAAGAACACCACCAATTTTCTTCAGGTAGCTTTAGGTGCACACTGTGCAGAGGACACAGTACACTAACTGTAAATACTGTAGCTGCCTGCCTGTGGTACAAATAGGATCAGAAGAACACCACCGATTTTCTTCAGGTAGCTTTAGGTGCATACTGTGCAGAGGACGCACTACACTAACTGTAAATACTGTAGCTGCTTGCCTGTGGTACTAATGGATCAGAACAACAGCATTTGTCTTCAGGTAGCTTTAGGTGCACACTGTGCAGAGGACACAGTACACTAACTGTAAATACTGCAGCTACCTACCTGTGGTATTAATAGGATCAGAACAACAGCAATTGTCTTCAGGTAGCTTTAGGTGCACACTGTGCAGAGGACGCACTACAATAACTGTAAATACTGCAGCTGCCTGCCTGTGGTATTAATAGGATCAGAACAACAGCAATTGTCTTCAGGAAGCTTTAGGTGTCCACTGTGCAGAGGACGCACTACACTAACTGTAAATACTGCAGCTGCCTGCCTGTGGTAATAATAGGATCAGAAGAACAACACCAATTTTCTTCAGATAGCTTTAGGTGCACACTGTGCAGAGGACACAGTACACTAACTGTAAATACTGCAGCTGCCTGCCTGTGGTATTAATAGGATTTAGAACAACAGCAATTGTCTTCAGGTAGCTTTAGGTGCACACTGTGCAGAGGACGCACTAAACTAATTGTAAATATTGCAGCTGCCTGCCTGTGGTACTAATAGGATCAGAAGAACACCAGCAATTTTCTTCAGGTAGCTTTTGGTGCACACTGTGCAGAGAACACAGTACACTAACTGTAAATTCTGCAGCTGCCTGCCTGTGGTATTAATAGGATCAGAACAACAACAATTGTCTTCAGGTAGCTTTAGGTGCACACTGTGCAGAGGACGCACTACACTAACTGTAAATACTGCAGCTGCCTGCCTGTGGTACTAATAGGATCAGAAGAACACCACCAATTTTCTGCAGGTAGCTTTAGGTGCACACTGTGTAGAGGACGCACTACACTAACTGTAAATAAAAAAACAAGGAAAAAAACTGCGCTATACCATGAAAGTAAATTAGTGCATAAAAATCAATTCATGCATATCAAAGAAAATAAAGAGAATATCATGATATATGAAATACTTGAGATCATGAGTGCACAAAAATAATAATGTATGGTAACGTTCATAGAGTTGAAAATTCAAAAATTCTTCCACGGAAAAGAGAAAAGTCCCCTGATGCTTCTCAATGAAAGCCAGTGTGAAAAGATAGAAAATAAAACACCGCTCACAGTGTTCCTCCACCACATAAAATTCACGCTTACCAGAATGCAAGCAAAACAGGCTTGTATACATGAACCCAAATCCGGGTATCCAGCTAGCAATGAAGCTTCTCTGTGTGCAGCGTGACTGCGGATGTGTGAATGGATGGTACACCAACCCGGACTCAAGGACATGAGGACAAAGGAAAGGTGTTCATAGCGTAAATCCGGTAAAACAATTTATTATAAAAAAGGTAGAAAACTTACAAAAATGGAGTCTAAACGAGCAGTTCGCCAGCCGGGATAGCGAGCTCCCGTTTTCAGCAAGGTTGCGATGACTTCAGAACGTCGACCTACCGACGTACGTTTCGTCTATAACTGACGTCGTCTGGGGAACGGCGAAGCTCTGACTCATCGCAATAAATAGACAGGTATAACCAAGCCTCGTTGTGACCTCTCAATGGAGTGAAACACAAACAACCAATCCACTGAGTGAATCGAAACGAAACCAGGAAACACCCAAACAAACATTGAGAAAGTTTCTTTAAAATCTGTGAAGCATAATGGAAATAAGAATAAAATTAAAATAGTAACAAGGACTAGAGCTGAAATGAATATTATAGACACCTGGGATATTAAGTGCATCGAAGGTGACCATATAGATACTGAGCCGTTGGGTAAAGACCCACACCAGCACATATCTACATGGACATAAAATGTATATAAAACAGCATAACGCCATCTAGTGGGAACAAAGGAAACTACCACTCATAAAAATAGCCAAAATAAAAATTTAAGAATTAAGTATTAAGTGCATCAAAAGTAACCATATCGATACTTGACCATTGGGTCAAAACCCACACTGGCACATATCTATATATGCATAGAGCGTGTATGAAACAACACTACACCATCTTATGGGAACAAAAGGAACTACCACTTCTAAAAGATAGTCCAATGGTAATGAGTGAATGAATAAATGTTATTGGAGAGTAATAAGTGCACTCAAACAAGTAATTATCTTCCATAAAACATAAACGATATACATAGTGATATAAACCCTATGTACAGGAATCACTTAAAATAATAAAAAAATAAAAAAAATATATATGTACAAATTATAAATATACCAAATATGAATATCGAATAATGCCATTGAGATGTCACATCGAGTTCACATCGACACATAGGATGGCAATAATACACATTATCAATGGGATATGCAGTACATAGGATGGTAATACTAGGCATTATCGATAAATGCATTAAGGTCTATCTCTACATTCAACCCAAACGGTGTGTAGCACTTAATTCTGTGTATCCATGCCATTTCTAGGCGCAAGATAGCTCGCACCAAGGATCCACCCCTCCAATGACAGGTATATTTGTCTATCCCTAAAAAGATGCTTTTATCCGGATTCTTATTATGGACTTCTAAATAATGCCTAGACACAGGATGTTTGGGGAAACCATTGAGGATATTCGTCACATGCTCTTTAAGTCTAACCATAAGGGGGCGCTTGGTTATGCCCAAATACTGCAGCCCGCAAGGGCATTGGAGCAGGTAAACCACCCCCTTGGTAGAGAATGTGATAAAAGGCCTGATCACGGATTCAACCTGGGTACTGGAGGATCTAAAAGAATTAGTTCTCCTATGTGCATATCTGTTTAATGAGCATACCCTACATCTCCTGCATTGGTAGAATCCCGTAAAGCTATCAAAAAATCCCCTCTTAATGATAGGGGGGTCAATGATGTTGGTGGCAACCGTACCCCTGAGGGAGGGTGCCCCTCTGTAAACCACCTGGGGTTTTGCAGGGAGAATGGTGTTAAGGGTGAGAATGTGCCAATGCTTTTTAATCATTTGACCAACTGTCCTATGCTGAATGGAATATGTCGTTATGAAAGGAATAGAGGGCAACCTGTTGACATTGGGAATTTTCTTCTTAAGCAGTTCACTCCTATCGATGGATAAAACCTCCTCAAGGGTGTTTTTGAGGAGTATATCTGAATAGCCCTTCTCCAAGAAGCATTTAGTCAGAACATCCGCCTGCAAGAGAAACTCGCCCCTGTCGGAACAATTCCGTCTCAGGCAGACGTACTGACTTTTAGGCACCGACCTAATCCAAGCCTCATGGTGACAACTATTGGTGGGGATATATGAGTTACGGTCGGTGCGTTTAAAATAGGTGGCAGTGGTAAACTGACCATCTTTCACTCTAATAGTTAGATCCAAAAAATGGATCTCGTGCTGGCTGGCTTCATAGTTAAGGAAAATGCCCCTAGTGTTAATGTTAAGTTCCCCAAGGAAGGAGTCCAAACCAGCCTTGTCTCCATCCCATAGGAGGAGGATGCCGTCTATATACCTAGCCCACAGAACCACCTGGGGTTTCTGCTGGGTATAGATGACATCCTCCTCCCAAAGGGCCATAAAGAGGTTCGCCAAACTAGGGGCATACTTAGCCCCCATGGCGAACCTCTGTCCTGCTTGTAAAACTGGCCCCCAAACCAGAAATAGCTCAGAGATGCGGCAAATTGGAGCAACTCCAGCATGAAAGAAATTTGCTCATCTAATAGGCCTGAGTCGCGCCTTAGAAAATATTCAACTGCAAAAAGACCTAGATTGTGTAAAGAATTCCCAATTCGAAACCCTTTTGAACAAGGATATCTAATTCTTTTTTAAATCTGACCTTAGGATCAGACCTAAGAGGGGTGTACTTGTCCCCATCACTCAATATTCTATGCATTTCAGTAAGATAGTCATTGTTTTTTTTTACAAGAAAAAAGATAGTCATTGTTGTCAAGGATGATGATCCCGCCACCCTTGTCGGCCGGTCTGATCACTAAACCCTTATTTTCACACAGTGAGTCTAGACCAGCAACAAACTCCCTGTAACTCCCTGCAACTAACTGTAAATACTGCAGCTGCCTGCCTGTGGTACTAATAGGATCAGAAGAACACCACCAATTTTCTTCAGGTAGCTTTAGGTGCACACTGTGCAGAGGATGCACTACACTAACTGTAAATACTGCAGCTGCCTGCCTGTGGTACTAATAGGATCAGAAGAACACCACCAATTTTCTTTATGTAGCTTTAAGTGCACACTGTGCAGAGTACGCACTACACTAACTCTAAATACTGTAGCTGCCTGCCTGTGGTACTAATAGGATCAGAAGAACACCAGCAATTTTCTTCAGATATCTGTAAATACTGTAAAAACACCTGCCTACCTGTCAGTAGGAAGAGAATAACAGGAACGGATCTAGCTAAACTGAATATAGTTTATATATCAATATACAACACCTAGGATGCATATATATACACAATACACTGTAAGTGCAGCTAACTGACTCACCTGCCTACTCTATCTAACTTAAATCAAATGACACTGTCTATCTCTCCGCCGCCACAACACACTACACTAGGCGGCCACACAGGCGACCTTATATAGTGTGGGGCGTGTACTAAACCCCCTGAGCCATAATTGGCCAAAGCCACCCTGGCTTTGGCCAATTACGGCTCTCTGTGCAGACGGCACTGTGATTGGCCAAGCATGCGGGTCATAGTGCATGCTTGGCCAATCATCAGTCAGCAATGCACTGCGATGCCGCAGTTAATTATGGGACATGACGCGCCACTCAAATTTGGCGTGAACGGCCAGTAACGTTCGCAATTCGATGAACGGTCGAACATGCGATGTTCGAGTCGAACATGGGTTCGCCTCGAACTCAAAGCTCATCCCTACTGGTGGTATACACAGTACACAATACAGTGCAGCTGTAGTGCAGTTGCTACTACACTTCTGGTGGTGTACACATTACACAATACAGTGCAGCAGTAGTGCAGTTGCTACTACTTTTATGGTGGGGTACACATTACAGTGGAGCCGTAGTGCAGTTGCTACTACACTTCTGGTGGTGTACACAATACAGTGCAGCTATAGTGCAGTTGCTACTACTTTTCTGGTGGTGTACACAGTACACAATACAGTGCAGCCGTAGTGCAGTTGCTATTACACTTCTGGTGGTGTACATAGTACACGATACAGTGCAGCTGTAGTGCAGTTGCTACTACTTTTCTGGTGGTGTACACAGTACACAATACAGTGCAAATATAGTGCAGTTGCTACTACTTTTCGGTGGTGTACACATTACACAATACAGTGCAGCCATAGTGCAGTTGCTACTACTTTTCAGGTGGTGTACACAGTACACAATACAGTGCAGCCGTAGTGCAGTTGCTATTACACTTCTGGTGGTGTAAACAGTACATGATAGAGTGCAGCTGTAGTGCAGTTGCTACTACTTTTCTGGATGTGTACACAGTACACAATGCAGTGCAGTATGGTGTTGCAAAACAAAATATACATCATGTCCGGAAGGCCACCAAGGAGAGGCAGATGCTCACAGGCCACTAAAAGAGGGCAAGCAAGCTCTGTGTCTACAGTCAACAATGCGGGTCGTGGACATGGACAGAAGAGTTGGTGGAGTGGATAACAAAGACGTCCTCATCCTCCTCTTCCTCTGTCATCCAGGCTCAGAGTAGTTTGCATTCCAGCTGCTCCTCAGTCACTCCTTCCGTAGCCCCACCATCATGCATGGAGGAGTTCCCCAAACTATTCGACCACAGTGTTGGGTACATGCTGCTGGAGGATGCACAGTGATTAGAAGGCTCCGATGTTGGTTCCCAGGTTGAGGAAGGGAGTAACATGAGCCTAGAGAGAGGGGGTGCCCAAGAAGGACAAGAAACTGGCAGTCATGTTCCCTCAACCACAGCATACTGCCAAGTTTGCTCTAGTGACGAGGAGGGAGGGGATGATGAGGTCACTGACTCTACTTGGGTGCCTGATAGAAGAGAGGAGGAGGCATAACTCCAAGGAGGCAGGATGTCCTCTAGGGGGCAGCTTAAGGGCAGCCACCCTACTGCATCACACCGCAGAGCATTGCTGACTCCCCGCTGATTTTGAAAAGTTCCTTGGTGTGGGACTTTTTTGACACATGTGCAGCAGATCGCACCGTTGTTGTTTGCAACCTATGTCTGAAGCAGATCAAGCGTGGCCAGAACAGCAGCCGCTTGGGCACCACATGCTTGACCAGACATATGACGACCTCCCATGCAGTCTGTTGGCAACAGCACTTGAAAGACCCACATCAAAGAAAAAGGCGGACTTCTCCTGGTTCCCCATCTGGGATCTCCAACTCCACTTATACCTCCAGTCCTCTCAAAAACCTGCACTGAGAGGAATGAAGGTATAGGAATAGGTGTCCCAAGTACTTGCAGCCAATCTGCGATCAGTACACCTCCATTTGATTTTAGCAGGCAAATTTCCCTACCCCAGTTGCTAAACCGTAAAAAGAAATTCGGTCCCAGCCATCCACATGCTCAGCGTCTGAATGATAGTGTGGACAAATTGCTAGCACTGCAACTGCTGCCTTTTCAGCTGGTAGACTCTGCCCCCTTTCATGAATTTGTGAAATGTGCTGTACCTCAGTGGCAGGTTCCAAAACGCCATTTCTTTTCACGGAAGGCCATTCCGGCTCTCTACCGGCATGTGGAAGGTAATGTTTTGGCCTCGTTGGACAGGGCGGTTAGCATTACGGTGCATATTACCTGCTGACTCATGGTCTAGCAGGCATGGGGAGGAACGTTACATTTCCTTTATGGCACACTGGGTAACTCTGCTGGCAGGAAGGATGCAGGACAGGGTTCAGTATTGTTGGAGCTTTTTCTGCCACCGCGCCTCCAAAATGCTAGCGGTGATTCTGCCACAGCTCTCTCCTCCACCCCCTCCTCTTTGTCTTCCTCTATGGCCTCTTCTGCAGATTTGTCTTCTGAACCAGCGGTGCTCCATAAGCATTCAAGGGCCTACACAAGCACTCAGGCAAAAAGATGCCATGCATTCCTTTAGTTGGTCTGATTAGGGGACAGGAGCCACACTGGGGCAGAGATTCTGTCAGCTCTGCAGGGGCAGGCTCAGAGGTGGCTGACGCCACACCAGCTTCAGCCAGAAATGGTTGTATGCGACAATGGCACCAACCTTCTCTCCGCCCTCCGACAGGGACACTTGACCCATGTCCCATGTTTGGCACATGTCCTGAATTTGGTGGTGCAGCAGTTCTTGAGCAGGTACCCAGGCTTACAGGATCTCCTGAGGCAGGCCAAAAAAGTCTGTGGTAATTTCCAATGGTCATACAATGCCAGTTCTCGGCTGGCTGACATTCAAAGGGAATGCAACCTGCCCACCAACCGCCTCATTTGTGACATGCCCATCAGGTGGAACTTAACATTGGCAATGCTGCAGTGGCTGCACATGCAGCAGAGGGCCATCAATGAGTACCTGTGCGAGTATGGCACCAGGACAGGGTCAGGGGAGCTTGGCTTTTTTTTTGCCATGCCAGTGGCTACAGATCAAGGATGCATGCACTGTCCTGTCACCATTTGAGGAGGCCACGAGGATGGTGAGCAGCGACAATGCATGCATCAGTGATACTGTCCCTCTTGTCTTCCTGTTGGAGCACACGCTTCGTGGAATAATGGACAGGGCACTTGAGGCAGAACAGCGGGAAGAAGAGGAGGACTTCCTTACCTCTCAAGGCCCCCTTTATCCAGATAGTATTCCTGCGGGCCCCCCAAACACACAGGAAGAAGAGGAGGAGGAGGATTGTGTCAGCATGGACATGGAGGATAACACTCAACAGCAGTCTTCAAGGGATGGCTTTCAGTCCCCAGAAACCCAAGGAGTTGTAAGTGGCTGGGAGGAGGTTGTTACGGATCATGTGATTCTTAGTGACCCAGAGGACTCAGAATCGAATGCCTCTGCAAACTTACACTGCATGGCCTCCCTGATTCTGCAAAGCTTGCAAAAGAACCCTAAGATTCGTGGTATCAAGGAGAGGGATCATTACTGGCTGGAAACCCTTCTTGATCCACGTTACAAGGGTAAGGTTGCAGAACTCCTCCTGCCTTCGCAGAGGGAGTAGAGGATGAAACATCTTCAGGAGGCCTTGAGGAAAGGTTTGTGCAATGCGTTTCCAGACCCTGGGAGGTTACAATTTCCTGGTGCTGGACAACATGTTGCTGAGGCTTCGTTTAGTCAGAGGAAGAGCGGTGGAGGAGATGGCCGGCTGACCGATGCCTTTAGACTATTTTTCAGTCCTCAGCGCCAAGGTCTGATCGGTTCAAGCAACCATCGCCAGCGTCTGCATTAAATGGTGCAGGAATATCTAGGTGCAAGAGCAGACTTGAAGACCTTTCCAACAGACCATCCACTGGGTTACTGGGTCTTGAAGATGAACCACTGGCCAGAACTTGCTCAATATGCAATTGAGCTACTGGCCTGTCCTGCATCCAGTGTTCTTTCTGAACGCACATTCAGTGCTGCTGGAGGGTTTGTAATGGATCATAGAGTGCGCCTGTCCACAGACTTTGTTTAACAGGGGCATGTAATTACAATTTTTGAGCTAATATTTCACAGCAGGGCCCGTTTCTGGGCCCAAAAAGAGTATCTGTGAGGGGTTACAGTGTTGTGGCATCACTACCAAAGGCCCAATTTTTCTGCCCCTGTTTGACAGGGGCATGTAATTACAATTTTTGATCTAAATATATCACAGCAGGGCCCATTCCTGCGCCCACCAAGAGTAACTGTGAGGGCTTACAGTGTTGTGGCACCACCACCACCAAAGCTCCAATTGTTCTGCCCCTGTTTAAAAGGGGCATGTAATTACAAATTTTGATATAATATTTCATAGCAGGGCCCGTTCCTGCACTCACCAAGAGTAACTGTGAGGGCTTACAGTTTTCTGGTACCACCAACACCTAGGGCCCAATTTTCTGCAGAGTATATAGGGCAGGCTGTATAGTATATATACTTCTGTTCAGCGTATATAGTGCCTGGGGGCATTTTTTCTTTTACTTTGGCGGCAGAGTTCCCCTTAATATCCATACCCAAAGGGCCTGGTAATGGGCTGGGGGGGGGGGGGCAGAATTCATGCCGTTTTTCTCAATGATTTTCATGTATATTGCCGGGACCCGATAATACATTACAGCCGCAAGCAGTTTTAAATGACTTTTTTTCCTTTAGAAATGTCATTTTGCTGTGGTATTGTTCTAAACATGGGAAAACTACGCCACTTTACAGGCAAACTATAGACACCCCCCAGGCATGATATTTAAAGGAATATTTCATTTTTATTGTTTCACTTTAAACATTATTAACGGCCATTTTTAAAACTTTTTTTTTCATTGATACATGTCCCCTGGGGCAGGACCCGGGTCCCCAAACACTTTTTATGGCAATAACTTGCATATACAATCAGGTCCATAAATATAGGGACATCGACACGATTCTAATCTTTTTGGCTCTATACACCACCACAATAGATTTGAAATGAAACAAACAAGATGTGCTTTAACTGCAGCCTTTCAGCTTTAATTTGAGGGTATTTACATCCAAATCAGGTGAACGGTGAAGGAATTACAACAGTTTGTATATGTGCCTTCCACTTTTTAAGGGACCAAAAGTAATGGGACAGATTAACAATCATCCATCAAACTTTCACTTTTTAATACTTGGTTGCAAATCTTTGCAGTCAATTACAGCCTGAAGTTTGGAACGCATAAACATCACCAGACACTGGGTTTCATCCCTGGTGATGCTCTGCCCGGCCTCTACTGCACCTGTCTTCAGTTCCTGCTTGTTCTTGGGGCATTTTCCCTTTAGTCTTGTCTTCAGCAAGTGAAATGCATGCTCAATCGGATTCAGGTCAGGTGATTGATTGGTGATTGATTGCATAACATTCCACTTCTTTCCCTTAAAAAACTCTTTGGTTGCTTTTGCAGTATGCTTCGGGTCATTGTCCATCTGCAGGGTGAAGCGCCGTCCAACGAGTTCTGAAGCATTTTGCTGAATATGAGCAGATAATATTGCCCGAAACACTTCAGAATTCATCCTGCTGCTTTTGTCAGCAGTCACATCATCAATAAATACAAGAGAACCAGTTCCATTGGCAGCCATACATGCCCACGCCATGACACTACCACCACCATGCTTCACTGATGAGGTGGTATGCTTTGGATCATGAGCAGTTCCTTTCCTTCTCCATACTTTTCTCTTCTCATCACTCTGGTACAAGTTGATCTTGGTCTCATCTGTCCATAGGATGTTGTTCCAGAACTGTGAAGGCTTTTTTGGATGTTGTTTGGCAAATTCTAATCTGGCCTTCCTGTTTTTGAGGCTCACAAATGGTTTACATCTTGTGGTGAACCCTGTGTATTCACTCTGGTGAAGTCTTCTCTTGATTGTTGACTTTGACACACACACACCTACCTCCTGGAGAGTGTTCTTGATCTAGCCAACTGTTGTGAAGGGTGTTTTCATCACCAGGGAAAGAATTCTTCGGTCATCCACCACAGTTGTTTTCCGTGGTCTTCCGGGTCTTTTGGTGTTGCTGAACTCACCGGTGCTTTCTTTTTTTTTTTTGAAAAATTATGTTTATTCACATTTTTAAAACATACATACAAGACATAACATAACTTGTATACCCAATCCTCCCACCCAACCTCCCTCCAGCCCCCCAGATCTCTCCCCCCCCAACTCGTGCAACAATCCTTTACATTATATGAACATGTTATATGTCATGATATTTGGGGACAGTAACCATAGATTCTTATTAATACGACATCACACCAATCTTACAAAAAGAAAGAAGGATCTTCTATCTAGTCACGCCTAGACTTTCTAACAGTGCTATAATGTCAATCGGGTCCTATCGTATATAGCCTTTATGCTAAAGTCTCATTAGCATCAATGACAGTGCTGAGGTACCTCTATGTAGCAAAAAGGATAGGCTCTCATAGGACCCCATATGGGCCGCTTCCAATACGTTGGCCGCATCCCCATCATCACGAAGCAACTATCGTCTGGCCACAACCATTTGTCCGGCTATAAAATATTTAAATAAATCCGGAAGAGCAAGCCCTCCCTGACCCCAGGGTTCCTGCAATGTCCTAAGGCCTATTCTGGGGTGTGTTGCGGACCAGATGAAAGACCCAAACATACTGTTTACACATTTAAAAAACTCTGCCGGAACCCAGACTGGAGAGTTTCTTGAAAAGTATAAGAAGGAAGGGGCGTGGCCTGGACATGGCGGAGTGAGGACGCTTAGTGCTTGGGCTCCCGACTCCAGACCCACTACAAAGGCAGTTATGCTACCATTACAACACCGTTTTTTTCGTCCATGAGCTTTAGGAAGAGAGGCAAACACAGGGGTTCTTCCAAGACAAACCTACACGGACTCAACACGTGGCGGGACCCGTCCATCCTCCTCCACAGACGGTATGGCAGCCTCTCAGCAGTCGAGCCCGCAGCGCCTGACGGGGATTCCAGCATTATTAAACCCCTCCATGTGCAGTCAGTCAGGCACCAGCCCCTCTATTCGGATCTCAGGGGATGACTCGGACATACGAGCTCTGTTGAAGGCTCTCCTGACTAAGGCAGACATGGAGGCCCTCCCCACTAAGGCTGACATGGAGGCGCTTGTATTGAGAGTGGAGGAGCAGCACCGTAGAGACCTACAGGAGATCCGTACGGAGGTACAAGACATCGACGACAGACTGACTAGAGAGGAGGCTTCGGTGGGATCTCTAGAGCTCCATGTGACACAGTTGGAGAGAGCCCAGCAGAGACACCAGGAACAACTTGCAGAAGTGCAACTACACGCCGAAGATTTGGAAAACCGAAGCCGCAGGCAGAATCTGAGGTTCCGAGGAATCCCAGAAGCAACCGGCCAGGAGAACCTGACAGCAATGGTGAGAGCTATTATCCATACCATCCTTGATGGGGACATACCAGCTGCCCTGGAATTCGATAGAGTTCACAGAGCGCTTGGTCCTAGAATGGCGGATGCAGACAGACCACGCGATGTGCTATGCCGTCTACACCGCTATAGCCACAAGGAGCAGATCATGCGGGCGGCTCGTCTCAAAGGTTCCGTAGACTTTGATGGAGTACAAATAGCAATTTACCCAGATATCTCCAGAGCTACATTGTGGAGAAGATCCATGCTAAAGCCCCTGCTGGAGAGATTAAACAGAGCGGATCTAACATACCGGTGGGGATTCCCGGTGCAACTGAAGGCGCATACGCATACGTAAAGGCGCGGATTATTTTACCCTCCGGCGCCATGCAGAGCTTCCTGACCTCTTTACTTTTTTTAAACATGGAGCCGATCCCGCTGAGGAATTGGCTGGGGCCTCTGCCAAAAAGTGATCCTCGGCCTGCCTCCCAGATCGCCCAGGTGGGGCTCCCCCGCCGTTCCGCAAGGAGACGTCAGAGAGAACCCACTCCCCTGGGAAGGGGAGAACCGGAACCATAAGACCCCACACTACTCTCAAGTAAGTGACAGGATGACTGACCTCTTGGCGCTTTGGAACTGAGTCGTTACTTAACCAGCCAGAAGCTTTTGGTTCGGATTGAGGAGCCACCCCCTCACCCTTTTTGGTTTGTTTAGTAATGCGTGTTCTCCTCCGGGTGACCCCTTCTGCCCGTTTACTCTTCCCTTTCAGCCCCCCCGCCCGGCAGCTAGTTACTACTAGGCGGAATACATATGTGACTCCCCTTGCTACCGGTCACCTAGGTCTAGACGTTTTGTGCACTTTAGCGGGAAGACACACTGGTGCTTACATCTCTTGCCAAATACGGGGGAACTAATTTCAGAAGAGATTAACCTAACGCTTACAAGGGTATGAGTTGCCTGAACTGATCACATGCAAAGAAGTATACGGAAACTAATACTGCATATTACGGGCAAACTTTCCAGGACCTTCAATCAATCAACCTTAACCCTCTTATATTTTGTTCTTCTTTTTATGTACTTCTAGGTTTTTCTCTTTAATATCTGAGTAGATACTGCCCGGTTTATGCCTCAGAAACTGGCTTACAGAACATGCCATGGTTTAAAGCTTTATTGGGGGCGGTGGCAGGGGGGGAGGAGGGTGGGGGTTGCTGTGGAGGAGGAATATGTTTTGTTTTGGGGGGGTGGCACTATGGGATCCGGAAGAGTAGCGGTCTATCTCGGCTATTTGCCACCTGGGTAGCAGGGGGAGGGTCACGTGGAATCCAGACATGATTAGGCCTGGGTCGTGACCCCCACTGACGCTCAGGGAGATGACACCCTGCCTTCGGAGTGGAGGTTTGTACTGGGCGGTTTAAGGCGACATTTTTAAGACTCTGAGTTCCTGGCACTAAGCCAATCTCTTAGCAAAGCCATTTGGTTTTAATGTATGGTTTTATTTTAGTAAGGCTTCTGACGCGGCACCCCTAGACAGCTATTAGGGTCGTTTTAAGAGCCCCACGGGGCTGTGACCATCCAAGCAGCGGTGGGTTGTTTGTCAGGGATGAGAAATCCTGATAAGAGGGAGTTCCTCTCACTCACAGTTGATTTTTGTTGAATAAGACGTGTTGATTATTCTATTTGCTGCCTCTGTCTTTGTTTTATATTTTTTCGTGTGTTATTTTTCTTTTTTCAGTACACTATTTTAGTGGTGGGTCTGGGGAGGGAGCTCTTGACCCCGTCTTGTGTAGCCACATCCCCACATAGGTTATCACCCCTCTGGAGCCCCGATTGGAAGTTCCACGGGTGCACTGAGACTTAGTCTCTTGAGCGCCCTAAGCGCTTTAGATATCCGTGTCTACTGACAACTAAGTAGCTCGTTCCTTTATCTATCTGCTTCTCTGTCTTACTCTCTCTTCTACTGGTACTTCTTCTCCTTTTCTACACCCTCTTCCCTCCCCCCCCTTTTTTTTTTTTTCTCCCCTTGCCCCTCCAGCTCGCCCTCATCCTCACCCCGGTTCAGTTCGTCCCGTGAGTTCAATGGAGTCTATTAGATTGATGTCCATCAACGTGACGGGGCTTAACACCCCTGAGAAAAGATCCGTGGTACTATCCAACATACGACATGCGAAAGCCCACATATGCCTCCTCCAGGAAACTCATTTTCGTGCCAATAGTATCCCGAAATTTCAAGACCGATATTTCCCAATTGTCTATCACGGGTGTTCCGTTGATTCCAGGTCCAGGGGAGTCAGCATACTGATACGATCCACAACACCGTGGACGCTCCGCGAAACTTGGAATGACAAGGAGGGACAGGCTCTCTTTGTGAAAGGGGTACTGGGTGGCTCCCTGGTAACCCTGGTAAACTTGTATCTCCCCAACCCTGGCCAGATTGAATTCTTGGAACCCATTCTGACCAAATTATTTGACTTCGCTGAAGGCGAGGTGATCTTGGGAGGGGATCTCAATTTTGCCATGGACCCTTCCTTAGACACTTCTAGGCAATCTTCCCAACTATCATATGCAGCACTCAAACGTCTAGAACTTTTATGCTTTTCATCTGGTAGACGTCTGGAGGATACTGCATCCGACACAGAAGGACTTTACCTTTTACTCACACCCACATGATTCATATACCAGAATCGATATGTTTTTTTGCTGCCCCAATCTCTCCTGTCTAGAGTTCGGTCTGCATCGATAGGTTCCATCACCTTTTCAGATCACGCCCCGGTGTTTGTAGACATAGATTTACTACCCCATAGACCCAAACAATGGCAGTGGAAGCTCAATGACTCACTGATTCAGTCCCCAGAGGTGATTGAGGAAGTGGCGAGAGAATTGAGGAATTTTTTCTCAACAAACGCAGAAGGGGAGTGCACTCCCTTGTTGGTTTGGGAGGCTCACAAATGCACCATTAGAGGGATCTTGATAAAAATCGGTACACGAATCAAGAAGGAGAGAGCCCAACAAACCCTCGACCTCTTAGGGAAAATCAGGAGCCTGGAATCTACCCACAAACATTCACTAGCCACCCAGACACTACGGGAGCTTACAACCCTCAGGGGTCAATTGAGATCCCTGGCATTAGATAGGGCTAAGGCAGTCATAGCAAAGTGCAAACGCACTTTTTATGAACACAGTAACAAGTGTGGCAGGCTGTTAGCTAGGGCCTTGAAAGCCCAGAGGGCACAAGCCTTTATTCCCGAATTAAAGGGAGATGATGGCTCTAAAATATGCACTACAGAGGGAATATTGGAACAGTTCCGCAAATACTACACTGCATTATACAATATTGAACGTCCGTCCTCGGGAGTTGAGAAATCCCGCGAACAGGAAGCCATAAGGGCATACATTCAGAAATCGGGCCTTCCTCGGTTACCTGAAGAGGTCTTAAAGACCTTGAAATAGCCGTTGTCGGCAGAAGAGGTAACGATGGCCATAAGACGTATGCAAACGGGCAAAGCCCCAGGCCCCGATGGATACACGCTAACGTATTTCAAGACTTTTAGCGACATTTTGACACCACATTTCTTAGCGGCCTATAACGACGCCGGAGAGGGGGCATTACCCCCAGAAGACTCCCTACGGGCCTTCGTCTCAGTAATTCTCAAGGAGGGCAAGGACCCCCTTATTGTGTCAAAACTATAGACCAATTTCACTCCTCAACATTGACCTAAAGATCTTTACTAAGGTACTCTCCATGTGGCTGACAGAATTAATCCCCTCGCTGGTCCATTTAGAGCAGGTAGGCTTCGTACCCTCCAGAGAGGCGAGGGATAACACCATAAAGGCAATCAATCTTATCCACGCAGCCAAAATACGAAAAACCCCGTTGCTACTTCTATCTACCGATGCCGAAAAGGCATTCGATAGAGTGAGCTGGTCCTTTTTAACGCTACACCAGATAGGTTTTGGTACTCGGATGATGAATTGGATACATGCCATCTACTCCAAGCCCACAGCAAGAGTAAAAGTTAATGGCCAGCTCTCATCCCCCTTTGGTATTTCCAATGGGACAAGGCAGGGTTGCCCCCTGTCTCCACTAATATTTATATTATCCCTAGAACCCTTCCTTCGCACAGTAAGAGATAATCCTAACATAACGGGTGTACATTTAAGTGAATCCCTAGCTCCTAAAACGGCGGCTTTTGCGGACGACCTACTTTTTTTCATTACAAACCCCTTGGTCTCTATACCTAATTTAATGTCAGAACTAAGGACATATGGCACCTTATCTGCTTTCAAAGTAAACCTTCAAAAATCGGAAGCATTAAACATATCCTTGCCAGACTCCCTGCTTAACCTTTTAAGACTAGACTTTCCCTTTAAATGGGCTGGGTCGTTTATTACGTATTTGGGCATCCGCCCAAATACCCAGTAGGGTGGAAGATATTTTCTCAATTAACTCCCCCCCCCTACTTTCAGACATCAAGAAGGACCTACTGAAATGGCATTCAGGCATGTTCTCTTGGTTCGGACGGTGTAGCATAATAAAAATGAACATCATGCCACGTATATTATATTACCTCCAGACCCTCCCCGTCAAGGTTCCAAATGCCTTTTTGCGGGCTACAAACCGTACTATAGATGGGTTCATCTGGGCCCAGAAACCTCCGAGGTTGGCACAGGCCATTCTAAGGCTACCTAAAACGTCGGGAGGCAGCCCATTTAAAGGGAAAGTCTAGTCTTAAAAGGTTAAGCAGGGAGTCTGGCAAGGATATGTTTAATGCTTCCGATTTTTGAAGGTTTACTTTGAAAGCAGATAAGGTGCCATATGTCCTTAGTTCTGACATTAAATTAGGTATAGAGACCAAGGGGTTTGTAATGAAAAAAAGTAGGTCGTCCGCAAAAGCCGCCGTTTTAGGAGCTAGGGATTCACTTAAATGTACACCCGTTATGTTAGGATTATCTCTTACTGTGCGAAGGAAGGGTTCTAGGGATAATATAAATATTAGTGGAGACAGGGGGCAACCCTGCCTTGTCCCATTGGAAATACCAAAGGGGGATGAGAGCTGGCCATTAACTTTTACTCTTGCTGTGGGCTTGGAGTAGATGGCATGTATCCAATTCATCATCAATTCATGTCACTTAACAAGAATTATGAATTGGTGCAAACATGAAAAGCTAAAACAATGGATTCAAATAGAGCAATTTCTCTCGGGGTTGGAGTTAAAAGGACTTCCCTGGTTTCAGAGGAACCTACCAGCTCACATATTAAATCATCCTACGATAGGAGAGACTTGGCGAGTAACACAAAAAATCAATCGAGAACATTTGATCGCACCTGCCCCTTCCCCACTCACCCCGGATTGGGAACCGGATTTTAGGCCGGGGTGGCAAGACACCAGTTTTCAGGAGCTGAAGGGCAGTGAAAGGAGTCAACTTCGACACTTCATACTGAATGGACAGTGGATGTCCAGGAAAGATATTATGGACGACCCACTCTTGGCCTGCCTTTCCTTCTGGCATAAAATACAATTAGCTCACTTCATTAAGGCACAAAATACACCGACAACATATTTAAGGTCCCTGACACCATTCGAGCAAATGTGCCTAGAGCAAGAACCAATGCGACACACCATCTCGCTAACATACCAACTCCTGCTCTCATCCCCCAAAGGCTATAAACCCTCATACATAATCAGATGGGAACGAGATCTGGGCATACAAGCTTACCGAGAAACAAGTGGAAAGAGTAATTCTTTTCACTTTCAAAACCTCAATTTGCGCTAACCAGCAGGAAGCAGGATTTAAAATACTGTCTCAATGGTATTACACCCCAGCTAGGCTTCACCGGATGTTTCCTCAGAGCTCGGATCTCTGTTGGAGATGTGGGGAAGAGGTGGGCACCCTTCTCCATATCTTTTGGTCCTGTAAGCATCTGACATCCTTTTGGTCTGAGGTCCATAGAATTACACAAAAGTTCACGGACAGGGAGCTACCCAAGAGCCCAGAATTCTTTTTATTACATCACCATGAAATTCCGAGCAAAGCTTACAGGAAGTCGATTCTTCCCCTGTTGAGCACAGCAGCGAAAAGCTGTATCCCTCTGCTCTGGAAGCAAACGGAATCCCCGGCTGTGGCGTTGTGGCTAAAGAAAATCGCTGATATTTATAAAATGGAGGACTTAATAGCAACAGAAAAAGGAAACAGTGAAAAATTCCTTAAGAAATGGTACTATTGGCGTGAATTTTTCTACTCGGAGGAACATGCAGGATTGCTAGTTTAAACACGGAGTAAACATTTGGGGCTAGGGGGTTAAGACGGACAACATAAACTCTTTGTAGGAATTGCGGGGGAGCTGAGGGGCAAGGAAAAGAGACCATGTCGGTCCCCTTGGCTATCCCTCCCCCTTCCCCACTCCCTTCCATACCCTGTCCCCTTCCTTTCTTCCCTCTTTAATCTACTTAATTCTCATTTACTGTTATGCTTTCGCCCTTCTCTTTCTTCTTTACCCTCTTCTGTCGTATCTTCTTTTACTTTCCAATTACTTATAGGACCGTTAGGTTCTTGTAATCTATAATAGAAATTGATGACCTTATGGTCATACCTTGTAGGTTACCGGTTTCATACATATATGAGCCCATATACTCATGGGAATCAGAGAGCTCCCTAACCTTGAGATTGTCTACTCAAGTAAAGTTGGTTTGGTTTTATTATTAAGAAATTCCCTCAAGGTTGGATGGAAGTGACCAGACAAACAGAGATGTTCCTTTTGGAATAATTATAATGTCGTATCCTATGTCTTATTACATATACCCGAATATATTTGTATGATTTTTATTACAACTTGTATTGCACAAATAAAGAATTTGAAAAAAAAAAAAAAAAGTATAAGAAGACCGGTAACACCTTCATTTTAATGAGGTTAACTTTCCCAATAAGCGAAAGTGGTAAATGCTTCCATGCTTCCAACTGTATTTTTGTTTTTGCCAGTACAGGAAGAAGATTTAATGACATATAGTCACTCACTTTGGGTGTTATATGAAGACCAAGGTATTTAAACTGTGATACCCAGGCAATGGGGACCTGTTGTGTCGCCACCGCCTGAGCACCCGGATCAATGGCCATCGCACTGGACTTCTCACAGTTTACACACAGCCCCGAGAATCTTGAGAATTCTTCCAGTATCTTAAAAACCACCTCTAAAGATGGGTCTGGGTCTTGTAGGAAGAGAAGCATATCGCCTGCGTACAAAGCAGTACACTCGCGAATGCCTCCCACCTCTAATGCCTTTATGTCCGGAGATTTGTGGAGTGCTATAGCTAGTGGCTCTATCGCAATAGCGAACAGGGAAGGCGACAGGGGGCAACCCTGTCGCGTTCCCCTGCCCACCGTAAATTGTTGCGAAACAGACACTCCCAATTTGATAGCTGCCTTTGGTTTACTATAGAGCAAAGATATCCATGTCCTAAATGTGTCTCCAAACCCCATCTGACGTAGCACTGCCGACATGTAATTCCAATCCACAGAATCAAACGCTTTAGCCATATCAAGGGATAACACCGCCCTTGTTCCCTTATTAACATGTTCAATTTGAAGGTGTGTGAAGAGCCTGCGCAGGTTTGTGTCTGTGGATTTCTGTGGAATGAAGCCTGTTTGGTCTATGGACACTAGGTTAGTAATATCTTTTGACAGTCTAGTGGCCAACAATGCTATGGGTCTATATGAGGAGCATTCAAACGGATCTTTACCCGGTTTTGCTAATAGAATAACCTGAGCCTGCAACAGTGTATCCAGTGGAATCTTATTTTTAAGACAGAAGAGGAAAAGGGTTTTGAGTCATGGGACTAAGGCCTCTAGATGTGCCCTATACCATTTTATACATAACCCGTCAGGCCCTGGGGATTTATGCGGAGGGAATGATCTGATGGCTGTTTCAATCTCTTTTTCAGTTATCTCAGCCTCCATATCAGTCCTGTCAGCCTCCGAGAGCGTAGGGATATCTAAAGAAGATAATAACGTCTCTAATTCTTGTACATTGTAAGTAGGTACAGGAGCATAAAGGGTTCTATAATATTCCACAAATGTTTCCAGAATATCGGTGGGATCTGTAAGAAGAATACCCTGGTTGTTCCTAATACACGGTATGTTCGTCTGGAGTCTCTGCTCCGCAACTAAAATGGCCAATAGTTTCCCATTTTATCACCCTGTTCAAAGATGGATTCAGCCCTCTTTGTCCAGGAAGTATGTGTTAACTCTGTGAAGTGCAACGCCAACACACGGCACGCCTCCAAGAGTTCCAAGTATGTGACATCTGAGTGATCATTGGCATGCACTGCCTCTTGTGCCCTCTCTGCCTCCTGCAATTCTTGTGTTTTGCTATTAAAGCTTTTCCTTGCCTGTTTAATGGCCGAAATGTACTGACCCCGAATGCATGCCTTAAAGGCATTCCATACAATAGGCAAAGGAGCTGAATCTAAGTTGTCCTCCCAGTAACTAGATACATATGGTGTCACCTGTGAAGCCACGGACTCTACCTTTATCCAACCTGGATTCAACCGCCATGCTCCCCCCCTGAGCCTTGAAGGCAGACCCACATGCACAGACAGTGGTGTATGATCCGAGAGGCCTCCGGACAGATAATTTGCACCCCGTACCAGCTGTAGCATGGGTCGATTGGCGAATGCCAAGTCTATCCTTGAGGAAGACCTATGCGTTTTAGACAAATAGGAAAAACTCCTTGTCGTTGGATTCTTCCAGTGCCACAACTCTATCAAGGATGCCGTGTCTGCCCATGCAGCTAAATCCACTGATGCCGCCCTGAACGCATTAGATGAATCCAGTGCGGCACATAAGATGGCATTGAAATCCCCCGCAATCAGCAGGGGGAGATGCATAAAGGGGGCCAGCTTGCCCAACAGATCATACAAGACCTGAATCTGGAAGGGGGGAGGAACATAGACGTTTACCAGTACCATTTTATGCATATATAGATCAGCAACGACTATTAAATACCAGCCTCCAGGGTCAGATATGACTTTGTGAATTGTACAAGGCACCGACTTACTAATTAAAATGGCAACCCCTCTGGCGTACGTAGAGTATGTTGCATGGAGTGCATGCTGAATCCAGGATCTGCGTAATGACAGAATCCTGTTTCCATCTAAATGCGTCTCCTGCAAAAATACTAACTGTGGTTTAATTGGTTTCAGATATTGGAACATGAAGGCCCTGCGGAACTTACTGAGGCTCCTGACATTCCAAGACACCACGTTAACGATTGTACCTGCCATAATTATATGTTAGCACATTACAGAAGTTACAGTAGATCAAAACTTTCAGTAGGCGTGACCATGATATATCAATACGCTGTACATGTAATGAAGCAGGACTATCACCAAATACCCAACATGGATCATTGCACATTCGCTGAGAAAACAACCCTCATAACCCCCTGCTACGGTGGAAAAAAACCAACAAAAACTATACACTGAGCTTGCTCCCATAACTTGCCTCTTAACCTTGAGAAAGCATGACCATAAAAAGGGGTCGAAACCAAACAGAAAATAAAAATTTGAAAAATTCCTGAGTCCGTCAGTCTAGAAAACAGCAATGTTAATGCCTCTTATGCTCCGTGCCTTCAGAACAGAAACTGTATAATTTCCCCGTTTGAATAGAAGAGAGTCCTTCCCGACCGGCAAGGCAGATCTAGATACACTGAATTTTGTCAAGGGGATCAGAGTGTGTAAGGCATATTGGTGATCGTCAATCGTTCCCAAATGTGAGCGGATTTATCCCCTCACTCTGGCTAGGGTATATTCCCTTCCCACCCCCCTTTCAAAAATAGAAAGAAGGGTAAACGGGCAAGATGGGGGGGGAGGGGGGAAATGCAATCCCATACTTGCAATTAAGAACAGGTGGTAGGTGTCACGGCATCAAGTCGACTCACAATCCATCAATCCAGTCGTTGGCCTCCATTGGGGTGTCAAAGAAGCGAACCGTGCCCTTGTGAGGTACCCGCAGTCGGCTGGGGTATAACATGCTGTACTTTATATCCTTCTCTCTCAGCCTGTGTCTCACTTCGTTGAAGGATCTGCGACGTTTCTGAACCTCAGCCAAGAAGTCCGGAAAGAGCATCACTTTGGTATTCTCGTAAGGCAACTCTGGGTGTTTCCGGGCCTCTGCCAGAATCATATCTCTGTCCCGAAAGTTCAGGAACCTCACCAAAAAAGGCCGAGGATGGGCACCCTCAGGACGGCGGCCTGTGGGGACTCTGTGAGCCCTTTCCACTACGTATGTAGGAGGCATGTCAGGCAGTCCCAGCAGGTTTTTAAATAACGATTCAGCAAATGCAGCTGGGCGCGAGCCCTCAGCCCCTTCTGGCAGGCCCACCACGTGGATGTTATTGCGTCTTTGCCTATTTTCGGCGTTGTCTACTTTATGAACCAGAGACCTCATCACCGCATGCAGGTCCGCTATCTGTGCTGCTTGCAACCCTTGCACCCTTCCACCTCTCCAATCCTATCCTCTGCCTCTGTCAGCCACCCTCTGATTTTATCAAGATCATGGCGGATCGGCGTGCATTCTGATGCCATGTGTTCCACCCGCACCATCAGCATGGTTTTGAAGCCTTCAATGGCTTCCAGGATAGGTTTAGTTATGGTATCTGGAGCTGCAGCCACCAGGGTGTCAGACAGGGGCAGATCTTGTTCCCCAGCAGGAGACTGCATGGCTGCAGGCGTTCTGAGAGGGCTCTGCTGCTGCTCCCATTCACGCTGAGCTCCGGAGGTAGTGGGCAATATGGCGCCTGGGGAGTCCGCGGCCCGCCCCTTCCCCGAGCGCTGTGCTTTCGGGTCTTTTAGGGACTTACCCCGGCCTTTTGCAGACATGTTTGCCATCGCTGAGATGTCCAGAGCCCCTCAGGAGATAGAGTACTGCCGTACCCGTGGTGTCAGATTAGGAAAAAGGGTTGTTTAGACGGACGTGCACGGAGCTCCAGAGGCACTCGTCTTCTCCGGCTCACATCCCGGCCACGCCCCCCACTTTCTTTCTTTTTAAAGATGTTCCAAACAGTTGATTTGGCCACACCTAATGTTTTTGCTATCTCTCTGATGGGTTTGTTTTGTTTTTTTCAGCCTAATGATGGCTTGCTTCACTGATAGTGACAGCTCTTTGGATCCCATATTGAGAGTTGACAGCAACAGATTCCAAATGCAAATAGCACACTTGAAATGAACTCTGGACCTTTTATCTGCTCCTTGTAAATGGGATAATGAGGGAATAACACACCCCTGGCCATGGAACAGCTGAGCAGCCAATTGTCCCATTACTTTTGGTCCCTTAAAAAGTGCGAGGCACATATACAAACTGTTGTATTTCCTACACCCTTCACCTGATTTGGATGTAAATAACCTCAAATTAAAGCTGAAAGTCTGCAGTTAAAGCACATCTTGTTCGTTTCATTTCAAATCCATTGTGGCGGTGTATAGAGCCAAAAAGATTAGAATTTTGTCGATGTCCCAATATTTATGGACCTGACTGTAAGCCTTTAAAATTAGCACTTTTGTTTTTTCACGTTCATGTCCCATAACGGTGTTCGCGTGTTCGAACATACTTTTTGCATGTTCGCATGTCCTGCTGCGAATCGAACTGGGGGTGTTCGGCTCATCCCTAGTGGACTGCGATAGTTCTAAAGAGGAGAATTTTATGTATGAACATTGTATGCGTTCTTAGATGTTGCAGTGGAGTCTTATGGAGGACTAGCTGTCAAAGTTACATCGGAGGAATCAACTAAAGACTTGGCATTCATACACTGCGAGACCAATGTGTAATTTTTAGATGTTTTTGTATATTTTAGCTTTGACAAAGCAAAATTTGTTTTTTCTGCAGAAGTAAATTGGGTACGTAAATCAGGAGAAAAATGTATCAATATTTAAACTAAGATTAGGCAGTTAGAGGGGGATGTCATGGAATTGAAGGGATTGAGAAGCATTGTAATTTTATTTGCCTTTCATCAAAATGTCATTATTTTTAATTTGTCCAAGAGATGAGATTAATAGGGTAAATGGAATAGCCATTTTATTTATCAAACATATATTTATGATCAAGCAGATATATTTGATGCAAATTGTATAACAGCTGTTGTGTTCAAATGCTATTTACACCTTCATTTTCAAAGATTGCTATCTCTGCCTTTTCCCAGAGAACTACTGGAAGTGAAATGTCTATGTGAATCAAGTATTTTGCATTTCAGTCAAGATTTTACTTCAAAAATCCTTTAGTAGGGATGAGCTCTATGTTCGGGTCGAACATAAGTTCGACTCGAACATTGGGTGTTCACCTGTTCGCAGAACAGCAAACATTATTGGGCATTCGCGGAAAATTTGAGTGCCGCGGAATGCCCCATAATGCGATGCGAAATGGCAGTGCATTGCTGTATGATTGGCCAAAGCATGCACCTGACCTCTATGCTTTGGCCAATCACAGCGTGCTTTGCTGAGAGAGCCATAATTGGCCAAACGCAGGGTGCCTTTGACCAATCATGGCTCAGGGGGACTAAGTCCACGTCCCACATATAAGGCTGCTTACATAGTGGCCGTGTGTAGTGTTGTTGGAGTGGACAGAGAGATAACTTGAGTTAGATTAAGCAGGCAGGTTATTCAGTTAGTGGCAGTGTATTTGATTGATATATATATATATATATATAAATATATATATATATATATATATATATATATATATATATTATATATATACAGTCTAGTATATATATATTGTTTTAGCAGACACCCTAGGGAATAAAATGAAATTTAAAATATATATATATATATATATATATATATATATATATATATATATATATATATATATACACTCTGCATTTAGCATAGACTATATATTCAGGGTTTACTCGATATTTGGTCAGTGCAGGCAGTGTATTAATAAATATATATATATAAATATATATAAATATACTCTGCATCCAGTGTAGCCTATAGCTACAGTGCATTCGGTATTCGGTGGTGTACTGTTTCTAATACACCTCATGCGGTGTATTAATATATACTCTGCATTCAGTGTAGCGTATATATACAGTGCATTCAGCGGTGTACAGTATATGATACACTTCAGGCGGTGTATCTATATATATATATATATATATATATATACATACACACACACAGTCTAGTATATATATACAGTATATCACAAAAGTGAGTACACCCCTCACATTTTTGTAAGTATTTTATAATATCTTTTCATGTGACAACACTGAAGAAATGACACTTTGCTACAATGTAAAGTAGTGAGTGTACAGCTTGAATAACAGTGTGAATTTGCTGTCCCCTCAAAATAACTCAACACGCAGCCATTAATGTCTAAACCGCTGGCAACAAAATTGGGCCCAATTAGACATTTTTCCTCCCCGGTGTAATGTGACTCGTTAGTGTTACAAGGTCTCAGGTATGAATGGGGAGCAAGTGTGTTAAATTTGGTGTTATCGCTCTCACTCTCTCATACTGGTCACTGGAAGTTTAACATGGCACCTCATGGAAAAGAACTCTCTGAGGATTTGAAAAAAAGAATTGTTGCTCTACATAAAGATGGCGTAGGCTATAGGAAGATTGCCAGAACCCTGAAACTGAGCTGCAGCACGGTGTCCAAGACCATACAGCGGCTTAACAGGACAGGTTCCACTCAGAACAGGCCTCCCCATTGTCAACCAAAGAAGTTGAGTGCATGTGCTCAGCGTCATATCCAGAGGTTGTCTTTGGGAAATAAACGTATGAGTGCCAACATTGCTGCAGAGGTTGAAGGGGGTCAGCCTGTCAGTGCTCAGACCATACGCCGCACACTGCATCAAATTGGTCTGCATAGCTGTCCTCTCAGAAGGAAGCCTCTTCTCTAAAGATGATGCACAAGAAAGCCCAGAAACAGTTTGCTGAAGACAAGCAGACTAAGGACATGGATTACTAAAACCATGTCCTGTGGTCTGAGACCAACCAGGTGAGGAGTGCAAAGACAAGTGTGTCTTACCTACAGTCAAGCATGGTGGTGGGAGTGTCATGGTCTGGGGCTACATTAGTGCTGACGGCACTGGGGAGCTACAGTTCATTGAGGGAACCATTTTATTCTATCTTTTCTTGTGACAACACTGAAGAAATTACACTTTGCTACAATGTAAAGTAGTGAGTGTACAGCTTGTACAACAGTGTAAATTTGCTGTCCCCTCAAAATAACTCAACACAAAGCCATTAATGTCTAAACCGCTGGCAACAAAAGGGAGTACACCCCTAAATGAAAATGTTCAAATTGGGCCCAAAGTGTCAATATTTTGTGTTGCCACTGTTATTTTCCAGTGCTGTCTTAACCCTCTTGGGCATGGAGTTCACCAGAGCTTCACAGGTTGCCACTGGAGTGCTGTTCCACTCCTCCATGACGACATCACAGAGCATGCCCACCAGGTGGAACTCAACGTTGGCAATGCTGCAGCGGCTGCACACAGCAGAGGGCCATCAATGAGTACTTGTGCGAGTATGGCACCAGGACAGGATCAGGGGAGCTTGGCTTCTTTTCGCCACGCCAGTGGTTACTGATCAAGGATGCATGGACTGTCCTGTCACCTTTTGAGGAGGCCACAAGGATGCTGAGCAGCGACAATGCATGCATCAGTGACACTGTCCCTCTAGTCTTCCTGCTGGAGCACACGCTTCATGGAATTATGGACAGGGCACTTGAGGCAGAACAGCGGGAGGAAGAGGAGGACTTAATTTCCTCTCAAGGCCTCCTTTCTCCAGATAGCATTCCTGCGGGCCCACCAAACACACAGGAAGAAGAGGAGGAGGAGGATTGTGTCAGCATGGATGTAGAGGAAAACACTCAGCAGCAGTCTTCAAGGGATGGTTTTCAGTCCCCAGAAACCCAAGGAGTTGTAGGTGGCTGGGAGGAGGGAGTTACGGATAATGGGATCCTTAGTGACCCAGGGGACTCAGAATCGAATGCCTCTGCAAACTTATGCTGCATGGCCTCCCTGACTCTGCAAAGCCTGCGAAAGGACCCTAAGATTTGTGGTATCAAAGAGAGGGATCATTACTGGCTGGCAACCCTTCTTGATCCACGTTACAAGGGTAAAGTTGCGGAACTCATCCTGCCTTCGCAGAGGGAGCATGGGATGAAACATCTTCAGGTGACCTTGAAGAAAGGTTTGTGTAATGCATTTCCAGAGCCTGGGAGGTTACCATTTCCTGTTGCTGGACAACATGTTGCTGAGGCTTCGTTCAGTCAGAGGAAGAGCGGTGGAGAAGGTGGCAGCTGACCAATGCCTTTAAACAATTTTTCAGTCCTTAGCGCCAAGGTCTGATCTGTTCAAGCAACCATTGCCAGCATCTGCATTATATGGTGCAGGAATATCTAGGGGCAAGAGCAGACTTGGAGATCTTTCCAACAGAGCATCCACTGGGTTACTGGGTTTCAAGGATGGACCACTGGCCAAAACTTATTCAATATGCAATTGAGCTACTAGCCTGTCCTGCATCCAGCGTGCTTTCTGAACGCACATTCAGTGCTGCTGGGTTTGTAACAGATCAAACAGTGCTCCTGTCCACAGACTCAATTGATAGGCTCACATTCATAAAAATGAATCAGTCTTGGATCAGCAGCTATCAAGCGACTGATGCTGATGTAACTGATTGAGTATGCTATGGATCTGGTGTCCCTTGAAGACTGTAAAAAAGAGGAAACGTGTAAATTGGGCGTTAAACGGTCAACTCCAGACATATGTATTACAACACAGATATATATAAGAATGAGAAATTATAAACCACAACAGGTGTACAAAAGGAAATATATATCATACATATACATAAAAAGGGGAGAAAATACAAGACAGTGATACACATACAGAATATATTGCATAAGAGCAAATGATGGCCGACATGTTTCGTGGTTGTAATCAATAGCCGCTTCATCAAGGCTTGGTTACTGTATAGTTTAGTCAACATCTAAAACACAAAATATACAAAGTGCATACATATATACATTACAATCCATACAAAAAAGGGGGGGAAGGGGGGGACAGGGGAAGGAAGGATAAAAAACAAAATAAAAAAGCAAAAATATATATCTACCTAGTGGCCATCTGAGGTGTCCAGAGGGGAGACCAAAATGCACAATACATGCCATGCTCAGAGTCCGCACTTTGTGGACAATACCTTCAGGTAATAAGACTATTGGGGTTATCCCTGAAAGGATAGATCCAGAAAGCCAAATTATAATGACAATACTAATACATATATGTAGATTGCAGGTATCCGGTAGTAGTTAAATATGCCAACCTTGACAGACAGTAGTAGTCTGATACTGCATTGCCAGAAATAATGAAATATAATGCCACATAATGTTCCAACAGTCCCCAAACAGAGGTGAATCCTATAACATGAATATGCTACACATAAACAAAGGCAAAAAAGCCAAAAGGTATTGGAAAAACGCAGTTAAGGTTCAAAAGCCAGATCTAATCTTATATAACAGAATGTCATGATAACAGCAAAAACAGGTGGTCTATAGGCTATCACCTGAGTGACATGCCAACCACATAGGAGCTGTTCCCTCCAGCAAGGATTCAGTCAGGCATGTTAAAGGTCTGGGTCTCCCGAGGATCCCGAATCCCAGCATGAAGCTCCAATGCGGACCTCCATCTCTATATAAACAGTACACAGAGGGAAGAATCCACAGAATCCTGGGCGGGTCCTCTCTCCATAGGACCAATAGTATCACAGGATATCGAAAAAGGGCGCCAAAAAATAAGTGAGGTGGACCTAGCACAAACAGAGCAGCCCAGAGCTCCACTGTTTGTGCATAGTGAATCCGCCCACGTGCACGCCGACACCATACCGCAAACCGGATGTGACATCAAACCGGAAGTGCCCTCAAGCCAATAGTGACCTCAACCTGGAAATGACCTCAAACCGGAAGTGACGTTGTGCCGCCGCATGTGGGTCTAGGGGCTAATACTGTAAACAATGCCAAAAGAACAAACAAAAGAAAAAAAGAAAAAGGCACCGCAGCAACAACAAAACTGCAGGGCAAACCAAAATTCCCTAGTGAACCGGGAAGAATGGATCCATGTGCCCAAATTAAAAAAAAAACCCATGGAGACCTAGTCCCGAGACCTCAAAGGGTCAAACAGGCAAGATAAAAAAAAAGGGGAGAGGGGAGAAAAGGAAAAGAGGAAAAAAGAGGAGATTCCGAACAAAGGATAAGATTGTCAAAGTTACCACCCCAGGGACCCCGATGTACTCTATCCAGAGCTCTGAATCTCAAAGTATCTATGTTGCAGGACGGACAATCAGCAAAATGTCTGGCAACCGGACTAATAGGGATTTCGTCCCTAATGTCTGCTGCATGTTCCTCAACTCTTTGACAGAGCATACGTCTGGTCTTCCCAACATAAAAGGCGTTGCACCCACCTGTATGTTAATACACCACCCCCCTAGTATCACAGTTAACAAAGTACCTAGGTTCAATCGAGGTGGGTCCTATGTTAAAGCGCTCATTGCCCAGCTGGATGTAGCGGCAATAATCACAGTGCCCACATTTATATGTGCCCTTTGGGCGAGTACCACATGGATCCTGGCCCACCTGTCTGTCAAAGTAGCTAGCTGTAAAAGTATCCCTGAGTGACCGATTTCTTTTAAATGTAATATGGGGATTTGAGTCCACAAAGTGTCTTACCACAGGG
This sequence comes from Aquarana catesbeiana, assembly GCF_042186555.1. Taxonomy (NCBI): domain Eukaryota; kingdom Metazoa; phylum Chordata; class Amphibia; order Anura; family Ranidae; genus Aquarana; species Aquarana catesbeiana. The sequence goes on from NC_133327.1 coordinate 474,266,881, forward strand.
TCCTCGGTTAATAAGTACCAGTGTTTGGACAAAATCCCCATTACGTCATCATCGGTATTGATACACTCGGATCCCTTCTCGTCCTGAAATAGTAATAGATCCTGTGGGCTTTCAAGAGCCTTCTTATTTGCTCGTTTAAGAGCCTTTTGGCTATAGCCCCTCAGTAAAAATTGATTCAAGGCATCCTCCTGTATTTTAAAGTCCTCATCAGTGGAACAGTTACATCAGACTGATACTGTCTGATGGGTGTGGCCCTGATTAAGTGTCTGGGATGGGCGCTTGTAGCATGAACTAAAGAATTTACATCCGTGGGCTTTCTAAAGAGACTAGTACTAATGGACCCATCAGCCGATTTTCTGATGGTAAGATCCAGAAGTAGGGAGTAGTCCATCTATCTACGTTTAACGTAAAACGCTGATTAAATAAATTGTCATTCAGTTCTTGGATAAAGCTAGCAAGTAGAATCAAGGGCCCTCTCCAGAATATGAGGATATCATCGATGTACCTCCGCCATAAGGACACATGACGGAAGTACATCGATAAATCCTCAGGTACTACTACCAGATATCTGCAATCTACATATATGTACTAGTATTGTGAATATATTTTGTCTTTCTAGATCTATACTTTCAGGGATGACCCCCAATAGCCTTATTACCTGGAGGTAATCCAGGTAATAAGTGCGGACTCTGAGCATGGAATGTATTGTGCGCTTTTGTCTCCCCCTAGTCCGGACACTGAGGTCACTAGGTAGATATATTTTTGCTGTTTTGTTTTTTATCTTTCCTTCCCATGTTCCCCCCTTCTGCCCCCTTTTTTTCTTTTTTTGTATGGATTGTAATGTATATATGTATGCACTTTGTATATTTTGTGTTTTAGACAGTGGCGGCTGGTGACATTTTAGGATGGGGTGCGCTAGACCCCGCCCTTCCTTTTTTGACCCCTCCCACTTGGTGAAAATGGGCGTGGTTTCAGCGAAAAAATGTTGGGAGCATGGCTTAAAGGGTGTGGCACCTGGTGTTAGCACTTCAATCATCCCGGGACCATGGTTGTTTTGATGTTAGGATGATTGAAGTGCATTATTTCTATTATTACATTGTAATATAAAATTAACTCACTCAACTCACCATAATGCAAAATCAGTGGGAGCCCAGAGCGTATCACCTGCCATGTCGCCTGCCACCAGATGCCATCAGGTGTCCCCAGTGGAGTCCGTCTTTACATCAGGTGCCCCCAGCGGTGTCCGTCCTTACATCAGGTGCCCCCAGCAGAGTCCCTCCTTACATCAGGTGCCCCCAGCAGAGTCCGTCCTTACATCAGGTGCCCCCAGCAGAGTCCCTCCTTACATCAGTTGCCCCCAGCAGACTCCCTCCTTACATCAGGTGCCCCCAGCAGAGTCCCTCCTTACATCAGGTGCCCCCAGCAGAGTCTGTCCTTACATCAGGTGCCCCCAGCAGAGTCCCTCCTTACATCAGGTGCCCCAGCAGAGTCCCTCCTTACATCAGGTGCCCCAGCAGAGTCCCTCCTTACATCAGGTGCCCCCAGCAGAGTCCCTCCTTACATCAAGTGCCCCAGCAGAGTCCCTCCTTATATCAGGTGCCCCCAGCAGAGTCCCTCCTTACATCAGGTGCCCCCAGTGGAAGTCCCTCCTTACATCAGATGCCCCCAGCAGCGGAGTCCCTCCTTACATCTGTGTCCCCATCAGTGGAGCCTCTCCTTACATCTGTGTCCCCATAAGTGGAGCCCCTCCTTACATCTGTGTCCCTGTCAGCGAAGTTCCTCCTTACATCTGTGTCCTCATCAGCGGAGCCCCTCCTTACATCTGTGTCCCCGTCAGTGGAGCCCCTCACATCTGTGTCCCCGTCAGTGGAGCCCCTCCTTATATCTGTGTAACCATCAGCGGAGCCCCTCCTTACATCTGTGTCCGCATCAGTGGAGGCCCTCCTTACATCAGTGTCCCCATCAGCGGAGCCCCTCCTTACATCTGTGTCCCCATCAGCAGAGCAGAGTCCTCCTCACATCTGTGTCCTCATCAGCAGAGCAGCAGAATCCTCCTCACATGTGTCCCTGACAGCACAGCCCTCCTTCAAGCCGCGTCCTGGCTTTCTCCGTGTGTTCAGTGGAGAGGGGCCTCCCCTCTCCACTGAACACAAGAGGATTAGTCCTCACAGTGGCCATCTTTTTGTAGCCTGCAGGAAGGGACATTGTTCTCACACTGAGAACAAAGCCCCCAGCCGAGGGCGTCGGGCGGATGCTGTTCGGCGCGATGGATTGAGCCACAAAGCATCTCCAAACCCCGCCAATGGAGCGCCTAGTCTGCAATCTCGTGATTGCATAGACGTGGCGCTTCCCATAGTGCACTGTGTCCGGCGCCCGAACACAGTGCACTTAAGAACTTTTTTTTTTTTTTAAAGGGCCATGTTGCTCTTTTGCAATATATACTGTATGTGTATCACTGTCTTGTATTTTTGGGGATTAGCTCTCCCCTTTTTATGTATATGTATGATATATATTTTCTTTTGTAGACCTGTTGTGGTTTATAATAAAATTTCTAATTTTTATATATATCTGTGTTGTAATACATATGTCTGGAGTTGACCGTTTAATGCCCACTTTACACTTTTCCCCCTTTTTACTATATAATTAGGGTTGGCACTCCAGGACATATCTTTTCGATCTGATATGGGTGGGTCTTGACTACATCCCTTGAAGACTGCCTATGCTGACTATACTACTTCTCCTCAAACTTGATGATGCTAGCTTCCAACAATATGTTTTGTTTAGGGCACCACCACTACCACCCAAGGCCCAATTTTTCTGCCCCTTTTTAACAGGGTCATGTAATTACAATTTTGTATATAATATTTCACAGCAGGGCCTGTTCCTGCGCCCAATAAGAGTAACTGTGAGGGGTTACAGTGTTGTGGCACCACCACCCAAGGACCAATTTTTCTGTCCCTGTTTAACAGGGGCATGTAATTACAATTTTTGATATAATATTTCACAGCAAGGCCGGTTCCTCCGCCCAACAAGAGTAACTGTGAGGGCTTACAGTGTTCTGGCGCCACCAAAACCAAAGGCCCAATTTTTATGCCCCTGTTTAACAGGGCCATGTAATTGCATTTTTGATATATTTCACAGCAGGGCCCGTTCCTGTGCCCAACAAGAGTAACTGTGAGGGGTTACAGTGTTCTGGTACCACCAACACCTAAGGCCCAGTTTTTCCGCAGAGTATATAGGGCAGGCTGTATAGTATATATACTGCTGTTTAGAACCCCCACGCCTTTTTAAAAAAAAAATTGGTGCAGAGTTCCTCTTAATTTCCATACCAGACCTGAAGGGCCTGGTATGTATTTTAAGGGGGACATCCATGCCATTTTTTTTGTATTTTTGGCGCGGGTTCCCCTTAATATCCATACCAGACCCAAAGGACTGGGGGGGGGACCCACGCTGTTTTCTTCAATGATTTTTCTCTATTTCACCAGGATCAGACAATACATTACAGCCGCAAGCAGTTTTAAAATTAAATTTTTTCCTTTAGAAATGTAATTTTGCTAGGGGGGCCTGATGCTACATGGAGTAGGACGGTTTCCGAGTAGCTCCGTCCGTTGAGCCTGCAATCCTCGGCATCCTACAACCCACGGGCAGTATTTTGGCACCAAAGTTACATCTCCAGATACCCCAGACTCCGGACAACATGCCCCCACCCAAAACACAGAAATCTACTGCGGCGAAGTTGGACCAATACCGCCGGCAGGAGAAAGAAGACCAAGAGGAAAATGGCGGCGCCGCTAAGCATAGCGAGGTGCGGACGGCGGGAGATACAGACAAGCTCCTAGAAGCAATAACCTTTTGCCGCACGTCACTCACTTCGCAAATCGAAGAAGTTAAAGTGGACATATCCCTAATCAGGCAGGACCTACACAAACTCCAGGATCGGGTCAAGGCCTTCTCCCTCATGCTGGCAGTCAAAAGAGCACAACGCACATGCCGGCCAGACCACCGCCACAGGGAGCCCCGCCACACACATTTATTGCCAAACTGTTGAATTATAAAGATCGAGACATGGCCCTGAGACTGGTGAGGGAGAGGGATAATATCCCTTTTGGAAATGTCAAAATTGCAATATTCCCTGACTTCTCTGCGGAGGTCCAACGGCGCAGACAGAACTTCATGGAAGCCAAGCGCAGACTTAGAAACCTAAATATCAAATACGCCATGTTGTTCCCAGCGCGACTCAGAGTAGAACACGATGGCCGTGCATCTTTTTTTGAAGACCCTGCAGAATTGATCGCCTGGATAGAATGCCCCAACGCTCCTGACAAGGTGGACTAAAGTATCTGTGAGTATGAGATCTATCACCATGCCTACATACATAAAGTTCCTAAAATTCATACAGCAATGCTATATAGTCAGCCCAGTCCATTGTACTTTGTTCACAGTACTTTATCATCCACCTGTTGTTACCATTGTGGATCAGACTGAACAGGCTACAGAGGCTGACTATGTAATCACATATACTTTCCACTATTGGGACGCAACTTATCCTGGAACAGTGGGATAACACTTATGTATAATGCTGTGAATCTTCTCCTTTAGTGCCCCAAATGGGGTATGTTCAAACTTTTCAAGCTACAACAGTAGCAGGAGCCTTGGACTGCTATAGTCCTACTAACAACATGTAAAGTGCAGCGTGACTTGCCCCCATGCACTTCTGGAAAAGGCGGCTCAAGAAACTGGAATTACTGCACAACCGGGCTCACCACTGGCCAAAGATCAGGGATCTCATTGTTAGGAAAGCCGATTTTTCTCCCTCGTGGCTAGCCTGGTATATCACTGTCTTACAGAGGCTCCTTGTACTTTACCTATTTTTTTGTTTTCCCTTTTAACATTGCCGTTTTTTCTGGGACTGCAACAAAGTTCTGTTAAGGGTTTATGCTCGCATCATTTGGGTGAGGTGCAGGGCAGGGCGTGGAGGGGAGGGGGGAGGGGGGGAAACTAAACTGTTGAACTTAAAAGTGCGTAATATAATCTTTATACATATAGTGCAAGTGTGTTTACTATCGAAATGGTACTTTCTTGATATCCATTGTTTTTCATCAATTACATCTCCTGTGAATAGATTAATTCTGGTAACCCGCTTTCAGGGAAACAGGTGTTTTAATGTGTACAGGTTATATAATCATAGGCAACGATGTCAATGGCGTCACTAAAATTTCTTATTTGGAATGTGAGGGGCCTACGTGACAAGATTAAAGGAATGGCAACCCTCACATTCCTTAAGAAACAGAGGGCAGACGTAGTTGCACTGGTTGAAACACATGTGGAAGGTAGACTCCAAATGACACTCCGACGCCCATGGGTAGGCTGGACATTCCACTCGGTATATACACTTCATTCCAGAGGAGTGTCAATACTCATCGCAAAATCAGTGCATTTCGAACTCTGTGAATTACAAACAGATCCACAGGGTCGGTATGTATGTATATCCTCTAAATTACACGGGGAACCTTTTCTTATTATGGCTTTTTATGTCCCTCCTCCTATTCTCCACCACCATAATTCTGGAAGGCATCTCATTCATGGCTCGTCATCCTACATCCCAAGCAATATGGATGGGAGACTTCAATACCACGCTCAATGAGGACTTGGACAGACTAAGACCCTCATTGCCTAGCTCAAGTAATGCCAGAGACACCAGACTTTCCAAAATTCTCTCCCCTCTTCATCTAATAGACACCTGGAGACACAGATTTCTGCACACGCGTACTTACTCCTGTTTTTCGACATCACACAACACCATGACTTTATTCTTATATCTCAAAGACTCACTTCACGTCTCTTATAAACAACATTTGGTCCCAGACTGCTCTCAGACCATACCCCATACTGGATCACGTTGAGTTTCCCTCTTGACAAACCATCACAGACATGGCGCCTGAACCCACTTTGGTTATCACTATTACCTGAAGATGATGACCTCATTACTGAGTGGGGAAGATTTTTTTGCAGAGAATGTTGACTCTGCTTCTCCCTCGGTGGTATGGGAATCCTTTAAGGTACATGCCCGGGCTACCCTAACCCATATTAACAAGATAAAAGCAAACTCTGCAGAAACATATGATAAGGCAGTGGCAGAACTCTCATCCATAGAGCAAACATACACTGCTGACCCCTCTCTGACCAATGCTTCTATCCTTAAACTATGAACTAGGGTGGTGAATCAGTTACAATATGAGAAAGCTAGACAGAAATTGTTTTTCACTAAACAGAAGCACTTTGAGCAGGAAGAAAGGGCTGCCAAACTCCTTGCATACTTGGTTCATAACGAAGATAAACCCCCCGGTGGTTATTACACTTCAGGGCCCAGACGGGAAAAAATCTCAGACCCCCCCCAATGTGTCATCCAAGTTCAGGCAATTCTTTATGGACCTGTATACATCCACGGTGCAAGAGGAGTCCACTGATATGGATCTCTTCTTAGACGAGATCACATTCCCTCAAGTTACAGATGAACAGATTCGCCTTCTTGAAGCCCCTCTCACTTTAGAGGAAATAGATGCTGCAATAGCAGGTTTTGCCAGATCCAAATCTCCCAGCTCAGACGGTTCACCTATAGAGTTTGTCAATATAGCGAGATAATCACCCCCAAATTATTAGCCCTCTACAATGATATGTTTAAATCCTTTAATCTGCCACCATCTATGAGGGAAGCCATAATAGTTCTGATACCCAAACCGGGCAAAGATCCAGGCTACCCAGAGTCATATCGCCCCATCTCATTATTACAAGTCGATATTAAAATTCTAGTCAAGACACTTTCTATTCGCCTAAATCAAGTCATACTCTCCCTCATACATGCCGATCAGGCTGGGTTAATGCCAGGCCACAATACTTCATTCAATCTTCGAAAACTATTTATTAATCTACAAGCTACACACGAAAATGTTGGTACATGGGTAGTGGTGACTCTCGACACGGCCAAAGCGTTTGATTCGGTGGAGTGGAGATATCTTTGGAGGTGCCTTGAGAGATATGGCTTTGGTCCGAACTTTATTAAATGGGTTCAGTTACTATACCAAAACCCTGCAGCTAAGGTGGTGGCGAATGGTTGGCCATCTCAGCAATTTGCCCTCAGTCGAGGCACGAGACAGGGCTGCCCACTCTCCCCACTACTCTACGCTTTGGCTGCGGAACCACTTGTCGTGTCTATTAGGGCAAACCCAGAGATTGTAGGACTAAAATTCGGACTCACTGAAAAAATTAGCATGTACGCTGACGATACGTTATTATACCTAGCTGATCCTGGCCCCTCACTCCATAACGCCCTTCAAACAATTGAACAATTTGGGAGATTTTCCGGTCTCAAGATAAATTGGGGGAAATCCCAAATCTTGCCAATTGACAACTTCCCACCTACAGAAATCCAAGCCAATATGCCAGTACAAAGAGTTGACAAGATCAAATACCTAGGGGTGTATGTCTCCAGAACTCCAGCAGACTACATAACACTAAACATCAAACCAATATTCTCCCTCATTAAAGCTAAAATCCAAGGCTGGGCCCGTCTGCCTTTAGGGCTTTGGGGCTGTATTAATCTTATTAAGATGGTAATACTACCCAAAGTACTTTATATCCTCTGGCACTCCCCGACCTATGTACCCTTAAAATATTTCAAGTCAATCGAAGCCCTTCTTAAGCCCTTTGTTTGGGGGAACAATAGGCACAAGCTAACCTGGCAGGCTCTTAAAAACCCGACAGACATGGGGGGCACGGCACTTCCGGACTTCAACCATTACTACATTGCATCCCAATTATCCCAACTTTTCCATATAGACAAGGCAGACAGTGAGAGATTCCTACTCCTATTATGCCCACAATGGGCACAACAAACCACAGACCCGATCTATGCTATCACCATGGGCACAAAGACCTCAGAGGGTAGCGGTGACAAGAAGTCTTTACTGTATCACTACAGACGCACATCTGAACTCGCTGTTAACAAACTAGGCATACCTCCACATAATGATCATACTCCCCTTTGGCATAATAAGGGCCTACAAGAATTTCAACAAATTCAAGATCCAGGGCTTTGGATTAAACAGGGCATATTCGATCTGCACCATATATTATCAAATGGGAACCTCAAAGGCCTTAGCGCCCTCAAAGAAGAATTTGCATTGCACAACCGTATGTTCTTCAGATTCCTCCAACTGAGACATGCAACCCAGGCACATTTTTCACAATCTCTCCCGCAATCTGCACCTAACCCCATCATAGCAATCATTAAAGACACAGACCCCAAAAAATTAATATCATGCTTTTACAACATGCTCAACACACCGGTATCCACCAAAATTGCATATAGTCTTAAACCACATTGGGAGGGGGATGTGGGACCAATGGAAGATGAGGAATGGGAGGAGGCGTTGGAAACCTGTAAAGAAGTATCTCCCAAACTCTCGGACAGGCTCTCCCAAATATACATATTACACAGAGCATATCTAACCCCGCTTAGGGTGGCTAGATTCAAGAAGAACAGACCTGCTACATGCCCGCTGTGCGGTTTCGCAAGTGGCACATTCTTTCACCTTATTTGGTCCTGTCCACAAATAGAGGGTCTCTGGAAACAAATTGTACACTTTCTGTATGATAACATGGGCTCTCCTGTAGCGCTAGACCCGAAACAGTGTCTGCTTGGGAAATTTTCTGGCCCCCTAGACAAATATACCAAAATATTCCTCCAAGAAACTCTCTTCTCCGGTAGGAAAATTATAGCTAGGAAGTGGATGCGTTCATCACCCCCAGAGATCAAGGAGTGGAGGACAGACATAAATGCAATCCTTCCCTACAAAAGGTTCATATATATTAACAGGGGATGCCCAGACAAGTTCAATAAAATATGGGATCGCTGGGTACAAGACTCGGAAACTTGTTTATAACCGATGTAAATTTTTGTTATAACCACATTAATCTCAGGTAATAGTTGTAAGTCTTTAATCTAAACCAGATGATAAGAACAACTAGAAAAGGATATAATAACATATTTGCATTAATACATACTATATTGCTACCCTGCAAAGTGAAAATGTAATTGTATGTATACCTTACATTATATGTATGCACTTTTGTTCAATAAAAACCCTTGTTCAACTGAGAAATGTAATTTTGCTGTGGTACTGTTATAAACATGGGAAAGATGCACTACTTTACAGGCATACTAAGGACACCCCCAGGCACGATATATAAAGGAATATTTAATTTTTATTGTTTCACGTTAAGCATTATTAAAATCACTGCTCCCAAAAAATCGTCCGTTTTTAAAACTTTTTTTTGCATTGATACATGTCCCCTGGGGCAGGACCCGGGTCCCCAAACACTTTTTATGGGAATAACTTGCATATAAGCCTTTAAAATGAGCACTTTTGATTTTTCACATTCAAGTCCCATAGACTTTAATGGTGTTCCCGTGTTCGCACAAATTTTTTGCCTGTTCGCATGTTCTGCTGCAAACTGAACAGTGTTTGGCTCATCCCTACCCTTTAGCTAGCTAGTTCCTACCATTTGGTAAAACATATCAATTGTATTACAAGGCTCCAGCTCAGGGATCCTCAAACTATGGCCCTCCAGCTGTTGTGGAACTACACATCCCATGAGGCATTGTAAAACTCTGACATTCACAGACATGACTAAGCATGATGGGAATTGTAGTTCCTAAACAACTGGAGGGCCATAGTTTGAAGACCCCTGCTCTAGCTAGTCAGAGCAATTCTTTTGAAACCAAAATGTACTGCGATTATGCTGCTCTTCCTGCCTGTAGCGAAACTACAGGCTTGTATAAATAAATACATTTATTTATCAATCTGGCTTCGGCGATTAAAATGTTACTGAAACCCATGAGTCTTGAGGTTTCCCCTACAGAGCCAAATACAGGGCAATCTTAGAAGAAAACCTGTTAGAGTCTGCAAAAGACTTGAGACTAGTGCGAAGGTTCACCTTGCAGCAGGACAACAACCCTAAACATACAGCCAGAGCTAAAAAACACAGACACAAGAAAAAAACTAGCAGGTGCGCCGATCAACAGTTTATTATAGCCCTACAGCTGGCTATTGGTGATAATTAGACAAGTCAAAGGGTGATGCTGCTCTCTATGGATCCTCTGGGTGGCAGGAACACATCTAGACAAAAACACAAAAGAAGAGATTTGTATATATGTATAGCTATAAATGTATGTATTATAGGTAGCTATAAATGTATGTATCACATAAGGGCTACCCCCATATAGATCCCTACACATTATACAGTGCTTTGAAAAAGTATTCACACAAGTTGTGGAGAAGTTTAACCACTTGCCGACCACCTTCCGCATATATACTGGCTGCACAAACCGATGTACCTGTATGTCGATCTGTGCATGTGGTGCTTCGCGCGCGCGGCGTGGTGAACTCGATGTCCGCAGGCCACCTGCAATCTCATTAAAGAGAAGCAGAACGGGGATGTAAACAAGACGTATCCCCATTCTGATAGGGGAGGAAAGAGAGATTGTCTGTTCCTAGTGATCAGGAACAGCAATCTCTCTCTACTACGAGTCAGTCTGTCCCCCTGACAGTCAGAAACGACGTCCCTAGGGAACACAGTTAACCCATTGATCACCCCTAGTGTTAACCTCTTCCCTGCCAGTGCCATTTATACCATACCTCCCAACCGTCCCAGATTCCGCGGGACCATCCCGCGATTTGAAGTAAGTCCCGGGGTCCCGTGGATCTGGGCTGAAGTCCCGGAATCCAGAGCTGGAACTTGTTCCATCCCTGGGCTCCAGTCAGTAGTGGTATCCTCAATGGGTGCAATGTGTGCTCTCACACACAGCACCCATTGAGTATTCCTGGGAGAAAATCTGGCTGAAATTTTTGCTACCCCCCCTCTCCTGAATGCAGTCACTGGTTGTTAGGACCGCCGGCATCCTAGCAACCGATGACATCATTTGCAGGACTCTCAGCTCTGTCCCATCTTCGGCTCCCAATCCCACCTATCAGCGGCCCAGATCCTGTGTGCCAACCGCCTCCATGCCGCCTCTCAGTGGCTTGTGGAAGGTAAGTGCAGTGGGGGAGGCAGCTGGGGCAACTTTCAGAGGGGCGCAGAAAGTCCCATGCGGGTAAGACAGTGGAAAAGTGAGTGCAGCGGTAAGACACTTTAGGTTCGGGAACACGTGCGCCTTATATCCTCCTGTCTGTATACAATGACTGCGTGGGAGAGGACTGTAGTCCTCATTCGCTGAGTAGTGCTAGTAGGACTTGTCAGGACGCGAGTAGTCCTCGCTGTTCCCTGATATAGTACACCCCTTCCTGTACATGGCATCTTCTGGTGGGCGTATCCCTTCTACCAACAGGTGATGGTCCTGCACGAACCTGGGTGATAGCAGGTAAGTGGCTTCTCTCTTTCCTGTGCTGTCATGGCCGTGTCATCCTCCCCTATGTATTGGGTTTAGGTGAGTGTATGCTTATCTGTACACATCGATCCCTAGCTCTTCTGCTCTCTCTCCATGGGTGAGTCGGGGAGGGTTGCAGCTTTCCTTGAGTCCCCCTACCTTTGCAGGCTTCTTCAAAACCTTGAGCAGTTTCACATTGCTGCAGGCAAGGAGTGACAACACAGATGGCTGAGCTTCCTTTTTTCCCCCTCTTCCCCTCATTCAGCCTCTGCAGACTCTGGAAAGCCAAGTTGCATCCCCCCCACTGTGACCCTCCAAAGCTCAGCAAGTCCTGCCAGACATCTTTAGTTGCTGCTTTCTCGTTTGTCACAGTGACCCCAGACCCCCTTCATGTTCCTAGGAGGAAGGGAGTGTGACAATACAAAAGGGTTCTGCTTCACAGATCAGCCAAGTATTCTGGAGATCCCCTTCCCCACCCTCAGCTAAGCTAGACTCATTGTCTTTTCTTTAATTAGGCTTGGTATTAGAGAAGGCTTTGCTACTTCTGGGTGTGTTGTCAGTAAGTGGACTTGGGCTCTATTTCTTTTTCTTTCTGTCTCTCTTCCTTGGCTTTTAGTGGCTGAGCTTCAAATAGACTTCTTCTCAGTCTCTTCCCAGATCTCCGGCACTTCTCCACTACTTCAGAAAACTTTTATTTAAAGGAGTGAGAGTTGGGCTTGAATAGTCTCTAGGTTCTCCTGCAGCTTCAATTATTTATGACCCTCTTCTGTTATCTGTTATCTTAACCCTTCCCAGGCCAGTCTGTTCTTTAAGCAGTGACTTAAAACTTAAACATGTTCAGTTCTTAATGTAAATCTGTGTCACCTTGGTTTGGTTACATACTGTGCTGGTTGGGGTGCTGGGATAGAGGCGACAGGAATATAGTGGGGGGCACACTTTAGTAAGAGAGAAGTGAGGAATTGGTGAGAGAGCTGGGGGGTTATTAGTAACGGGGGGGGGGGGATTTGTAAGAACCACGGAGAATTGCTGAGAAAGCTAGGGTGGGGGCATTGGTGATAAAGCTGGGGGAGGGGCATTTGTGAGAGGTGAGGGAGCTGGGTTTTGTTTAACTACCCCCCTTAAGACCCTCCATGCATTGAGATTTTGGCAACACCCACAGTTAGCCGTAACACGTGCCACAGATCACTTACTCCCTCATTTGTCCCTCATTCTGAAGTTCAAAAGTTGTGAGGTATGATTTATACAGTGATCAGTGCATTTTTATAGCACTGATCACTGTATTGGTGTCACTGGTCACCAAAAAGTGTTACTTATGTTAAATCAGGTTTGGGAGTCTTTAAGCAAGACCAGTCAGATGAGATAGCAGATTCAAATCAAGAGAAGGGTGCAATTTTTTATTCATACACTGCTGTGGAGAGACACAACACACAGATATCCAGCTCTGCTGAGCCGAATGAAGAAGGAATGATCTCTGTCTTACAAACATCAAGTTAAACAATTTATACTTATGAATATGCATAAGGTCTAGGTGTGTTTTAGTCTGTAATCTAGGTGTGGTCCAATCAGTATTCATATCTTCTTAATAGCAAGCAAACTGTTAAATGGGAGTACAGGCATACCCCACTTTTAAGTACACAATGGGGCTTATTTACTAAAGCTGGAAAGTGCAAAATCGGGCTCACTTCTGCATAGTAACCAATCAGCTTCTAACCCCAGCTTTTTCAATTAAGCTTTGGTAATAAAACCTGGAAGCTCATTAGTTTCTATGCAGAAGTGATCCTGATTTTGCACTTTCCAGCTTTAGTAAATAAACCCCATTGTGTACTTAAAAGTGGGGTATGCCTGTATACATCATGTGAATGAAACCGAAACTGGACACGGACGCCGCCATAACAGTTCTGGATCAAACTAGTTAGATAAGACAGTCCAATTTTGAGCCATCTTTTGGGTTCTTATCACGTATCCAACAGTTTTGTTTTCTCAGGGATAGAAACAAAGACGCCTAAGGAAAGTAAGAAACAAGCGTAGTATAAATTCTTAAAGTGATAGTCCATATATAAATAAATATATATATATATATAAATAATATATAATTGATATAATAATATATATATATATATATATATATATATATATATATATATATATATATATATATATATATATATATATATATATATATGCTTAGCCTTTATTTGGTCACTAAGTAATTTACCACCTTCAGTATAATCTGACTAAAGTTATTTAAACTAATACTGTTCTATTAAGTTTTGAACTTCCACCTTTACCACCCACAACCTCATAAACATATTTTATGTTTTATCTATTTACCCCCCCCCCCCACCAGTGAGATACATATTGTCTTGATTATAACCTTATTTACTTAATTTACTTAAAATTATCTAATGCCGCGTATACACGGCCGGACTTCCCGACAGAAAAAGTCAGATGGGAGCTTTTGGTCGGACATTCCGACCATGTGTATGCCCCATCAGACTTTTTCTGTTGGCATTTCCGATGGACTCAGATATAGAACATGTTCTAAATCTTTCCGTCGGAAATGCCGATGGAGTTTAGCCCGTTGGCAAGTCTGCTCATGTGTACGCGGCATTAGAGAAAAATCTAGTTATTTTTTAAATTGAAGTACTTTTATTTTTATATATTTAATGATCCTGTTTATTAATAACACGATTTTCCTTCTTCATTACTGGCAATCCTATGATAAGTAATATTGCGATGCAAACCATACAGTTTATTATTTTAAAGTAGTTTTTCCCTAGGGTTACCTGTAGGCATTTATACTCACCTTACAGTATAATTGTTAATAGCTAATTAACCTTTTATTTTTTTTACTTTTGCTTTTTTTTTTTTTTTTTTTACAGCCGAACTTGGTTGTCCAAATATTTCTCTTTTTCTGTATATAGATCTTGGCCATTGGGGTCTCAAGAAATTGTCACTGCTCTCCCTATCTTTCTGTCCCAGGATAAACCTCCATTCTGACCTATTATTATTAGAGGACCTCCTCGGATAGAAACTAGGCCTTTGAGTTAGCGTTTTTTTAATGCACTCAGTACTCCACCATTTTACTTTTCTTATTCTTCGCACAATTTACTTACTATTGTTTGACTCTTACTCTCTCTTTCTTCCTGTTTATTCTATCTTTACTTCCCTTTTGGTTCTTGCCCCCCCCCCCCCCCCCCGGGTAATTGTAGACTCACAACCTATGAATCCAGTATACTACAATATTTCCTTTAAGATTTACCGATGGCCCCCTTACGTTAAACGTACAAGGTCTAAATATCCCACAAAAGCTAACTAAAGTTTTTTTTCGCTTCTTAGCTTTCTTAAAAGCACATGTATGCCTCCAAGAATCCCATTTTGCAGATAAGGCAACCCCTAAATATTTTGGTTCAGCTTATCCCAAAGTTTTCACAGCCTCTGCCAAGACTAAACAACGAGGGGTGCTAATAGCGTTTCATTATACTACACCCTTTTCCCTTTTGGCAGAGATCAAAGACCCAGAAGGTTGTTATCTTATACTCACAGGATATCTATTTGATTCCCTAATCACAGTGGTATCCTACTATGCTCCTAACAAAACTCCATCCTCATTCCTCTCCCACTTATTACAGGTAATTGATACTCATAAAATGGGCACACTTTTAATCTCTGGAGATTCAAATCAAGTCCTTTATCCTTTTTTAGATAAATACCCAACTCCAATTGCATCTAGTTCTCAAAGTAAACAGACAGATCTGCGTGCTGTCAGGGGAAAGGAGAATGATCTGTTGTTCATACTAAGTATGAACAACGATTGTCTCCTCACCCAGTCAATCCCATCCCCCCACAGTTAGAATCACTCTCTAGGACACAAAGTTAAGCCCTTGATCGCCCCCTAGTGTTAACCCCTTCCCTGCCAATAACATTTATAAAGTAATCAGTGGCTATTTTTAGCTCTGATCGCTGTATAAATGTCAATGGTCCCAAAAAAGTGTCAAAAGTGTGCAATCTGTCCACTGCAACATCGCAGTCACAATAAAAATTGCAGATCGCCACCATTACTAGTAAAAAAAAAGTTATAATAAAAATGCCATAAATCTATCCCCTATTTTGTAGACGCTATAACTTTTGTGCATACCAATCAATACACGCTTATTGCCATTATCAAAAATATGTAGAAGAGTACATATCGGCCTAAACTGAGGAAGAAATTAGTATTTTAAATTTTTGGGGGGGATATTTATTATAGCAAAAAGTAAAAAATATTGCTTTTTTTTTTCAAAATTGTCGCTCTTCCTTTGTTTATAGCTCAAAAAATAAAAACTGCAGAGGTGATCAAATACCACCAAAGGAAAGCTCTATTTGTGGGAAAAAAAGGACGTCAATTTTATTTGGGTACAGCATTGTATGACCGTGCAATTGTCAGTTAAAGCGACACACCAAAAATGGCCTGGTCATTAAAGGGGCAAATCCTTCTGGGGCCGAAGTGGTTAAACTTCTTTTAGTTTATGTTGGAACTACAACTCAATATTATTACCATATATGTGAACTTTTCTTTTGCTGCCACCATAAATGCTAATTGTTAAAATTCAATAAACAAAATTTGACAAGGTGTTACATGAGTAAATATAAATAAAAACAAAAAAAAAAGCAAACAAAAAGTCCCTAAATTTTTCCCCTATTTTGTAAACTTTTGCGCAAACCAATCAATATACGCTTATTGCGATTTTTTACCAAAAATATGTAGCAGAATACTGTAGTGATTTGGGTATATTATTATATATAATATATACTGGGTGATATGATGTAGAGTGGGTATGATAATTAATTAGTGGTTATTATAATGATGATGTAAGTACTCTTCCGCAGCAACCCAATTCTTCCAGAGAGATGCACTTTATTGACTTCCAACACAGAACAAAGTCAAAAGTCCACAGATGACAAAAAAATCCGACAGAGGAAATATAATTCAGAGACCCATATTCCTAGGCCTGTGTGTTCCCAGCCATACACAGACAAGCCTCACTCAAAACTAAAAACTCAGCTTGAATGTCCTCTATACAATACTAGTCCACTAGGAGGGAGTTTCTGCTAGGTCAACCCAAAATACTCTTTGATCTTATTGTTACCCCCCCTCAAGTCTAATTACCATCAATAAATACTTCTTCTATGGTCCTTTAAACGATGTACCCTTAGATATGTGTAATTAGAATAGATTAACAGATACCACCTGAACACCCTTTGAAATGTTCAAATAGACTTGCATAAGATTAACACATCAAAGAGTCTTCAGCCGTCCCCTTGCTATGTTAAAATTCAGTTGGACAAATCAACCATTGTCATTCTGGCCTGGTCAACATTGACTGCATGTGTACATACACACAACAATCTCCCACATAAATCGGTGAACATATTACAACATATACCCCCACTTGGGTCGGTTCTAACTACTAGAACTGACCCATAAATCAAACAAAAAATATCATTATGATTTAAGGTACTGGATGCTTTACAATGGCTCATATAAAATATGAAGTTGAAACTGGTTACATCTCTCTTCGCCAGCCTCTAAAATATCCCCATGAAACAGTTATTATATAATATAACTTTTAGACCATGACTAGAAAAGGATTTGGTAAACATCAGTGGCCCATATAGCTGTTAGGCCTTTTATCACATCAAGATCTTGAATATTACGCAAAGACGAGCTGATGTTACAGTCCATCCTTTGGTCTGACTTCATCACATCTCTCACCATCTCACTGAAAGTAAACTTGGTATGCTCTGGGAACTCCAATCCACATAAGTCCAGGATTTTTTTCATTTCCAGGCTCAAGCTTTCCATTTTTAAAGATGCTTTTACGCAAACACTCTACTTTCATCTTTATAGTAAGAAGAACTATCAATGTACCAGCACTCACTTTTAAGGTCAAAAGGTTTGGATATGGCAGTAAAAACTGTGCTTCAAACTATTTTCTTGCACTTGACATTCATGAGTCCATCTTTGTTGATTGCCAGTCACAATTTGCTTTTGTAATTTGCTCTAGGCCGACCCCTCATTGCCTTCAATAAAGCAGTTACTTGGATCATTCAGTCCACAATTACACTTGAATAGTATACCAACATATACATATACCCCCACACGATGGTTTAGATAGAGTCAGCTTGACATCAGTGTTTATCAGATCTTCTATCCAGACAAAGCGGCAGTGGAAATTCTTGCCAGTATCTTCACCATGAAAGGTAGAAAGGTCTTTTTTATCCATATATGTCATAGTCTTTAGCATATTATAAACAACTGATTCAACAAAGTTTCAAATCATGACTAGAGTGATGAATTTCACTCACCCCTCTTATAAATTTAGGAAAACCACCCAACATACTAAAATGTATGCTATGCCAAGCCATTGTGCAGCATCTCACCTTAGATGTCAAATATATTGATCAATACGCATTATGTAATATGTATAGATGTTATGAAAATTATTTTAGGTTAAAATGCTTCTCTTTGGTTTTAAGATAAAGTTCAAGAAATAAAACAAAGAAAATAAAAAAATTAAAAGCAAAATATATCAGGAAAAGGGAGAAAGATTAAAAATTAGGGCGTTGAAGAAAAAAGAAAAAAAGGTCCATTTCTTCGATGAATTTCGAGAGAGTCCATGAATACTTTATAATTCCATGTATAGTGATATATTCTCTATTCAGCATTTCTCCCATAATTCTCCCCCACTAGCCAGCAATTTCAGACTGTGCTATTTCAGACTTCTGCTATTCACATGCAAGCATCTTCAGACGTCCCTGAAAGACAAAACTCTCCAACAAAACTAATTAGCAAGGTCTTTAAACGTAGTTTGAAGTTAAAACAAAACATTATTTACACGTTTACAGTTTGAAGCTAATTCACCCCCACTGCTAGAGAAGTGTCATTTGCATTCAAAAACAGATCTGGAGAATGTACATCTTGTACATTCATGACACCCTGTACCCCCCTTCAACTGCTCTAATAATTTATCACGTTCCCCTCTCATCTTGTCATACTCAATCTTCAGGTGGTCATATTTCTGTTTTAACTGAGAAAACGGTATCCAAGTCTTGGACCTTTTCTTATTATTATTTTGGTCAGCTCTGTTTTTCATATTAATATCACCTATGTTTGACCCGGAGTGTCCTCTCTGGGTGTTATCATAGGATGTTATCTTCTGATCTTTATGCTCAGTATTTGTCCTAAACAATGTGGCTAAATCAATTTTGACAGCCTGCTCATTTGACTTTCTCCATAAATGGTCTGCTCTCAACAATATGTCTTTTAAATCATGAGGATTTGGGGTAACTAATAAAATATTTTGTTTGATATCTTCATGCAATGCATCTAGAAACATACTCATATGTACCAAGCCCCCACGCTCAAATGCAAGATTATTACCGACCAATAATTCCATAATAGTTGCTATCCTGTGTGACAATTCATAGGGAGATTCATTTTGCATTTGTTGGATCTTCCCATGAATAGTAACATCAGAACGTACACCATACAAAACACATAATAATTCCAGTAATATGTCCCTTGTTCTAAGAGGCTGAATACAGATTTGTTTAATTCTCATCCAAAGACCACTTCTAAAGAATGTTGCAAAACTCTAAGTCAGGTGGGTTGAGATTGTACATATCTCTGACTTGCTGCACGTCACAAAACCATTTTAAAAATCTGTTTAAATCATGGTATGGAACCATTCCTATTTCTTTAAGAATTGCATCTAATAATTTTGGTTTCAAAGGCTTCATTACAAGCTGAACTTCACCTGTATTATTATTATTGTTATAAACTGTGGTAGTCTCAGTGGGGGCAGCTGGTAATGAATTATCAGATTTAATATGAGGTTCTGTTTCATTTGATAGAGAGTCTGTGTCTGTATTTTGCTGCAGATAGCTGAATCCAAGATTTGATGCATATCTGCATTCCTGAGATCTCTTCTCTAATTCCATAATTCTTAATTTTAATCTCTCATTTTCCACTAATAATTCATCACAACGTTTAGATTTCTCAATTAAGGCTTCACCAATGGTAACAGCATGCAACTTTAAATTTACTGTCTCAGTGTCTGATTGGTTTTGTAACCTCTCACAAACATTGTTGCTATTATCAACTGCCTTCTGTAACTGCGCTATTTCCTCAATCTTACCATTGTTGAACAGCAAGATAATAAGCCCTGTATAATACAACCTTTTCTTTTACTTTCTGAAATTTTGCTATCAAAAACATTTTTCTCTAAAAATTCCTTCATCATCATCCATGTCTGCTTACATTTTTCTGGAATTTCATAAGGACCGCCATGGCGCTTAATACATTTTAATACCAATCTGTTAACTTTATCAGAACTGACACTAGTTTCACACTGAGTAAGCATTTTGACTATATTACTAATAATTTAAAAAAAAAGAAAATATTTTACTCACCACATTAGTTACTCCTTCAGCTTGCAGTTCAAGTCTTCTGGTACACGACACAGTCCTTTTTTTGTTGTTTCCAGTCTCCAGAGAATAATTCTGGGGTTCCCAACTTGTTAAATTTTGTAGATTAGACTCTCTTATGTCACAACCAGACATTGGAGTCACAGCACAGCTCTTGGTTCTTCATCAGACTTCTGTCCACCTCACAGGATTGTTGTCACCACCGACTTCTGTTACTAAGTCCGAAAATGCTCTTCTGGTCGCTTGAACGGCACCAATGTAGTGATTTAATATATATACGTATCGGGTGATATGATGTAGAGTGGGTATGATAATTAATTAGTGGTTATTATAATGATGAGGTAAGTACTCTTCCGCAGCAACCCAATTCTTCCAGAGAGATGCACTTTATTGACTTCCAACACAGAACAAAGTCCAAAGTCCACAGATGACAAAAAATCCGACAGAGTAGATATAATTCAGAGACCCATGTTCCTAGGTCTGAGTGTGCATACACAGACAAGCCTCACTCAAAACTAAAAACTCAGCTTGAATGTCCTCTATGAAATTCTAGTCCACTAGGAGGGAGTTTCTGCTAGGTCAACCCAAAATACTCTTTGATCTTATTGTTACCCCCCCTCAAGTCTAATTACCATCAATAAATACTTCTTCTATGGTCCTTTAAACAATGTACCCTTAGATATGTGTAATTAGAATAGATTAACAGATACCACCTGAACACCCTTTGAAATGTTCAAATAGACTTGCATAAGATTAACACATCAAAGAGTCTTCAGCTGTCCCCTTGCTATGTTAAAATTCAGTTGGACAAATCAACCATTGTCATTCTGGCCTGGTCAACATTGACTGCATGTGTACATACACACAACAATGTCCCACGTAAATCGGTGAACATATTACAACATATACAACAAATACATATTGGCCTAAACTGATGAATACATTTTTTTATATATATTTTCATATTTTCATATATATATATATATATATATATATATATAT
Organism: Aquarana catesbeiana; assembly: GCF_042186555.1. Taxonomy (NCBI): domain Eukaryota; kingdom Metazoa; phylum Chordata; class Amphibia; order Anura; family Ranidae; genus Aquarana; species Aquarana catesbeiana. Next base: position 474,287,777 of record NC_133327.1, read on the forward strand.
ATTGGATATGTATTATAGCAGAAAGTAAAATATATTGTTTTTTTTTTTCAAAATTGTCAGTCTTTTATTTTATAGTGCAAGAAATAAAAACCACAGAGGTGATCAAATACCACCAAAAGAAAGCTTTATTTGTGGGGGAAAAAAGGACATACATTTTTTTGTTTGGGTACAATGTCGCACCACGGAGCAATTGTCAGTTAAAGTGACGCAGTGCCGTATTGCAAAAAATGGCCTGGTCATTAAGGGGGTAAATCCTAAACTGACCTCTGTTATCACAGATTTTCAAAAAAAAAAAAATTATTACTTTGGTGAAATATTATATATACATATATACACATATTCTCTTTCCTCTCCCATAAATTGCACATATGTATTTCATATAGAGATATGTAGAAAAATAAACTTAAATATAACAGGAGGAGGGAGGGAGGGAAAAATAATTTATGATTAGGAACAACCTCTTGTGATAATGAACTACTTGCATATCTCTATTGCCCCGTACACACGGTCGGACTTTGTTCGGACATTCCGACAACAAAATCCTCGGATTTTTTCCGACGGATGTTGGCTCAAACTTGTTTTGCCTACACACGGTCGCACAAAGTTGTCGGAATTTCCGATCGCCAAGAACGCGGTGACGTCAAGCACGTACGACGAGACTAGAAAAGGCCAGTTCAGAACCAAGCGCGGCACCCTTTGGGCTCCTTTTGCTAATCTCGTGTTAGTAAAAGTTTGGTGAGAGACGATTCGCGCTTTTTCAGACTCGTGGCTTTCAGATCGTTTTCTGCCATTCAGTTTGTGCTTGTGGGTTTGTATCTGCTCTTCAGTGCGTGCAGTCAGTTCGTATTGGAGTTTTCTGTGCGATCTTGTCCGCTCGTTGCTGTTTTTCAGGTCGCTCTTCACAGGCCTTGCTGTTCTTCAGTGCGTTCTGTTACTTCGTTCTGATCAGCCGACCATTTTCTAGCCATGTTTCGTATGCGTACTCCTCGTAGAGTTCGTGCTGTGCGGGGGCTTGGTGTTGGGGTCCTGACCTTGACACAAGTCCAGTCCATGAACAGGGTGGGGAGGAGTTCATGGACCAAGAATTGGTTGCTTCAGCGTGACCAGTTCTGTCATATGCCTTTGCTCTGTGAGATCCGTGAGAATAATCCTGATGATTTTAGGAACTTTCTCCGGATGACGGACCCCGTATTTCACCGTTTGTTGGCTTCGCTGACCCCCTATATTAGCAGGCAGGATACCTGCATGAGGCAAGCCATCACTGCGGAGCAGAGGTTGGTCGCTACCCTGCGGTATTTGGCGACAGGGAGAAGCCTGCAGGACTTGAAGTTCTCGACAGGCATCTCCCCCCAGGCTCTGGGTATCATCATCCCAGAGACCTGTTCTGCCATCATCCAGGTCCTGCAGAAGGAGTATATGAAGGTAAGATTTTTATCCTTTTATATCACATTTTATTGTATTGAATGTTTGATAATATATTGTATTTCTTTCCTCATTCCCTAATTACCATGATTGTAATATGCTGTGAATGTCCCCTTTGTTCTCATGCATGCTGGATTTTTATGTAATTATTATTTTAGGTCCTTCATACATATTTGCCCTTCAATAACCTCCCCAGCATGGTGTCTCCTGCCCTATATTCACCTCATGTAGTCACTTAACAATGTATTTTATCAGCTCCATAGTAGTGCTTTACCCCAAACACCCCCTAAAATGTTTTGAAATGTTATTTTTGATTTAAATTCAGGCAGAGTGGCAGAGGCTTTTTTTTGTGGTGTCCCCAAATTTTTTGTAACCCTCCCTCCCCCAACTGCTAAGTCAGCTGATCCCAATTCTCTATCTTCAGTCATCTATCTGCTGACTTTGCCAAACCCATACACACTATACCCATCTCTTTAGTGCTCAGATTTATGGATTAATTCCCCAAAGCATGTAGTGCAAGGGCCTGCCTGTATACTTTCCAATGGTACTGTTTAAAGTTCTTGTATCCTATTATGATCTTGACAGGTAATAGCAGAATGTCCAAATGTGCTCAAATGTGTACAGTGTGTATTTATATCTTTGTATTATGACACTTCTTACCTGTCCAGTGGGCTGCCAATAGTGTAACTAAGGAGGGGCTGTTCCAAGTAATACCCTGTATTTAGGCATTCATCTCTCAATGAAGTGAAGAGGGTTACCTGTCCAAGAGTCCCCCCCCCCTATAATGTTAGAAATGGCCCATGAGGGGGGGGGGGGGGATATGATAGGTGTACCTTATACTTTGTTGTTGTTAAATTCCCCTTAATAAATGCTATCTGGAGGTTGACCCATAATGTTTGTGTCTAATCTGCTTGCCAGGTTTCTGTGAAAAAATAGTAATGTTTATTGTTTTTTCCTCAACAGTTTCCTTCCACGCCACAGGAATGGCAGACTGTGGCCTCCCACTTTGCCCAGCGGTGGGACTTTCCTAACTGCGGAGGGGCAATTGATGGGAAACACGTCCACATCGTCCCACCACCCAACTCGGGGTCGTACTATTATAATTACAAGGGGTTTAATAGTATAGTGATGTTGGCGGTGGTGTCGGCTAATTACGACTTCTTGTATGTGGACGTGGGGAAGAATGGCCGGATGTCCGATGGTGGAGTCATCTCCCAGACGGAGTTCTACAGGCTTCTCCAGAATGGCAGCTTGGACTTGCCACCTCCAGAGGACAATGTTGAAGGTCTCCCATTTGTGTTCGTGGCTGATGAAGCATTTGCACTGGGGGACCACCTGATGCGGCCATTCCCGATGAGGACCCTCACCCCGGAACAGAGGGTTTTTAATTACCGGCTGGCCAGAGCCCGAAGAGTGGTGGAGAACACATTTGGAATCCTGGCCAGCCGGTTCCGATTATTTATGACACCCATCCATATGGCGGAGTATAAACTGAACCATATAATACTTGCCTGCTGTGTTCTCCATAATTTTCTACAAAAACATTCAGCCAACTATGCTGGCTCAGTTGGGCCTGAGGCCGGAATCCCAAATACATCAACAATGACGGCACTTGAAAGCGGCCGTCCTGGCTTGCCCTCCCTGAATGCCCGTGATGTCCGGTTACGATACCTGGAGTTCTTTGCGGGTAGGGGGGCTATCAATATGCCAGACAATCTGTGACACCTTTTTCAAATAAAAAACAACCAAAAGAAATTCTTGGTGGACATTTACTGCTTGTGTTTGTTTTAGCTGACCCTGACAGAAATGTGTTGAGTGCAGAAAATGTCGTGATTGGGTAACCTTATAAAAAACAGTGTTGGCTGGTACTTCCTAAATGCAAAAACACATTTCACTACAAGTGCACTTGCAACTGCACTGAAGCTGCACTTGTAGTGCAAAGAGGATTTGCCCTTAGGAAATAACCCCCATTTGTGCATAAAACAACAATTACATCACCCCAAAAGTGTTGTAGTGTTGAGACAACAATCCACACATTCTTGAGTAAGGCACTTTTTTATACCTGCACAATCACATGCGCATTTACCAAAGGTTTTTAAAACAAACCAACATGTTTGTTGTAGAACAATGTTTGCAGTAGCATTATGAAAAATCAAAATATCCATTTCAGATAAAACAGGCCTGTGTAAAACCAACAAGAAAGCCAAAAAACTTGAACTTATAAAGTTCACATTAGGTAAAACCTGAAGGCTAGATCAGACATCAGTATTTAGGAACTGGGTTTGATCTAGCGTTCAGATGGGGGGAAATCACCCCTGGAAAAGCCAAATTTGGAAGATGCACACCAATTTACGAATGGCAACATGTGCTATCTGCCATCAGGGGGGATCAAGGGACGTGTTTTGGGGGAGAAAGCCTTTCCTCAATGCGACTTTATAATTGAGGAAGGTGTTGCACCCCCAAAACGCGTCCATTGATCTCCCGTGATGGCAGATAGCACATGTTGGCACACTGTGTGCATCCTCCAAATTTGGCTTTTCTAAACATTTTAAAAATTTTTGGAAGATTGGACCACATTAATAAAACAGGTGATTTTGTGGGGTTTAAATTCGCCCCAAAACATCAATGATGTTATTATTTTTTTTAATAACATCACTGATTTGGTTCTGGATGTTTTGCAATTGGAGATTACACCCCATGATCTCCCCGATAAGTATCTGGGCACTTTCTGAAGTAAAGCGTTCAGGATCCCTCACATCACGATCACCTAAAAAGAGATAAAGAACAAAAAAAAGGTCTCAAAAATCTGCCACCATCCATCTCTTTTACCTGAGCCTGTGGTCGCAGACACTCACCTGTTGTGGTGCCAATCTCCACCACGTCTTCTTCTTCCTCCTGCTCTTCTTCTTCGTTTGGGGGTATTTCACCTTCTTCCATAGGTGGGGGGTCTGTGGTCTCCTCGGATGAGGGCTGTCCTCCGAGTCTTTTCTCCCCTATGTAAAACAAAAATGGTATAATTAGCACACAGATATTTGATGGCAGAACTAGAAATAGGAAACATTGCTTGGAAGTGGGGTACAATTGTCTATTTTAGCCGAGTTCCAAGATGTATATTTTTTTTATTGCCCTTTGTCAAGCTGCAATACTTTACATGTTTGGTACAAGCTTCACAGATGTAGCCCCCCCTATAGTATACACTGGAGCACCTGTGTGCCCCCCTAATAAAAATGGTGTTCTGGGGTCCCACACTAGTGCTCCAGTGTCCAGATGTGAAAACAGCTGCTCAGTGTCCTCTCTTTACACACAATCTAGTTGTCATTTCATTCTAGTAACAAACCCATCTACACAAACAAATCTTTGGCATCCAAGTAGGCCCCAAAAAATGTGTGAAAACGCATATGGCCTAAACAATGGTGTTCTAGAGGCCGAAATAAAAATGTTTGATACGAACGAATAATGGGCCCATGAACATTAAAGTTGCCCTTTTAAACGTTACAATTAATAAAAGCATATGGAGCAGAACGAACGTAATAAAGACAGAAAGAATAGGAACACAGCACAACTACTTACTTTTTTGCAGCACTCTCCGGATCTTTCGGTACTGCTCTGGCTCTCTCAACTTCAGGTCTGACCACCGCTTCCTGAGCTGATCTTTAGACCTTCGTACCCCGAAATTCCGCTCTAGACTCCTGACCACTTTACCAATGATTTTTGCCTTTCGGATGTTGGGGTTGGGGTAAGGCCCATATTTTCCGTCATAGTCGGACTTCCTCATGATGTGTACCATCTCCAACATCTCCCCAAACGACATATTTGTGGCCTTAAAACGTCTCCTTCTGGATCGGGACGTGCCTGGATCCGGCCTTTCCTCCTCCTCCTCCTCGTTGCTATAATTAGCATGCACCTGCTGTAACTCTGCCATCATGCTCTTCACCCACTGCGCCGAACGAAAAGGGGCGGGGAATACACTAGAAAGAACGTCAGGGGTGGGCGGAGTTACACGCATGTGCAGTGTGTATAAAGCGTAACACGCGTGCGTATTACGTACGATCTGTGAGCGGAGGAAGGAGCATTGGACGCACCGATTGTAAGAACGAAGGTAAGAGACAAACTTGTGCCTATACTGCTTCTAGATTGAGGCCTATATTGTAACAAGATTAGGAGAGTTTTGTCTGACATTAGGCTTTGTCTTGTGTTGTGTCTTGCAGTGAACATGGATATCTTAATGAGAGATACTGACTTCATGTCACTATTCATTGATATGCTAAGTGAGCTGCCCTGTCTGTGGGAGATTACCCACCCCCATTTCAAGAACCAAGCAAAGAGGAAGGCAGCACTGGAGCAATTGTGTGAAATTGTGAAGCAGGTGATCCCCACGGCAGACATCACTTATTTAAAGATTTTCATTGGTGGCCTGAGGAGCACATATCTGAGGGAGCGCAAGAAAGTCCTGGATTCACAGAGATCCGGAGCAGCAGATGACATCTATGTCCCCAGGATGTTGTACTACGACAGGCTGCACTTTCTGGCAGGCCAGACTGAACCCAGGTCATCCCTCTCCAGTCTTCCTTCCACACTTCCTTCCCCCCTGGCTGAGGCTTCTGACGCCCAACCTGGGCCTTCCAGGCCGCATGTGGAGGAGCCCAGATTGAGCCAGGTATAGCATTCCTCTAAATATTTCTGCTTGTCCAATCAATGATGTTAACTAGATGTTAGTTTGGAGTACTAATTTAGGATTGTGATTGATGATGCAAAACATTACAACTATGTCCCTTTTTCATACACAGGGAAGTCTCAGCCAGGAGGTGGCCGGGCCGAGCCGGCTGGCTGATATCAAGGTCCCTCCACCCCCCCTGAAAAGAGAAAGTGGCAGTAGGACGAGTGCCCTAGAGGAGGCGGCTATCAGATTCTTTTGGAGGGATACAGAGGTCCTGGGAGCACCCCACACCAGGCAGGAGAACATTGCTGCCTTCATAGCATATAAAATGCAGAGGATGGAGGAGGGCCAAAAAGCCATGTGTGAGGCCCTCATATCAGAGGCTCTGGAGAAAGGTATGAGGGGCCAAATTACACCTCACACACAGCTTTGGGATGGTCCTCCTCCTCCTCCCTCTCCTCCAGGTCCTCCCAGTCCTCCTCCAGGTCCTCCCAGTCCTCCTCCAGGTCCCCCCAGTCCTCCTCCTCCTCCAGGTCCTACTCCTCCTCCTGCCACATCTCCAACTGCACAGCCCGGAAGGAAGTGTGAAAGGAAGACCAGACAGTGATTGCCCTGGGTCCAGTCTGGTCGGCCAAAAAATGCAGCCTCTTGTGGTACCACAGCCTGGGGACACAGATGTCATCTGCTGCTATCCGGATCTCTGCGAATCCCGGACCAGACTGCACTCCCTTACATATGGACTCCTCAGGCCACCAATTTTGATGTTGAAGAATTGATGTCTGCCGTGGGGGTCCCAGGCTTCGCTAATTTCTCCTGTTGATCCAGTGTTGCCTCCCTCTTTGTTTGGTTCTGATCCCTTAATAAAGGATTTTTGTTTTGAATTATACTCTCCTATGTGTTTTACTTCAAAAATGACAGTTTGTTTGTGAGGATTCAGGTACATTTCTAATATACAATGTGAAATGAACAAGGGACACTAACAACAAACAATCTCCTTGAGATTAAATAAAAAAAGATATCAATGGTGTTGGGGTAACTTGCCACACAAAACACACACAAAAATATTCTGGAGTAAAAATAAAAATAACATTGAACAAAGATCAGCCTTGGAAAAAATCCAAACATTAAAGAAAAAAAAAGGCTTAAAAACAAAATAAAAAAAACATAAAAAATATAAAACTGTCAGATGTGACAACTAATAACAATATATTGAGGGAATCCCACTAAAAAAACACAAATAAAAGTTTGTGAGAAGTGTGTGTGAATATGAGCAGCAAAACTACTTAATTCTTGTCACATTATAAAGAAGAAGAGAGTGCGCTGTATTAAACCATTTTTTACATTGCAGCGTGACGAAAGTGCTGTATCCATTGCGAACGATAAGTTTACCAGAACGAGCTGTCCCGTGTTGGAATTTCTTCTGAGCATGCGTGGCACTTTGTGCGTCGGAACAGGCCACACACGGTCGGAATTGACGCGATCGGATTTTGTTGTCGGAAAATTTTATCTCCTGCTGTCCAACTTTGTGTGTCGGAAAATCCGATGGAAAATGTCCGATGGCACCCACACACGGTCCGAATTTCCGACAACACGCTCCGATCGGACATTGTCCATCGGAAAATCCGACCGTGTGTACGGGGCATATCTCTCTCTCTGTATAACCCATCTTCCCTCCTCAGATGGAGGCAAAATTGATGAAAAAAGAATTCAGAGAACATATGCACCATCGTGGCTAACAGAAGACAGTATCAGAAATAGACTTGAAAAACTTAACATAATCATAATAATCACCAGGAACAGATGGCTTACACCCGAGGGTCCTTAAGGAACTCAGTCAGATGATAGCTAGACCATTGCTCCTAATTTTTATGGACAGTTTACTGTCTGGAATGGTACCAGCTGATTGGAGAAAAGCCAATGTTGTACCAATATTTAAAAAAGAGGCATATCCCTGGGAACTACAGGCCAGTTAGCCTAACATCAATAGTCTGCAAGCTATTGGAGGGGATGATAAGGGATTATATCCAAGATCTCAGTAATGAAAACACTATCATTAGTGGTAATCAGCATGGATTCATGAAGAATCGTTCTTGGCAGACCAATCCAATAACCTTCTCTGAAGAAGTGAGCTGCCATCTAGATAAAGGAAGGCCTGTAGATGTGGCATGTCTGGATTTTGCAAAGGCATTTGATACAGTTGACAAATATCGAGTACTCGGAATGGTCCGGTGTGGTAAGCCAGGTCCCCCAAGGATCTGTCCTGAGACCAATTCTGTTTAATTTATTCATTAATGATATAGAGCAGGGGTGTCAAACTCAAATTCATTGGGGGCCGCATTAGCAGTATGGTTGTATGTATGTATCCACTCTAGGGGAGCGCTACATAGAATGCTGGGTTCAGGAGCACGCTACAAAGTGCCAGGTTCAGGAGCGCGTTACTTGCAGAGTGTCGGGTTCAGGAGCACGCTACATACAGAGTGCTGAGTTCAGAGCGCGCTACGTACAGAGTGCCGGGTTCAGGAGCACGCTACGTACAGAGTGCTGGGTTCAGGAGCGCGCTACGTACAGAGTGCTGGGTTCAGGAGCGCGTTACGTACAGAGTGCCAGGTTCGGGAGCGCGCTACATACAGAGTGTCGGATTTATGAGTGCGCTATGTACAGAGTGTTGGGTTCAGCAGTATGCTATGCACAGTGGGCATCATTTCATTTCTACCCCTCCTCCTGGGTTCTGGCCCTATATGTCTTATTTCACCATCACTTCAAAATCGTCAGCACAAAGTGAATCACAATTTTGCTTTTGCCTTTTTTTTTGCCTGCTAGCTATAAACGCATTAAAATATGCTACCTTCTCTAAGTCTTGGGCAATTTGGACGGACAAAAACGCAAGTCCTTCCTAAGTGTAACTAAGTGATGGTGATTGTGGTGCCCTCACTGATAGTAAATGTAATAGATTCCTTACCTTTATTCAAGAATTGTGACAGATGGATATTTGGGACCAGCACTGTATTTTTAGTTCAATTTGTACTTTCCCTTTGTAAAACCAAAAAAAATTAATGATGCAAAAAAAAAAAAAAAAAAAAATCGTCAGCACAGCACTGCATCTCTTCATCAAGTCCTCAAAAAGCCCGCCCTCCACTGGATTGGAGAAAACAAAAAATAAAACACATAGCTGGCTGGCATGGCTGTCAGTGGTGGAGTTTCTTAACAGCTACGCGGGGCCGACCGCGCATGCGCTCAGCTCACAAAAAAAGCCGGCACCGCTGAAAGGACTGAGGAGGAGAGAGCGGGAGTTGTTTATTCTTGTCTGCTTGGAGACCGACAGGCAGCACATGCAGTGTCACAAAGCCGGCGCCACTCACGGGACTAAGGGGGAGGATGTTTACTATTGGGAGATTTGGCAGTGAGATAAACGAACAGGTGTCGACCGGAGGCCACTGTGCGGACCACTCAGCAAGGCCTGGCCGGCTGGATTCGGCCCGCAGGCCTTGTGTTTGACACCTGTATCTCAGTATTTGTGGATGATACAAAGTTAAGCAGGGCAATAACTTCTGCGCAGGATGTGGAAACCTTTACAAGAAGACCTCAATACAATAATGGGAGATACATGGAAAATGAGGTTTAATGTTGAAAAATGTAAAGTAATGCATTTGGGTGCAAAAAAATATGAATGCAAGTTACTCATTAGGGGGGAACCTAGGATCAGGGAATCTAGGATGGAAAAGGACCTGGGGGTCCTAGTAGACGACAGACTCGGCAATGGCATGCAATGCCAAGCTGCTGCAAGCAAGGCCAACAGAATGCCAACAGAATGCTTTAAAAAGGGGATTCACTCCAGAGATAAAACAATAATTCTCCCACTCAACAAGACTCTGATCTGGCCGCATCTTGATTATGTCATCCAGTTCTGGACACCAGTTCTCAAGAAGGATGTGCTGGAACTGGATAGAGTCCAGAAAAGGGAAACAAAGCTAACAAAGGGACTAGAGGATCTCAGCTATGGGGAAAGACTACAAGCATTGAACTTATTCTATCTGGAGAGGAGATGCTTGAGAGAGGATATGATAGCAATGTACAAATTCCGTACTGGTGACCCTAGCATAGGGAAAAACCTTTCAGTGAAAGGGAATTTAACCTCTTCAGCCCGGAAGCTTTTCCCCCTTAATGACCAGGCCATTTTTTGCGATACTGCACTGCATCGCTTTAACTGACAATTGCGCGGTCGTGCAATGCTGTAACCAAACAAAATTGATGTCCTTTTTTTCCCACAAATAGAGCTTTCTTTTGGTGGCATTTGATCTCTTCTGCATTTTTTATTTTTTGCGCTATAAACAAAAAAAGACCGACAATTGTTAAAAAAAAACAAAATTTTATACTATTTGCTATTATAAATACCCCATTACTAGTAATGACGGCGATCTGCGATTTTTAGCGGGACTGCAATGGGAGTCAGGCAAAGGCGGAGATGGGGTGCTGAGGGGAGGGGTTTTACCTCGGGCTAGAGCTCGGGATAGCTGACCTGGAAGGATCCCACCATAGGAGGCAATTGGAAGGATTCATGCCAGAAGAGGCAGTGGGAAAGAGCAAGCATATCAGCATAGCACAGGGACAACACAAGGGGAGAGACTGTCAGCTGTAGCAGTGCTCTTTGAAGACAGCATTGTGCTCAAGTCTTCATCCTTGCCCTGGGGAATCTCCATGGTAGTGTGCCAGTCAGGAAGAACTAGAGAAGTGTGCCACACAGGAGGACTGGGGAAGCAAGCAGCCAGGTGGGCTGGTATCTTCTGCAGCAGTAGAACTGGGCTCAGGATCTACAGGAAGGCAGTAGGAGATGCTGTTCACTCCACATTGTTCTATTTAACTCACAAAGGGACGGATCAGGGGCGTGGCCAGACAGGCATGTGAGAGGACGCATCTTCCACAGCTCCCGGCATTAATCCAGTACCGATCCCCCCCCCAGCCATCTGACTGATCGCACACCGACATATGCTGCAAGCTTGCACCCCAGAGAACCCTGTGGAACCCCAGCCGGCCCTCTGCACCTGAGGGATGACCCAAAAAAGGATAGGCAGAGACCGGAGCTCCAAGATGGCACTGCTGCGCTCTCAGTGAAGAGGCCAGGACAAACAGGGCCTCAAACCAAGTAAGCCACCCAAATCCCTTAGCAAAGAGCCCCCCAAGGACAAGATCTGTTATACCCAAAAGTTATGTGGAGCCCTGGGGACAGACCATCCATCCCACTCAGGGGGCTAGCAGCTCAAGCAGCCTGAAACACAGGCAGCCTCTGTCCCAGATTACTGGGGAGAGGAGGAGGGAGAGCAGAATCCATAATGGTGGATAACCTGGCACCTGATACACAAGACACAGTACAGCCTACACTGGCAGATATCCTCAAAGCTGTGAATAACTGCACAGCGTCTGTTAACACCTTAAAGGAGCAGTTTGGGTGCCTCAGGGAGGATGTATCATTACTAAGACGAGACATGCAAAAGATTCACAAAAGCACCACGGCTGTGGAGAGCAGAGTCAGTGAAATGGAGGATCATCTGCAGCCCATGGCCCAAGACACCAGGGCCGCGCTGCAGATGGCGCGGGATGCAAACTATCGTGCAGAAGATATGGAAAATCTTTTAGGACGAAACAATGTACGAATATTGGGACTACCAGAGAAGGTGGAGGGCAGAGATCCCGCTGCATATGTGGAGAACTCTCTGACCGAAATTTTCAGCAAAAATGTATTCTCTACCTTTTTTGCGGTGGAGCGCGCGCACAGGGTGCCTTCTCGTCCACCTCAGCCGGGAGGCCCCCCAGGTCAATCCTGGCGAGACTACTCCACTACCGGGACAGAGAAGCAGTGCTGCACCAAGCAAGGGAGCAGGCGAATTGTCAACACAATGGAACCAGGATGTAGTTTTATCCGGATTTTTCGGCAGTGGTCTAGAGGCACAGAGCCAAATTCACAGCTGTCAAATGCCAGCTGAGGCTCCTGCAACTACCCTATACCATGTTGTACCCGGCGAAGCTCCGGATAGCAGTGAGGGGCCAAGCCCAATTCTTTGAGTCAGCCAAGGAGGCTTCTGCGTGGCTAGAACGCAATGAGCAAGCACTACAAAGAAGAGCACAGGAGGATGAGGACTAACATTCAAACCGTGAGTTGACATGCGGGTACGCACATTACAATGATGGCAACTACGTCATGCTCATCTTGTTCAGGGGGGATCCCCTGAATTTATATCAGGACAATGCTCTCTGGCTGGGGGACAATATATTGTTGCATATTACAAAGAGAGCGAATTGGATTGAATACTAACTATGCAAATGTTGACTTCAAAAAGAGTGTGGCGAGGGAATGTCGCGGATAAAGTTGCAGTTGTTCTGTTGGCAGCCAGTGAAGTTCATGGACCAGGCTGGTCTGCAGTTATAGACTACTTTTCTTTCACCGGCAGTTATAGGCCTGAAGAGGTACATTGCAGAGGACACGGGCTCCTAGCCTACCTAAGCACGGACACTTGCAAAGAGACCACCCAGATGGAGATGAAATTATCCCTACCGGAAGGAACGTATGTATATCTGAACTCACAATTATCCTGTCGCTTGACTCTAGCTACTGGTAATTATGGTTGAGGTTCCTATAGTGTCATGGAGTGTCAGAGGCCTGCAGTCTCCCTTAAAAAGCACTATGATCTTTATGTGCTTGAAGAAATTCCTCCCAGGGGTACTATGTTTCCAGGAGACTCACTTGACAGCAGAGACAGTGTGCTTTTTAAGGTAGTCCTGGGTGGGGAAGGCCTACCACTCTATACATACTTCTTTCTCAAGGGGGGTGAGCGTACTGATTCATGGAGCCCTAGGCTATCAGGAATTTGATAGTGTAATAGACAGATTTGTTTTTATTCACTGCAGATTTATATACATTGACAGTTTGTTGGCATGTAAATACATCCCACCGCCATTCACAGCAGCGGTGCTCCGGCTCCTCCTCGCATTTTTGGATGGCAGGCCGGAGGTACCGCTGCTCATAGTCGGGGACTTCAATTGCTGTCTGGACCAGGAGGCGGATAGACACCCTAGCCCTAGACACTCTGCCCTCTCCAGGAGTACTCCTCTGGCGCAGTTGTTGCAAGAGGTGGGCTGGGTGGATATCTGGCTGCACAGCAATCAGGGTGCCAGACAGTTCACATGCTTTTCCAAGATGCATGACTGTTTGTCTAGAATTTACCTGGGGGTGGGGAACTTGAGCATGCTCCCGTTTGTAGCTGACGTGACACATAGACCCCTGTAGTGTATCGGATCATTCTCCATTAGTGATCCAAGTCTTGGTGGCACCTCCCTCCACATTACCTAGGTCCCCCTGGAAGTTTAATACCTTCTGGCTGAAGCTCCGCTCACATGAGGGGATAGTGGTGAGCATGCGCAAGTTCTTTAGCACCCAGGATCGAGAGGCCTTAACTGTATTACAATGGGATGCCTTTAAGGCATACTTACGGGGACTTTTGATTGGTGAAATGAACAAGGTAAAGCATGAATCTTCTGCTCTTAAGATGGAAGTGGAAGCCAGGGTTCAGACAATGGAACAAACATACATTACCAGCCCTTCTGATTCGACCAGTCAGGCATGGCAGGCGGCACACTCTGCCTATCAGCAATTGCTTTCCTCCTCAGCCGAGAAGAAGAGGTTTTTTACAAAACAGGCGTTCTTTGAGGAGGGTGAGAAAATCGGTCGCCTTTTGGCATGGATTGCAAACTCCCACCAATGCTCGTCTGCTATAGGAGCCATTAGATCTCAAGAGGGCAACTTGGTTTGTCAGCCTGAACAGATCATGCAGGAGTTAACTAGTTTTTACGAGACTCTATACAGTCCTGGCATGGCATATACCCAAAAAGACTTGGATCTATACCTGTCTTCCCTGAATGGTCTGAGTATCAACGAGCCCAGCTAGAGGCCCCATTCACAGTAGAGGAGTTACAGGTGGCAGTTGGTGCTTTCCCCAACTGCAAGGCCCCGGGGAAGACGGGATACCCATAGAGGTGTACAAGCACTACTCTGAGGAGCTATTGCCATGGTTACTGAAAGTTTTCAATGAAGCTAGATAGAGAGAAACTCTCCCCCCTCCATGACTAAAGCAAACATAGTTTTACTACTCAAACCGGGCAAGGACCCAGTAGACCCTGGGGCATACCGCCCTATTTTGTTACTTCAGAGTGACATCAAGATATTAGCAAAAGTACTGGCAATCCAGATGAACGGGTGATAACATTTATTGTGCATGATAACCAGGCTGGCTTTCATGCCCAATAAATCCACTGCAGTGAACTTGAGGAGGCTGTTCCTTAATTTGCAGTCACGGGCAGACAACATGGGCAGTACAGCGCTGTCACTGGATGCCACAAAAGCGTTCGACAGCATAGACTGGAACTACCTCAGCAATTCTGCTGAGGTTTGGACTCGGCTCGAACTATATCTCCTGGGTAAAGCTCCTCTACAGTCAACCGCAAGCCGCCATTAGAAACTTTGGGTCCTTGTCTCGGAGCTTCACGCTGTCCCCTGTCCCCCCTCCTTTTTGCATTAGCAATTGAGCCACTGGTTATTGATATCAGGGCAAATCAACACATCACAGGTTTTTGTTATGGTAATATGCAGGAAAAAGTCATGCTATATGCAGACGACACGCTGCTTCGGCTGGGGGACACAGATATTTCCCTCAGGGAAGTCATGTCAACCATATCCAGATTTGGAAGATTTTCCGGTTTACTTATTAACTGGTCAAAATCTGTTTTGCTCCTGCTGGATTGGAACAACACACAGATAGTCAATTCTTCCTGTCCTATACCCATTGCTACGTCCTTTAAATACCTGGGGATCCAAATCACAGCTAAACCTAGGGAATTTATACCTTTCAATATCTCTCCCCTGCTGCTAAGGTTTAGGGGCAAGGTCAAAACTTGGAAATCACTCTCCATCTCAGTTGCGGGCAGGGTAAATTTAATCAAGATGATACTTATGCCACAGTTACTGTATTTTCTCCATAATACCCCCATGGTTACCCCACTGAAGACATTTCGCACTGTAAATGCCATTTTCCACAGCCTCATATGGAAAGATAAACACTCTAGGATTAAAATGGAACACTTACAAAGGCCCAAGGACAACAGGGGCTTGGCGTTGCCAAACCCCTGGCTGTACTACCTAGCAGCTCAGCTGCAGCATCTCATTGGCATGCTTACGCTAACAGAGGGGACGGAGATTAGATCCCACAGTTCTTCTCAGAAATTGCTACTGCATACTGTGGGCAAGGGACCAATTCCCATGATGCTGGAGGCACTGGCCTTTGCTTAACTCCATAAAAAGTACCCAACCTTTAGCTTAATCCAGAAGGTATGGAATAAATCTAAATATATCCAGAATGCAGAGGGCTAAACAGAGTACAGTTCCATATGGCAGAATAATACATACACTGAAGTGGCCAAGCTGCAGTCTGGAGCTAGGTGGAAAAAGTACGGGGTTACACATCTAAAACATATATTTCGCAATGGGTTGTTGCGCCCATTCGATGGTCTGAGGGAAGCCTATGGTCTTCCACCGTCGATGCATTTTCACTATTTGCAGCTCGGTCATACCGTGGCAGCGCAAAGCCATGCTTCGGAATGGCATTTGTCCCCGACCCCTGTGTTTTTTTTTTTTAAATCAGATCATTTTTATTGAAAACAAACACAAAAAACAAAAAGGGACAATTTTTACATTCCATTAGACAGATGAAATGGTATCTTTTGTGAGGACATATAAACATCACTGTCACATGACCAAGCGGTCTAATATACTATATATAAAATAACAGGTTCATCACATTCACAAAATAAGTTCTCTAATAAGGGAATCATTTACTGACTCTATCCATTCTTTATGTGTGGGTGCAGTTGTTGACAACCATTTCCTAGCAATAAGTTTCCTAGCCAGGAATAATGCCCTCAAAATGGCAGTATAGGTATGAGGTGTATATTGCTCTTTATCAAGCCATCCCAGTAGGCACAACTTGGGGTCAGTTGTAAATTTGAGGTTCCATATGCTGTTGATAGTATTTATCACTAATGTCCAATACCTTTGTAACTTCGGACATTTCCACAGCATATGGATAAGTGTACCAGTATCGATAAGGCAACAGGGGCATAATGGGTCATCTCTTCTGTGCCACTTGTGTAGCTTTTCAGGCGTGCGGTATGTACGATGGATAATAAAAAATTGAGTGAGTTTTTGAGAGGAGGACAGGGATACTTTAAGTACGTTGTCTAGTATGGTGTTCCACTCCTCATCTGAAATATGTCCCATGTCAGCTCCCCATCCATCCCTGCATCTCAGAGTCATTGCCTTAGAGACATGACACAGGAGAGATCTGTATATGGAGGAAATCTGTCCCTTCCGGGATGATGACATTATGAGTTGTGCAAGTACTGTGGGTCTGGTCAGTTCCCATGTGGACTTTGTGGCCTGTGTCGCTATAGCATGTCTAAGTTGTAAGTACTGGAAGAAGGCAGTGTTAGGTAGATTAAATTCTGTGCGTATTGATTGGAAGTCTCGGAGAATCCCCCCACAATATAGTTGTGGGATATAGTTCACTCCATTTCTAGACCAGCTAGAAAAGCCCCGTAGCTGACCCCTGTGTTTAGCCTTTTGGGGGAATGCTGCCTCGTCTAAAGGATTTATCTCTCAATGTTATGCCACCCTGTTGCAATCCGTGATGGGACAGCACCCTCTAAAAGTAAGGGAGAAGTGGGGGGCTGATGTTGGACAGTTAGACGGGGTGGGAGGAGATCTTTCAGGCGGTGGGTAAGTGCTCACTGAATATATCCCAAAGGCTTACCCAGCTGTATATCCTACTACAAACTTACTATACCCCACACAGACTCCACTTGATGAACATACAGCTTGACTCCACATGTACTAGATATAAAAGAGACCATGGGGATCTTATCCATATGCTGTGGCGCTGCCCAAAACTACACACATATTGGGCAAATGTGGTGATGGTGAATATGATCAACTCGGTATTTAAAGTTTCTCTCCCACAGGACCCGAGAGCCTGTCTCTTGGGTGCTCTGGAGGAATACGTGTGGGAAGAACATTGCAGAGAGGCCGTACATAGAGTTTTATTTCAGGCAAAGAAATTAATTATGCTGCACTGGAGATCTGAGGCTCCCACAACCACAAAGGAATGGATTGATAATATTGGAACGGTATTTAGAATGGCAAAATTGGTGTATCAGCATAGGGGTAGCACACACAAGTTTGAGAAAATATGGGCAATGTGGTTAAATGTGCCGGGCCTAGCCCTGGTGGATCTGGTAACTGACCGACTATTGGGAATTAATGTCGAGTGAGGATTGGGATGTGTATATTAATAAAGGGGATACCGTGACAGTAATGTTGTGGTTATAGAAATGGTTGTATTTCTGGTAGGACAAAATGCACCTAATCCCATATTGCACTGATGATTATGCTTGTAATGCATTTCAACCCATATTGTAATGAGAAATATGTTTGTAATGTACCTCTGCAAACTAAATAAAAATTTTGTTGGATATATATAAAAAAACAAAAAACAAAACAAAGGGACGGATGCTCCCAGCCTCTAATTGGCAGTTGCTGAATTAACATTAAAGGCGGTTAGTTCCCCTGGAGTGATCAGCAGGAGCTACAAATGTGAACCAAGTTTGTGCAGGAGGAAGAAAGAAGAGGATTTTCAGTGTACATAGTGAGAAAGTTGTCCCTTCTGTTAACAGTTCTGGACATTTCCAAGTTGGGCATCCAATGAATTCCCTACCCCATCCAAGTTATCCACCCCTAATAAAACAACAAAAAAACAAGCCAAGGACTGTTTTCTGTGTTGGAATTGTAGTGCTACCCTCGTGAGGGCCGCTGGTAGAATTTGCACCCCACTGGTTTCCCCGACTCTGAAAGTCCTCCGACACCTCTGACACCCTGGGTTCAGTCATTTTTACCAGTTGACACCAGTAATAAGTAACTCTCACAGTATGGATATAGCAGTTTAAATTTGTTTACAGTGGCAAAAGTAGGACATAGAAATACATAACATAAAACTGTATGTAACCCTATGGGGATACCTTATCTGAAGGCAACAAAGCACTAGCATTAAATGCAGTTATGCAATTTAGACATTTATGTTAGTAAAACAGAATGCGAAGAACACAGTGGGGGTGATTTACGAAAGCCGTGCACCATCAGTAGAGGCACACGGCGAGGCGAAACGCACATTTCCATATTTACGAAATGGTGCCATTTACTATAGCGATCTCGGCGCACGGGAGAATGCTGGCTTTAGCCATGTGGCTTTAGCCATGGTAGTCACGGCAAACTAGAGCTTGCGGTCCACTGTGACTTACCGACATCCTTGTTCTCCTTCACTTCCGGTGCGACGCTCACGTCATCTTGTGCGCCCGGCTCCAGCCATCTCGTCTGGTTCTCCCAGGTTCCATCTCTCAGCAGCAAACCTCATACCATACCGTCTGCAGTGTGGCGGGGCTGTACCCACGATCAGCCATAGAGCAGACAGCTATTCACATAGGTCCCCCGCCATAGCAGCTCATCTTGGACACTGACTGAGTTTGATTACTGGCCACAAGCTGAAGCTGATCGGTTGATGTTAATCCCCCTCTCCACCTGGATGTCACAGTGGTACAATTATTATTTTATTTCACTTTAGTATCTGCATTGACTACATGCCTCTAGGATTGCCTCTGCAACCCCTGCAAGTTTTTATTACCAACAATTGTTATTAATGTAGCACTCTCTACCAATAGGTAAGTGCTAGCATAGGATTTTTTGCTAGGGAGACTGTCAGCACAGGTAAATTTAGGCAGGCCAATGCTTTAAGCTAGGCCTGTCTGTTTTGCTCTGAGGGCAGGGAGTGGTTAATGTAGCAGGGGGTGTGACCACCTGTGCTTCAGTGCTGAGGTGCCTCCCCTGCTTCCAGGGAGAATAAAAAAACCCCAAACAGGTAGTGGGATTTTAAAGGCACCGGAGTATTTAAAAAAGCATAATTTATTAATTACAAAAAAACACAAAAAATTGAGTACAAAATCACAATAAACATATAAATGTAAGAATATTGATAATCATAGAACCACTAAAAACAAGAGCATGAAGCGGTCACGGTGTATGTTCAGTCTTCCACATGGCCCTACGCATTTCGGGATTTATCTGAAGCGTCCCTTCATCAGGGGCAGTCAGTGGAACAAAAATCAAAATCAGAAAAAGTTATATCAATAAAGTGTTACATAAATACAATGTAATCAAATACAATACATAATTGCTCTATATCATAACAGCATGCGGCATAATAGTTCCATAGAGGGGAAACATACCCAAACCCAACATAGTTGAAATATCACCGCCAAGACCGCAGCGACGACCGTATCAAACAACACCCCAGAATCCACCCAAACACAAAGGCAGTGCACACCGAGAAGGATGGTACCACCGATGTGGATCAAAGCTGTATCAGAAAAAATTATACATGTAAGATTACGTGGCCTGTTTTCAGTGAAATGCCAGTTACAATAAGCACATGATTTACATTAAGAAAACTAAAAAGGGTTTCCAGGGAGCGGACAACTGGAATTGGCAGGGGGCGGGCCTCCTACATAAGCTGAGGTAACAGGCCACTGGGGGGGCTGTCGACTGGGAGAAGTGGAGACTGGAGTACTAGACAGCAGCAGGAGGCCATCCCCATCTGGACGGGTGCGCCGATCGCAGGAAGAGGCCTGGGAGAGCTGTGAGGGAACTTCACCTTTACACGGTCATTGGTGAAGTCCGCATCATTACACGGTCATAGATGAGGAATTCCTGGAGCAGAGGGGCAGGTGAAGCTGTCAGAATGTACAGTCCGGTTAAGTTCTCCATCATGGACTCAGGGCAGAGAAAGGTTGGTGAGTGTACCACAGTGGAGGGCTGGATGTGGAGACATGCCAAGAAGTCTGTGGGGGAACTTCACCTTTACACGGTCATTGGTGAAGTCCTCATCATTACACTGTCATTAATGAGGAGTCCTGGATCAGAGGAGAGACTGTGGGGAATAGTGCCAAATCGATGTGGCCTGAGGGCACAGGATTTGCAAGCTGGGCTAGCTGAGAACAGTAGTCCATCATTCAGCACATGTTATTAACCTACTAGGCCTCCGGGGAGAGGCCTAGAGCATGCCAGAGCCCATGACAGATTTCTGTCTTATATCATCACACTCTCTACCAACCTCTCAACATGGTTGACAAAATCTGGAGCCACTTTAACCTGGGTGTTTATGTCAATTTGTTGAATGTATTTAAGGATGCCACCAATCTCTCTGAGTAACAAAGCCCAGCTTAAGTTATGGCTGAGAGTTTGTTCCTCAGGATACCGATGTCCACTCCATTAACAACACTCATCCCAGCTCCTATTCCCCCCAACATAGTGCTGAATACATCCCTCCTCTTTGTTACTCCTCAGAAATAAGCATCCTGCATGCACCTCATTCTGTATCCACACATCTCTGGGAGTAAGTCACTGGTACAATGATCACACTTGATTCAGTGTATACTCAGCACATATAGGGTAATAGGTTTTTATCAACCACTGTGAGATGTTGCAGCGCCATGCAGTGAAGGCATACTGTGCCCTGGTAGACAGCGTTTGTTCCCTTTATCTAACGGAGCATACTCCTGTGTGTATTCACTGGCATTATCTGTGCAAGGTTCCAACCTCTCAGGTGAGACATCAAGCAGGCGTATCTCCCCCATGTCCAGTTCTGGTGTCCCACATGTCCAGTAACCGATAATCTCTCTGTAGAACTGCTAAGATTGAGACACCACCCCTACAAGGAAATTTTCACCCCATTGATGTGTCACCTGGCACCCTCTAGTCTGGCCAACAGACACCTTATTATGCATAAGTGCCAGCCTCCTGGGTATTTGTGCCATATTAATTCCGTTATATCAATACATGTCACACATTAAAAACTTTTCCTTCTTTCCATTCCTCCCTCCAACCAAAAAAAAAACATTTTTTACATTTCATGTTCTGAAGGATTGAATAGGTTATATTCCTTCCCCAATACAACCCATTGCACATGTATTAATAGCACATTTGCATTCATCAATGACAGGAGAGACTCCGGCAAAATGTTTCACAAGTCTTGTTGATAGGCACAGTCTTTCAGATTCAGCATTAGCACTAAATTGTCCATAAGAAAAAAACAAGTATTAATCTGAATCTTTTCGTTTGTCTCTTCTCTCCTGAATGTTTATCAGAACAAATTTGTGGTGTGGTGTTGGCACAGACAAACTGCCAACCAGAGGAACATCTGTCATCCATGTTCCAGAGACCTCTCCAATCTCGCTCCACCAGGACTCTGGAAGTGAAAAACAAGAGCAGAATCAAATTCTTATCCATAACATCTGCTCGCTTGCTACGTTTTACTTATAGTTCATTCCTTGGAACCCAGGAACCTTATATTCCTGGCTTCTACAACTCTGAGCAAACTATCAAAACAACCATTACTTCGTTAGGATGAACCCACTCTAAAATGGATCCCCATGGTATGATAAAAATTAAAAAAAAAAAACAAACGTGAATGTTGCTTCTTAAAAAATAAAATTTAGACACTAAAAAAAAAAAACCAATGCATTTATCTGTATCTTAAGACCTATGCACTAACTCCCCTTTCAGGTGGACAAAGCCTAAACCTTTTGAAACTTTTTTCACCTGAATGAAAATAAAAGCAAAGAAAAAAACTACAATAGCTCCAGTGGCTAAAATGGCTTCCTAACAACTCTTGTCTTAAACAAAATGTATTCAGCTGCTAATTGAGGGCATAGCCAATTACCCCCCTTTCAGGTGGACTAAACATAACAATTTTTCCACCTAAACAAAACAAAAATAAAATAAATGAATAGACAAATAACATTTTTTTAAAATTAAAACACTGAAAAAAAATATTTAAAAAAATTTAAAAAATTTAAAAATTAAAAATTCTTAAAAAAAAAAAAAATTTGAAAAAAATAAAATAAATAAAAATTAAAAAAAAATTAAAAACAAAAAATTAATAAAAAAATTAAAAATAAGAGAAAAGGAAAAAAAAAAACATAATAATCATAACAGAATTTTTTTTTTTTTTTTAAATAACAATTCAGAGGCTTATCCTTGAAAATACTAAAAATATATCTAGGTCCTCTATCATATTCCAAACATGAAACTCACATCTAAACCTTATTCATAGCAAGGAAACATTGACCATAAAATTCTTACCATCCATGCAGCTCACTAAGTGCTGCTAACATTATTTACCCCAATGCTATATTTGAATAACCATGCGGCTACTTCCATTTTGACTTTATACAACTGTTCTACATATTGATGATTTTCAGTTTGTAGTCTCTGCATTTGGGTCTTAAAAGGGAAATGGGTTTGATTACTATGGCCTCTATGCTTTGGATTGCTATCCCATCTTGCAGAATAAACTTGGTGTAGTTTTAGGGTATTTCCTTTGCATATCATTATTAGCCATCAAACAAAACTTAGCTATGTGACCCCCTTTTTACAAACAAAGCACTTGAGCGCTGGTCTCCCTGTATAGGCCCTTCTCTGAGCATATGGCGCTCGAGACTCACTTTGCTGGATAACATTACTATGATTACTATGATTGGAACGAACAGACTTTACACTTTCATCGTCTGAGGAGTCATCAGAAGTTTCCACTGTTTCAACTCCTGAATCAATTTCAAGTGCGGTTACCGCACTTTTATTTAAATCTCCAACATTGATTCCTATCACAGTAACATCACTTGCAGCAACAATAGCATCCATTTTTTCTGCATGTTGTTTCACATGTATCTTTGCTAAGCACTGAGCATGTTCAGCTTTTGCATGTTTGGAAGATAACTCCATTATGGCTGCCTGTGCACCCTGTAATTCCTCCATAAGCAGTATGATAATACGCTCATTCCCAGCCTCTCTTTGATTCAAAGAGGCAATACAACTTCCTCTTAATTTACATGTTTCCTCTAATTCATCCAATCTCTGTTCCAATACACATTTCTCAGTCACTAATTGTTCAATGTGATCAGCAACATTTGCATCTGCCTTTGCAACCATTGCTACTATATTCTCAGTTACACTTTGTACCTGCTCTAAGAATTGCTTTCTTTCAGCATACCATTGGACTTGGCCTTTTTTTCGAAGACTTTTTATGTTTTATCAGATTATTATGAGTGTTACATTGTCTGAAAAGATCACTGAATTGGTGTGTTAAAGCATTCTCAGGCATAGTCTCAAATCTAACACAGCCATGCTTCTTAATGAAACCTTCAATAACTTCCATTGAAATGCTAGTCTACTTGTTTAACCAGTCTATACAACAGTTACTTACACAGACACACACATAGACACAGATAAAGCTGTTTAACCACTTGCGGACCGCCTCACGCCGATATACGTCAGCAGAATGGCACGGGCAGGCAGAATCACGTACCTGTACGTTATCTGCCTCCCGCGGGCGGGTGTCCGATTGGTCCCCCCCCGGTGCCCGAGGTGGCCGGCATTTATTTCCGGGCGATCAGAGGTGAGGGGGAGGCCATCCATTCGTGGCCACCCCCTCGTGATCACTCCCGGCGAATGAAATCCTTCCTCTGCCTCTATAATGTAAACAGAGGCAGAGGAAGTGATGTCATCTCTTCTCCAGCCGGTCTTTTCGTTCCGGTGCCGAGGAGAGAAGACATCAAGTAAGTGCAGCAAACACTACGCTTTCAGTAGAACACACTAGGCACACTTTTCACCCCCCATCACCCCCCTGTACCCCCTGTCACAGTGACACCAACAGCAGTTTTTTTTTTGCATTGGTGTCAGTTTGTGACAGTTATAAGTGTTAGGGCAGTTAGGGTTAGCCCTCTTTAGGTCTAGGGTACCCCCTTTAGGTCCAGGGTACCCCCCTAACCCCGCCAATAAAGGTTAACCCCCTTGATCACCCCCCGTCGCCAGTGTCACTAAGCGATCGTTTTTCTGATCGCTGTATTAGTGACACAGGTGACGCTAGTTAGGGAGGTAAGTATATAGGTTCGCCGTCAGCGTTTTATAGCGACAGGGACCTCCATATACTACCTACTAAAGGTTTTAACCCCCTGATTGCCCCCTAGTTAACCCTTTCACCAGTGTATAACTGTTGTATAACAGTGTATTTCACCCGATAACGGGTGACACTGGTTAGTTAGTTTGTTTTTTATAGTTTATTATAGTTTCAGGGCACCCGCTGTTTATTTCCTAATAAAGGTTTAACCCCCTAATTGCCCGGCAGTGATATAAGTTAAGTTTTTAGGGTCAGATAAGGTCTGCGTCGCCCAGGCAGCGTCAGGTTAGCTCCAGTAGCGCTAACACCCACGCACACAACATACACCTACCTTAGTGCTATAGTATCTGAACGGATCAATATCTGATCTGATCAGATCTATACTAGCGTCCCCAGCAGTTTAGGGTCCCCATAAACACAGTGTTAGCGGGATCAGCCCAGATACCTGCTAGCATCTGCGTTTTTGCCCCTCGGCCCAGCCCACCCAAGTGCAGTATCGATCGATCACTGACACTTACAAAACTCTAAGCACACATAACTGCAGCGTTCGCAGAGTGAGGCCTGATCCCTGCGATCACTAACAGTTTTTTGGTAGCGTTTTGAATCAGTCGCTAATAGTCAGGAGCTTTTTTGCTTGTGAGTCTCACTAGTGTACCCCTAAATTTAGAGCCCAAAATGGCAAATCGAAGGTACACTAGTGAAGAGGCCTACACGTTTCTGAGCATGACAGATAGTGAAGAGGAAGTCACTCATCTGTCAGATTCAGGCTCAGAATACGATCCTGAGGACAGCGGCTCCATGACACATAGCTCTGACGACGGAGTTGTGGTCCCTGCCAAGGTCAGGCGTACCAGACCCCAAACTTCTTCTTCTGTCCTTCATGTGCAAGAACCGCAGGTCCCTCGTATGGAGCAGAGAAGTACTAGCGCCGCTATTCCTTCTGGTGAACTGGCAAGCACCAGCGGCCTAGTACACCCTGGTCGTACATCCAGCACTGCAGTATCACGTGGTGACGTTGCGAGTCCCATAAGTGCAGTTCAAGCTGGTGAGGTGGCAAGCACTAGTAGTGTCCCGCTGCCACCAAGAAGACGAACACAGGCCCGTCGTGCCCATAGTGCCCTTCCTGCTGCATTCGCCAATCCGAATTGGGAACCCACCACTTCTGCAGCACCCGTACTTCCCCCATTCACTGGCCAACCCAGAATTCAGGTGGAAACAGTTGATTTTACGCCACTGGATTTTTATTCACTGTTTTTCACCGAAGATCCCTATAGATCTATTGTGGACCAAAGCAATTTGTACGCTGGTAAACACATCGCCACTATTCCCCAGTCCTCCCTTGCCATAGATTGGAGACCAATTACGGTCTCCGAATTTAAGATCTTTCTGGGCCTTTCCCTCAACATGGGCATAAATAAAAAGAGTGAGTTGCGGTCATATTGGTCCACTGACCCAATTTACCATATGCCCGTGTTCTCTGCCTCCATGACCAGAGCATGATACAAGCAGATCCTCGTGGAGACCCTGAATATGATCGGCTCTACAAAATTCGGCCCCTCGTAAACCACTTCAACCAGCATTTTGCAGACTTGTTTACTCCCCATCAAGTTGTCTGCGTTGATGAGTCCCTGATTAAATTTTCTGGCCGCTTGTTATTCAAACAGTACCTTCCCAGCAAGCGTGCCAGATACGGGGTCAGGATGTATTTTTTTTTTTAAATTTTTATTTATTAACATTTTAACCGCTCATACAGTACAGTACAACGTGTACCAAAATCCCCCCCCCTCCTCCCTCCCTTCCCTCCCCCCTAACCCTTACCCTTGTGCAGCCTTTCACTATTGCTGAATCTCTTGCACAACCCTTGAATATTGCTTTCACTATGGTTAAATCACATTCCATACTCATAAAATATTTCGTTTGTTAGAGATCAATGGTACACCCAATCCTCATACAGTCAAATAATTATCTAATCAGGATTACATCATCATTTACCCAATACTTAGAGTGCTTGCTAAGGCTCTCCCCCAGCGTAACAGATCAATTCAAAGTGTCCTTGTTATCCAGCCAACATTGCCATACTTTTTCGAATTTTTTTGGACAACCCCTGCTTAAGTATGTTGCCTTGTAAAAAGGTAATGCTTTATTGATTATGCCTTTCCAATAAGACACTGTGGGCGGTTCAGGTTTTTTCCAACACAATAAAATAGCTTTACGTGCATAAAAAAGGGAGAGAGAGATCATAGTTCTTTGCGCCCTCCGGGGCGCCAACTCCTCCACTAGACCCAGCAAACAGACTGCGACCGTAACAGGAATCGGTACCGAAAGTACCTTCTGTATGGTGCGTGATACCCCCTTCCAGAACTCCCTTATCGGCTGACACTGCCAAAATATATGGTCAAAATCAGCATGGCTAACCGTGCATCGCCAGCATTCTGTTGCACCTGTACCATATATCCGGGCTATCCTTACAGGAGTATAATACACCCTGTGAAGTATTTTAAATTGAATGAGCCTATCCCTGGCCGACACCAGAGTCTGGAACGGGTGATCCCACATGTCGTCCCAATCTTCCCCCCCAAAATCTGTTACTAATGCACTCCATGTGTCTTTACATTTGTTAAGCATTTTGGGTCTTTCCACAAATAGTTCTTTGTAGACTGTTGATAGTGGTTTCTGTAGGTCCTCAGCCCCGAGCATGTTCTCCAATGGGGACATGCCCAGCTCTAGTGTGTCAGAATTGAACTGAGTGAGAAACGCATGTCTCAACTGAAGGTATCTAAATAGATACCAGTTGGGAAGATTATATTTATCTTTAAGTTGGTCAAATGTGAGTAATTTTTTCCCCCCCACTATGTGCTTCAGTTGTTTAATGCCAACCCTGGCCCAAATCACCGGGTCAGGGATCGCACCAAAGTGTGATAGTCTAGGGTTAAACCATAGGGGGGTGTCCTGTGACCAGCTCCCATCTTCAACCTTCATCAAAACTTGTGCCCTGTCCCATGCGCGGACGGTGACACGCATTGAGGCAGTCAGGGATGGGGAGGCTTGGGGTCCCCTGTAAACTAAGTAAGATAGGCTCTCATACGATCCCATGAGAGCTGCTTCTAATACTGTTGCCGAGTCTCCATCGTCCCTCATCAACCAGCGTCTAGCAATCACCATCTGTCCCGCTATAAAGTATTTGAAAAGATCTGGCATTGCCAGTCCACCTTGACCCCATGGCTCCTGTAAAGTACGGAGACCTATTCTGGGGTGTGCAGTGGCCCATATGAAGGAGCTAAATAAGCTGTTTACCCTCCTAAAAAAGGAACAGGGGATCCAAATTGGTGTGTTCCGTAGGAAGTACAAGAAAACTGGGAGAATCTTCATTTTAAGTAGGTTGACCCTACCAATTAGGGACAATGGGAGATGTTTCCAGGCATCAAGCTGCGATTTGACCTTGACCAGTGCAGGGAGTAAATTGATGGACATAAAATCACCAACCCTGGGCGATATACGTATGCCCAGGTACTTAAACTCGGTTACCCATGTAATGGGAACCCGTTTGGTTGCTGAGGCCTGGGTATCTGCGTCAATAGCCATTGCACTGGATTTCTCCCAGTTAACCTGCAGTCCCGAAAAGATGGCAAATGTATCCAGTATTTCAAACACTGCCTCTAGCGATGGCCCTGCGTCCCTTAGGAAAAGTAGCATGTCATCTGCATAGAGTGCAATGCATTCCCGTATACCTCCCACCTCCAATGCTCCAACGTTAGGGGATCTTCTCAGTGCTATAGCCAAGGGTTCTATCGCTAGGGCGAATAGAGATGGTGACAACGGGCACCCTTGGCGTGTGCCTCTACCCACTGTAAATTGGGAGGAGACCGAGGTGCCCAGCTTTATGACCGCTTTGGGATTGCTATACAATAATGAGATCCAGGTCATGAACACGTCCCCAAACCCCATGTGGCGCAGTACCGCCAGCATATATTTCCAGTCCACAGAGTCAAAAGCTTTGGCCATGTCGAGGGACACTACCACCCTCGATCCTGAGTTGTCATGATCAATCTGCAAATGAGTAAAAAGTCTGCGTAAGTTAGTGTCTGTCGATTTTTGAGGCATGAAACCCGTCTGGTCTATGTCTACTAAGGTGGTAGTAACTTGGGACAGTCTTGTAGCTAAGATCTTTGTTAAAATTTTTAAATCCTGATTTAATAGTGCTATGGGTCTGTAGGAGGAGCACGTCAAAAGGTCCTTGTCTGGTTTTGGCAATAGAATCACCTGTGCTTCTAAGAATGAGTCTGGGAGGCATTTATGTTTAAGACAATGATGAAACAGGGCTCTCAGTCTGGGAACCATGTCCTCTATATGTAGTCTATACCACTCAATACAAAACCATCTGGTCCGGGTGATTTATGAGGAGGGAAGGCCCTGATAGCCGTTTCAATTTCTTTGTCAGTTATGTCAGCTTCCAAAACGTCCCTATCCATCTCGGTCAGTACCGGCACATTCAGTGACGTCAATAATGCATCCAATTCTTGATTATCATAGACTGGTATGGGAGCATACAAGGCCTTGTAGTACTCCACAAACGTATCCATAATATCAGTTGGGTTTGTGAGAATGTCTCCCCGGTCATTTTTAATACATGGTATGTTTGTTTGTATCCTCTGTTCTGCCACTAACATTGCCAACAACTTTCCATTCTTATCTCCCTGCTCAAAAATGGATTCAGCTCTTTTTGTCCTGGATGTATGTGTTAATTCGGTAAAGTGAAGTGCCAGCACGCGTCTTGCCTCTAGCAGCTCTTCATATGTTACATCGGACTGATCATTTGCGTGAGCAAGTTCACAGACCCTTTCTTTTTCCTGCAATTCCTGTTCTTTTTTATTGTGAGACCTGCGGGCCTGCTTAATGGCCGAGATATAATGTCCATGCATACAAGCCTTGAACGCATCCCATACTGTGGTGGGGTCTGCCGAGCCTATATTATCTTTCCAGTAGTCAGTGAAATGTGGCGCTACGTGGGAGGACACCTCCTCCACCTCCAACCAGCCAGGGTTTAACCTCAATGCCCCTCCCCTTAGAGCCGAGGGAATACTAATATGCACCGATAGTGGAGTGTGATCTGAAATGCCCCCAGCTAGGTAACTAGCTCCTCCCACTAATTGTAACATTGGCGCGTTAGCGAATGCCATATCTATTCTCGAGGAGGACCTGTGTGTTTTTGATAAGTGTGAATAGCTTTTGGTGGTGGGGTTTTTCCATCGCCATAATTCTGTCAGGGAGGCCGCTGCCGCCCAGGCAGAAAGGTCAGCAGATGCCACCCTGGCTACATTCGATGAGTCTAGAGCGGCAGAAAGTATGGCATTAAAATCTCCTGCTATAATAAGAGGAAGATGCATGTAAGGGGCTAATTTACCAAGGAGATCATAAAGAATCTGTACCTGAAAAGGAGGAGGTATATAGACATTAACTAAGACCATCTTACATGTACTAATGTCAGCTATAACTATCAGGAACCTGCCGCCCGGGTCTGAGATGACATGGTGTATGGTGCAGGGTACCGCCTTGCTAATCAGGATTGACACTCCCCTAGCATAGGTGGAGTATGTTGCGTGCATCGCCCTTTGTATCCAGGCTCTACGCAATGCCAGTACCCTGCTCCCATCCAGATGTGTCTCCTGCAAAAACACCACGTGCGGTGTGATCGTCTTTAAATATTGAAACATTAAGGCTCTGCGAAATTTGTTGTTTAGGCCTCGGACATTCCAAGATATCATATTAACCCTTGATCCTGCCATATTCACATTTTAACTCAACATACATTATATAGTGTACCTGTATCAAAGAGAAAAAACAGAGTAGATTATGCAAATC
The DNA here is from genome assembly GCF_042186555.1 of Aquarana catesbeiana. Lineage (NCBI taxonomy): Eukaryota > Metazoa > Chordata > Amphibia > Anura > Ranidae > Aquarana > Aquarana catesbeiana. Next base: position 474,317,816 of record NC_133327.1, read on the forward strand.
ATGTGTGTACCACACCATTTGCATAACGAAGGGACTACAGTGAAAGGCTGCACCTGCTAAGTAGAAACATCCCAAAACCCCATTAACTCCCTGCTGCTGTGTAGCGAACCGAAACAAAAAGTACACGCAGCTTTCCCCCAAAACTTGTCCAAAAAAAGTCCTGGAAGGCATGACCATAGAAAAAATAAAAATAAAAAAATGCAAAAGAAAACACAAAAAAACTGTACTAATGTCCATCTTCCTGAAGACGGTGTCTGTATCTGTAGGGCTCCATAACTCCGCAAGGATATCCGTCAGTTGTTCACATGGATACGTTGTTAGTTAGCGCCCTTTCCTTCCCCCATGAATGATAAATGTTCCCAGAAAAAAGGATGGGGGATTCATGGCGCAACCAGAGGCCAGGTTGGAGAGGTCCCGCACCGCACAAAAAGGAAAAAAAAAGAAAAAAACCCCAGGACCGTATTAACCGATGCCAGCAAGTAATATGCTAGGTTAATCAAACCGCCACGGAACTAGAACAGATGAGCCTTGGGACAACAACAGCAGCCAGGATTGCAGACTGGAGAGAAGGCTCAAAAATTACTGTAACGATAGTAACCAGGTGTTGGCCTCATCAGGGGAGTCGAAAAACCTCACCGAACCACCATGCTGAACTCGTAGGCGGCTCGGGTAGAGCATTGAATATTTAATCTCACGTTCCCGAAGTCGTCTTCTAATATCGGTGAAAGTTTTGCGACGTCTTTGTAGGTCTGCAGAGAAGTCAGGATAGAGATGCACCACTGTGTGCTCAAAAGGAAGGGTGGGATGTTTACGGGCCTCACGGAGGATGCGGTCACGATCTCTGAAATTGAGAAATCTCACCAAGAAAGGCCTTGGGGGAGCTCCAGGGATGCTCCGGCCCGTCGGGACTCTATGGGCCCTTTCTACCACATAAGTCGGGGTGACCTCAGTCAAGTTAAGAAGTTTCTTAAAGAATGCTTCTGCAAATTCAGCTGGATGGTCCCCCTCCGCCCCCTCCGGGAGACCCAGGACCCTCACATTATTTCTCCGAAGACGATTTTCGGCGTCGTCCGATTTAGCCACCAGGGATTGGACAGTGCGCTGCAATGTGTGGATGGCATCATCATGGCGGGTAGTGAGGTCCTCTGTGGCGGAAATTCGCGACTCAGTCTCAGAAAGTCTGCCCCTGAATTTGTCCAGGTCTGCCCTGATGAGGTTACATTCCGCAGCCAAATGGTCAATGCGGACCAATAGAGAGTTTCTGCTCTGTTCTATGGCTGCAAGGATGACAGTGGTATCACTTACTGGCGCAGGTGCTTGAGGAGATGAAGAGGCCGTTGGAGTCGCTGCCTGTTCCATGTCCACTAAAAGCGCTTTAAATTGTTCCAAAATGGCACTGGGACACTGAGCGGGCTGAGCAGGCTGTGCTGGCGCCTTTTTAGTCGCTGTTTTGCTCTTTGATGGCATGAGCAAGCAATCTGGAGTTACGCAGGGTAGAAGTTCAGGATGAATGTTTTGTTCCCTTTAAGAGCTTGCAGTAGCAGTGAGAGAGACTATCATACAGGGGCGATAAACATCTGTGGCTGGTGCAATGCTGCGCTCTCCCACTGAGGCCTAATGGTGCTGGCCTAAGGTCCCCAGATGTAGCAGCCACCACCTGTCCCCCCAGAGAAGTTGTCACAAAGGGGGGTGGTGTACACCGGCCGCCCCTTCCACTGGTCACAGTACCTGGCTGAGGAGAGCAGTGCAGGCCTCGTAGGCCGCAAGATGGCGGCGGTCCGCGGGTGTGTGCGGCCGGACGTGTGGGGTCCTCAGGCACCTCCGGAGCTGGCCGCCGATCGGGAAGCTGCCGTGTATGTGCTGGCGTAGATCGATCGTTCCGCGGATCGCGGCACCCGAGCGCGGAGGCTTCAGGAGGCTTTGTAGGCCTCAAGATGGCGGCGGTCTCTGCCGAGGAGTGGTAGGCCGGAGGCCGTGTATCCACACAACCGGCCGCCGGACTCCTAAATGAAGGGCGATATCGCTGCAGGAGTCAAGTGGGAACAGGCAGGGCAGCCGTGTACGCTCACCGGGCCTGTCTGTGCAAAGGATGGCGATGGATTAGTTCAGGATGAACGGAGCTCCACAGAGACACGTCCTCCTCGGCTTACATCCGGACACGCCCCCACGGGGTCAGGATGTATAAGCTCTGTGACAGGGCCACAGGCTATACATGTAGTTTTATGGTTTACGAGGGCAAAGATAGTCACGTAGAGCCGACAAACTGCCCTGACTACATAGGAAGCGCTGGCAAGATAGTGTGGGACTTGGTGTCACCCTTATTCGGAAAGGGGTACCACTTGTACGTGGACAATTATTACATGAGCGTGCCACTTTTTAGTCACCTTTTTGATCAACAGATTGGAGCATGTGGCACCGTGCGATCTAATCGCCGGGGCTTTCCCCAGCAGCTTGTAGATTCCCGTCTTAGGCTGGGGGAGAGAGCCTGTTTGCAGTGTAATATTTTGCTCTCTATGAAGTGGAGGGATAATAAGAATGTTTTAGTTCTTACCTCCCTTCATGCAGACACGACGGTCCAAATTACTACGGCGACTGGTGTTGTGGAGAAACCCCTCTGAGTCCACGAATATAGCCAAAATATGGGAGGGGTGGACCTCAACGACCAGTTGTTGGCGCCGTACCTAGTTGCCCGTAAGGCCAGACGCTGGTACATAAAAGTGTCTGTTTATTTATTTCAATTGGCTTTGCTGAATGCTCATGTGCTATACAGAGCTTCAGGACAGACTGGATCCTTCCTTAAATTCCAGGAAGAGATCGTCAGAGCCCTTCTGTTTCCAGACGGTGCTCCACCTCACCTTCCCCAGCCAAATGCAGTAAGCCGGCTGTATGAGAGGCATTTTCCTTATGTCCTCCCGAGTACCCCTACCCAACGAGCCCCCCAAAAAAGATGTTGCGTCTGCAGAAAGCGCGGATATAGGCGTGACACCCGGTATTATTGTCCCTCCTGTCCTGACAATCCTGGTCTATGCATTGGTGAATGTTTTGAACGCTACCATACACTAGTTGAGTATTAGCGTAGGGTACAGCACTGCACAGACTAGGACACACTTTCACAGGGTCTCCCAAGATGCCATCGCATTTTGAGAGACCCAAACCTGGTACCAGTTACAAAAGTTAAAGTTACTAAAAAAAGTGTAAAAAAAAAAAAAAATAGTATAAATAAATATAGTATAGAAAATAGTTGTCGTTTTATTGTTCTCTCTCTCTATTCTCTCTCTATTGTTCTGCTCTTTTTTATTGTATTCTGTTCTGCAATGTTTTATTGTTATTATGTTTTACCATGTTTGCTTTTCAGATATGCAGTTTTTTTATACTTTACTGTGTTTTATTGGTAACCATTTTTTTGTTTTCAGGTATGCCATTCAGCTGCAGAGCGGATTTATTTATCTTGACAGCAACAGCATTTGCTCCCACGATATATAAAGCAGTGACTCCAGCGCTGTCGGAGGTGATTTCAGCACCACAGTTACATACTTCAGCATATATGCCGAAGCGTGGGGGCAGCAGTGGGTGGAAGAGCGATTTGCTCCTGCCTTTTGCGGGAGGATGCCCCCATGCTTCGGCATATATATATTTTAGGCACAGGTTGCGTTAAATGTTTTCTTTTTTACTATGTTCTTTTTGTATTTGCTTTGCAGGTATGGTAAGTTTTACTGTTATACTGTAATGTTACTTTGTTTTATTGTTAACCATCATTTGCTTAGCAGGTACGCCATTTAGTTGCAGCGTGGATTTATTTATCTTGACAGCAACATCGTTTGCTCCCACGATATATAAAGCCGCGACTCCAGCGATGTCGGAGGTGATTTCATCACCACAGTTACATTCTTCAGCATATATGCCGAAGCGTGAGGGCAGCAGAGGGCGGAGGACCGATTTGCTCCTAACTTTTGCGGGAGGATGCTCCCATGCTTTGGCATATATATATATATATGGTGCATGTATGCCCATCATTAGAAGTGGGTGGATGAAGGGAGGTATTCTAATGGTGGGCATACCCACCGATCAATCTCTTTTTTTCGTTCAGCCCACAGGCTGCATGAAAAAAAAGTTTACAATATATGCCCAACAAGGACCAGCAACGTACTGGTATGTTACTGGACTTTGAGTGGTTATACCAGAATGATGCCTGCAGGTTTAGGTATCATCTTGGTATCATTCTTTTCAGCCAGTGGTCGGCTTTCATGTAAAAGCAATCCTAGCGGCTAATTAGCCTCTAGACTGCTTTTTTTTTCCACCGTCTTCCATGTTTTTCTCTGGCTCTCCTGTCCCAACAGGGAACCTGAGAATGCAGCCGGTGATTCAGCCAGCTGACCATAGAGCTGATCAGAGACCAGAGTGGCTCCAAACATCTCTATGGCCTAAGAAACCGGAAGCTACGAGCATTTCATGACTTAGATTTCGCCGGATGTAAACAGCGCCATTGGGAAATTGGAAAAGCATTTTATCACACCGATCATGGTGTGGTCAGATGCTTTGAGGGCAGAGGAGAGATCTAGGGTCTAATAGACCCCAGTTTTTTAAAAAAAAAAGTACCTGTCACTACCTATTGCTATTATAGGGGTTATTTACATTCCCTGAGATAACAATAAAGATGATTAAAAAAAAAAAATGAAAGGAACAGTTTAAAAATAAGATAAAAAAGCAAAAAAATAATAAAGAAAAAAAAAAGCACCCCTGTCCCCCCCTGCTCTCGCGCAAAGGCGAACGCAAGCATCGGTCTGGCGTCAAATGTAAACAGCAATTGCACCATGCATGTGAGGTATCACCGCGAAGGTCACATCGAGGGCAGTAATTTTAGCAGTAGACCTCCTCTGTAAATCTAAAGTGGTAACCTGTAAATGCTTTTAATGGCTTTTAAAAATGTATTTAGTTTGTCGCCGCTGCACGTTTGTGCGCAATTTTAAAGCATGTCATGTTTGGTATCCATGTACTCGGCCTAAAATCATCTTTTTTATTTCATCAAACATTTGGGCAATATAGTGTGTTTTAGTGCATTACAATTTTAAAAAGTGTGTTTTTTCCCCCAAAAATGCGTTTGAAAAATCACTGCGCAAATACTGTGAAAAAAAAAATAAACACCCACCATTTTAATCTGTAGGGCATTTGCTTTAAAAAAATATATAATGTTTGGGGTTCAAAGTAATTTTCTTGCAAAAAAAAATATTTTTTCATGTAAACAAAAAGTGTCAGAAAGGGCTTTGTCTTCAAATGGTTAGAAGAGTGGGCGATGTGTGACATAAGCTTCTAAATGTTGAGCATAAAATGCCAGGACAGTTCAAACCCCCCCCAAATGACCCCATTTGGGAAAGTAGACACCCCAAGCTATTTGTTGAGAGGCATGTCGAGTCCATGGAATATTTTATATTGTGACACAAGTTGCGGGAAAAAGACAATTTTTTTTTTTTTTTAACAAAGTTGTCACTAAATGATATATTGCTCAAACATGCCATGGGAATATGTGAAATTACACCCCAAAATACATTCTGTTGCTTCTCCTGAGTACGGGGATACCACATGTGTGAGCGTTTTTGGGAGCCTAGCCGCGTACGGGACCCTGAAAACCAAGCACCGCCTTCAGGCTTTCTAAGGGCGTAAATTTTTGATTTCACTCTTCACTGCCTATAATAGTTTTGGAGGCCATGGAATGCCCAGGTGTCACAAACCCCCCCAAATGACCCTATTTTGGAAAGTAGACACCCCAAGCTATTTGCTGAGAGGTATAGTGAGTATTTTGCAGACCTCACTTTTTGTCATAAAGTTTTGAAAATTGAAAAAAGAAAAAAAAAAATGTTCTTGTCTTTCTTCATTTTCAAAAACAAATGAGAGCTGCAAAATACTCACCATGCCTCTCAGCAAATAGCTTGGGGTGTCTACTTTCCAAAATGGGATCATTTGGGGGGGGGGGGGGGGTTGTGCTATCTTGGCATTTTATGGCCTTCAAAACTGTGATAGGTAGTGAGGAGTGAAATAAAAAATTTACGCCCTTAGAAATCTTGAAGGGGGTGCTTGGTTTCGGGGCCCCGTACGCGGCTAGGCTCCCAAAAATTCCCACACATGTGGTATCCCCGTACTCAGGAGAAGCAGCAGAATGTATTTTGGGGTGTAATTCCACATATGCCCATGGCATGTTTTGAGCAATATATCATTTATTGACAACTTTGTGCAAAAAAAAAAAAAAAAAAATTGTCACTTTCCCGCAACTTGTGTCAAAATATAAAATATTCCATGGACTCAACATGCCTCTCAGCAAATAGCTTGGGGTGTCTACTTTCCAAAATGGGGTCATTTGGGGGGGGGTTGTGCCATCTGGGCATTTTATGGCCTTCAAAACTGTGATAGGTAGTGAGGAGCGAAATCAAATATTTACGCCCTTAGAAATCCTTAAGGCGGTGCTTGGTTTCGGGGCCCCGTACGTGGCTAGGCTCCCAAAAAGTCCCACACATGTGGTATCCCCATACTTAGGAGAAGCAGCTGAATGTATTTTGGGGTGCAATTCCACATATGCCCATGGCCTGCATGAGCAATATATCATTTAGTGACAACTTTTTGTAAATTTTTTTTTTTGTCATTATTCAATCACTTGGGACAAAAAAAATAAATATTCAATGGGCTCAACATGCCTCTCAGCAATTTCCTTGGGGTGTCTTCTTTCCAAAATGGGGTCATTTGGGGGGGGTTGTACTGCCCTGCCATTTTAGCACCTCAAGAAATGACATAGGCAGTCATAAACTAAAATCTGTGTAAATTCCAGAAAATGTACCCTAGTTTGTAGACGCTATAACTTTTGCGCAAACCAATAAAAATATGCTTATTGACATTTTTTTTACCAAACACATGTGGCTGAATACATTTTGGCCTAAATGTATGACTAAAATTGTTTATTGGATTTTTTTTATAACAAAAATGAGAAAATATCATTTTTTTTCAAAATTTTCGGTCTTTTTCTGTTTATAGCGCAAAAAATAAAAAACGCAGAGGTGATCAAATACCATCAAAAGAAAGCTCTATTTTTGGGAAGAAAATGACGCAAATTTCGTTTGGGTACAGCATTGCATGACCGCGCAATTAGCAGTTAAAGCGACACAGTGCCAAATTGTAAAAAGTGCTCTGGTCAGGAAGGGGGTAAATCCTTCCGGGGCTGAAGTGGTTAAAGTTAACTTTCACCTGTAGTCCTCCAACACAAGGCACACTCTTAATCAATGCCTTACTACCACTGATTTTTAGCCCCCTAGATTGCAGGCCACATTGAACTTCTATTAGAACAGAGAGCTATTTCACACTCACGTGGGGAAAAACAAAAATAAAAACGAACAAAAAAAATGAAAAAGTTAAATAAAATTAAAAAAAATTAACAAAAATGAATAAAAAAGAAAAAATATTAAAAAATTAACTAAAAAAAAAAAAATCTATATTTCTCCCCAAAGATGTGAGGTTTATCCTGTAAATCTGCAGGCTACATCAGATAACCAGGGGTGATCAATCCCTTCATTCACCAGTACTCTTGACCGGCTACACAGTTCTAACAATTCGGATTAGCAATACAAAAAACGTTACACATACATTGTCAGGTCATCTAAATCCAGGTGACAGATGCACTCCGTAGGAGTCAGGAGTGCACCGCTAAGGTAGTGGACCCTAGGACTGACTGCTGAGGATTGAACTCTGGAAGGTTCAGGAAGCAGGTCTACTGGAGCATCAACACAGATCCCACTGGGAGCTAGAGCATAGATTCCCCAGGGGCGCGGAGCCTAAGATCCAGCAGGTGTTTTTCCAGAGCCTCTAGTTGTGAGGATGGACTGCGCTGCAGTCTGGCTCCAGGTCACGGCCCCCAGGGTCTCACAGCTCATGCTCATGGTAGACTACAGGAGAAAGAGGAAGGAAGCAGCAGGCTGGAACAACAAGGATAGTAAAGAGATAAGCCAAGGTCGGGGGGTACTAGCAGACAAGGATAAACATAGAACACGCCAAAGGTCGGGGCGACTAGCAGATAAGGATAAACATAGAACACGCCAAAGGTCAGGGTCACAAGCAGACAGGGATAGTCGAGAACAGGCCAAGATCGGTAATTGGAATCAGACGTAGGAGACACACCAAGTAACACACGAAAGCTAAACACACAATGGTTGATCAGCAAGGTTGACTTGCAATGCACAGGTTAATATAGTGTTCCAAATTAGAGGCTGAGGTGGAGCTATGTTGAGGGAAGATTATATAAGCAGTCAGGTGAGGGTGGCTGGCCTCTAAAGTTGAACACATGGAGGGGAGGTAAGCTGACAGAGAAAGATTACTGCGTAACTATTACAGTACCCCCCCTCTTACGAGGCCTCCCCCTCTCCCGCCTGGGCCCAGGCTTAAAGGGAAACTCCAGATGAAACCTCCTCAACAGACAAGGCGCAAAGATCTCAGATGCAGTGATCCAAGACCTCTCCTCGGGACCAAACCCTTTCCAATGTACGAGGTACTGAAGAATGCCTCTAAGCCCCCGGGAATCCAGAACTTGACTAACCTCATACTTTAGATTATCCTCAGAGACCGAAACCGAGGTAGGGAGAGGACAAGAGGACTTATTGAGGACTAAAGGCTTTTTAGGAATGGGTAAGGGCATGAGAAGACCATCAGGAGTCTGAGTAAGGTCCCCCAGACCCTTAAAGATGAGCTGGACATCCAGCGCAAGACCATCAGACTGGGCAGAGGTCAGTGGATCCCTGAGACCAGGTTGGTTAGAAGGTGACATGTCACAAGAGTCAAGCTGGATAGCTGAAACACAAGCAGAATCCAGAAATAAAGGTTGAAAACTCCACCCACCTGGCCGAATGAGGCAGTCTATTCAAAGGATGGATTGAGCCTCTTAGACAAGTTTGAATGGACGTAATAGTAGTAGGGTGAGGCCAGGTTAGAGAAGGTCCTGAATAGGAAAACGCATGAATCTCGCTGGGCATGGGTTGGGCTGGCATAACTGGTGCAAAGGCCAACTGAATAGCATTGCCAGGTGTAGCGACTACCTCAATCGCATCGCAGGGTGTAGCGACTGTGGAACTTGTGGACAAGTTAACCTGGCTGTGCATCCAAGGGAGTTTAGGGACAGGCAAGGCTAAATGGTTATGCAGACTGGAATAAATGATTGGCTCAGGTTCACAGGTGGGCTCCTCACCCAGAGTGCCACATGACCTAGAGAGTGCCTCAGCCCGACTATTGCAGGACAAATCCCAGAAATCGCTATATACAGCGGGAAGAGCAGAAGATACTGGAATGGTGGCAACAGAAAGTTTCTCTTTTGGGGCAACCTTGAGTAGGCAGGAAGAGGAACAGGAGGAACCCCAAGCCAGGATCTGTCCAGCAGTCCAGTCAACATGTGGAGAATGGAGCTGTAACCAAGGAAGACCTAAAATGATAGGAGATGAAGCCTTAGGTAAGACAAGGAAGGATATCCACTCCTGGTGAAGTGTCCCTACCGACATCTTAACAGGGAGAGTCTGGAAGCGGATAGAGCCCCCTGGGAGAACAGTGCCATCAATCGCCAAAACCACCAATGGCGTTGTGAGGGGCAAAAGGATAAGCCTCATGGAAGATGCAGTTCCCCAGTCCATGAAATTGCCAGTGGCTCCGGAATCCAGATATGAAAAGACCGAATGAGAAGAATCGCTGACATGAAGGAACACAGAAAGGAGAAGACGAGAAGGTGAAGGTGATATTTCATGGTCCAATACTCCACTTTCCAGATGTATTAGCTCCAAGTGTTTTTCCGGATGAAGAGCAAGTGCCACGAAAATTACCTTTGACCCCACAATAGAGGCACAGGCCCAGAGTTCTGCGCCTAACGCATTCTTCGGCAGATAACTTGGTCCGGCCCAGCTGCATAGGTTCCTCAGTTTGCAGGAGGTGCTCCTGGGGACAAAGAGAGGGGACAGGGAGCTCAGGATGCCTAAAGAACGGGGAGTGCTGGCGTCTTTTTTCCAGAGTCCTCTCTTGAAAGTGAATATCGATCTGGTTACACAAGGTGATGACACCATCCAGGTCAGCAGGAATAGCTCTTCCCGCTAATTCATCCTTCACTCTATCAGAGAAGCCATGAAAAAAGGTTGCAACTAAGGCCTCATTATTCCAGCTCAGTTCAGCAGTCAAAATACTAAAATGAAGAGCGTACTGTCCCACAGAAGCGGACTCTTGACGGAGACGTAAAAAGGCACTGGCCGCTGAGGAGACACGACCTGGTTCCTCAAAGATATTCCAAAAAAGTTTCAGGAAGTCAGACAGGCTAGATACCACTGGATCATTCCGTTCCCACAGACGGGCAGCCCAGGCTAACGCCTCACCAGACAGGGGGGATACAATATAGGCTACCTTTGTCCGATCGGACAGGAAGTTTTGGGACTGAAGCTCAAAATGAATTGTGCACAGGTTAAGGAACCCCCTGCAGGCCTTGGGGTCCCCAGAGTAACTGGACGGAGCAGGTAAATGCAAAGAATTTGTGGATGTGGCTGTGACCGAAATAAGTGCGGCAGCAGATAGTGGTTGAGGTTGTTTAACCGGGGGTCCTAAGGAGGTCTGAACCTGTTCAAAACGGGCAGTGAAATCCTGAAGGAATCACATCACCTGGGTCTGATTAGATTCCTGGGTCTCAACTCTGCGAACTAGGCCCTGGAACAGATCAACTGTGGGAAGCGACACATCAGCTGGGTCCATGGCTGATCAAACTGTCAGGTCACTTGAGTCCAGGTGGCAGATGCACTCCATAGGAGTCAGGAGTGCACCGCTAAGGTAGTGGACCCTAGGACTGACTGCTGTGGATTGAACTCTGGGAGGTTCAGGAAGCAGGTCTACTGGACCATCAGAACAGATCCCACTGGGAGCTAGAGCATAGATTCCCCAGGGCGCGGAGTCTAAGAGCCAGCAGGTGTTCACCAGAGCCTCTAGTGGTGAGGATGGACTGCGCTGCAGTCTGGCTCCAGGTCGCAGCCCCCAGGATCTCACAGCTCACGGTAGAAGCAGCAGACTGGAACAACAAGGATAGTAAAGGGTTAAAGCCAAGGTCGGGGCGACTAGCAGACAAGGATAAACACAGAACATGCTAAAGGTCGGGGCAACTATCAGATAAGGATAAACATAGAACACGCCAAAGGTAAGGGTCACAAGCAGACAGGGATAGTCGAGAACAGGCCAAGATCGGTAATTGGAATCAGACGTAGGAGACACACCAAGTAACACACGAAAGCTAAACACACAATGGTTGATCAGCAAGGTTGACTTGCAATGCACAAGTTAATATAGTGCTCCTAATTAGAGGCTGAGGTGGAGCTATGCTGAGGGAAGATTATATAAGCAGTCAGGTGAGGGTGGCTGGCCTCTAAAGTTGAACACATGGAGAGGAGGTAAGCTGACATAGAAAGATTACTGCATAACCATGACATACATACACATATATCAGACAAAAATCTCACCAGATTTAGAGCGTCCACTCACTGATTAAATATTTCATAGAATTTTCAGGACCATTCAAGCAGGGCTTCTGAATTCACAAACCAGCGCAAATCTTGTCCACTTGTAGTGAAGGCTTTCAGTTCTAGGTGTAGTTGATTCCTTAGCTTATTAGGGACTTGTCAGGAGACGCAGGTCGCTTCCGTCCGCCGGGCTGCGGGGCGCATGCGCAGCGGGCTAGTGTCTATTTTGCTCTGCAGCCCTGAACCTTTGCATCAGAAGTGGTTAAGGTGGGATTTGCGATCTCTCTGTTGTCGGAAGAACCTCAGGCCTGGGCCCACGGCTTGATGGAGTCGGGAAGTCAGGTGCTTAATACAATCGATACGTTCTTCGAGAGTATGTCGCAGCTTTATGATGACCCACAACGCATGGCTACGGCCGAAGCTATCCTGCACCACCTAGCCCAAGGAAGGAGACCAATTGAAGATTATACGGTGGAATTCCGTAAATGGACGGCCGATACAAACTGGAACGAGCCAGCCCTACGCTATCAGTACCGGCAAGGCCTGTCCGAACTCCTCAAGGACGAGCTGGCCAGGATGGAGACCCCCGCATCGTTGGAGGAGTTAATCCAGGCAGCCACAAAGCTGGATAGACGTTTGCGGGAATGTCGTTCAGAACGGTTCCAAAGTCCACGCCCTGTGTGGACGACATCAAGACCCCAACCTACTCAAATACCGTCTCCTATGGCAGCTGGGTCTACTACCCTTCCCGATACCGAACCTATGCAGCTTGGTCTGGTACGACCTCCACTGACCTCGGAAGAAAGACAACGTAGACGGCAGTCCAACTTGTGTCTCTATTGCGAGGGAGCCGGACACTTCCTGCGCAACTGCCCGATAAGGCCCAGTAAGTGCTTTCAGCCAAAATCAATGAATTGCCAAGACAACAATGCTCCTAAATCTTACGTCATGTTGTTTATTTCTCTACAGCTACCAGAAGGGGAGTCCCGCCTGCCAGCGATCATTGATTCGGGTGCATGTAGTTGCTTTATGGACGCTGCTCTGGCCTGGAACCTGCATGTACCCTTGCAAACCAAAGCTCAACACCTATGGGTTCACTTGGCTGATGGGTCTCTTCCCAGTTCAGGTCCAATTACCCAGGAGACCCAACCCATTCTAGTAACTACTGACTCCGGGCACCAAGAGCTCCTACGCCTAGACCTTATTCACTCTCCCATGTTTCCAGTCATTCTAGGCTTACCCTGGCTACAGGCTCACGATCCTCTGATCCAATGGAGTACTAAGGCAGTTTCGTTTCCCTCTTCATACTGTTCTCAACATTGTCTTCCTTTGGAGCCCAAGATCTGTGCCACAATTACTGCTCCTTCAGTTAACCTCCAACATGTTCCTCAGGAGTATCTTGAGTTCCAAGAGGTCTTCAGCAAACAAATGGCCGATCGCCTCCCGCCTCATCGACCTTATGACTGCCCAATCGACTTACTGCCAGGGTCAGAGATTCCATTTGGTCGTATATTTCCCCTCTCAGAAACGGAGCTGGAGGCTCTCAAACAATATATTGACGAAAACTTGAAGAAGGGGTTCATCCGTCCTTCGTCTTCACCCGCTGGAGCGGGTATATTCTTTGTCGGGAAGAAGGACGGCTCCCTTAGACCCTGTGTGGATTACCGGCAGTTAAATAACATCACCATCAAGAATCGGTATCCATTGCCGCTCATTCCAGAGCTGTTCCAACGGTTCCGGTCAGCTAGAGTCTTTTCCAAATTAGATCTCCGGGGGGC